>NC_066619.1:208744587-209369981 GCF_025201925.1 Gopherus flavomarginatus
AAGCAGACAATAAAAAAATAATCTGAGGCTTGCTGCTAAAAGCTGTTAAATTATCACAATCTTCAGGTAGGTAACAAATTGACCTCCAAAAAGCTCTCATGATATTATCCAATATTATCAATTTCAGCCCAGGGCTCTCAAAGCACAGTCCGAGTTCTCCAAGAATAGCACAGTACTTATGTCAGCAACCAAGCAATGACATCCTAACAAACGTGTTGCTAATATCTCAAGCTATTCAGCTAATTCTAAGTAACATTCTTGCAAATTATTTGGGGAAATCTATTGGATAATACCAATAATGGCACTTACAGGTTGTCATAAACAGATAGCTAAGGGTTAATGTCTCTTTCACCTGGAAAGGAGTAACCTGAAACACCTGACCAGAGGACCAATCAGGAAACAAGACTTTTTCAAATCTGGGTGGAGGGAAGTTTTGGGTGTGAGTTCTTTGTCTTGTGTCTGTGCCCTCTCGGCTATGAGGGTGATTTTCTATCTCCTGGCTTTCTAATCTTCTGTTTCCAAAGTTGTAAGTACAAAGATAGTAAGACCATAGGTTTATATTGTTTTCTTTTGTATTTACATGTGTGTAGTTGCTGGAATGTGTTAAATTGTATTATTTTTGGATAAGGCTGTTTATTCATTTTTTTCTTTTAAGCAAATGACCCTGTATTTGTCACCTTAATACAGAGAGACCATTTTTATGTCCTTTTCTTTCTTTTTTATATAAAGCTTTCTTTTTAAGACCTGTTGGAGTTTTTCTTTAGTGGGAACTCCAGGAAATTGAGTCTGCAGCTCACCAGGGAATTGGTGGGAGGAAGAAGACAGGGGGAAAATCTCTTTGTGTTAGATTTACTAGCCTGACTTTGCATACCCTCTGGGTGACGAGGGGGAGAGAGATTAGCTCTCTCGGTACTTGTGTTTTCCAGGACTAGAAACAGGGAGGGTGGAGTCCCTCTGTTTAGATTCACGGAGCTTGCTTCTGTATATCTCTCCAGGAACCCAGGGAGAGAACACCTGGAGGGGAGGAGGGGGAAGGGAAATGGTTTATTCCCCTTTGTTGTGAGACTCAAGGAATCTGAGTCTTGGGGTCCCCCAGGGAAGGTTTTGGGGAAACCACAGTGAGCTAGGCACTGTATAAATCCCTGGCTGGTGGCAGCGTTATCAGGTTCAAGCTGGTAACTAAGCTTGGAGGTTTTCATGCTAACACCCATATTTTGGACGCTAAGGTCCAGATCTGGGAAAAAATGTTATGACACAGGTAGCATAGTAAGAGCTCCTATAGCTTTAGGTTTTGATGGTCTTGCTACAGCTTAGGTGGTTGTATCATCTTTTGTTTGACTCAATTCTCTTGACTGTATATGGAAAGTAGTTGGATCTATCCTAATTAGAATTGATTAAGTTCCTGATATCAGTCTATTTAAGTCATTGATACTTCTGTCAGTCTTCCTTATTAGGGACTTGTAGACAATGGAAGCAATCCCACTGACTTCAATTTACAGTGGACTGGGCCCTAACCCTGTATTAACAGTCCTATAGGTATCTAAGGTTTTCCGCACAATTTGAGTAAATTCTTAATAGGTTGGTATCTAAATTCACCAGTGCAACAAATGTAGAGCAGATCCTTCATTTATCAAGTCTTTTTGTTGCCTATAGAATTGCTACTGAATATTTGCCTTACCAATTTAATGTTTTCTGAATGGGATGACATTAGCAGTAGAAATAGCGCTACTCACAGACATTCTGATGGAATACAAAGACAAAATATTTGGGTACAGAATCAGCAAAAAAAGGGCACAAAATCATCCATATAGCTGGCCAGCTAACAATTCCCATTATGTCTTCCAGTGATTCCCCATTCCTGCCTTCTGGGAGCCATTGCAATTGTCCATATATTACAATAGCCTCTGAATTTAAATTCCAGTCCCTCTTCCTTGCTTTGAACTTACGGTGATGGGGTGGTTGTTCCTTCCCTCTCCACTCCTCCCCATTTGCAATCCCGCAGGGACCTCAGGAACACCTACTTAAAGCTGCCTGTATTTAGTGTGTTTACTTGTTTTGTTTTGGGAGAGTGGGTAGTTTTATAAAACACTTTTCCTGCAATACTTACTGGACAAAAACCTCTTGGCTATTTCTGCTAGCGGAAAATGTGGTGTTGAAATTAGCAAATAGTGCTTCATATCTTCCTTAAATCATCACACAAACTCATAATTCATGATTCTTCATCATTATTGGTTATGGTAGGTGCTTTCCAGAGAAACAAGAGGGCACAATCCTTGCCTGAGGAGCTCACAATCCAAGGACAGACAGACAGTAGTGGAACAGTCTCCCACATATAAATAGAGTAGTTGAGGTGGTGGTTGGCCCCATCTTGGCAAAACGCATCTGTGTAAAACAACTAGATTCCTTGTAGGGAGCATGGCAGAAAAGTGTGCTCTAAAGGGATTTAAATGTGGAGAGAATAGAGGGCAATGGAAATGAGCTCAGCAAGGATGCTCCACGCAGAAAGGTGTGAAAAGTGGAAATAGACTGTGAATGCTGGCATCATTTGCAGAGCAGAGGGGACTGATTTTTATCAGGATTAAACCTGGTTTTAGTAATATACTGTATCAATTTTGGCTAGACATAAAGGATTTGGAGGAGATTTATCTTTCACGCCCATCTAAGTCTTCCAAGGGTTTATTTTTTCCAGCAACTCAGCGCAAACCCTTTCTAAATGTCCTGCAACTGCTTCTGGCAAAATTTCAACACTCCTTTTTACCTGTGGAGCTGCTGTTAGTTTATGAGACTCATTTTACGGTTATCCTGGCAACTAGTCTTTTGTAAAGTCTATCTCATACCTTCTCAGTGTTTCATTAATATTCTCTACACAATAGCTGCGATCATACAAAGATTAAATTCAGCTGTTGGTTGGAACAGTTTCGTAGGTGGAGTTTCTATGGTCTCTCTTTCACAGAAGCAACTTATCTACCCTCCGCATGCTCCTCTTTAAGTATTTTAATCTCAGCATCTCTTTCAGTTTAGTACCTTAGTAGCACATTCTTCAAACTCTTTTCCAGTCTGTTGATTAAAATCTCTGAACATTGCAACACTTTCCTGTAACTCAGATATATCCTCATTTTCTTTAGCTTGGGCTTCTAATTTTTCTTCAAGCTCCATAGCTTTTTGTCAGCTTTATCTCTTTGTTCTTTTTTCCTGTGTGGCTTCTGCCGATACCTTTTATATAAATTTCTCTGCTTAGGAGATACCACCTTCCAGTTTTTTGTCTCTAGTTTAGCTCTTGCTTGACAAAGTTCTCTCAGATCCTAATTCTTTAACTTGTATTCCTTAATGTTGTCCAGTTGGTGCTAAAGCAAATTCCAAAGTGATTCACTTATATCTGGCAAGATTTTATTTTTTATTCCCTCTTCTTTTCCAGCAGTCTAACACATCTGTCTGTCTCAAATACTCACTTGTCACATCAGTTTCAGTAGTTAAATCTCCTTCCCATTCTTTAGTCCACATTTTTAAATGAATGATCTGCTGCTTCAAAACCTCTAGTTGTACCATCTTCTACTCAGGAAATATTCTGTCTATATTAAGGCCCCGGAACTGCAAGCACTTATTCACATGCTTAATTTTGAGCTGGAGAGTAGCCCATTAAGGGAGTGAGGCTACTGATGTGTTTAAAATTAATTATATTTGAATGATTGCATGGCTAAGGCCTAAATGAATCTGATAATGCCTCGTATCCATTACTCTTTCCTTTCAAACTGTCCATAAGGTTCTTTCTTATACCGAGCAACCCTGCTCTGTCACCACATTCCATCTCAGGATTGCTTGGTATCATGTCACCAAATACACATAGTGAACCAAGGATTCAATAAATGTGTTATATAAGCCAATCCCACTTTAATCAAATATAACCTTTACACAGCACCCACAGACACACTAGTTAAAGAAACAGGTATCTTTACTTTTAACATTAAGTTGAACCTAAGTTTACTCTTTTAGAGAAATGTGGAGTTTGTCTTGAAATTATGAAAGGTTTCATTGATTTTGATCTGCAAGGAGCTCTGTTGAAGTTAGAAGTTTCTTGGACCAAGTCAAACAAAGACTTACTAACTTTTCAATGATATCAGAAAGCCAAATTTTCTGTGTGTGATTAATTGCTGAACAAAAGTATTGCCAAGCTTAAAATGAACAAAGGTATTGTCAGTGTTAGACCTCAAACTTCCATTTTGCAAAGGTAAAAAGGGCAAGCTTTGCAGAAGTGAAAAGGGCAAGCTTTGCAGAAGTAAGCTAAGTTTGACTTGTGGTCAAAATGCGCTGCAACCAGATAATACATTCCAACTCTTATAAAGTGAGATAAGTTGTGCCCTGGGCACTGCTTGTCTAACCCACAATTAAAACAATTGGCTACAAGAAAATAAGTATAAATTATACGTTCAAAGTGACACAAGGAGATAAGTAAGCATAAATGATACAGCCAAGGTAACAATGCTAACCACATTCAAGATTTGACTGACCCTAATTGGTCAGTCTGTTTTAAGACATGGCCGACAGATCAGATAAAAAGTGCGAAGCCACGGGACAGCGTGTGTGTTTCAGTCATAAGGGAAACCTGACCTACACCCCTTGAACCGAAGGGATGTGCACTTCACGACCGTCTGTACCTGGCCAGTGCGGAAAACAGCCGACTGAAGGGTAACGTATTTTTGGGCAAATGCAGGGTAAGGTTATGGAGTAAAGAAGTCTGGTTGCTCAGGCAGAATTGATCTCAAGCTGCATCAATACTATAGTGTTAAGATAGTAGTAAAAAGCTAATGAATAATAACTTAACATGTACTTGTGCTTGTCTTCAGTATAACTTGCCATTTATATTAATCCTTATTCAGTGCTCGTCTATAATCTTGCTTTTCTTATTTTGTCTGTGTTGCCTTTATAGTTGAAAGTAATTAAAAACCTTTGAGGAATAATCAGTATTTTTAATTTTTCTTATAAGAGCACTACTCAACCTCATTACATCTGTGTTGGGTGGTGGGAAGTAGTGATCATCCAGGGCCCAATTACGGTCCTGACGCATGCCTCCCTCTTCCTTCATCTCCGCACTATGAAAAAATCCAAAGCAATTAGCAGTCCCACACAATAACCCAAGATGCAGGATTTTGTACTCACTCAGTTATCTAGAATCTACTTTTATTATTTTCCATCAGAGAGCAAGAAATCAAATGGTATAATCATATTACAGCCCATATTTAAAGGCAGCGTGCATATCGTTTTGCAAGATCAACTACACTGTAGGTTATAGATAGATTTTTATTGGTAAATGTCAGTAAACATTGATTTCATCACACACGCAAAGCAACACGCAATTATAAGAAATATTGGTAATAATAAAAATTTACAAAATACAAAGAAAGAAAAATGCTTATTAGAACTCAGTTTGATTTAAGGATATTTACTTTGTATATTTTGACAAGTGGTGTTGATTTTGTTTTAACAGTTATACAGCTTTAACTTTTTGAACCTCAGCATCTATTGTCATTAAATAATTGTCTAACCCTTCTATTATTTGATCCCTCCCATAATTTCCCACAACTGAACATCTAAATTAACAAAAATTGAAAAATTGCTTAGACAGATTATCCACTGAAATTGTAAAAAAATTAAAATTGATTTCTTCCAAGCCTAATTATAGATGCTATCACATTTTTATTCCAAAAATAGTATTATTGGGTACATAATTATGCAGGTGAAGAGTTTGTATTACCCAAGTAACATGTTTAAACAACTCTCAAGTTTTAACAACAGTTATTCCAGCAGTCACCCTTTTCAGGATAAAGGTAAATTTATGTAATTGAATCCTTGCAAGAGAGAAAATCAAACAAATTCTTAGTGTCTGTGTTCTACTGAAGAACTTTTAGCTGGATGCTACAGTTGGAAGTAGTGCTATTGTAGAACATTTTTGCCAAAATGAAAGCCAAAACTTTTCACAGATCTGTGTTAGTGTCCACAGAACTTTCAGCAGGATGCTTTTGGGTCTGGGGCACAGAAAAAAAGAGAGACTCTATAGTTGGGTGGTTATGGTACTGCGAGACCCAGGTTTGAGTCCTTGCTCAGCTTGATTCAGAACAGATTTAATTCTGAATCACTCCAGATCAGACACAGTAGGGACGAAGTTTCCCACAACCCAGGCCTTCACCCTAATCAGTAAGCTATCAGCATACAACTTTTTTTTTTCTTTTTAAAGATGTGAACTCCAGGTGGAATCTATTTGGGTATGTCTACATTACAATTTTGCAGCGCTGGTTGTTACAGCTGTATTAGTACAGCTGTATAGGGCCAGCGCTGCAGAGTGGCCACACTTACAGCAACCAGCGCTGCAAGTGGTGTTAGATGTGGCCACACTGCAGCGCTGTTGGGTGGCTTCAAGGGGGGTTCGGGGAACGCGAGAGCAAACCGGGGAAGGAGACCAGCTTCGCCGCGGTTTGCTCTCGCATTCCCCGAACCCCCCTGCAAGCAGGTCTCCTTCCCTGCGGTTTGCAGGGGGGTTCGGGGAACGCGAGAGCAAACCGCGGCGAAGCTGGTCTCCTTCCCCGGTTTGCTCTCGGGTTCCCCGAACCCCCGAGCAAGCAGGTCTCCTTCCCTGCGGTTTGCAGGGTGGTTCGGGGAACGTGAGAGCAAACCGCAGGGAAGGAGACCAGCTTCGCCGCGGTTTGCTCTCGCATTCCCCGAACCACCCTGCAAACCGCAGGGAAGGAGACCTGCTTGCACGGGGGTTCGGGGAACGCGAGAGCAAACCGGGGAAGGAGACCAGCTTCGCCGCGGTTTGCTCTCGCGTTCCCCGAACCACTCTGCAAACCGCAGGGAAGGAGACCTGCTGGTTCGGGGAACGCGAGAACAAACCGGGGAAGGAGACCTGCTTGATTACCAGAGGCTTCCTCAGGTATGCTGGGATACCTGCTTATTCCTCGGAGGTCAAGAAAAGCGCTGGTAAGTGTCTACACTTGATTACCAGCGCTGGATCACCAGCGCTGGATCCTCTATACCCGAGACAAAACGGGAGTACGGCCAGCGCTGCAAACAGGGAGTTGCAGCACTGGTGATGCCCTGCAGATGTGTACACCTCCTAAGTTGCAGCGCTGTAACCCCCTCACCAGCGCTGCAACTTTGTGTTGTAGACAAGCCCTATATTTCATCTCTGGTGTTGGTCACCAGCAAGTGGTAGCTGGCTGGACATGCAGGACTGTCACCTTTTCTTCTTACTGTAGTTTTGAGCTCAATCCTTATCTCAAGGGCTAATCTGGTCTACAGGCAGAGGTTCAAGTGGCTTTCACTTTGGATTTAGTCACTAGAAGCAGCAGGAACCAGACCCACATATAATCCTCTTAACATGGAGAAATGTCTTTTTCCCCTAACCTGGGAGTAATTCTACTCTTACTAAAGCACTAGTTAAGAGTTTTCAGCCTTTGATAATTTCTGAGAGTAACTTTTCTGTCTCCCAGGCTATCCCTCTTCCCCTTGCATTTTCTTTTATACTGTTTGCCTTTGGCATAGGTAATGAGCCAATATTCAGGACCCTGCAAGTTGGTTTCTGTTATGAGAAGAAATCAATGATATGAGTCAGGTATATTCTTTGATGAAATTTTGTTTATTTCAAAATTTTTCACAAAATCTTGTTTCCTGAACACAGTAGAAATAAACAGCAGGCAGTTTCCTTGCTTAGAAATCCCCATGTCTGCCACTCCAGTGAGCCGTGTGCCCAAGAAGCACTGTCCCTCTGCTTTGTCTCAGGGTCACACAGCAGCTTCTCCTAGCTTTCTGCTTCTCTCACACACAGGCTGGAAACCCGATATCCTAACCCCCACACATTCAATCAGAGAAACCCTAAAGCCCACACATTTTAGCTCTCACCTGCCATGTGCCTTGGGCATCCTCCCATTGTTATGTAGAACAGATGGCTACAAAAGGGAGTTAACTGTTCCTTCCATTGAGTTTGAAATAATGCTTGGCATACCCATTGATTTAACTAGGTCTGTAGTTGTCTTTGGATCAAAAACCTGATGGCAGCCATCAGCACTTTTCAACAGAGCAATGCTTACATACAGGCCAGTTCAGTTATAGGCACAGCTACAGTTGTTAATTTGGCCGCTCATCCTCATTCACACATATTTCCCTTCTTTTGAATTAGCATATGTCTTCATTGCACAGTTAACCCAGGTGACTGGCACCCAAGTTAGCCTAGCTCAGATGTGAGCAGCCACACTGCAAAGCCAGACCCAAATTGCAGTGTCCCTATTGGTGCTGCACTCACCTGTGTATATCATTAGGACTTCTGGGAGAATCCACCATGGTACTTAGGGAGCTGAGCTGTGCTATGATTCTTTCCCAGTGAATTGTGGGAGAACCTTTCTGTCCTTCTGGACACACAGGGGGTACTGTGGAAGGGGGAGAGGGATGTTGCCACTGGAAGACTATCAGCACTTGAGTGGTTTAATCTGAGTTCCCACCACAAAGTGGGCAGGTTACTAGACTAAGGGTATGGCTACACTTGCAGCTGTACAGCACTGGGAGTTACAGCTGTCTTCGTACAGCTGTGTAGGGAAAGTGCTGCAGTGTGGCCACATTTGCAGCGCGGTTGGGAGTGGCTGAACAGGCATTCTGGGATACCTCCGAATACCTCTGTAGGCCAGTTACAGCACTTTTGGTGGCCACAATCGTTATACCCCAGGCAGAGCAGGAGTACAGCCAGCGCTGCAGCCAGAGAGATGCAGCGCTGTATGTGCCTTGCAAGTGTGGATGGTGAGTAAGTTGCAGTGCTGTAAACCCACCACCAGCGTTGCAACTCTCCAGTGTAGCCAAGCCCTAAGTGAAAGAAGCACTCAGATTTTAACATAGTCCCAAATGGCCCAGATTGCCTGGGTTGAAAGCATCACTAAACTCCAGTGAGAGAATTGTGTGTGAGAATAGGAGCCATGTGAGGAACAAAACCAAGTAAGAGCCTGGGTTAACTTTGCATTGAAGATATACCCCTAGTTTTTTCTGGCTAACTTCTTTCTCATTCTTAAATATGATATGCTCTCCTTTCCTTTTCTGAGTTTCTTTCTCAGTTGCTTCTTTTTCCTCCTCTCCTCAACTAGAAAAATTGTCAGACATAAATATGGGAAGGAGTATCTCATTCAAAGTATACATAAATTACATCCAAAAAATTATGTTGAAAGAAAATTAAGATTGCAAAATCAAACACTCAGAAGTTAGGAAATGCCAGAATTAAGGTTGCTAGGGCTTCTTTGTCCCAGTTTCAGTCTCCTTGCCCAGCCAATCCAAGTCCTCAGGCTCCAGGACTCCTCATCTCTTTCCCAATAGCAGGGAAAGTCCTATTCAGTTCCAGCACCGCTGGGCTGGAGTAAGGAGGGGTGGCGAGTTATATGGCCCGTCGTGCCTGGGCTCCAGGAATATTCAGGGCCAGGAGCTCTGCTCCACCAATGTTTGGAGCTGGGACTCTCCCCTGGCTCTATCTGGAGCAGTCCCCGGCCTCTGCTTGCCCCCCACCATGCGGCTCCCCCAGGCTCTGTCCCCAGTGTCCCTGCCTGAAAGTGGTACCTCTCCCTCAACTGCCTGTGCCACTGGCTACAGCACAGCACAGCACAAGAGCAGCATCCATGGCAGGCTGAGGCAGCTGGCTGCTGTTGCACCTCAGGAGGGGGAGGAAGCTGTTTGGCAGCCCTCCCCTCTCCCAGCACCCACCAGGAGGAGACGTCAAGGGGGCTACCGGTGGGAGACATCTGGACTGGAACTCACTCACCTCAGCTTCTGGGGCTTTGGTAAGTGTTTGACCCTGTGATCCACCCCACCTCCCCAGCAGCCACCACTCCTGCCCCACAGTGGGCAGGGAGCAGCCCCATCCTCATCCCCATCGAGGCTAGGGTGAGGGGCAGCAGGCTGCAGTAGGGGAGGAAGGAAGCCACATGTGATGGCAGTCCCCACCCCCCCCAGCACCCACCCACCATCTCCCAGAGCCTGCACCCCTCACCCCTTCCTGCATCCCCACTCCTTGCCCCAGCCTGGAGCCTGCATCCAAACTCCATCCCAGAGCCTGCACCCCAGACTCTATCCCAGAACCCAACCTCTCAACCGTCCTATGCCCCAATCCCCTGCCCCAGCCCAGGGTCTGCACCCCAGACCTCCTCCCCCAACCCAAACTCCCTCACAGAGCCTTAGGCAGGTGAGGGGTGGAATTTGGGGGGGCAAGGGGCTTTGAGCATTCTGGGCACCACCAAAATTTCTACAAACCTGCAGCCCCTGGGAGTAAACTCAATACTGGCAGAATCTTCAGAGAATTTATCTGCACAACTCTAACGAGTTTCTACTGATCATGTTCAAACAGTTTTCAAAAGCATATTACTTGACCAAATTTGGGCATCTTTTCAAAGGAAGAGAAAAAGTCATGTTTCTGACAGTGGGAGACTCCCAGCCAAATCTGAGGGACTTGCACCAAAGCCTGGAGGGATTAGAGCTTTTCAATGAATGGTTGTTTGAATTTTTTTTTAACATAGACACAGCAACATATTTTTCCTAATCTCATTCTTGGAATCACTGAACCACTTTAGCTGAAGTTTTCAAACGAAAAGAAAAAAAAAATCAGCCTGAGGAAGACATCCAGTATGGAAAATTTTAGCGCAAATGGTCAAAGTTTGGTAAAGTTATAAACAACTGAAAAATGGGTATTATTACGGAAATATGTCTGGCAAATTTCACCATAGATGTAGCTACCAGGTCCATCTGTAATGACAAAACCTATAAGAGTAAAATCTTCAAAAATACTTAAGGGTATGTCTACACTGCAGTGAAACACCTGTACCTGGCCTGTCAGCTGACTTGGGCTCACTGCAATTGCAGTGCAAACATTCAGGCTCAGACTGGAACCTGGGTTCTGGGACTCCGAAAGTGGGGAAGGTCCCAGAGGTGTTTTATTGCAATGTAGACATACCCTGAATAACCTAGGTTCCATTTATTTTCAAAAGGATCTTAAGCACTTAGGAGCTTAAGTCTTTTAAAAGTCAATAGGACTTTGTCACTAAATGTCTGGAGGTAAAAAAATTTTTTTTAAATGCACCAAAAACTACACACCACAACAGTGAATCTCAGTGCCCGAGTCAACTGACTTGGGCTTATGGGGCTCTCATGACAGGGCTAAAAATAGCAGTGTAAATGTTTGGGCTCAGGTTGGAGCCACGGCTCTGAGACTCTCCCCCTCGCTGGAGTCAGAGGGTATGGCTACATTTGGAATTTCGGAGCGCTGCCACGGCAGCGCTTTGAAGCGTGAGTGTAGTCGGAGCGGCAGCGCTGGGAGAGAGCTCTCCCAGCGCTGCATGTAAACCACATCCCTTACAGGTGTAGCGTGCAGCGCTGGGAGCCGCGCTCCCAGCGCTGCTGCCCTGATTACACTGACGCTTTACAGCGCTGTATCTTGCAGCGCTCAGGGGGGTGTTTTTTCACACCCCAGTTGCAGCGCTGTAAAGTGTGAGTGTAGCCAAGGCAAGAGTCTGGATTCCAGCCTAAATGTCTATATTTCTATTTTTAGCCCCTTAGCATGAACCCTGCAAACCCTCATCAGTTGACTGAGGTTCACTGCCACACATCTTTCTCTGTACTGTTAACATAACTAAGGTACTTTTGAAAATAAGATCTGGAATCCTTAGTCATCCAGGCACTTCTGTGGGATATTTAACAAATTAAATGGTCATATCTAGGAGTATTCAATTCAATATATCCTTTTTATAGGAACAGCCTCCCTTTCCCTACTAAGGGTAAGAACAAACTGATTTCAGTTAATAGCTAAATTCATGTTAACCCTTATTTTTAAGCAGGTGATGATATACCATCAATTTTTCTTTCAAATTAATAGACACCCCAACAAGCATTTCCTCTTTTATATTCAGATGCACATTTAGACATCCCTGAAATCACAAGAGTCTCTTTATTAAATGACTAATAAAAGTCTAACTTGAAGTTGTCAGACAAGTCAGATCATTAATATTAATACATGACAGTCTTTGAATATAAAAAGTAACGTATGTCTTGAGTAAAAAAGGGAACAAAGGTGAAATGAGGCAAGAAATTAAAAACGCAAAAGAAAAGAGTGTTAATTTGTACCAAAGTCATCTTTGTTCCCACTTCCCTATTCAAAGTAGGCATGTTCATATGAGCATATCTATTGGATGAACTTTATAGGTTAGTTGTCCAAGCCTGACACCCTTGAAATTTGAGTTTCTCTTTTCCTGAGTGAACTGCCTACCAACACTACCAAATCCCACAATACCCTGGCAAGACTTATTTTAAGGAGTGTAGTGGGATGATTACACTGCTCTGGCCCTGGAAGGGTAAAAGCAGCCCTGGAGAGGGTTGCAACTGTGAAAGTTGGGCTGATTGGGAAAGCAGCCACAGCTGTAGCTGGCTTAATAAGGGCCCAGCTGGCCTTTGTAAGAGGGCAGTGGGCCAGGAGCAAGAGTCTCCCTCTAGCTGAGGAGGGAGATGGACCTAGCTGCCTGAGTGCTTAAGGGTACTGGAGTGAAGCAGGGCTGGGGAAGGTTAGAGGAGTCGGGGAGCTCCAGGGTGGCAACTCTCCAGGCTGCAGAGCCTGGTCCAAGGCCCCTGGAGACATTGGGTTGCAGGGAAAAGCAGCAGGTTAAAACCCTCCCTTGCCTATGATGACTGGCTTATACAGACTGCAGTCAGCCCCAGTGAAAGGGGGCTAGATGGTGACTGGCAGTAGCCCATAGGCTTAGGCAAAGTGGAGATAGAGGGTGGGGGTTCCCTGGGGAGGGGAGACCTGGACTGTGGGGTATTGCCTGGAGGGGCAGCACCCTAGGTAAAAGGGCACTAGGGTCTGGGAGGGACATGGGGGGGGGCAGTGGCAAGCGGGACACCAGCCTGCAGGGGGCGCTTTGATGGCTAGAAAGCTAATTCCCTGAGATGACCAGCAGGAGGTGCTGCAGAGTGAGTCTGGTACCACTACAAGGAGATCTTTATTCTCTTTGACATCCTAGTCATAGGCCCTATGTGGCACTTTATAGTGGTAGCTATGCCACTAACTGCCCCACCATGCCTTGCTGAGAGATTCTGCTGCCAGTTGGTCCATTAGGGTATTTGCAGATGTCTGGCATGTGCAGGATGTTCCCCTATCTGCTACCCAGGGACACCCTAATGAAAAACATGCTTAAGTAACCTAGAAGTCTAATGGTCACCTCTTCAAAGGCAATTTGTATCAGTTATAATATTGATGCAAGTGAAGGCTCTCTGGATGAAGATGGCATTATCCTGGCCACCTGCTGAATCAAAACTTGAATCTTCATGTAAATATCAAAGACAGATTCAACTGAAGACTCCTGCAAAGTTTTATGCACATGTTTAACATTAAGCTCAGGAGTGGTCCCACTGAATTTATTGGGACTACTAATAAGTGTGAAGTTAAATACATGCATAAAAGTCTCTGCAGAGCTGAGGCCTTAGTGCCCAGTCCTGCACCTTTGATGTTAATGGCAAAATTCCCATTGATGCCAATAAGTGGAAGACGGGGTTCCTATAGTTTCTTATGGCTGAGTAGATTATTAAAAAAATCTTGATATGGAACTTCTCTGTAGTTTCTACTTGACAGATGGTTTCTTATTGGAAAGCACTATGTTCTTGAGCAATAAGCAACAGCGGTAACATTTCACTGAACCTCTATTATGATTGAGTTGCTTACAGCCCGTCTGGCTCAGGATTACATCAGGCTGGATAGGCTGTTATGAGCTTAGCTGGTCCATCAATGTTCCTTTCTACTGTGAACTGAACATCTAAAACTAATTATTCTGCCTATTAAATAGCAAATGATGGAGGCATGCCAAGAGAGCCTGTTAACCATACATACCTTGGGAGAGCAGAAGGAACTGAGTGCTTATTTTTCATAGGAGATACACCATTTATTTTCTGCATAGTTTTTGGATTCAAGCACTATTTTGAAACATTTATCTTTCAGTGTCTTCAATTTACAAAACCCTTTTTTCCAAAGTTCTATTTCTGGTTTATTGTGGTATAACATGCTTCCCACTAATCTAACAAACAAAAAAAGTTATATCTTAAAGGCCATTTATGAAGTATGAATCCAACCTGTAAGGATATTCAAATCTCACATGTTGTTTCATGACTATTTCTACTTAATGACAGGTGAAAATATGCAACTATAAGCTTGACTACTTTAGAATAAAGGTTAATGATATCACAAGTTCAAGGCAGCAAGACTGTTAAACAACAACTGGGCCTAGATTTTCATAACAACTTATATCTGGCTCATCCACCATATAACACAGGGGTCAGCAACCTCTGGCACACGGCTCGCCAGGATAAGCACCCTGGCAGGCCGGGCCCATTTGTTTACCTGCTGCGTCAGCAGGTTTGGCCAGTCGCAGCTCCCACTGGCTGCAGTTTGCTGCTCCGGGCCAATGGGGGTGGCGGGAAGCCATGGCCAGCATATGCCGTAGTCCGCACCGCTTCCTGAAGCCCCCATTGGCCTGGAGTGGTGAACCACGGCCAGTAGGGGCTGCGATCAGCCAAACCTGCTGATGTGTCAGGTAAACGAACTGGCCTGGATGCGAGCCGCGTGCCAGAGGTTGCCAACCCCTGGTATAACGCTTTACAACACCCGCACATTTAGAGATAATCTTACACTTATTACTAATCAGGCCAATAAAGTAATCTAAAATTACGATTCCTAACCATGAGCCTGATGCTCAAAATACCCAGCAAAATGAAGTTCCAGAAATTGTGCACCGCAGAAAACTAGCCTTCTTTTCTTTAGATCGGTACAACAAGCAGATCAGTAAACAGTACCTGTATTTGACTACCTTCAGCCAAATTCTATTTTCAACTAGTCAATCATGTAAATGAAAGAAAAGGTGCTAGAATGTTACCCATCCTGCAGATAAATGAAATAGGGGACCAAGAATGTCTCCTCTTTGCACAACCCTCAGCAGACCTGAATGTACAAACACCACCATTATATCCATCCTCTGCCACAACTCTGAACATGGTCTCTTTATGGAGCTGATTGAAATAATGTGCACATAAAGCAAAAGTAGCAAATTTAGTCTTTTCTGGAGTGGTCAAAAAAGGGGTAAAAGATTCATGTTCAACCAAGGTGGAGTCTCCATAACTGAAGTCTTTAAATCATGATTTGAGGACTTCAGTACTCAACCAGAAGTTATGGGTCTATTAAAGCGGTTCTCAAAATTTTAATGGAGTCACCAGGGCTGGCTTGGACTTGCTGGAGCCAAATCTGAAGCCCAAGACCTACGGCCTGAGGCCACAGCAAAAGCCTGAGCTCCACCTCCCAGAGCCAAAGCCCAAGGGCTTCAGTCCCGGGTGGTTGGGTCAGATTACAGGCCTCTCACTTGAGTCTGAAGCCCTGGGGCTTTGACTTTTCCCCCTCCCACCTGAGGCAGCAGGGTTTGAGCGGACTCAAGCTGCAGTCCCCCTTCCTTGGATCATGTAGTAATTTTTGTTGTCAGAAGGGGGTCGCAGTTCGATGAAGTTTGACAACCTCTGGTCTATTACAAGGGTGGGTGGGTAAGGTTCTGTGACAGGAGGTCAGATTAAATTATCATGATAGTCTCTTCTGGCCTTAACATCTGTGTGCTTAAGTAACATTTTATTACACCGGGTTTTTTTTGTTTTGTTAAGGGCAACAAAAAATATCACATTAGAACAGGGAAGCATGACAGGGCCAGCCACCTCCCAAGTGCACCCTTGTGAACTGTTCAAGTAAAATTGTATCCGGGCTTTTTGAGGTCTGTTAAGGCTGAATCCCCACTCTGGCACTTTGAGTGCAGAAGGTGGAGGCCCACTAGGATTTTAAAAATTAATACTTGCAACTCCAGGCTTGTATTACACTTCCAAAGTTACAGCTTCTCTGACCTTGGCTTGGTAAACGCTGCCACCACCCAAACACAAAAATCCCCCTTTCAACCCAGGAAGGAGCACTTGGGAATTCCTCCCTGTGGAGTACCCTCAAGCCCTTTCACCCCCCTTCTGAGGAAAAGCTGAGATAGAAAACAAGGGAAATTAGCTATGGTTACCAGCTAATCAAACAACATGTACAAACTTCTTAGGACACCAAAAATCCAAATCCTTGTTAAGTGAATTGTATTAAAACTAAGAAAATACATCTGGAACTTAGGCATTTTCTAGATTTTAAAAGAGAAATTCCAAAAATTAAGCGCCCAAACTAGCTTTTTGTGGGGTTCAGCTTAAAGGTTACAAGCAAACAAAAGCATCATGGGTTAGCACAGAGCAGATCCACAAGCCAAAATAAAAAAGAAACCTGATAGCATCTAATTAAACGTTCCCTATCCAAATTATTTCTTCTAGGTATGGAAGATGCTGTGTAAGGTTTGAACCAGATATGAAAAAGTATTTCTGCTTATAGTACTGCAGCTCTGTTCCGTGTCCCTGCAGCCCAGAGACCAAGGGAAAGCTTCTTTCCCCATTTAAAAAAGCTCTAGCCTTCCCATTGGCTCATTTGGTCAGGTGCGAACTATTTTCTTTTCTTTACCTGGGGGACTTTTTAACCCTTTATAGGTAAAGCAAGTAAAGAACAGCTGTACCTTTTTACAGCTAACTGACTGGCTGGGTGTCCATCAAAGAAAGCTTTATTTATCACAAGGTCAAAAATAGCCTCCTTGAGGATTTGGTTTATTAATATAAATAACCTCCGAACAAAACTCAAAATCCCAGAAAAAGTCCAACCAAAAATCCACACAAAACAAAGGGTTCTCTCCCTTCTCGTAGGCATTCCTTGATTTGGAGGGCCACTCCCAGGCCCTACCTGACACTCGCTTGATCCTGCTCACTCCTACCAGTCTCAGGTCCTTGAGCATTCCTCTTTTGCAGGTTCCTGCTGCTTTAAAAAAAAAAAAAATCACCTGATTCCTCCAAGATGTTGCTTCTTCAGTAATCAGGGATGACTGGTCTCCAGCCCTTAAGGGCAAGCCCCCTGTTACAGGAAGTAAGAAATTAAAGTTAATAAGACATTGCCTGCATTGCTAGCAGTTGAAATTAAACTAGTGCTCACTGAGAACCAAGGGGGGAGTTTGCAGGGTCATGTGGAAAAAGTTGAAGACAGTAGTCACTAAACTTCACTTAAAACTGATTTCTATGATTTACAAATTTAGAATCACACTTAAAAGGTTTGTTTCATTTTCTTTTGCAAAGGATTGAGCCAAGAAGAAACACAAACATGTTTGTTTTGCATTATTAATAGGGAGAGACAGGAGGCATAGAAAATGATGAGACCATAAAAAAAGAATAGATTTAAAAAAAATAAAAATTAAAATAAATTCCAGAAAACAGTTTGACCACACAGCAAATTCCCAGCACCAACACAACTGACACCTTTGTTTCCAGCCTCAGCAGAAAGTCCAAGGCCTGAATGAACATGAAGACTATAAATCCTTGAGGTAGCTCTCTAAATCAGACTTGAGATACAAAGACACAACGGGGCAGGGACTGTTGTATTGTGCTGGTGAAAACTAGAACTATCTTGTCCAACCGTATAAATGGGAGCATTTCAAGAATAATTCTTTAATAGAAGGCATTGTATTCATCTTTCTAAACTACAAATTATAAGAATTTGTGAAATGCAAGAGGTGATATTACATTTTCTTCATATTATTGAATCCAAGGAATCATTATCCAAATAGCTAAAGACCTGTAGCTTAGTCTCTGTTGAAATGGTCTAACGTACAGTGAAGCTGGACAAGTACAGAATGTGTGCTCAATACTCAGACTATTAACTAAAAAGAGGTAGTTTTATATGTCAGTGATTGAGGAATATGATCTTAAACTACTTGTTGCTTGGCAACACTAAAAGCTGTTACACTGAGATCCTGGAATCAGAAAACTTTACATTAATGTCAATTATAGCAGTCAGAAAATAGCATGGAATGAAGTCAAAATATAAATGACTTTTTTAAGGCTATGAGATGAAAAGGCTACAGTTTTGGAATAGTAAACACAGAAAAGGAATATAGGAGTCAATGGCAAAACTTTCACTGACTTCAATGGGCCAGGATTTAACCCCATATCTTCTGATCACAGCCCTACCACTTCTATGTCACTGATTTTAATTGAGCACATTTTGATTGAACAGTAAATTGCTATGAAATGATAACTTTCAGTGTGAAATGGCATTTTAATTCAGTTAAAATTGTATTAACATCTACATCACAAAAACCATCATCATAACTTTGCTGTCAGTCTCAGTAAACATCATATGGAATGGACCTGGAGATTGAATTAAACCTTAGCCATAAAGGTGGCTCTCCAAGTCATGAGTGTTTATTAGAGAGAGAAGCTTGCTGTGTATGAACTGTACATGGATCAGGAACAGAAAGATGACAATCTCCGGAGCTATCAGTGCAGCAGCTTTTAGAAGAACTAAATTCACCTAATAATTGTAGAAAAAGGAAATTCTTCCCTAGTATATTTAATTTTAATGCTACAAATTTAAGCAAACATTGATTACAATTCTCACCACTGATGGCAAAAAGACATCTTGGTTAAAAGGAGACATGGAAGTGGATATACAAAGGATGGAAGTCAAAATACAAAGGATGGAAAAGAGGGTGCACAAAAAGCAATGAATATAAGCTACAAGTTCTAAAATGTAGGTGACTGATAAGGGAAGCTAAAGGAATCAATGAACTACCAATAGTCAACAGGGCTAAAGACAAAGGCACTTTTAAAAAAAACAAAAATGCTAGCTCATGTATACGGCCATTGCTAGATGTAGATGGTAAAACAGTCAATAGCGATGTAGAAAAGGCAGAACTGTTCAATAGATAATTCTGTTCTGCATTTGAAATGAAGCATTTCAATTTCTATTTCACATGAGGTTAGGAATGAAATAGAAAGTATCAAAAGAATACGTGAGGTAGTATCTGCTAAAATTAAACATTTTCAAATCAATATGGCACAGATAACTGACACTGAAGAGTCTTAAAGGAGCTAGCTGAGTTCTACAAACTACAAATGTCAATTTAACATATTTTGGAAAACTGGGATAATTCCAAAGGATTGGAGGACTGTCAATGTAGTTCTAATATTTAGAAAAAGGTTAAAAAGGATGTCATAGGGAAAAATAAATCAGAATGCATGACATCAATCTCATGTAAAACAATGGAACAGTTAATTCAAGACCATCAACAAAGCATTGAAGGATACATATATAATTACTACCAGTCAGCATGGTCTCATGGCAAGTAGGTCTTGTCAAACAAATGTGTTTCTTCTTGATAAGAAAAAGGCAACTGTGGTGATACAGCATACTTGGATTGTCCAAGTCATTTGATTTAGTACTGCATGGCATTTTGATTGAAAATTTGCATTATATGGCATAGACAGGGCACAAAACTGGCTCACTGACAGGTCTCAAAATGTAGTTATTAATAGGGAGACAAAAATGAGTGAGGATGGAAGGAATTTTCTCCAGATCAGACTGGCAAGGATGTATGGGGTTTCATGCCTTCCTCTGTAGCCTGGGGCATGAATCTTTTGCTAGGATCATCTGTCACCTAATCAATTCCCTGCCACTGCATGGGCCTCAGGCATTGGTGGCACTCTGAGCTCTCCTGTTCTTTGCCTGTGGGACACAGTAGTTTAGTCTCCCAAGGAATTATACGCTTTAGTCTATCTAAAGTGTTCAGCTTACAAAAGACAGTCTTGAAGAGATGTCTCATTACTGATGATGCTTTTTGCAGTGCAGACTTCAAGTTCTCTGTGCCAACTATGTTATTGACAATGGGGCTGAGGTAAAATCTCCAACAATCCTGACTGCGTGGTCACCCATTAAGATGCTAAAGCCTGCAGAATGTTCACTGACTGGAAGAATTTTGATTTTTACCCCAATTAATTTTCAGCCATTGAGCTTTCCAGGGCTTTAAATGCCACAACTAGCTTGTCCATTGATTTGACAACTAATGCTATGTCGTCAGAAAAATCAACACTGGTGAGGTTCTTATCGTCAAGGCATATGCCTAAAATGTATTTATTTAGTGTTTGGTCAAGCATATAGTCTATGAAGGCCTTGAAGAGTTCTGGGGCAGCAAGGCATCCTTGTCAAGTGCCTAACCTAATTGAGAAGATGATAGTTCTTTCCCTACTTCAAAGGATGTAATTTGATGAGTCAGCATATGGGAGAAAGAACATTCCACAGAGCTTGTCAGGAAGGCCTGTGAGTTTCAAGGTCAGCATAGTGATTCCCAGCAACAAGTGAAGGCAGCCTGTTGTTGTTTTCTCTTGCTCCTTTAGATATCAGCTGCTTGGGCCAACAAGACAGAAGCAAAAACTTTTCCCGGGATGGATAGAAGAGCAATTCCACAATAGTTACAAGAGTCTCATTTGCTGCCTTTCATTTCCAACATGGCAAAATAATGCCTTTTTTCCCCATTAGGATTGACTCTGTTCTCCAAAGGATATTTAAGAGAATCTGCAGCCACAGAAGAATAGCTGATAAGTAGAAAGACAAAGGTGAGGCTATATATTTCTTTCATGGTCTGTATTCTGACCTATGTAATTGAAACATTGCCCATCACTTTCTGGACACCATTCAGACAAAGCACCTCCAAATGATGAAAAATGTCAAATGGTATGAATTCAAGTAGAATGAAAAGCTCAATTTTCTAACTAAACAAGTCTTGTTCTCAGAAATAGCTGCCCACCACTCTTTAAGATGGTATGGTCATCTGCTCTGAATGTCTATGAACTTCCCTGTGAGAATCATCTTAGGCTTTGACCCAATGAAAACATGTAAGAAAGGGCCCCCTAAAAAACCTAAACCTTGATGGCTAGAAAGTGTCAACAGATACCTGTACCTCACAGGCATCCTACCCCATACTATGCCAGATTTGGCTCGGGACAGAACATCATGGAGGCACATCGTGCACTGGTGGCCTCTATTCTGTCCAAGCAACAGCATGAGAACTAACCTAATCTGTTACACAGAGGGACAAACACAATGATCTAATGGTCTGTGATGAGGTGCATACACAGATAGGCCCACATGAACTCCTTGCGGGCCTAAGAGGCCAGTTATGGTACCTGGCTGTACCTGGAGGGAAAGCCACACTTAAATGATCATGAAGCCCAGCTTCATGGACAGGTGCAGGTTGCTTAGTATAAAGCCAGGAAGTTGAGAGCAAAAAAAGAGAGAGAATCTGCCATCACTTTCTGGCCATGCAGAGGTGGTGAGGAGAAACCCTGGGGGAAGAGTAAGCCCAGGGATCCTGGCCCTGAAAGAAGGGTCAACCCAGAGAAGTTGCAGGAAAGAGCCTGAGAAATTCTGTGTAGGAAGTAGCCCAGGAAAACAACACTAAGGAGTAGGACTGTACAGACCTTGGCTGCTGGTTATAGGGTCCCATGGCTGGATATCAATGTAGAAGGTGTGCCCAAGTTCTCCTAGCGGCCACTAGGATGTGGCGCAGGACTGGTGAAGGCAGCATCTGGAGTACTGACATCTTTCTGTACCAACTGTCCAGAAGAGAGAAATTACGCAGTGACTTGCCGGAGAGCTGAGTCACAAAGAGAGAGCAACCTGAGTCCTGGTGAGAGAGACCACAGGGTGAGCAAGTGATGGAAGAGAGCACTAGACTGGACAAAAGCCGATCTCCAGACCCAGCTACAAGAGGGCACCTCAGCAGTGAGTGAAGCTTGTTACATGGTCCCGTCTGGCCTCAAGCTACCTGTGTGGTGGTTTAATGAGAAGCCTTGGGGTGACTGAAGTATTCACTAAAAATCTCAGAATAATCCAAAATGCCTAGCTCCCCTTGAATGATCTCCACTATGTGATAGTTACATTACATTCATAACTTTGCTAGACACTAAAAATCATGGTCTTGATAAAGACACTGGATTTGTAGCTTATTACAAACTAACCCCCCTTTTTGTCCTATGAGCACAAGGACGTTAATGGGCCAGTTCACCTTGAATGGTCCCTTAGAATATGTGCTGACTATTTATGCTAAACTATTATTTGGACCTTGTATTTAGCTGTGACACTCAGTACATTTCCCAAACCTGAGGAAGAGCTCTGTGCAAGCACAAAAGCTTGTCTCTTTCATCAAAGAAGTTGGTCCAGTAAAAGACATTACCTCACCCACGCTGTCGCTCTAATATCCTGGGACAGAAATAGCTACAACAATACTATATACACTATGTGAAGTCAATCAACATCTTTTACACTCTAGTCTCCTGTATATAAGGCATTTATGATGCAGCACTAACTATTAACCCATAATTGAGGCTGTCTAAAACATCACTAGGCATGAGGTACTAGATGTAAATGTCAACATATTCATATATGCAATTCTCCTTTTGCAGTTACCAGATTCTTCTTGAAATTATACCTATCCCATATTCAACTCAGTGATTCAATCAACTATCGTGCTTCATAGGTATTATAATAATAATGGTGGGGGTAAGAAATCACAATATCTACTCCACTAACCTTCAGCCTTTACTAATCAAGTATCATATAAAACTCTTACGTCCTGGAGAAATCCATTATGTGGTTGTTTTGTGTTTTTCCTAACAAGAAAGATGAGATTTTCTTTGCAGGTAATGGATGAAGCACTGAAGTGAAGCAAAGGATTTTTTATTTTAATCTCTTGATGAACCTGTGTGTTGCTTCTGAATAAATCATAATGACTCCTATGACTTTTAGAGCTTGGAACCTACGTCAAAATGAAATGAAAGGCATGTATCAAGTAGGAAAGTTTGTGTTTTGGTTTTATAGTGTCTGTAAACTTCCCAGATTTTTGCCTCCATTAAGTTTTTTATGACTACCATCATAAAATTTATAATATTTACAAACATAGTTTCCTTTTCTTTCTTTGTGTAATATTAAAAAAAGTAAAACAACCCACTACCACATCTTCACAGCACAACAGCAGTTAAAACAAGATCTGTCCATTCTGATTTACAGTAATGGACTAGTTGTATACATTACCTCCTCAAAACTGTAATTACACGTGAACAGTAAAAATGTGTTTTAACTGGATTTAGCATTTTATTCTTATTCTATTAACATAGGGGTTCTCAAACTGGGGGTCGTGAGCTGTCAAACCTACATCCCAAAGCCCACTTTGCCTCCACCATTTATAATAGTGTTAAATATATAAAAAATGTTTTTAATTTATAAGGGGAGTCGCACTCAGAGGCTTGCTATGTGAAAGGGGTCAGCAGTAAAAAAGTTTGAGAACCACTGTATTAACACCTTGTTTATTACCATATATTATCCTCTCTGTTTCCAGACATAAAGTTTGAACTATTAAAACTTTTCCTACCTTTCCGTATTTACAATCATGCAGCATCACTAAGAAGAGAGTAGACATTTGTACAGCAGTCTACTGTGGCTGGAAATAAGCAGGCAGACCCTCAGCTAGAGGAAATTGCCATTGTGCTGGTGAAGTCAATGGCACAATGACAATTTACAGCAGTGGAGGAGCAGTCCCTTAGTATCCATTACTGTGTTTTTGGTTCTTTACACCGCAAACATAAAATGAAGGAACACAGACACGCTGGCGTAGAAATATCTGTGTTTACTAACTAACTACACACACACGGGGTGCTGCTCTGGCAGGTTTCTGGTGGCTTTTGAAACACAGAAGTCAGAGACGGCTAGTAAAGGGCTTAGGGATACTACTCAATTCTGATACTGTACACATAAGTTCCTATATTGAGCATTTAAATGGCAGAATTGATTAAATGCTGCGGGGGTGAGGGCTGTCAAGAGACTGGCAAACTCATCTTTGGAGGATTTGAAATTAAGACACACCACTGAGTCTGAAACATGGGGAAAAATCTTAACATAAAAAAAAATGAAAAATGCTGAGCTTTATCCAAAGCTCATTAAAGTAAATGGACTTCAATGGGCTTTGGATCAGGGCCTCTCTCAGCTAAAACACAATATGAACTATATACAGAAAAAGGGATGTGTATAAAGATTCAAAATATAGGCAAATAAAATGCTTCAGGCAGTTTTAGGTCTCTTGTTCAGGCAAAATATTATCCTTGTTTAAATTTAACAAACTCACATAGCTAGAAAACAATGCAAATATTCATCTGTTGAAATTTTTTTCATTTATACTTTGTTGGGTATCTACGTATTTTTGTAAAAATTTCACAGGTGTCAAAGTGACATTAACAATAAGAGTAAGAAATGCACTTTGAATGTACAGTATTAGGAAGCGAGGCTGGGTGTGGGCAGCTTTGTCTGTATCTAATAGGCATATTTGGTCTTTCTAATAGAGATGTAAATAACTGCTTTGGGACCATGTCGGAAAGCCTGTATATAATTCTCAGGCTTTTTGTAAATGCTGCAGAAGGAGAACTTTTACTTTCTTGTGTTCGTATCTGATCTTTTATTTTTGTTTTGACCAACAGTTTTTTGACACAAGTGGGAGGATGAAAGGTGAGGGAAGGAGAATCTGAAAACAATATTTAGAGACTTTAAAAATAATATAAGTAATCACGGTCTTCTTAAGCATAAACAATTCTTACTTATTACAGACTGTTTGATCCTACTCCCACTGAGTTTTATGGAAAAATTCTTATAGATGTCAATGGAAGCAGAACAGTGCCCTAAGTGGCCAAGTGAATTTAGCAAAATGTGGATTTTCTTCATTTTGTTGGACAAAAAGACCCCACTTTTAAAGCTGAACATTCTGAATATCTGCTTACGTAATATTAAATGCTGATTCTGCTTGAAGTGCCTTTGGTCTCTGCTTGATTTTATGAGTCAAAACAAGAAAATACCTGCCAAGTGTGTTCTGAATCGTTATGCACTGTCATTGCATCTAGAGGAAGACAAGATTCCTTCTGGAGTGAAAAACTGTCTTCTTTTAAGTATCAGAGGGGTAGCTGTGTTAGTCTGGATCTGTAAAAGCAGCAAAGATTCCTGTGGCACCTTATAGACTAACAGACGTTTTGGAGCATGAGCTTTCGTGGGTGAATACCCACTTCGTTTATAATCACAACACTAATGGAGTAAAATGCAGTAATATATTCCAGCAGAATGAGTCTAGGAATCCAAAGATGTGCTATAAATATTCAATTAATCCTCCTGGAACAGTAGCAATAAGGCTGAGAATTAATCATCTTATCATTTCTTGATTGTTGTTGACAGTTTGACATGTGTTAATAATCTGGAAAGATTGCACTCATCAGAAGCAGTTTCACATGTGACATCCAGGCATTTTCATGGTCTCTCATACAATACTACTGTGTATAATACCAGAAACTCTGCCCCACTTGTGAGATAAAAGAGTAGGCTTTACTATTTATTCTGGAGAAGGGTTTGCACCATGCTTTGCTCTCTACTTAGCATTTATGCTCTTTGGGCAGAGACTACAGGTGGGATCCACAAAGGGATTTAGATGTTTCAAAGCTGAGCATTACAGCATCTAACTTTTAGGTTGCTAGAAAAATCACAGGATCAACATTGTATTGCACAAAGCAGAGTTAGGCACTTTGTATGAAGAGCAGAGAGTCGGCTCTCCATACAAAGAATTGGGAAAGATAGACCCCCCCTAAGAATGTGATCCACAAAAACTAGCATGCTAGGTGGGGAGCCACCTAAACTAGCCAATGAAAGAGGTCAACTGGAGAGGTGTATGCTAAGCCCCGTCCCTCTTGCAGAGATAGGCATCAAGACTGCATGGAAGTGTCTACCCATCCATGAATGGTTGGAGGGTACCCAACCATTTTATCCCAGTGGACTGAGCTATGGAATATTCTGATGTGGGGCCTGTTGAAGCTGTTCCACTGTGGATAAATAATGAAAGAGTGATCAGAGTAAGGAGAGTGGACCCAAGGTCTCCCATCTCCCAGGTGAGAGACAACCACTGGATTACAGAGTCATTCCCTGTCTTGTTCTCTGGCCCAATGTCCATTTAATTATTTACAGTGGAATAGCTTCAATGGGAAAGACTGAGGGAGTGCTACAGAATATCCCATACCTCAGTGTTTAGAGAATTCTCCTAAAAAATTGGAAGCCCCAGTTCAAACCCCTCCGCCTCTGGAAGATGGGGGAAATGAACATGTATCATCGACAGCCCAGGAAAGTGCTTTAACCACTAGGCTATAAATTGGGCACCACTCCCACCTCTTCCTCCTCCAACCAGATTTGAATGGAACCAAGTCCAGAGGCATGTGTACCAAATCAGGCCCACTGTGATTTAGGTGCCTAGATGCCCTGTTTTGTGAATCACTCTAGGGCTTAGACAGGAGGTCTACTTTTAGGGGCTACCGCAATTCTGACTTATTCAAAGGCACTGGGGCACTATGACTTGTGCCCCCTACTTCTCCCTGCACGGCCAGCAGTAGGGACAGGAACTGTAGGGGAGAACAGCAGCAGCAGGTTCTGCTACCCTCTGGTGGGGGGAAGCCAGGGTGTAGCTAGTGCATAGACTGCTGAGAGAGGGGAGACTGCCAGAGCAATCAGGGGACCTGGCACCGCCGCTTCACCGGGGGATAGTAGGTCCCATTGCTCACCCTTGGCACTTCACTGGTGGAGCCCAAGCTCTGACACTCTTCTCTAGAACCCATTCATCCCAGAAGGAAACAGAGGCACACCTGGTGCCCAGTCCAGCTGCTCAGCAGCAATCAGCTCATGCCTGCTGCCTCTTGTACCAACCACTCATTCAGTGATGGGCAGGGGAAAGAGATGGGAAATGGGGTCAGGGATCTGAGGAACCATGTGAGAGGAACTGGAGACCAAATGAGCTGAGGGATCAGTGATCAAGCCAGCTGGAAGAGAGAGAGGTCAGGAATCAGTGGTTAGAGGCGCTAGTGAGCCAGGGGTGAGAGAGAGGAACAGGAGACCTATGTGGGGAAAGAGGACAGGGAACAGCAGCTGTCACCATCGGGGACCCAGGGAATGAGGGAGGATACAGACTCAGCCAGGACCGGCTCTAGCAATTTCGCCCCCCCAAGCACGGTGGCACGCTGCGGGGGGGCGCTCTGCTGCTCGCTGGTCCCGAGGCTCCGGTGGACCTCCCACAGGCGTGTCTGAGGATGCTCCACTGGAGCCGCGGGACCAGCGGACCCTCCGCAGGGAAGCCTGTGGGAGGTCCACTGGAGCCGCCTGCCGCCCTCCGGGCAACCGGCAGAGCGTCCCCCGCAGCGTGCCGCCCCAAGCACGCACTTGACGCGCTGTGGCCTGGAGCCAGCCCTGGACTCAGCCCTTCCCCTTCTAGGAGCTTCCCAATAGGGAAAGCGCACCTATGGGCTGGGTGGAATGTCAGAGTGAAAAGGAAGACAGAGACAGGGGCAGGCCTGGGGGAAGCAGAGTGAGTGTTTGTCATGTACTTCGGTCTTGCTTATACACACCAGTTGTGTTCACCATAAGATCCTTAACCACTCTTTCAGATATGACTGAGGTTAGTTTAAACAAGGTCTTTTACACAAAATGCCACCTAGAGGCTGAACAGTATAATATAGTTTATCATTCTATTACATCTCCCCTTTTAAGATCTACATTCCTACCATTTACAATATTTACACTATCACACTGTCTTTGAAGTTCAGTACAGACCAGTCTGTTATGTGTGTCTGTATCATACTGGTTTTCTAATTATATGACCCAAACGTCTAACAATTTGGTCATCTAGCAGTCCATTAGTTACAATGACTGATTGTGGTCTGTCCAGAATCCTTGAGTTGTCTTCTTGTTATGCATCTGCCACCTGTAGAGGTCACTCTGATGATTATTCTCTCTGAGAAAAACTGTAGATGTCAAGAGTTTCTGTTGAACTTTCCATTGCTGGTCTTGGTCACATTTGATCTTGGTGCTGATTTTTTTTTCTTTATAACAGCTGGAATTGTCCTTTATCTCCATCGACTTTGACATGAACATTGTCATCCAGTTCTAGGCCTGGCAGTTCTCTGAATGACATCTGCTGTAAAAGTGTTTGTCAGTTCTTTTCACCAGTTTTGAATTATCTTCCCATCAGGAGCTGTGCTGGACTATATCATCCAGTAGCTGCTATTGATCTCTAACTCAGAAGAGCAAGGAATGGATCTTCCTGGAAAGGATTTTCTTGGCTCTCTCAGCCTCCCAATTTGCTTATGGGTAATGTGAACTGCTACTAATATGATCACAATTATGTTTCATTCAGAATGATTTAAACTCTGCTTCAGTGAATCATGGCCCATTATCCCTCACTAGTTGTTCTGGAATATGAGCAAAACTGCACTTCAGTTTCTCAGTAACACTGCCACATGTTATGTCTTTCAAGTACATTCCTTCTATATGCCTGGAAAAATAGTCCATGACAACTAGATAATGATGTCCTCTGAATTTAAATAACTCTGCAGCTAGTAGATTCTAAGGTGTCTCTGTCAAGGTTTTTGTACATGGTATACTTCAGCATTGCCTCTGAAGTTGATTTGTACTGTATCTCCTTTCATCATACCATATAATCATATGCGCTATCAAGTTCTTCCATCTTTCTGACTAGGCCCAGTGTGGCTGAGAAGATTGTTGCTATTTGATCCTTTGGTCACATGCACTCTGAATGCATAGCTTTTGTCTTTGTGTTTTTGTGGTGAACTGATCCATGCAGTTCAGAATACCAGGTATTCAGAGCGGTGGCAGATGAGTTCAGCTCTGGGAGAGGTTGAAGGAGATTGTAAATCCCTTCTGAGATGACTGTGATATCATGAGTCCATTTTAAAGTCAATAGTCTTGTCATGAAAACAACACTGGACTCCTTATTGTTTTTGTGGATACAGACTAACACGGCTACCCCACTGAGTCTTGCCATTGATATTTAGTTTCCCTCTCCAAGCAAGCTCTGTGTCATCTTCACAAGTGACAGATCCCAGAAACAATGGCTCTTGACTGTCTGTATTATGAGTCAATTCCCTGATTCCTTTGCTGTGGCTAACAGTTTCAAAACGCCCAGGAGTGGAGCAGGAGAGCTAAGCGGTTTTGTGTTTGCAGAAGGCTGGAAGGAGGCAGTAGTAGTTAGGCAGGTTAGACATAGGGTGACCAGATCACAGGGATGAAATATCGAGATGCGGGGGAGGGGGGAGAAAGCAAAAAAAACCAAACAAACAAAAATAAAAGCAGTTTCACAGCGGCCAAGCCGCGGGATCGCACACAGCGCCCCGGCCGTGTGCGCTGCCCTTCCCGCGGAGCCTCCCATCACCCGGCCCGCCCAGGCACATGTGGTGTATCCTGCTGCTGGTGGGGAGCCCGCCCTGCACCTCTCCCACTCGGCTGCACTCCAGTGGCTCCTTCCCAAGAGGGAGAGGCACGGGGCTCCCCAGCAGCAATGGGGAAGTTTACTGGTTCAGGGGACCCCGACTGGCTCCTCGCCCCTGTCTGCCAGCCCCCCCACCTGGGACAAGTCTCACCCCCTCAGCCTCTCTCCAAAGCGTGTCTCTGGCGGCCCACGCCCCTGGGCCGCGCTGCCCCCCCCCCCAGGCCCTGCCCGCTCCACGCTGATCCCCGGGAGGGATCCAATGGGGGACGGAGGGGGCAGAGTCGGGGGGGTGAGTGCCCCTCCAGGCTTCGCCTGTGTGCCGGAGCGGAGGGCAAAATTGTTAGGTTTGTCCAGTGTCCCGACCGAACATTGGTCGGGAAGCGGGACAAACAAGCAAATATCGGGACAGTACTGATAAAATCGGGACGTCTGGTCACCCTAGTTAGACACGAGGCAAAAGGCAGACAGGGATTTAAGGGGTAGTGGCAGGAAGAAGAGATCCTGTGGTGGGGGCAAAAGGGGAGTTATGAGTGGGGGAGTAGACATGGGGGTAACAAGGGAAAAAACAGGCAATCTTGACATGGAGGAAGCTCTAATGCTGTAAAGGAGGTACTCTCCTCCTCCCTTCCTGTATATGACTTATTTCAGACAGGGGCAGGGTCCTCTTCTGGATTACTACTGGTAGTTATTTTATAATAAACAATCACTTCCTAAACAGCTTTGTCAGTTTTCCATTATATTTCCTGGACCTCACATCCCACAAGGGCCCAACATAGTTTTGGGTGCTGTTATATAATTAATAATAAATGAGTGGGATATTTACAAGTACCTTGATGCTGTTGTTTGCCTCCTCCCAGATCTTTTACATATACAACCTACCTTCCATAACACGGCACATATTCTGCTCACTTGTTCCCCCCCTGCGATGCGGTATCCGCTCCACAGAAGGCCTGAAGGGATTAAGGTGGCTAGGTAGGCCAATTAACTGCCTAGGCTGCACCTGGAGGAGGAGTCAGAGAGTAATGAGTGTTAATTAGAGATGGGGCTCAGCTGGACAGGAACTGTATAACACCCAGTAACTGAGAAAAGAAGGGGACTCCAAAGAGAGGCAGACTGCAGTCACAGTCAGGGTGAGAGAAGGAATGCGAGGCAGCACCCCAGAGATACACAGCAGTAAGGTTAAGGATTGTGCAGACCTTGACTTTTTATTGTAGAATCCATGGGCTAAAAACCTAGTGTGGAAGGTACGCCTGGGTTCCTGCCTTACTGCTCTCTCATTTACATAAGCATGATCATATCATTACCATCATCAGTCACCTGCACCAGCTTCCTGTTCTTCCTAAAACTAATAACCTTGGGTGTGTTCCAGCATATCTCATGGATACTGATTCTCTTTACTCTCAGCCCAGATTCATACATTTGTCTGTTTCCTCTGTCTACCACCATTCTATTGTTTGTGCACCGGGGCGGCTCTAGGAATTTTGCCATCCCAGGCATGGCAGGCAGGCTGCCTCTGGCGGTTTGCCTGCGGAGGGTGGTCCCACGACTTCGGTGGACCTCATGCAGAGGCAGCCTGCCTGTCACCCTCGCGGCGCTGGCAGAGCGCCCCCCGCAGCTTGCCGCCCCAATTGGCATGCTGGGGCCTGGAGCCGCCCCTGTTTGTGCAACAGCCTCTCTCTCTGTAATACTTGCCCTCCGGAGCAGGCTTCCTGTATCTTTTCATCTCCCTTTTTTCCTGAGCTGTCTATGTCACTTTGTGCATTACTTATAGTGGAACATGCCACTTATTCTCTAGTGTATATTTACACAATTGACTTTTGTCATTTTGTACCATACACTTATTGTATTATAATATAAAGAATGATGGGAAACAGCTTGTATGAGAGATACCTGACAGGATAAATGTGGGGATCTCACCTTTTTTTCATTGAGTTAGGTTTATCTATTTAGATGAGCTACTTAAAATATATGGATGGGGGTAGGGAATGACACCTTCCAGTAATACTGACAGAAGATGAATGTGTCTTGAATTTAAACTCCTTACGTGGCTCCATGTGCCATTTAAACCAGTGCTTAGAGCATTAGCCAAAATGAAATTAGCTAGTAACCCTAGAGGAATGGCCACGGTGCAGGCTAGCTAACCAGAGATACAGAGATTACCCAGAAAAACAAAGTTATCTAAAGTCTATCTAGGAAATCTGGCAGATGGTACTCTGGTTTTAATTTCCATTATGTCTGCAGGCATACTTCTAAGCAACATGTGGAATGGCAGCAACACTATTACTATGATAAAATCCACACTTTTCTAAGAGGCTGTCTACAGACACAACTGAAATTGAAACCAGAGTCACTGCAAGGTGCTTTGCAGAGATGAACTTTTCAAAATGCAAAGGAACAGAGCTCTTCATTTGAAATATATGACTAGAAACCCAGAATGCTAATTTCACACAGAAGAAAATAATAAATTCTTTACAGAATAACATTGAAGACTTGGAAAATCAATCTGGGCACTCTAAGTTCTGCCTGTTTGTCTTTCCAGAATATGATAAAAGGTAAACCCATAGAACTTATGCAGATTTTCTTCTTTTTAGGAGACTCATTACAACCGACTGATAACCTTAATTTACAAATCATTGTGCACATTCTGTATCTGGCAACAAGTCCCTTAGGAACTTCTTTTTGGAGGGAAGGCCAAGGAGCTACAAAAATTGTAGTAGGGTATCTTATGCCCTGCAAAAGTCATATTAAAGGTCTATATAAAATCTATAGGACAAGGCTCCCAGTGCTGAACAGCTAAGGAATGAACTAGAAGTCTTTACCTGTTGTATTTTAATTTCTAGCTGACTGTTTTCTGAGAGGAAAAAGATGACCAGCATTACAGTTTTCCCTTAATGGCTAAGGTAGAAACTTACCTGAAGGACCTGTAGATTAATAGACTACATTAGCTAACTACTAGAGTCTCTGGCTATTTACCTGGTTCTCCTGTTTCATGGCTTGCTTTAGTACTACAGCTGATTCTTTACAACAAAGACTTCTGCCGAGCTCGGGGAACTGACAGGGTATTGTAACTCTTCTAGATACTGTTACTATTAATCTGAAACCTCTTACATGTCTCAGGGACACAGATCCCTGGTGCAGAACTGAAATAACTGAGCTGGATAACTGAGAAGAACAAAATGTTAACAAAATTAGCCAATAAGTATATTCACCCAGCAATTTGGTTGAATTAAGGACCGAAAAAGGAAGGGAGAATAAAAGCGAAAACCTACACAGAAAAAATAAAAATAGATGGGAGTAGAGAACAAAGAGTAGCGTTCAAGGTCAGTAATAAAATAATGAGGGAACAACCATTCCCCAACACTTGAAAGAAGAAACAGTGATCTTTACTAGGCTACTGTTGAAGATAATACTGGAAAGAGGAGATTGCCTAATATAAAACAATGAATCTTAGTTGTCTCCTTTATTATTCTATTCTTGGTTCAGAATTAATAACTAAAAAGCATTTATTATTCTATTTATTAAAATCATGCATACATTCGTACTGAGACATAAGATCACTGTTTACCCAGAATGGAGATTACTCATCAGCTGATATCACCTTCCAGCCCCCACTCAAACACACACAATTAAAACATCTTTTTGTCTCACCCTGGATGGCAAAATGGCATTGCCCTCATTAGGTAGCTTCTGAAAATTATAAACTAGGTAAAGCTTAAAAGATCAACCTCACTAGTTCCCTTCCTCCTCTGCCACCCACACATCTCCCTTTTTATTTCATTATGTCTGCTTTAGAGTCAATTGTTAAGAAATTATTACTTTTTTATGCTCTGTACCTAACCATATATGGTTTGAGACAGAATATTATAGTTTATTTGGATAAGTGATTAATTACTTATAGATACCTACCCTATTTATTTATTTTAACTTCACAGGGAAGAGTCAGAGGGATAAAAGTGAGATGTGCTTAGAATCTGGCATAGAAAAAAGACAATGCTTTTCATCTACCTAGATTGCAAGCATCATAGCTAAAGGTGAAGATTATGCCCTGATCGAGTTCCTCTCACCTTACACATCCCTTTGGGTCTTTATTCCTCTTTCTTATGAGTATGCAAACTGATTCTCAATGAGGAGGGCCCCAGTCCAGCAAACAGGTACAAATGCATGTAACTTATGCATGTAGTTAGATCCACTGACTTTAAAGGGACTTTAAATGATTTGCATGAGTGAAGATCTTGTTGGCAGGACCAGGGTTTAATACAATAAAGACACAGAGTTACATTCACAAGTGGGACTTAGATGCCTAACTGCTCATCATTTTAGGTGATACTGGCATTCACAACCCCCCTGCTCAATGCCACCTAAGCCTGTAGGTGCCTAAAGTCACTAGATACCTAAATTTCCACTGGTAAAGTCCCTCAGGTGCCCAAGTTTCAGCATCTGGGGATGTGCACAGTTACTTAACTCATAACACCCTTCAGCAGCTTGCCATCTAATGCCAAAGATCCAGAGGGCTTCCCAACTAGGCATTCTCTCACCTATCTTGAGTTTGGGGCCCAATCCAGTAGCCATGTGCAGAGCATACCTAAACCAGCACAAGAGACAGTGGAATGTTCAGCGCTAACAAACTTACTTTCACTTTTATCTGATGCTGTGTGTATTGTAATATATGAAATTCATACATTAGGAAATGCCAGGATTAAGATTGCCACGTAACCTTGATTCTTCCCTTGTGTATGTATACATTAAGATAGTCTATAACTATATGATTTCATACTTTTTTCCCTACAGGATGTAAAGAAATGAGGTAGGGTTACACAGTGAAAGAGGCTGGGGTTTCAGAAAGGCAAACAATGGCCTTGTGATTAAAACACTGGTTGTGAGACTCAGCAGTCAGAAGCCTGCAGCAGTATATATAACAATGGGCACAATCCAAAGGTAAATAGAATTGCCAATGGGCAATAGATTTTCAAAAAGAAAATACTTAACTAAACATTGGAAGAATGTTCCAGATGCAAATAAAGTCCTGTATCCTCATTTGCAACAATATTTAAGAAAATAATATTCAGCACTTGCACTGCTTTTTTATTTTCAAAATGATTTACATACATTTAATCCTTACAACATTTATCACAGGCATTGTAGGTAAATCATATTATTCCTCAAAGCAGATTTAGATGCAAGTCTTCCTGGAAGGCTAATAGAAGATATCTTAATCCCCCTAGACTGACTTGTCTTCCATTAGCCTTCCAGGAAGATGTGCATCTAACTTACTTAGACTGCTTTAGAAATCTCAGCCTCAGGCCATGTCTACATCTAAAGTTTTGCAGCGCTGGTTGTTACAGCTGTATTAGTACAGCTGTATAGGGCCAGCGCTGCAGAGTGGCCACACTTACAGCAACCAGCGCTGCAAGTGGTGTTAGATGTGGCCACACTGCAGCGCTGTTGGGCGGCTTCAAGGGGGGTTCCGGGAACGCGAGAGCAAACCGGGAAAGGAGACCCGCTTCGCCGCGGTTTGCTCTCTCGTTCCCGGAGCCACCCAGCAAACCGCAGGGAAGGAGATCTGCTTGCTCTGGGCTCCGGGAACGAGAGAGCAAACCGGGAAAGGAGACCCGCTTCGCCGCGGTTTGCTCTCTCGTTCCCGGAGCCACCCAGCAAACCGCAGGGAAGGAGACCTGCTTGCTCTGGGCTCCGGGAACGAGAGAGCAAACCGGGAAAGGAGACCCGCTTTGCCGCGGTTTGCTCTCTCGTTCCCGGAGCCACCCAGCAAACCGCAGGGAAGGAGATCTGCTTGCTCTGGGCTCCGGGAACGAGAGAGCAAACCGGGAAAGGAGACCCGCTTCGCCGCGGTTTGCTCTCTCGTTCCCGGAGCCACCCAGCAAACCGCAGGGAAGGAGATCTGCTTGCTCTGGGCTCCGGGAACGAGAGAGCAAACCGGGAAAGGAGACCCGCTTCGCCGCGGTTTGCTCTCTCGTTCCCGGAGCCACCCAGCAAACCGCAGGGAAGGAGACCTGCTTGCTCTGGGCTCCGGGAACGAGAGAGCAAACCGGGAAAGGAGACCCGCTTCGCCGCGGTTTGCTCTCTCGTTCCCGGAGCCACCCAGCAAACCGCAGGGAAGGAGATCTGCTTGCTCTGGGCTCCGGGAACGAGAGAGCAGACCGGGAAAGGAGACCCGCTTCGCCGCGGTTTGCTCTCTCGTTCCCGGAGCCACCCAGCAAACCGCAGGGAAGGAGATCTGCTTGCTCTGGGCTCCGGGAACGAGAGAGCAAACCGGGAAAGGAGACCAGCTTGATTACCAGAGGCTTCCTCCTTCCACGGAGGTCAAGAAAAGCGCTGGTAAGTGTCTACATTGGATTACCAGCGCTGGATCACCAGCGCTGGATCCTCTACACCCGAGACAAAACGGGAGTACGGCCAGCGCTGCAAACAGGGAGTTGCAGCGCTGGTGGTGCCCTGCAGATGTGTACACCTTCAAAGTTGCAGCGCTGTAACTCCCTCACCAGCGCTGCAACTTTCTGATGTAGACAAGCCCTCAGTTACTTTTCCCCGGCCACAGAAACAGTATTAATGAAAGTATTAGAATCAGGTTTCTAGCTGCTGGTCCTATGCTCAAACCACATCTCTCTTCCATACATCATAGCTTTCTCAAGATGAAAAAGTAAAAATAAAAGACAAGGAAAGCTCAGATTAGAATTATGAGTAAGCCTGGTCATATTAAAACAAGGCAGAAATGGAAAGATATTGATTTCAGAACATTATCCATCTTTTGCTCCTCGTACGTGGTTAGAGAAGTGGTGAAGTTCTGTCTTTTTTGGCATCAATTGCAATATATAACATCAACATTTTATAGTATTCAACATTCAGATATAACTACTTTGCTTTGGTGTTTTTTTGTTTTGTTTTTTTTTTTGCAAAAAGTTATTGTTTCTTGTATGTAGCATTTAACATATTATCTGTTTTGCAAAGAGATTTTATCTCCTGTCACTGTTCCCCCCATATATAGTCTCTAATATTTGTTCTATTTTAAAATATCCTACTCTTTTTGTCTCCTTTGTCCTTCCTCCATTCTGCCTGAGTATCCTATCCCCAGAATAGCAAGACTGCATGCAATACAGGAACAGAAATCTTGTAAAAGAGTAGCTATCTCAAGATTTCCAGTGTCTGAGACAGAAGGAAATCTTCTGATGGCAGAAGGTAACTAGTATTTTGAACTAGGAAATAAAACAAGATTTACAAGCCCAGAAGTTGCCTAAGAACACTAACCATCGAAAGCTTAATTTTGAATCCACTAGCTTTACGTGCACATAAGATCATGCAAAATGTGTTGTCATTCCTATTGTACAGGTCTGTGTACAATCCTTAAGTGGATAATTTTTCTGTACAAATTCCAGATCTGTGTTCTGAACAGATATACAGTACATTTGTCCTCTCCTCACTTATTGAATTAACTTCTTTGTTTAGCTATTCAGATAAAGGTAACTCTTCTCCTCAGTTAACCAGCAAATTAAATCCAAAAGCCACAAAAGTGCGGGGGGGAGAAACCTGTCTCTAACAAGACATAGCATTTACTCTCCTCCTCTTGTATGATATTTAGCAAGTTGTACTAGTGGACATGTGGAGCGTCAGCAGTTTACTCTCTATTACTGTAGCATGAGTGCAGGAAAATAAGTCTCACTTAATGAAAGAGTAGCATGAGTTCTAAGATACTGCATGGAATAAAAAAAAAATTATGAAGACCCCCCAAAAAACCTCAATCTATCTTTATCCATTTGAACAAAGTGAGCTTAATATTCTAACCAACTGAATTTTGAATTCAATTCAACTCACAGTCCAGAGTTCAGTATTTTAGACAACTTTAGCAACTAAATTTATTCAGCCTGAATTAAAATTTAAATAGAATCTTCAATGCCATTTAAAATATACAGCGTTCGCTGACCCTATCTTGTGCAAATGGGAAAAATAAACCATAATTACTTTGCTACAAAGATAGTCACTCTTCTGGCCTGTAACAACCATTTTTAACTTCCAGCATATTAAGCACCCTGCCTAAGCTAATTTCAACTTTATAGACAATTATTTTGTTGTAAGAACCAGAGTTTGAAACAAGAGTGTGCAAAACCTTCCCTCGCCCCTTCAATGGGAGGAGTAGGAGGCTATTTGTTGTTTGTCTAAAAGGCTCTTCTGATAGCAACAGATTAATGGTCTGAGTGCTCTCACCTTCAGTCACACCCAAATTCTTTAGGTTTCTCCAAGGGTTTCTCTAAGATTCATAACTTCGTGGAACTTCTATTGGCTACATATCTTCCAGAGGACTTTCTTCTTTCATCATACTGAAGCAACTGAAACAAATACTAAACAGTCAAATACTCATAAAGGCAGGAAACCCTAAATAACATGCCCAGGAAAGAAGTAACAATTTCCTGCCAGATTATAGTAATTGTTTTTTACTTACTGTCTCAAACTCTAAAAGCACCATAGTACTGCTCTGTGCTGGCATGGGGAAGACCTGGGCTGCCAGAGCAATTTCAGAAAGAGAGAGAATTGTATTGAAAAGAGAAACTAGGTGGACTAGAAGTGAAATTATTCATGTTGGGGAAAACTGGTTTCTTAGTGCCACCCTGATCTCAGAGCACATCTTCCCTCCCTCTCCATCAAATGACTAACTTTATAATACATTACTGGTAGGAGATCATGGTCGATTTGTGCTGGGTGGGAGAAAAGGGCAGAAGCTTTCCTCTTGCAACCAATGCCAGTCCCATACAAAGTGAAGTTGGAGTCAGTGGGGTGGGGGAGGGGGGCAAGGGTTGCAGGAAACTGGCCATCACAGCATAACACTTTGGGGGGCAATGGGTAAAGGCAACAGGGACACTGATGGGAAAGAGATTAGGCCTATTAAGTGGTATTGGGTGCCATGGCTTGGGAGTGGGGGGAATTAATCCTCTTTTTCCCTCCAAGGTTGGTTTCACCAGGAAATCTCTAATCCTTTTCCCATGCCTGGAGGTTAGGGCCCTAAGGTAGGAAATGTGTCCTCTCTATTCCTAGCAACATTGTGTGTGTGCAGTATGGCATCCCAGCTCTTCACCACTTAGATGTGGAGCTCCCTAAATAGAGGGTTCTCTCCATCTTTCACCTGGAGATTGCTGGGAAAGAAGTAAAGATTCCTCTTCACCCTCCCTCTCTTTCAGCAGCATGAGGGAAGACCTACAGGGGAAGATGTGTGAGGGGGCTCATTCACCAGGAATAAAACCAGTCTCCAACTCTCTCACTTTCTGATGTTATAGAACTATCATGAGCCACCGGTCTCACTATAACTATTCTCCCTATCTGGGGTGACAGTTTTCTTTGGCTCAAATACATTGCAACTGCTCTGGATAATTTTCATCCAAAATCCTAAAGTTCCAGGGAATGGATAAAAGGCTTTATTCTTGGCCCCTATATGCTATTATTGTGAGGCTCTGCTATGTGCCAGTTTACTTGGGTGAATGTTCAGTAAAGATGACCAGATGAGCCAATGTGAAACGTGGTGGTTGTACATACTGCACTGGTTGGAACAGTAAAGCTTTGAGACAGACTGCAGGGTTGTTTTATTACTAGTTTGATGCATGTCTGTCTGCCTTGTGCGTCTGCATAGTTGATCAAATTAGCAAAATTAGAAGGGAAAAGAAAGAAGAGGGGGAAAAAAAAGGATTTCTGTTCAGGTTTAACTGGTGATGCAAAAGCTGAATGCTCAGTGAGCTGTGCTGAAGACAACTGGTGATAAAAAGACCCTATTACTTCTACTTCCACTAGTGTTTTATTTGCTTTATCAGAGGTGGTCCCATATGTCATACTCCTCAATAGGTCATATAAAGTACTAATGAAAGGACTCAAATCATCAAATTTATCTTGCTCATTTCTCTATTGAAAGCACATTAAATGGGAGGTAGGAGTGGTTGTGTGTGTAAAATCACAATCTGATGTCGATCTGGGTCCTTTTCAACTTAATACAAATACCAAAACCTCCTTTTATTTATCTATATCTATATGGCATTGGCTGGGTGGATCTAGGAATATGACACTGCTCCTAGTAAGGGATATGCTAAATACAGCTAGCTGTAGGGCTTGATATTTCAGTAATTCCTTGAGCAAGCTATGAATTTCCATGGTTGCTCTGGCTGATGCAGGCTGGTTTGTCAGCATTACAAGTGCCCAGTGCTTCAGCAAGACATGCCAGCTGTAAGATCCACCTCCATTATGTAGCTGGTGCTGTCAGATAATTCAATTTAAGCCAAAGCCACACACTTTATTTTTTAAGTATTGATTCACAATAACCACATTTTTCAGAACCTGGCAATGGATCATACCCTATGGAATACAAACAGCCAAGCATGACTTTCAGATAGAAGCGTGAAATTTTGATCAAGAAAAGAAAACAGGAATGGCTCCTTAACTTAAACCTTTTATAGACATTCCTATGCCCTTTTTCTGCTAAAACCCTGCTCTTCTGCCACATCAGTATCTAGGTGACACTACCATTTACATTATCCCTGGATTTTTAGTCAAAAGCTTATCATCATGAACCAAGTTTTGAATGAATTTTACATCTCGCTTCTCCAAATGAAAGTCATCATTCAGGTGGTCAGGAAATATGAAATATATTAATGAACTAACTGAGCAAGAGTAGCCTGACAGGTCACTCTGGAGTCAGAGCTTCTTTTCAGTATTACCAACCTCATGATATTAAAAATTAAAATCATGAGTTTGATTTTTTTTCCTAAAAAAAGTTATGCAGTGTTTTTGTACTGTCTCTTGATTTGTGCACTCCCACTGGGTGTGTGTGTGTTGAGAGAGAGGGATTAGCTGGCCCATGCTACAGGAGCTCTAACTCATCCCTCTGCCCATGCCTCTGCAATTAATTCTGCTTTCATCCTCAGAATCAATCCTTGGCCCCCATTCCCACATCAGTTCAACCCTCCAGCCTCACCTCTGCTCCTTCTGAGTTTCTTCACTCCCCTCTGCCTCTTCCCAGGCCAGCTGTTGCAAGGGAAATGGAGGAGAAGCAGAGGCAGATGCAGCATTCCTGCTCACGGGAGGGCTGTGGGAAGGAGGGAAAAGAGCTGCCCTAAGCTCCTGGGCTATTAATTACCTCCATCCTCCTTTGAGAACAATGTTCAGTTGAGGAGGGCCAGGGGAGAGAATTCAACCTATAGCAGCTCTGATCGGCTGCTCTGGCCCAGGAGATGGGCAAGTGGAGCAGACGGCCAAGCAGAAGGAGGCCACCTGCACCAAGGCAGGGCTCAGATTTGCTAGAGGGCTGGAGCTTGTCCTGGCAAAGCTAGAGGGACCCCAGCCTCCGCTGAAATCCCATCACTTGTAAAAATGTCACAGGAGTTGCTAACACTATTTCATGCCCCACATAAAAAGAACCACTTGTGCAACAGAATAAGTCCTCCAGGAAGAATAGAGATGCCACCCATCCTGTCTCGCTGCAGTTGCCTGGTTTTCCAATGAGATGCTGTAGGCTGGGCAATAGAAACAAAAGGAGTACAGCGCAGTTGCAGGCTGCAGCAAGTGAGTAGTAGGACATTTTGTTAACTTATTTCCATACAGAATTTTCCTCCTAATAAAGGAACTGGTCTGCTGGTCAATAACATACCACACCCCCTTCACAACAGTAGCTACATTTATGCAGGGAAGCATTGTAACTAACTGTACTAGGATCAATGTACAGTAGGTTTCTCTATACCACAGTATGAAAAGGAAAAATGAAGTTATTCAATCTGTACATGCATGCAATTTTAAGGTCAAAAGCAGAGCTAGGTGCACACTAAAAAAATATATTAGTAAAACCCATTTAAATAGAAACAAAAATTCACATTGCTGGTATCTATTGCCCCTTTTGCTTTCTGAGAATGTTAGTCTGAGCTTGCTTCCACAAGTTTTCATGAAATATTGGACAAGTTTCCTTTACAGAAACTTTTTTTTTTTTTGCTGTTTGTTTGTCTTTTTAATGAGAAAGCTAATAAAAGAGCAGGTGCTTCTCTTTTGTATTTTACTGCTAACTGATCCAAGTACAATTTCTTTAAAGTTTATCCCACCATCTGGGCAGTTTAACAGTAGGTGAAATAACCAGTTTATCCAATTTCATTAGATCTGTAGCCTTATCATTTGCCTGATCTGGTGGCCAATAGAATAATCCTACTAATATATGTGTGTCTTTCTGACTTGGGACTTGTACCCCTTCAAATTCTACCATATGGTCCTCTCTACTCCTCACACATCTTTGACCTACTTTGTCCTTCCAGTATAGTTTACATTTAGATAATACAATATTCCTTTGATTGATTTATCATTCTGCTGTTTGAAAAAGAACAAAAACAAATTGTCAATATCCTCAACTAGGGCCAGGCATTCCAGTTCATGTCTTTTTGCCTGTAAGCTTCTTACACAGGTATATTGTTTTTACTGCTGTTAAAATAAAATTGGTCATTTTTCTCTTTCCCACTTCATAGTTTCCAATTCCAAATGCATCTCCACATAATTCCTCACAAGAGAGAGATGAAATTCTACCCAGTTCACACATAGTTTCAACAGATAATCTTCTTCCCAATCGTTATATGCTCCTGACATTTTTCTCCTTTTTAGAGAAAGTATACATCTCCTGAATCAGTCTTGCACACAGAAATCTCCAAGGAACCTAGTCTGTGTTTAACTGGCATTTTATTTTTAAACTCTGAGAAGTTCCTAGATTTGTTTTAGCTTTGTAATGAGACCCACAGGCTGACTACATATGCCCCATTCAAAGAACACAAACCAAACAGCCTTTGCAGAGACTTGCTATAAGCAAATGTGGATACTTAACGTTTGAGCTTTTTCAGCTATGCTCCTTCAGCCAGCATAACCTCATTGCTAGATTTAGGATTCAGCATCTAGTGGAACAAATTATCTGTTGTTCATTAAGGGTAGATATTCACTCCAAGCATAGGAGCCTGACTATTTGCATTCTATGTAGATAGAGTATGAAATAACTGGGAAGATTAATTCCACCTCCCTAATCAGAGGCCGTGGGAGACTCTGCTGTGCAGTGCCTCATCACCACCCATGTGGGATAGCAGGGCCACTGGTTTTGTGTTAATGTGAATCTTCAGCCACTCTGATGAATTGTCACCTGTTTTACACACCTGCAATTGCACAGAAAGTGCTAATGCACAGTTCTGCATCTATGTACACATATTCAAAATAAAAAACTGGAATCATTTTAGATTAACAATAAAATCACAAATAGCCTTTCATGGCTGCCAAAGGTTCCACGTTCATCAGGCCAAAACTATGCTGCATTGATATGTAGATGGGCATAAACCTCCAGAAACTTCAAATAACTCTGGTATAGTAGAAAACATTAATTCTGCTGTCTGAAATGTATATTTACTATGAAAGATCATCACCTGAAGTTTTAGTGTCTTGCAGTAAGTCCATACAACATTTTCCACTGAGTGCAACAGCAAACACCTTTACTAACTGCTCTTTGCAGAGATGTAGTTTCTTTATTACTTTAGTCAGGTAGTGTTAAGTATTAAAGTTAACAGACAACAACAAACAACATCCTTGATGAACACACGGAGCTGGGAGAGAACCTGTAAATTAGTAATTATAGCTATACTTAAAAAACCTGCCAGACTTATTATTTCCAGCTGTGCGACACCAGCATTTCTATTAGCATGAGTGCACAGCTTGATCCAAAAGGTTCCTCTTTCGGAAAAAAAATCTCCAAGGAGGAGCTAAATTACAGATATTAAAAGTAATTCTCAAAGTCACATTTTTTTAACTTGTATTTTATCTTATTTACTTTTTTTGGTGCTCTCTTACTATTCTTTAAATTATTTTCAAAGTAAAGTTGTACTACACAAAATGTTTTATCCCCATGGAAGAAAATGACAGCAATTGAGACTCCAATTAGCCTTAGTTCTCAAACAAGTAATAGAAGAACAAGCCTTTAAATCAGTGAATGAATGAGTAAATAGAATGAAAATAGAATTAGTCACTAGCTTCCACAGCAAGCCCAACTTTTAACACAGTATGGAGATTTCAGCTATCCATATCATGAGGCTTATGAAACTTCACAATAACAACAAATTAAAATTTATGTTTATTTAAGCCATTACAACTAGGCTTAATTCAGACTATGCTATTCCCACCTTCTATAATGTAGAAACAGCAGCCTCTCTAGTTTGAATTGCAGATGACTGGAAGAGTGATAATTTTGTGCCAATATTCAAAAAAGGCAAATGGGATGACTGAAGTAACTATAGGCCAGTTAGCCTGCTGTCAGTGCTAGGCAAAATAATAATTTTATTATTGGTACTGACTCAATTTATAAAGAATTAAAAGATAGGAACATAAATAATGCCAATCAACGTGGTTTTATGGAAAATAGGGCTTCTCAAACAAACTTGATCTGATTCTTTGATGAAACAACAAGTTTGGTTGATAAAGGTAACAGGATAGGGGTAATATACTTAGACTTCTGTAAGGCATTTGATTCAGTACCACACGACATTCTGATTAAAATTTAGCACCATGTAATATCAATAAAGCACACGTTAAATGGATTAAGAAGTGACTGACAGATCTCAAATAGTAGTTGTGAAAGGAGAATCATTGAATGGGGGTGGTTCTATGGAGGTTCTGAAGGGATCGGTAGCAGAACTGATTCTATTCAACATTTCATCAGTGGGCTGGAAATAATTATACAATCACTGGAGATAAAACTTGCAGATGACACAACAGACATAGAAAGATCAAACAAAATGTGTTTTAATACAACCAAAGGCAAAGTTTACATGCAGAAACAAAGGAATGTAGGCCATATTTACAGAATGGGAAATTGTATCCTGGAAAGCAGTGAATCTGAAAAAAAGATTTAGGGGTCACAGTGGACAAGCAATTCAACATGAGCTCTACTAAAATACTGTGGTAAAAACAGGTTAATGCAATCCTTGATTGTATAAACAGGAGAGAAGTGAGTATACTGGAACATGTAGCAGTATATGTTGTAACACATGTGATGGGGCAAGATCAGATGGCTACAGTAAAGTAGTAAGGAACAGGTATGTTAGCCCCAGGCTAACCAAATCTCTAGTACCATGGTAACTAAATGGCAGTTGCTCCAGGTTAATCAAGACATCTGGGGCCAATTAAGATCTTTCTAGAAGGCAGTGGAGATAGCTACATTGATTGGGCCACCTGAAGCCAATCAAGGGCTGGCTGGAACTAGTTAAAAGCTTCCCAGTAAGTCAGTGAGAGGCATGTGTGAGGAGCTGGGAGCAAGAGACGCACGGAGCTGAGAGTGAGAGAGTATTGCTGCAGGATTGAGGAGTACAAGCATTACACTGGTCTACAATTTTTGAGAAGTCGTCTGCTTCGGAGATAAAATGTGATATTTATTATGTATTTTGATGTGCTGAATTCAAATATGACAATTAAAACAAATGATTGGCTACTGTTTCTAAGATATTTAAGTTTTTACATTTTATGTCTATGTATATTGTGTAGATAGTAGAGTTTTAACCATAAATTGTAAACCTAGGTCTTTTCATGTCTTTATGGTTGCTTTACATGATAATATTTTCCTGTTTATGTAACACTTTAAAAATCAGCAAAAGGGTTATATAAATAACATTTATTATGAAACAAAAGGCAAAAAACTATTATGTACATAGTTTAGTCCTATTCAGTGTCTACTCGGCACTTCTTGGCTTGTCTCTTGTATTCATTAAATGGAGCATCTCTTGTCACTGTCCAGCAATAGTCTGCAAGCATTGATGGGCTCCATTTGCCCTGATAGCCTGCCAGGAGATTCCACTGCTGTAGTCTGGAGCCCAACAGCTCTGCCTTACTCTTGGGTAGTTCCAAATCCCTGACAAGGTCATTCAGTTCACCTTGTGTTATGAGGTGTGGTTCAGAGGAGGAGGATGGGAGAAAATGTGGGTCCTGTGACATAGATGGTTCAGGACCAGAAGTTTCATCCTCTTCCTCTTCCTCGTCTGACTCAAGTGAGAATGATTCTGGTGCATCAGGAACCAGCAGTCCTTCTCCGTGGGGTACTGGGTGTATAGTTGATGGAATGTTTGGATAATACACAGTCCACTTTTTCTTCTTTGACACACCTTTCCCAACTGGAGGCACCATGCAGAAGTAACAATTGCTGGTATGATCTGTTGGCTCTCTCCAAATCATTGGCACTGCAAAAGGCATAGACTTCCTTTTCCTGTTCAACCACTAGCGAAGATTTGTTGCACAAGTTTTTGCAGTATATGTGTGGGGCCCACCTCTTGTCCTGATCTCCAATTTTGCAGCCAAAAGAAAGGTGACAGGCTTTCTTAATCATAGTGGTTATACTGCGCGTTTGTGATGCAAAAGTCACTTCACCACAAACACAGCAGAAGTTATCTGCACTGTTCACAGAAGTACGAGGCATCTCTGCTCACTTTGGCTAAACAGAAATGTGTCCCTTTGCAAAATCAACCACTGACAAAGAAGAGAGCATGACACTGTAGGATTTCTAGAGCTGATATAGGGCAATTTGTTCAGCAGAGTGATGTAAGCTTCGTTATGACTACATCATCCATGACTTCTAGGAATAACATGATGTAATTCATATCATGTATGATGCAATGCCAGCTTCAGATTGCATCATTCATTGTTTTGCCTAAAAAGCAAGTACTGTCCAAACCCAGTCATAGATTTATTCATAGATCCAGTCAAAGATGTATTTTAGTCATTTCTGGTTTAAACTGAGATCCCTTCCCTTTATAACTCACTTATCCTCCGCCATTCCCAAGTCAAGGGTCGTATATACTGACCCAATAGCATATCTTGAAAACTAGAGCCAATCAAGAATTTTAAGCATCATTTTCGTTCTCAGTGACCCAGAATTAGTAAAGTTGGACTACATTTATTTCAGAAGCATTTTGGCTGTAGAGCAGTGTTATCAGACACCAGGAGGAAGGTGCTGTGGTGAGGATAAAGAAAGTGTTTGGAGAAGGCCATGGGGAAGTAGCCCAGAGAGTTGTAGCTGTCATGCAGCTGTTACAAGAGGCACTATCGACAGCTGCAATCCACAGGGCACTGGGCTGGAACCCGGAGTAGAAGGTGGGCCTGGGTTCCCCCCAAACCTCCCACCTCCTGATCCGACACAGGAGGAGTTGACCCAGACTGTTGGTTTCACCAGAGGGGAAGATCACTGAGGAAAGTAAATCCGCCAATAAGCGCAGGACCCACCAGGGTAGAGGAGGAACTTTGTCACACACACTACAGGCCATTGAGGCCTAGTGTGAATGGAATATGCTTGACATGAGTACATGAGTTGCATGCTGGCAATTGAAGTGAGGATTTAAGGTTTTGAGCATTCAAGAACTGTTCATGTAAAACAACTTTGTTGTGTCAATGGGAAATAAGAAGAATAATCAGATAAGGAATAACACTGGCTGTGTTGTTATGATAATCTATCCATTACAGATGTGGACAAAAATTGGGGGGGGGGGGGGGGGAAAGGAATGCCTCGGATTACGGCAGCCTGCCCAGGACTGTTTTCTTGGAGTTTTGGGTGAAAAGTCCAGTGAACAGACACAGAGAGCTGATGACAGACTGATCCATAAATGGTTGCCTGACATATCTGAAATGTGGAGTCATCCATCGATCCAGGGCCCTGTTTATGAAGAGGTGTGCCACATCATCTCCACACCTTGCAATCAGACTGAATCTCAACTGGCCATTGAGACCTCATTCTGATCTTTGGATTCTGGTGCAGTATGCTTGGAGTATGAATGTGGAGTGAGTGAGACCTATATTGTGATTAATAAAGAGCATTTAGAGTACTAAATATCAACAGAGTGTCCTGTGGCACCTTACAGACTAACGGAAGTATTGGAGCATAAGCTTTTATGGGAAAATACCCACTTCGTCAGAGTGGCTTAAATTTCCAGAGGCAGGTATAAATATGCAGGCAAGAATCAGTCTAGACTGAGAAAATACTGGGTACTAAAGGGACCCTTAATCCCGAGGAAGAATATATAAAAAGAATCAATGGCTGGAGACTGAAGTCAGACATACGCAAATTAAAAATTAGGCACTTTTTTTTTTAGCACGAAAAGAAAACATTTAAACAAACTATCAAGGGAAGGCGTAGATTTTTACTTTTTACTTTTTTCCATCTTTTGAGGTCTTCAGATCAAGCCTTTTCAGAAGATAAGTTTTAATCAAGGACAAGTTATTGAGCTCTATACAAGGATACCTGGATGAGCTTTAATGGCCTGTAATAATCAGGAGATCAGTCTATGGTTCCTTCTGGCTTAAACTCTAAAACTATTAATCTATTTAAGGTTCATACCTCATTTCCATTTCAAGCAAACTTTCACCACTACGATCTTAGAAATGGAATTTACTTTTTTCAAAGTCTGTATATGTGGCCTGTGAGGTGTTTTGTATCTCCAAAATGTCTTCTACAGACTTAGAAGAATTTATAAAACATGATCAGGGTGGATGAAGTTTTTGTTTGTTTCTTTAAAGTATTTATTTTAAATTAAGTACATTTTACTTTTTAAAATTAACTGCTTTTGAAAGTTTAGGCCTTAACATAGATTGCCATACTTACTATAATCTAGTCAAAAAGATTTAATTTCCTAACCCAAAAGTGTTGCATTCAGCATGGGAGAACTATATTCTAGACCTTATTTTGACAGATATAGAGGAACTGGTCACAGAATTAAAAATTAGTGGTAGCTTAAGTACAAGTGGTCTTGACATGATCACTTTAGTAATGTGCAAATTGAATGAAGTCCAAACCAATAATATGTATATTTGGTGCCTTAAAAGAGCCAATTTCAAGAAGCTGAAAACAATTGAGCCAAGTCAGCTAGGAGGAAGAATTTAAACAGGAAAAAAAAAAAGAATAATAATTGGGAATTGTTTATGAGCATTTTACCAGGTGCCTAAAGAGTCACAATCAAGGAAGATGGCTGTAATAGTTTAAAAAAATGATATGGCTGAGAGGGGAAGTGAAGGCAGCAATATATGGAGAGAGACCGACAGAGAGAGCGACAGAGAGAGAGTGTGCAAGCACAAATGGAAGAAAGAAGAAGTCAATATATAATGAATGAATTGAATGAATATAAATCTGAAGCTAGGAATTGTAGAAAATTGATAAAGGAAGCAAAAAGACACAAAGAGAACTCTCTAGCCGGCAGTATTAGGGACAAAGAGTTTTACGTAGATTAAGAACAAAAAGTATCCTAACAATAGTATTGCTCCATTACTAAATGGAAGTCGTAGATATAGCAATAATAATGCAGAAAAAGCAGAAGTATTCAAGAAATATCTCTTTTCTGTTTTGGGGGAAAAGCCAGATGATGTAGTAATATCATATGATGATGGTATAATTTCCATTCTACTAGCATCTCAGAAGGATGTTAAACAGCAGCCACTAAATTAGACAATTTTAAATAATCAAGTCTGGATAACTTGCAGTCAAAAGTTTCTAAAGAGCTGGTTAAGGAGCTCCCTAGATCACTAACGTTAATTTTCAATCTTAGAAAAAATAGGAAATCAAGATTGGATTTTTTTAAAAAAAGATATATAGTTAAAAAGATATATAAGATATATAGTTCAAAAATAATGGTTTTGGGGCAGGTCTATTTCTTGTGTTACACAGAAGGCCAGACTAGATGATCACAATTGTCCCATCTACCTTTGTAACCTATGAATTAAAATAATATTAAGCTTGTTCCAAAATTTTAGACAGAACTGGTAAATGTCACTGCCAAAGCCCTTGGCACCAGAATTTTTTGAAGTGCTAAACCAATTTTTGACAGGTGCTGATAAAATATTTCTTCATTTTAGTGTATTCAACTAGTTTAGTTCAATGATTAATCATTCAAAGTTAAGTAATCAACTGAGAGTTGAAAAAGCAGGGAAGATTCTCTTCCTCTTTCAATCTATGAATAAAAATGAGGTGCGAGAGGATGACATCTACTAGTTCTAAGGTGCCGAAGGACATGGTGACCAGAAATAATAAGTTCAATTCACTAGCTACAGATAATACTTCCTTTGTTTACTAAATCAGCTAGTTTTTGATAAACTTTCTTTTCTTATGTGCCCTGCACATTTACGGTAGATTTATTTAACTAGTTTAACTACGTGTGTGTGTGTGTGTGTGTGTGTGTGTGTGTGTGTGTGTGTGTGTGTGTGTGTGTGTGTGTGTGTGTGTGTGTGTGTGTGTGTGTATGTATATATATATATATATATATATATATATATATATAAAAATAACAGTTAAAATACCACAGTAAGTGTAACTACCATGGGTAGAAATTTTAGTTATTTGCTCACTAAAATAGTTAGTTACACCCACAATTAAATATATGGCAAAACCCATAATGCCTTAGATGAGTTGTCAAGGCTGATTCCCCACTCTGGCACTTCAAGTGCAGAAGGTGGGGGCCCACAAGGATTTTAACAATTAATACTGGCCACTCCTGGTTGGTATTAAACTCCCAAGGTCACAGCTTCTCTCTGATCTTGGATGGGTAGATGCTGCCACCACCCAAGTGCAAAACCCCCTTTGAGCACCTAGGAAGGCGCACTTGTGAATTCCTTCCTATGGGGTACCCTTAAGCCCTTTCAGCCCCTCTTCGGGGAAAAGCTGAGAAAGAAAACAAAGGAAATCAGCTGTTGCCACCAGCTAATTAAACAACATGCATAAACCTCTTAGGGACATAAAAATCCAATCCTGTTCTTAAAGGTAAATTTTATTAAACCTCAAAAGAAAGAAAATACATCTGGAACTTAGGCTTTTTGATAGATCTTTAAAAAATATTACAAAAATTAAGCATCAAAATAGCTTTCTTGAGGTTCAGCTTAAAGGTTACAAGCAAAACAAAAGCATCTAGGATTAGCACAGAGGAGTCCACAAGTCAGTAAGAAATAATCCTAATAGCATCTTTCTAAATATTCCCTGATTTACTTACAGATCTGGGGTTTCAGATAAGTAGGTTTGAGGTATGAATTAATGCTTTTTCATACTTGGTTTTATAGCTGCTTACAGCATTGCTGCTCTGTGTCTCCACTCTCCGGAGAGCAACAACACACACAAAGGGGAGTCTTGTTTTCAATTTTAAAAAGTTCTAGCTGTCCCATTGACCCCTTTTCTTTTACCTATGCTGGGAGACTTTTTGACCCTTTACAGGTAAAACAAGCAGAGAACAGCCACCAAGAGGGACTTTATATCTAACTGGCTGGCTGGCTATCCATAAAAGGGGTGCTCCGCCTCACCATTTATCAAAGGAGTATATTTAATCACTCAGGCGTTATGCACGTTTCCCATACCATTCAGCTGAAGGGGAAAGCTCCTTAGTGGCCAGCAAACTGGAGTGGTTGTCTGTAGACCAAAAGAATGCTGGGTAATAATATTACAGTATGTAGGACACAAATAGCAAATGCAGCTGCTAGGTTTGGGATTCTAATGAAATAAAGTACTGCTTGGCCTCCTGTTAGAAACAACCACAATCAACTCTGGATGTGGATGTGACAGTGCCCCCCATAAGGCTTTATAGAAATATGCTTATGAATGTATATATGACATAACTAGAATGTTTTATGCGACATATGCCATGTAACATATCTCTGTAAAGGTTACGATCTACTGAATTTATTAATCCCATTTGTATGCATGTATTATTTTTGTATTCCAAGTTATGAATATTGGCTGTGTACTGGCTTGATTTTCAAGTAGTCTTTGTAAAGCATATGGTCTGCTTCTTGAGAAAGGAAAGTGTAAATTAAGTGCCCACTCAAGAAGCACTTAAGGGACAATGGATCCTGCAAGGCTCCAATCCACATAAGAAGTCTACATGAGGACATTCAAGGTAGCAGGTAAGCAATGGCTGCTGCCTGTAAAAACTGGACATGAGACTTGCCCATGTGACTCCAAAACTATCTTGAAGCTAGACATTGCATAGGAAAGGGGGGGGGGGTCTCCACTCACAAGAAAAGGTCTATTTAAGCCCATGGGAGACCCCTCCATTTTGTCTTCAGCTTGCTCAAGGGATAGCCACTCCACCCCCAAGGATACCTGAAAGAAACTGGAACAAAGGACAGTAACTACAGAGGGTGTGAGTGATTGCTGGACCCAGACTAGCAGGGGACTAGTCTGTAAAAGGAAGCTTACTGGGTGAGGTTTTTTCCTGTATTCAGTTTTCTTAGACATAGACTTGCGTGTTCTATTTTATTTTCCTTGGTAATCCACATTGTTCTGTCTATTACTACTTGGAACCACTTAACTCCTACTTTCTGTATTTAATAAAATCACTTTTTACTTATTAATTAACCCAAACAGCTGTGCATCTCTCTCTATCAGTGTTATAGAGGGCAAACAATTTATGAGTTTACCCTGCATAAGTTTTATATAGGGTAAAATGGGTTTATTTGGGGTTTAGACCCCATTGGGAGTTGGGCATCTGAGTGTAAAAGACAGGAACGCTTCTTAAGTTGCTATCAGTTAAGTCTGCAGCTTTGGGGCACATGGTTCAGACCCTTGGTCTGTGCTTGAGCAGACTGGCGTGTCTGGCTCAACAAGACAGGGTGCTGGAGTCCCAAGCTGGCAGGGAAAGCAGGGGCAGTAGTCTTGGCATATCAGTTGGCAAGCCCAAGGAGGTTTCTGTGATCCAACCTGTCAGAGTGGATACTCTCCATACTTATGAAAATCCTGATTATCATCCCTTATCAATATGTGAGATGGGTTGTTAGTTGTTCGTTGCATCTCTCCATTGGTGGCAATTCCACCACCTCCCTTAGCAGATTGTTGAACTGGCTAGTTTTTCTGACAAGTTAAGTTATTCCTGCAACATTATTATTAGGGCTAGCAAGAAAACAAGAATTCTGTTTTGTGAAAAGTTTCAAGCTTTCAAAGACTGATTTCCTTCTGATGCAAAACAAAGGTACCTTTCATTATTTTTCATCAAAAAAAGACACATCCCCACCACAGAATAGCCAATAGCTCAATGAAAATACTGTCTCACTTTTGCCAAATAAAGCAGACTTGTGCATGGGTCTCTGACATCCCAACCAAAGGGGTATTGACTAGTCTGGGACAAATCAGTCTCTTGAAATTCGATACTGGACCTGAGAAACTTTTTTGATAAAAGTTTTATGAAAACTAATACATTGCTGCCAAAATATCTTTAGTCTGATGAAGCAGCATTTTCCAACCAAAAAACAAAGTTTGGGATAAAACTTCCCAACCTGTTCTAATTATGTCTCACTGAGTGAAAGAGTATTATTGAGAGGTTTTATTGTAAATCTGTTCCAACTGCTTGGTGATAAATGTGGAAATGTCAGCCTAAAAAGTTTAACACTGCATAAGCCTGTAACTGTAGGATTCCCATCTCAAGTATAAAATGACTAGACCGGGTACTGTATTCCAGTAAAAATGGTTGAATGGACCTTCACTAGGAACAAAGAAAGAAAGAAATGGACTAATTTTCAGAGGAGCTTGTGTGTGCAGTTTACATCTCTAAGAAGTCAGGACATGATTTTTCTTTAAGGATGTGGGAGACCAAAGTTCAAATCCTACTCAAATAACTGCAGGGGGTCGGACTAGATGATCACATTGTTCCCTTCTGACCCTGAAATCTATGAATCTATGAATCTATGAACTACTAGGTTATTTAGGTACAGTGGAACTGTTTCATCAGGAGAGATTGAGAGGGATCCTCCACACCAGAACATCCTATATTCTAGTGGCAAGAACAGTGTCATGTAATGTGAAAGCCCCAAGTTTGTATCTCTTCACCAGATCAGGCACAGGTGGGAAACTGAAGCTGGATTTCCCTACATCCCAGGAAAGTAGCCTAACCACTAGGCAACTGGTTATAACGGAAGGTCTCCTCTTCCTCCACAACACTTTATGAATCTAGTCCTTTGCTTTTGTAAAAATGTCTGCCTTGGAAACAAATCTTTTTTTGTCAGGACAAAATGCAATGTTTGATTTCAACCCAACTGAAGATTTTTCTGACTTTGATTTTCTGGGGAAAATTGTTTTTGATTCAACCTGAATTATTTATTATTATTATTTTGGTATTGCCAGAAAACTGAAAAATCCATTATTCACTCTGCTCTACTCAGAAGTAGCCTTTCAAAACTGTGTGAAGAATGGACCTGCAAGCATACTGTAAATACTACTTACACTTCATCACCTAAAAAAGGAACGTTTTGGATATTTTAGAAAACTATTGCTTTAACACTGAAGAGTTGTTCCATCTGAGCTACTGCAGAAATCTGATTTTTTTCTTCTAACCCGAGCTCATTTTTCACATGTATAAACATAAAAAAAGCATTTTTAAGATTATTTTCAAAGATGTGAAAAACACTTCATCTTTCTCTGAACATCTGCCTCTTTACTTTCTAAAAGATCTATCCCACGGTTTTATGTTCCTTCTTATGACCCATCATGTTTTTTCCAATGGCTTTAAACATAACAACGCATTTCACCCTGTCTCTCTTCTTTTGGTGTAGCAGTGCTGATCAAGCGATGTCCTAAGATAACTGCACAGTGGTAGCTCTTATTTACAACAAATAAAAGCCTGATGGTGTTAGCATCTAAAACCCTTTTTCTGCAGTCTAGTTCTGATGATGACAAAAAGCTTATGAACCTTTCTGAAAAAGACACAGGAAATGAGGTACCATATTTCTGATTGTCTTAAGTTATTATTAATCATGTTTATTAGGGCAATGCCTAGTTGACCAACAAAGAATGGGATCCTATTATGTTAGTTCCTGCCCCAAAGAGCTTACAACCTAGGCCACGTCTATATGTATAGCACTGCAGCAGCACAGTTGTACCAATACAGCTATGCTGTTGCAGCACATGTGTTGAAGACTCTATGCCGATGGGAGAAGCTCTCCCACTGACATAGCGCTGTGCTCACGAGTGCTTATGCCGGTGTAACTTACGTCATGGTGGTTTATTGACACTCCTGAATGACAAATTATGCCAGCATAAGCTGTAGTGTAGACAGAGCTAAATAGAGAGGGCAGAGAAGGGAAAGGGACAGAATGCACAAGCAGAGTGAACTATGTGAGCACAGCAAACACACTAGAATCATAGGACTGGAAGGGACCTCAAGGTCATCTAGTCCAGTCCCCTGCACTCAAGGCAGGACTAAGTATTATCTAGACCACCCCTGACAGGTGTTTGTCCAACCTGCTCTTAAAAATCTCCAGTGATAGAGATTTCCCAACATCCATAGGCAATTTATTCCAGTGCTTAGTCACCCTGATAGAAAGTTTTTCCTAATGTCCAAGTTAAACTGCCCTTACTGCAATTTAAGCCCATTGCTTCTTGTCCTATCCTTAGAGGTTAAGGAGAAATTTTTCTCTCCCTCCTCCTTGTAGCAACCCTTTATGTACTTGAAAACTTATGTCCTCTCTTAATCTTCTCTCCTCCAGACTAAACAAACTCAATTTTTTCAATCTTCCCTCATAGGTCATGTTTTCTAGACCTTTAATACTATCAGAAATGCAAACCTTCACCCAAGTTAGTGCTGGCAGGCAGAGGCTGAGTTTCATGGACAGTATGAATTAATTAGAGTTAGATGTCATACAGGCACTCTGTTCCTTTAATTATTGTATGTTATCAGCTTTATTTGTATGTTTTTGATACAGAGGTGTCTACGCACTCTAAGCTTTCCACTAACCTTAGGAACTACTTTACAAGTGCCATTGTGTGCTCACAGATTATATGGTAGACAGCACTGAAGTAATTAAAAACTTCTTGCCTCTCCTTCTGTCCAGGGACCATAGTTACTCTAATTCTGACCCTCCTGGAAATCACTGGTGTTAATGTGCATTTCATCTACTTGCCATTTGCCTTGAAAGGAGAGTCTGGCTGCAATTCATTTATAATTGGCATCTTGGTTTAACAAAAAATGTGATTGCAGGAACATAAGCACCTTTTTATGTACTCCTGCATGCCTGCAGAGTACAAAGACAGTTCTAAGGTAGTAACTGTTGTTCAAGAAATCAGGAGACATGAATCAGCCAGAGACTACAACCAACACAAGCACCCAAAGCATGTACTGCTGCACTACGGGACCCACTGGTGTCACCACTTCCCCAGTATCCCAAAATCTAGAACTGTGCAGAGGTACTCCCCTGCACATTCTGGGGAAACTAGGACCCAGGTGTTGCCTTCTCTTCCCCTGTCATATGCAGTCTTGAGGGGAAAATCTGCAGAAAGGAACCAGCTACTAGGAGCAGCTACAAATATTCACTTTTTACCAATTGCTCACAGAAGAAAGGACGAAAGGAAAAATAAGTAGATCTTAAGCATCTAATTTGCCCTAGGTAATGGAACTGTCCTTTCACAAATGAATTCAGCATCCCAGATATGAAAAATTGGTAAGTTCTGCTCCTCCAGTAGGTTTCATTAAAGGTGGGACACAATGTCTTAAGAAAAGTATAACCAAAACCATTATGAAACAAAGATGAGCCTGTAAGGTGGTTTTGGTACATGATTATATTCTGTTAGGAATGTTGCTTCAATTCAAAATGGAGATTAAAAATGCAAGATGGTGCATATGTTAGGGAGGGTTTGAACTCCATCGTGCTGCCCTTCTTCATGGCATTTTCCCACTAAAACTCTGTTTCCAGGCAGAACTTGAGGGACTGAGAACTGTCTGGAACTGGTTGAGGGCAGGGCCTATCAGTGTGTGCCTCAGAAAAGCACATCACAGAGAGCATATAAAGGGACTGTCAGTGGTGATGCAGGGACTGTCCACCATCGAGGCAGCCACGTCCAGGTTCTTTGCGTGGCATTGGATCAAGACTTTGGCTACTAACATCTGTCAAGGACTAGGATACTTACCTGATTTCTGTAATCCACCAAAGACTTGCCATCAGCTCAGCTCTGTTGATCTCCTGCTTTGGCAGTAAGACAGCCAGATCCTCCGATGTTCCAGGGATCCTAAGATGGACCATCCGTTGCTGGTGTCCTCCATCTACAATTAAAGAGAGACAGCAGTTATTTTGGGGCATTTATTAGTTTAGCCAAGGGAGAGTTTAAGAGCCTGGGCTTTATGCCGCCCTTACTGGAATCTATTCATGGATAGTTGTATTTGTAGTGTTCCCCATAGTAAATCTTCCCCGTTGCATCTATCCCTTAATAAATCTTTTCTGTTTAAGGTTATATTCCTTCTATCCTTTATTTCAATGCAACATGGATGGGAGGCACACAGATTTCTAATTCTCCCAGTTGATAGCTGCTGGTAGCAGTCAAACCTGTTGTATATGTCACCTTATTATTCTACACAGAGATCTAGGGTAACAAACCAATGCCGCAAACTTATTTTTGCTTGAAAGTCTAGTTCTATAACCAGGTAGAGAATTAACCCACCCCACCTCCCCAAAAATAAACTAGCAATATTTTGACATGCTACAATTTTAAAACCTATTTGTTGAAATCTTCTGGCACATTAGCGACAGAAGATAAAACATGTAGCTCTAATTCTGTCATGTTCTGTAGTTCAGTCAGTGCAATGTCTTTTTAAAGTAATCATGAATATTAAACAAACTTAAAATGTTTAAAAGCATACCCCCAAGGTTAGTTTAACTTTCAAAACCAAAGACATTCAAGATGTCTATATACCTACTTATTCTGTAGTGCCTAAATATTTTGGAAGGGCCTCCAAACACTTGATAATCTTACCTGTTACTGTGCAGTGTAAGTTCATTAGTAACTGGAACAACAACAAAATGCTAGAGGAAGTATTGTTTCTGAAGAGAAAAGAATGGAAAGCTGGGGCTGAAGAAGAGTCCCTCCTACAACCAATTTGTCCAGATCAGCAAGCCAGGGCTATTTAGCAGAGTTGTAAGAAAGTATTTGCCTATCAGGTACAGATTTTGTTTTCTTTGTGGAGCAGGAGAAAGGGAAGAAAATAGGGAGACCAAAAGGCTGAGAAGGAACAGTTACTCACCTTCTGAAGTAACTGGAGTTCTTCATGGTGTGTGCTCCTGGGGGTGCACAACATACCTTTAATCAGAGATTTTCAGTAGCAGTGCCCATTTGGCCTACACTCAAGCTCTACACCTCCTTGTGTGTGGTACCTAGGATATATACAGTTGCTTGGATGAACTATCCTTGGTTCCTTCTGCACTGTGAAATGACAGATGAGAGACTGAAGTTGAGGGCAAGTAGTGGAGGCACCAATAGGAAGACACATCTGGAAGGACAAGGCAAGTAACCTCTCCTTCCTCAAGCTGTGTCCCTATGAGTGCCACTTCAGGTGGCTCCCAAGCAATAGCTGTAGGAGCGAGCTTTGGAGCCAGATGCAAGACTGATGATCTGGCCTAGAGGCTGTACATGGGCATAGTGTTTTGAGAAAGCATGAAAAAATGCCCAGCTTTGCAAATTTCAGTCACTGGCATATCTTTCACCCATGCCATGGAGATGGACTGGGATCTAGTGAAATAAGCTGTTGCATTCTTAAAGGACGCTTAACATTAGTAGCCTCTTAACAAGTAAGGATACAGCCAGAAATCCATTTTGAAAGCCTTTAGGTGGAAATTGTAAGCTTTTAATCTCTCTGCAAATGAAACAAGCAATCAATCTCAGAGGCACTCTAAGCCATATGGTTCTGTTCAAATAGAAGGCTAACTCCCTTCTAGCATCCAGAGTAGATTCCAGCCTAGAGTGCTGAATCTTTGGAAAAAACACAAGAAGATATATAACATAATTGATGTGGAAATTAGAGGATATTTTGGGTTAAAAATTTAAGATATGGACATGAGGAAACCTTTTTCTAAAAGAAAACTGTAAGAATGTGTCTGCCATTCATGCCCCCAGTTCTCCAACTCTGTGGACGTTATGGCTACAAAAAAATACTGTTTTCTTAAATAAGTGTAGCGTAGAGCAATTCGCTAGTGGATCAAATGGAGAGTTCATGAGGCAGTTAGGAACTAAGTTCAAATCCAATACAGGAGTGGGTTGTGACACTACGCCCCACATTCTTCATAGAGATATTGTTATGATATGAATATCGCATAACTAAGATGCATTTTATGCAAGATGGGTCAAGTGAGGTATTATTGGAAAGGTTATGATTTACTGATTATTGTTATTCTATTTGTATGCATGTATCATTTCTGTATCTGAACTTAGGAATATTTACTATATAACACTTACAAGTGGGTTTAAACCTGGGGAGTGCACACTAGACAAAATGCAATCAGCCTGGATGGGCCATTAGGAAGAATAGGACTTTGAAGATGCTAATCTTCCACCTTCCTGAGAAGCTTCCTGGGATGCTTCCTGGGATGCTGCGAACAACCTTTGACTCATGACTGCTTTGACATTGCAGGGTCATGTGATCATGTCACCTGGTACTGGACTCCATCTTGGACTACTAGTATTTTTCCACTAATAGGGAGTGGGGATCAAACTGGGAAACAAAAGATTCCCACCATAGGTAAATCCTATTTAGGACAGAGAAATGAGCTAATCAGGGTTCATTCTTCACTGAATCCCCAACCAGGATGAAACAAAGACAAAATGGGGGAGAAGAACTGAGCCTAGGCTGGAAAAAGTGTCTGGCCTATGAAAACATTTAGGGGGAGAAATTACTACTTGTAACAAGTTTCTTTAATGTATTAAGCTTAGTTTGTGTGTTTATTGTATTTGTTCCATAATCTGCTTTGATCAGTTTGCTATCTCTTATAATCACTTAAAATCTCTCTTTTGTAATTAATAAACTTGTTTTTGTTTTCTCTAAACCAGTTTGTAGAATTCATAACTGGGAGCAAAAAGCTGTGCATATCTTTCTCCACATTAAGGGAGAAAGCGAATTTAATGAGCTAACACTGTAGAGTTTTCTGTGCAGCACAATACAATTTTGGGTTTACACTCCAGAGAGGGAGTGCACTTGAGTTCTGGGCAATTCCCTAGCTGCGTCTTCCCATGCAGAGCTGATTTCAGTGTCTCTCTTTCTGCACATGGGCGTGCCCCTATTTGTGTGTGTGCTGGAGGAGGCTTGAGGGCCTGGCTCAGCAGGACAGTGTAAGGGAGCTCAGGCTGGTGGAACAGGCGGGCAAGGAGGTACTCCAGTACATCAGGTGGCACCCCAGACTGGGGGGCATAAATTGTCACATGGATTTCCTTATTTGTGGGAATAGGTTAATCAATTTGTCACAGCTCAGGGCAACAGCACCTGTATTTCTCTCCTTCCACTCCGAACAAGCACTTTCAGAACATATTTAGTCCATCCTTGATACTGTTCAGAGGTCTTCACGTGCTCCTGGAAACTCCAGATCGATTAGTAAACAATGGATTTTCCTCACTGGGGCATAGTTTCAAAAGGGTGGATTCAAAGTGGATCATTTGCATTCTCCTTACACCACCCAGGAAATCCTAGTAAAGTCACTTTACATGTATTGTTCCAAAAGGCCCTTTGAAGTTCCTAAAATCTTCCAGTGATTGAATTAGTCGATCTCTTATAGAAGTTACATGCAATTCCACAATAACTCATACACAATTGCATTTTAATACAATGGACTCCAAAGGTATTAAAGCTAATTCAATAAGAGAACAAGGCAGGATCAAGAGCTATCATAGCTGTTGGTGATTGCTTTGAGCAGCAGCTAAACTGCTGCTGGGCTAAAAAGCTTATCTGCTGAACCTTCCAACCAATTAGACAGTGTAGCCAGTTAGGCAGCCCACTACAGGCCAGATGCACGCATTAGGTTGCCCTGAGACTGCCTCTGATGCAGGCCCTGTTTCCTTATAATATGGTTCCCTGAAGTTTCTAGCTTAACAGATTTACTTCCTAATATACCTAAGTAAAGGTTATTTTAAATTCCTTAAGTATAGTTTTGTTCTCATACAATCCTTTTTTATATTAATTTCATAATGCAGGTAACCTAGTGAGTCCAGTTCTATCCCCAGAATAGCTAGTTACCTGATTAACCAGAGTGGCTTACTCAGCAAGTTACTCAAGATTTACAGTTACTTCAGACATGAGAAGAAAAATTTGGTTCAATATATGTTTACAAAACAGTTCACTTGCAAATCAGTTCAGAAACAGAATATAAAAACCCTTGTTTTAGCAGGGATTAACCTGTCACAGTTTCAGGCCTGGTCTACACTACGCATTTATACTGATTTTAGCAGCGTTAAACCGATTTAATGCTGCAACCATCCACATAACGAGCCCTTTATATCGATACAAAGGGCTCTTTAAACCAGTTTCTGTACTCCTCCCCGACGAGAGGAGTAGCGCTGAAATCAGAATTACCATATCGGATTAGGGTTAGTGTGGCCGCAAATCGACAGTATTGGCCTCCAGGCGGTATCCCACAGTGCACCACTGTGACTGCTCTGGAAAGCAATCTGAACTCGGATGCACTGGCCAGGTAGACAGGAAAAGCCAAGCGAACTTTTGAATTGCATTTCCTGTTTGCCCAGCGTGCAGCTCTGATCAGCACGGGTGGCAATGCAGTCCCAAATCCAAAAAGAGCTCCAGCATGGACCGTACGGGAGATACTTGGATCTGATCGCTGTATGGGGAGACAAATCTGTTCTATCAGAGCTCCGTTACAGAAGACGGAATGCCAAAGCATTTGAAAAAAATCTCCAGGCTATGATACAGAGTCCACAGTATAGTGCTGAGAGACAAGCGTAATGGAAAGCCAAAGAATCAAATGGACATTCATGGAGGAAGGGGCGGGGTAGGACTGAGGACTCCAGCTATCCCACAGTCCCCGCAGTCTCCGAAAAGTATTTGCATTCTTGGCTGAGCTCCCAATGCCTGTAGGGCCAAACACATTGACGAGATATACCCTGAACCACCCCGGACAATTTACTTCCCCTCCCCGCCCCGTGAAAGAAAAAGGGAAAAAAATCATTTCTTGACTTTTTTCGGTGTCACCGTATGTCTACTGCATGCTGCTGGTAGACACGGTGCTGGGGCACTGAACAGCAGCATCCTCTCCCCTCCCTTCCCCGGTGGCAGACGGTACAGTGCAGTAGGACTGGTAGCTGTCCTCGTCACCATCCCATGAGTGCTCCTGGCTGGCCTCAGGTGAGGTCGGCCGGGGGCGCCTGGGTAAAAATAGGAAGGACTCCCGGTTATGCCCGGCAGATGGTACAGAATGGCTGGTAACCGTCCTCATCACAGAAACTGGGGGCTGAGTTCCATCAGTCCCCCCCTTTCATGTCTAAAGAAAAAATTCTGTACTGCCTGGACTATCATAGCAGCGGGATGCTGGGCTCCTCTCCTCCCCCACTGTTTAATGTCCTGCCTGCTACAAAAACACATCTAGACAGTTACAGTGTAAAAATAGTGTTTATTAATTCTTGGAATGCTTCAAACTTACTACATATCAAAGTTAAATCATTATTCAATATATTTCAGTTTTTTAAAGATGGGCTTATCAAAAGAAACACCAGTCTTTGCATGTCTGATATTGCTGCATAAGGCTGTATCTATTTAGCATTAGAATTTTGGATTTATTCTGTTCTTCTACATAATTTAAGCTCCCTCATATAAAATGTAAATAGCAATCACAAAATATACGGGGGTTTGTGGGTAGGAAAGCCATAGTTTTCCAAGATCCGCCACTCATTGTACACTCAGTCATGAAAATACTCATCTAACTGTGAGGTCCAAACTGAGATGGATGACCATTTGGAGAAGCAGGTGGTGGGGGTGGGGGTGGAGGAGGGGGCGGGGGGAATGGGAATGGTGGACTATAAATGTTAGAGTACATGTTGGGCCCTGTCCACATCATGTTTGGATTGGGGGGTGGAAAGTGATGCATCTCATTACCAACAGGTCCAAATCCTGGAGGAGGAAAAGGATACTGCAGCATCATGGGATTTTTTGGTCTATGAGGCTGTGGAAACATTGCAGATTCTTGATGTAGCCTGTGATCTGAAGAGTACAAGTGTGGAGGTCTTGGTTGTGGTCTTGAGAAGCTTGGGTTAACAGATGGGTGAGGAAACCTGTCCCTTGAGAAGCCAGGGTTAAATTCTCTGCCACGATATCCTCTTGAATAATTTGAAGTAGGCTTTTGCATAGGCTGATGTTGAACTTCATTATTCTCACCTTAAAAAATAGCCACAGAATTACTTTTTTTTTTTTTTTTTTTGAAGAACTAATATTCAAATTTTAGAACTTGGACTATATTTAAAACAACTTAGTCTAAAAGTCTGACAAAACAGGTGGTCGTCTCTTTCTCTTTAAAATCTAATAATTAAACACAAAAGTATGCAACCCACATTTAAACAAACTCAAAACCAGGACTAGATTATGTTTACCAGCTGACCTATTTGTGTTTTTAAAATGATGAAAAAATAAAGCATATGAACTGTAAGGTATCTTTTACACATCTGAAATTAGTAAATTTTGTGTGATTAGTGTGGTTAATAAATTACCATTTGTAAAGAAAATGTTAAATGAACTCCATTAGGTTTAGGGTTTTGTTTGTTTGTTTGTTTTTTGGGGTGGTGTTTTTTTTTTTTTGGTTTGTTTTTGAACACTGCTGTCAGTGGGTTTTTCTTGTAGGATTTGAAGGCTTGAAAATTAGTAGTAAAAAGAAGAAACAAACTTTCCCCCCCTTCCAGCATGCTCATTGGTTTATTTACGATAGGGATACTCAAATTATGAATAGCACACTCTAAAGTTCTCTTTACAATAAAATTAAAGAGTTTGTTTTGAATAGAAAAAAATATAAAGCTGAAGATGTAAAAGTTGTGTTCTCATACTGTGCAGGAGTTTTCAGATTTTAACTCCACTGAACACTGCTAAGATGACTGGTACTGGATTACCGAATAAACAACCAATAATTTGCCTGTAGTTAAAAAAAAAACAAAACACATTTTGCTCAGATAATATGCCAAGACACAATATTTATGCATAGAGTTGACCAATATATGCAAGGCTAATTATAATTATATCACATTATCAAGGTGAATTATTGATTCCACATATATTAATATGCAATAAGCATACAGTATCAATATAACATTATTTTTATATATATATATTTTTTTTCCTAGCAGTTACAGGGCCTGTTTTGACCTATGTCTTTTTATAAGCCTGTTCACTTACGTTAAGTATCACCTTACAAAGCTGAACTCATCTTCGGCATTAGAACACAGGAAAAGTACCAAAAGGGAAAATACATTAATGTTCTGACATGGTACAAGCTGAGAAGGTACCTTCATGAACCAGTATCTAAAATACAAGTATCCAGAATAAGAATAAGGACGGAACAGAACAACAAGTTGAAGAACTGTGACAAACTGGTGGATTTTAGTGCTATGTAAAAAGTTTTGTAACTTGCAATATCATTTATAGGATGATAAACACTCCTGGTTAAAATGTGTGACTTTGGGAGCACACCTTGTGTGTATGTCGAATTTAACAACACCTGCACAAGACAGCTTCCCTGAAACTAATATTCTTTAGCAATGAACCTGACTGAAAATGGTTATTTGGCCTCTTGAATACATTTCATACCAAACCAAAGTGTGGTCAAGCAATTGACTATACAATTTATCAACAGCAGTATGACAAATCTTGATTTTACCATTTAAATTTTACATGTCTCATGCAAGGTAGTGTCAAAGGATATCCTCTGTATTAACTCTAATTATTTAGTTTATCAGAGTAAGCACATATGAGGCTTAATCAGGATTTCGATTTTTACGATAACAAAAAACATGTCATGGAGCCCTTAATTAACAGGTATTTTGACTTACTGTGGAAGATCATTTTAAAAGCACGTACATTTAAAAAACTGAGCTTACTATTCCACCAAAAGGAAAATTATCAGGATGTCTTTGGTCATAAAATATTCACAAGATTCAGCATTAGACATCTGGGGAATTTACATTTTTATTGACATAGCTACTGTTGTAATAACTGAGACTACAGGTTAATTATGAGCTCAACTGTAAAAAAAAGTGAGTGAATTCATAAGAGGTCACAATCTATAACAACAAATGTTTACGTGAAAAGGTGCAGAAGCAAAACAGAAAATCTCAATTAGTCCCAATAAAAAGACCTAGTGATATAACTCAAAGACTATGTTAAAATCATGCTTGGTAAACAAGAGAAGTGTGGAATTGAAAATCAACAGGCCAAAATTGGTGTTTTGGAAACTAAGCCTAACAACTGGTGAACAAAAATAATGAAAGAATGGACTATTCCATCCAAACATCCCTTTTGGGGTCCTTAAAAACAAGACTTTTAAAAGAAAAATTAGCAAAAGCAGCAGCTGATTGCCAGAGACTGAAACAAGCTTCCCATCATGGCTGCCATTCCAAAGGTCTCCTGGGATCCCAGAACTTCTTTATCCTGAACTTGAAAGACAAACTGAGACAGAGAAAGAGAGAGCCCACTAGATGACATCACCAGCTCCAGTTGAATCCTGAATACTTTCGGGGATGTTAGACTTTGCCAACTACTTAACGCTCCTATATATGCTTTTCTTTCCCCACCTTATTTCCTGCCTTTCCTATGCCTCTTCTTTTGCCTTCTGTCTAATAAAAAACAAGACTGCATATTTTGTAACACTGCTATAAGCCCATGACCAGAAAAAGGCACAGCAATGCCCTGAACAGCCCAATGTTGTTGCCAAGGCTTGGAGTGGCTGATAAGACTGTGTATTTCCAGAGGTGAGGTTGCAAGTGAAAGTCAACATCAGGGACAGAAGCTGCATTTTCCATCTTTGTTTTTCTTCTCTCCCCTTTTGTGTTTTTGTCTTACATCTTCTTAGAAAACAAGATCGACTTTAACAGCAGCAGCAATAATAGCCCCAGCCTATCAAAACTCATTACCTCTCTTTTTCCCAAAAAGGACAGCTATTACTTTCTTGGATATCATCTAAAAGATTGTCAAACAAGGGTTTTTGTCCTTCTAAAAATTCTCGTCAGCTCAGGAGAAGAGAACAGGGGATGTTGTTAATATGAAAGCCTTACTTAGTACTTTACATTTTAATTGCTTTAACTGATTTTCCTTCGTTTCTGTATCTTTAATAAAAGGTTAGTAGGATTTTTAATGGCATTCACCATGGCACTAAGCAGGTTGAGATCTCTGTCTACTAACACTGAACCTGGTTTAAAATATTTACTGTTGAACACTAACCGAGTTAACAGCTTTGACTCTTTCGGCCCATTTATTCAATCTAAACATGTACACTTATGCAGTATTTGCACACACATGCAAATTTAATATTAAGTATATATATAATCTTCCAGACAATGTAATACTTAAGCAAACTAATATTTTTAGTTCACAATAAAATTCTCATTTAATCTGTAAATATTTAAGCTCATCTGATAGCAATTCTTTGTTCCAGTTTAGTGAGTTATGTTTGTATTTGGCTTTCAGACTCAAAACCAAAAAGAAAAACAATAGTGAACTCTTGCAAATTCCAGGCACCACTAGACTAATGCATCAAGAACAACTCTTGCCAATGGTTTAAGGGTTAGACTATTCTAATAAACTTTGGTGTGTTTGTGACATTTGTGCAGATACATCAACATATAACAGATTTTCCATTTTTCCAGTAAAGAAATGAGATTATTTAAATTTCACTTACACCAGAATCCTTGCCAGACTATGTACACTTACTGGATTAATGTAAATGGAGAGGGAGGGGTTAGGTTCCAGAGAAATTTTTTTTGCCAGATTAAAATACATTATATACATATACAGGATAAGTTTTAAATAATTTTATACTAACAATTTAATACTGTACTGATTGTGAACCTTAGTCGAGGCAGTGGCGTAGCGAGATCGGGGTATGGGGGCTTGCCCTGCTCCACTCACCGGGCATTCCAGACAGGGAGTGGGGTCGGAGTGCAGGGCTTGCCTTGTTCCATCCACCTGGGGCTCCTGCCAGGGAGTGGGATGGGGGGAAGAGGGCTTACCCCATTGTGCCCACCTGGCACTGCTGCTGGGGAGCAGGACCGGGGCACGGGGGCTTGCCCCGGTCCACTGGCCCAGCACCCCTGCTGGGCAGTGGGGTGGGGACTTCCCCACTCCCTGGCTGAAATGTCAGGTGGGCAGAACAGAGCAAGCCCCCTGCACTTCCACCCCACTATCCAGCAGGAGTGCCAGGCGGGCAGAACGGGGGAAGGGGGGGACATACAACGTAATAAGGGAACACTGCAGGACTTTAAAGGAGTATGTTCTCTAACAGGTCAGCAACCGAACAACAAAACGACATTAACTAGGACAACATTAAGTGAGGGGTTACTGCAAATGATGAACTGAGTGCTTCACCAAGATTAAATGTTTTCATTTAGTGGGTAAGGTCTTCTCTCTCTATTCAATGGCTCTGCACTGAGGCAACTATGTCCTTCCAGCCAAGGTGGATGTGATGCATCTCCCATGCAGTCTGTCAGTTTTGATAAATGTTCTCTAGACAGGGTCACTAATGAGTCATTACTCCTTTTGTGAGAGTTCATGACAGTTGTCCCCAATGTGTTCTCAGCTACTGTCAGCTATGGAGTAAAGAACTGAATTCCATTCCTAACCATGTTTCAAACAAGCACACTAGACCAGCAGATTTACTTTTTTTCATTTTTGGATAGTAGGTAAATTGACAATTTAGAATATTCATTATATGTACTGCTGATACTTAATAAGTTATGTATATTTACATAGAAAAAAGTGATAATTTAGCATAACAATAATCTCCTCAAAAACTTATTAGTGTGTTTATCTATATCAAATAGTGCAAGTTTAAGGGATGTGTCCTTATGTGTTTTTAATTACAACTTTTTAAAAAAATGAAAGATTTCATGATGAAATGTACCAAAGCTCCAATATTAAACCAGTATGAAATTTAAAGAAATCTCTATCACTATGCTTTTCAGACTTGGTCTGAGGGATTGAGGTTAAACCATTTATTTTCTCTATGATATTTACTCACTTGATTCATTCACTGCTGATTTGGGTTTCTTTCTTTCTTGATTCAGAGCTTTCTTTTTCTTTTGTTTTCTCTGCCTCTCCGTTTCATCATCACTGAAATCTATGGCCTTAGAAAAGTAGAAAAAGATATTATTTAGAAAAGTTATCAAAAAGTTGTTATACATTTAAAATTCGACATTTTAACTTTTAGAATACCTTACAGAGGTCCTTTGGAAAATAGTTTGATCAAGCAATTGCAGACTGTATCATAATATATATGCACAAGGGATTAAAATTAAGGTTTCACAGGCAACTTTAATTCTATCGTTTCCTAACTTCTGAATGTTTAACTTAGTTTTTTGGATGTTATAACTAACTATATATGTGTATAAAAACATATATGTAGTATTGTTAATAGCTACTGGATGCTGCCTACAATGTATTTTTACTCATTAGAAGTTAATGAGTAACAGGATAAGCCAGTTATCACACAGCTAATAATTCATCATTCCAAAATTTGAACTGGCCAGAAAAACCCTCTACAGTATATTGGGAGTAAAGGCATATTTAGGCCTGACAGAAATGTATTGTGAATTTTAAGAGTTTGTCTGATAGCATTTAACAGCGTAAGCATAAGTTGAATTGTGCATGCGTAAGAAATTGCACATTAATCAAGTTTATGAGAAAAAGAACAGATAAAGTTCTAAAAAAGCTAAAAAAGATCCACTTGAACTTGTAATGATGAAGAAGGAAAGTTAACATAGAAATGAGAGACTAAAACGTATAAGAAAAGATAAAGTTATAAATAAGTTTGTGTAACAAAGGGAGGTTGACTTTGTATTGTCCAGTGTTGGAGGTGATTGTGATGGGATCATCCTGATGAGCTTCCTACTTGTAAGTAACTGATCATCACTTGCTGAGCACTTTGTCTTAACAGACCCATGTGCAGATTAAGTGAATCTCAATCCAACATAGCACACGCCATAAATCCTCATATCAGGGGATGGAGAAACAACATTAATTTTTCTTCTTTTCTTCCTTCACTCCAACAAATTCCCAGCTACTAAACAAAAATATTGATTAAAAATAAAGGGCACTTTGGCTCAAATTTTAAAGGTATTTAGGCAATGAACTCATGGAAATCAATGGGCATCTAAACGCCTTTAAAAATCTGATCCTTCTAATTATTCAACTGCCTAGAGGCTGTAGTGAGAAATTAACCATTTACACAGAGAACAGAGTGCTTGTTAAGCACTCATTATGACAAGTCAAGGTTGAAAAATAATCCAATACATAAAATATTTTTTGTGAATAGTGCTAATCAACACCAAAAAAACACAATACATTTTAACTTAATGCCTCTTACTTGAATTCATTATGCAGAAGTACAGAATACAAAATATACACATTTTATATAATAGAAGTTTCACAACAATAGTAAATTTTAAACCTGCATGGTGGTGGTCAGAACACTTGCTTGCTGAAAGCTGGAGTAATAAGAGGAAAATGCTTCTTTATTTTAAAGAATATTGATCTTTAAAGACCATTTGTCACTATTATAATGTATTCAATATTTTTGCAACATTTGTGTTCTGATTTAGCTTGGCTATGCAGCATTTGGAATTCTGGCTAACACAATTCATTTAAGATTAATATTACTCAGTAAAAAGTCACAGCATCCACTCACACTCTATGACGAAGTCTTGTGGTGTGATTAGTTCTTTGAGAACTTGCTCCTCTGTTTTGGACTCAAAAGACGAAACAAAACAAAACCATAACGAAGCCAAAATTATTTTGCTGCTATACTAAGCAAATTATTTTGCTGCTATACTAAGAACCCATATTAGTAAGTACAGAAAAACAAAATGGGCACCTGTTTCTATTAAAGGCAGTGAGCTAACACACTGCTGAAATGCCAGAAAAAGCTGTGTGGCTTAACTGCCCAGATGGGGGCCCAAGGCATGGGACAATTGAGTTTATGGTTAATCCAGGCCTACTTGAAAATTACGAACTTGCCAATAAAGAAGCATTAAGTGTTAAGGCAGTGAGTTATATGGGTCCCTGGTGCCCATGCTCCACCAATATTTATGAACGTGGTCTGGCTCCACCAATGTTTGGGCTTACAGCACTTTGGGGGGCCCTGCACTTCAGAGGGATACAAGGTCCAGGGTGGCCTGCCGGAGGGCCTGGTGCTGGCAGCAGTGAGCGACCTGGCCCCAGCTCACCCCGGTTCCATACATAGTCATGCCTATGCTCCACCTGGCAGCCTCCATTTATTGGCAGTTTGATAAGCAGTGCTGAAAATAACCTGGAGGAGGGAACATAGTCCTAACTGCACAGAGACTGAAATACCATTCTACCAAATCTAGCTTCAAACCTTGAGGCCAAATCGGGAGTATAATACTTAGCAAAAGTGTGTACAGAACTCCTGGTTGCAGCCCTGCAAATTTCAGTAACAGACACTTGCTTAAGGTAAAGAATAGAAGCTACCACAGCTCTAGTGGAATGAGATTGTACTGTCGCAGGCACAGGAATTTCTGCTAATGTGTAACATTCAACAATACATTTTAATCCATCTAGAAATAGTCTGGGAATAACTGTATAACCCATGTGATTCTTAGAATAAAACTTGAATAATCTAGATGACTGTCAAAAGCTTTTAGTTCTAACTAAATATGCAAGAGCTCTTACTTCCAAAGTATGTAAAACAGATCACCCTTATTAATGTGTAGCTTTGGGAAAAAAATACCATCAAATTAATTGTCTGATGTGAAAATCAGAAGCCACTTTTGGCAAAAACCTGGGATCAGTCCTAAGAACCACCTTATATTTATGAAAGGACATAAAAGGTGGATCAGCCATCAAGACATTTAATTCACTCACCCTTTCGGCTGCTGCTATGACAATAATGAATTCCATTTTAACTGACAAATAATAAGGAACACTCATCCAAGGATTCAAAAGGTGGCTTCTCGAGTGTAACTAAAATCAAATTAAGATCCCAAGGAGGGACAAGATTTCTCAGAGGGTGAATGCATAATGCATTGCCTCTTCATAAACTTCTTAACCATACTATGCACAAGCAGCCATCTACCATCTACTAAAAAATTGGTAAGCAGAGATCTATTTGAAAGTTCAGCTGGCAGCTGAATGGGATAACCTCTTAGTTTTTAAGGTGCATTAAATGTTCTAAAAGGTATGGTAGCTGAGACAGGAGAATCAGACTTTCCCTTCATCCAAGCCACAAATGTGGTCCATTTCAAATGGTAACACATTCTAGTAGATCTCTCTCTAGAATTAAGCAGTATATCCTAAACCAACGAGGAACATGTCTGTTCAAGAGCCAGAGTCCGATCACCCAGGCCATCAGGTGAAAGCACTGCTGGTCTGGATGAAGAATCCTGCCCAATTGCTGAGACAGATCTGGAGACAGAGGAAGATGTACAAAGGCCCCATTGAACAGCTGAAGGGGGATCCATAAACCACTGCAGATACCACCAAGCCAGAGCAACCAGAAGCATCTCTACTCTATCCTGACTTATCTTTCTCACTGCCTTCTGAATCAAAGGGCGCGGGGGGGTAGAGCATACAGATGACCCCTTTCCTTAGTGTAGAATGAAAGCATCTGATATGGATTGATTGTTCCTGTCTGCACTTGAACAGAAAGGGCAAAACTTTTTGTTGAAGCTCACAGTGAACAGGTCCATGTCTTGCTGACCCCAACTGGAAAATATGCTTTGAATCAACTGATCCTTGAGCGACCATTCATACATTTGAGAACTGTCTCTATTGAAATAATCTGCAATCGTGTTCTGTCCTGCTAAATGCAGGACCACTGGATAAATGTCAGAAAGAATGCATCAGTCCCATAACCTGATCACCTCTGCACATAGCTTAGCAGGATGAGCACCCACATTTGTTGGCATAACACATAGCAGAACTAGTTGCAGAAACCTTCCAAGTGAGGAAGGAATGATCTGAGGGCCAGACAAATGGCTCAAGTCCAACACAATGTGCAAGCCTCTCCTCTTGAAAAGTCCAGTGACCTCAAACTTTAAGTTGGTTCAGATGCACCCTTCACCTCACCAAACAACTATTGACACATATGAAGTTACAGTCACCAACAACAGGAGACTGAACTGGATACCTCTGAAAATGTTTGCTGACTACCACGTCAACATGTCCAGAATGTCTCAAGGCATGATGAACATTTGAAGATTATCCAGATTTGTTTGTATATTCAGGATATCCAATGCTATACCGGTCTCGTTCTGAGACATGTAAGTAGTAGCTGCCATGAAACCCAGAGAAAAGATTAGTATCTTAGCGTTATCTGCGAACTTGCATATCTGAATGTTTAAAATATATTGCAATATCTTTTAAAAATTCTGTCCTCTGGTAGAAAGGCTTTCCAGGCTACTGAGTCAAATATAGAACCTATGAATAAAATTCTGCGTTGGACAGAGATTTGATTCTTTTGACATTCAGAATTTATCCCATGTCTGAGGAAAAGATGGTTGTAAAAGCAATAAGGCTTAATAAATCCATGCAAATGTCAGCCTTCAATAGCCAATCACCGAAATAAGAGTAATCAAAAATACCCTGCATTCTCAATTGAGCTGCTACCACAGACAGGCAATTAGTAAAAACTCTTGGTGCTATGGGAAGGCCAAATGGCAGCACCTGGTCATTGAAATGGTGTTCTGCTGCCACAAAATGAAGTTACTTTCAATCATTGTCAAATGATTGTCAAACTGGCTCTGTGGACATAGGGAAAGAAGTGCACATGATATAACCTGACTTTAACAAAGTTTTGATATGGTCTCCAACAGTATTCTTGCCAGCAAGTTAAAACAGTATGGCTTGAATGAATGGACTATAAGGTGGACAGAAAGATGGCTAGACCATTGGGCTCAATGGGCAGTGATCAACAGCTTGATGTCTAGTTGGCAGCCAGGATCAAGTGGAGTGCCCCAGGGGTTGGTCGTGGGGCTGGTTTTGTTCAACATCTTCATTAATGATCTGGATGATGGGATGGACTGCGCCCTCAGCAAGATAGGGTCCAGAGTGACAGACAAATTGGAGGATTGGGCCAAAAGAAATCTGATGAGGTTCAACAAGGACAAGTGCACTGTCCTGCACTTAGGATGGAAGAATCCCATGCACTGCTCTAGGCTGGGGACAGGCTAAGCAGCAGTTCTGCAGAAAAGGACCTGGAGATTACAGTGGACGAGAAGCTGGATATGAATCAACAGTGTACCCTTGTTGCCAAGAAGGGTAATGGCATATTGGGCTGAATTAGTAGGAGCACTGCCAGCAGATCGAGAGAAGTGATTATTCCCCTCTATTCAGCACTGGTGAGGCCACATCTGGAGTACTGCATCCAGTTTTGGGTCCCCCATTACAGAAAGGATGTAGACAAATTGGAAAGAGTCCAGCGGAGGGCAACAAAAATGATTAGGGGGCTGGGGCACATGACTTACGAGGAGAGGCTGAGGGAACTGGGGTTGTTTAGTCTGCAGAAGAGAAGCGTGAGGGGGGATTTGATAGAAGCCTTCAACTACCTGAAAGGGGATTCCAAAGAGGATGGAGCTAGGCTGTTCTAAGTGGTGGCAGATGACAGAAGCAATGGTCTCAAGTTGCAGTGGGGGAGGTCTAGGTTGGATATTAGGAAACACTGTTTCACTAGGAGAGTGGTGAACCACTGGAATGGTTACCTAGGCAGGTGGTGGAATCTTATCCTTAGAGGTTTTTAAGGCTCAGCTTGACAAAGCCCTGCCTGGGATGATTTAGTTGGGGTTGGTCCTGCTTTGAGCAGGGGATTGGACTAGATGACATTCTGAGGTCTCTTCCAACCTTAACCTTCTATGATTCTATGATATTTATGAAAATATGTTCTTTAAATCAAGAGTCACAGACCAATCTATGACTGAAAGTGAAGGCAAGTGGAGGCAAGAGTTAATGTATATAACCGAAATTTCCGAATACAATTTTACAGGCTTCTTAGATTTAAAATTAAATGAACCACTCCACTACTACTTCTGTGCCAGAAAGTAACCTGAATAAAACTCCTGATCCCTCAGGTGTTTGGATACCTTCATTACAGCCCTTATGAGAAGTAACTTCTGCACTTCTCAAAGTAGAATAACCTCATGAGACAGTTTGGTGAAAAGGAAAGGGCAGGGGAAACTGAGAAGTTTTCAAACTGAATGGCATAGTGGTTTCTATAATTTCTAGGACCTATTCCTCCAACATAATAAGCCTTCATTTGCTGATAAAATGGGCTAGCCTATCTCCAAACTGAGGAAGCGAAGGGTCCTTGCTGATTAGCTCTGGTCACTTGATACTCGCATCAAATCTCAGGGTTGGTGTGCAACAAAGATGATGGAGAGGTAGCAGACTGCTTAGGTTTTGACCTCGATTTAAAAAAAATAAAATAAAAAAATACTATACTTTTTATGCAGGCTCTAAAATGACATACCCTGCTCATGCTGTTGATGTCTTTGATATGATGAGAAACAACCCAAAGATGACTGCAGATAATATTGTCTGAAAACAGAAAGGAGGAGTAAAAGGTCTATTCCTAATAGAAGAAATCAAGCCCAAAGACCAGGTCATCAATCTTGTCTCCTTCAGCAACTCATCCATCTTTTCACTGAGAACACTATCCCCTTCCAAGGGGTCATCTTCCATTTTAATTCTAGCACCGAGACAAAGAAGAGGAACAAAGCTAAGCATGTCTCCTTGGAGAAGCAGTAGACGCCAATGCTCTAGCAAAAGAGTTCAAGGTGTCAAATGAAGTCCAGAGACTGTGCTTTGCCACAATTTGAATCTCGGTTAGGATTGCATTTGCCAGTTTCCTTTTGTCATCCAGTAAATCCTGCACACACAGTGCCATCTTTGGAATTGATAACAGGCCATAACAGCTTGGTAATTTGCCACCCTAATACCAAGAGAGGAAGAAAAGAACATTTTTCTTCCTAGAGAATTAATCTTCTTTCCCTCTCTATCAGCAGAGGTGGAATGTGCCTGTCCATACTTCAACCTGCTACTAGCAGCAGCCACTATCAGTGAATTAGATACAGAGTGTGTATGGAAATATAAAATCCCCTCCAAAGATATTTGATATAATTTGTTTGCTTTCTTGGCTATAGACAAAAAGCAAGAGTGGTCCAAGATGTCTTACCACGCTGGAGCACACCAGCAAGGATTGGTAAAGACATGGGGAGGTAGCCCCACGAACACTGGATGAGATATCTTCTCTATAGGCACTAAAGGCAATTTCAAAGTGGATACCAAGTGATCCACTAAAACTTACCTCAGGTGGTGGCTCCTGGTCATGCTTCCATGATGCATCAGACCCTTTTTCCCTAAAAGATTGGACACAAAGATATTGAGATATTGATATTTTAATAGCAATCTAATTAACTGGTTAACAAGAGATTCCTAATTCTGTGACTTAATCTAAAGTAATGACTTTACAAAAAAACAACACTAAGATAACAGATAGGCAGCTGTGGCACCTGGAATAAAATGTAAGTGAATTTTAAGCTCATCTTTGAAACAGTTTCTAACTAGTTAGAAATATATTTCACAGCTTGGTAGATCATGCAGTTACTACACACCATTTCTACAATGCTCCTACTTTGAGTGAAAAGTGAGGGCTTCACATTGTTAATATTAAGCTTTGGCTGAGTACTTTTTCAAATATTTTTTTAAAGCCAAATTGTTACAGTAAACTGGGGTACCTGTTGTATGGCCATTCTCCTTCCTAAGGATCTGTTTTGACAATGGCACAGCATAGTTCGGAGGAATAGCTAATGTTAAAAGGAGGTTCTTCTTACTTATGGCCCTGTGTCCAATCAACTCATCCTCCTCCGTATTGCCACTTCTGGTTTGTGCTTATCATTGTGTAACGCCGACAGATGTCAGTCATCAGCAGGCAGGATTGAAACTGAGAGCTTAGTGCATGAGCCTCTACTGCATGAGGTAAAAGCCAACTGGCTTGTTAGCTAAGGCTGTAGAACAAACTCATTAATCTCTCTCTCTCAGTGGTCTTGGTGCCACTAGATGGGACAGAGCACCACAGCCAGAAAGTATGTGAGTTACATATACACTCCCTCTTTTCCCCAAACCACATTGTCCACACTTTCATCTTGCTATCACTTTCGTCTCATTCCCCTTTCTGTTATTAGAAACTCCTCACACCCACATCCACCACCAGCTGGAGAATTCATTCCACTGTTGTAGCAGGTTTTCTCTGCAGTTTACTTATTAGCAGAAAGATGGCTTAAGGAAACAAAGGTAAACACTTCTTGCTTAACACAGAAGACGAACAATTACCAGTCCTGAGTTAAATTTCATTCAAAAGTCTGTAAAGAACCCCAAAGATATCAACATAAAAAGCAAATGAAAAAACGGTCAACTTGACGATAGTCTCTGAATTTCCACTTGTTAGTTTTCTGCAAATTAGCAGGTATGAAAGTTAAATTGTACTACCATCCATTTGTGAAAACAACACTATATGGTTAACTTAAATCATGATGTTGGAGAGAAAGTTTAAGCAAGCCTTTTTTTTAAATGGTGAAAATATCTTTCTCCACATTTCTTACAAATAGTTAAAAAAAAATGCTTTGATCTGAAATACCAGGATATTTGCTAAGATATTTGTTTATGCTAGTGTTCTATTTCAGTGGTAAGCCATGGCTTGTGCAAAGTACAACAGTGATTTCTAGAAAGCAGTGTTACAGTTCTATTATCCCTTTAAGTCACAGCACCAAACTGAGATGGGTCAGTTACATTGCCTCAAATTGTGCTATGGAAGGAATGCTATCTCAGAAAAGTAAATTCTCCAGTCTGCACAGAGCATGCTCACAGATACGCCCCTTCAAACTCTCCAATATACCATTATGTCCCATCTCCTCCTAAACTTCCCTGCCATTCTCGGTGCATTTGGCCCACAGAATGAACAGTCTCTGCTCTCTGTGGAAAGCAAGGGTGCGTGGGAGGAGGAAGTTAAAGTAGGGTACAGCCTGGTGATTATTATTATACGTAATGAGGGCCATAGTGGCCACTTGTTTGTTTACCTCTTACTGAGTCCTTGGTCTTGTCTTCAAAGACTGATATTCTGTTACCCTAGGAATGCATATACTGCAGAATCTATACATTTTGAGTGCAAATACAGAGTTGTAGGAATTCCCTCCTTCTTCTAAATGTTCTTAAGAATATTTCCTGGGAGACACATTTCAGGTTCTTTTCCAAAAAAACAGACCGCACCGCTTCCTGCAGCTCCCAGTGGCCGGGAACAGTGAACTGTGGTCACTGGGAGCTGCAGGCACCCATGCCTGCATCTGGACAATATAAACAAACTGTCTCACAGCCTGCCAGCAGTTTACCCTGATAGGCCGCAGGTTGCTTACCACTGATCTGAAGTAAATGAACAGAGAATGACTTGTCTGAACATCTGTTGAAAGTATACAGTTCAAATGCACATAACGGAGAAGTAAGGGGACACTAAAGTGAAGAAGCCTATGCCTGTGGATAAACTCAGTGAAAAGAAATACAACCACAGGAACAACAAATTTAACAAGCACTACAAGCTGAAGAGAAGCAAAAGATAGGACAGCAAGAGTGGAGCTGGACTTACAATGAAGGAGAGGAAAAGTTGATTCTTCTCTGAAGTGACACAGTATACTGTTGAGAGTAATTGTTAATGATGCATTTGGTGTTAACTGTACAAAGCAAGCAAGTGTGCACAAGCTCGCAGAAGTTAATGTGTTGTTAACTTACAGTTCATTATTATAAGTAGTTGGTAATATCCTGTATTATTTACTTTCTAGCTACGGTTTTGGGTTTTCCCTTTTAAACTTCTAAACATTTAAAATGATCCCTTTTATCTTGGCTTGCCTTTGCCTTCCCTCACATTTAGTATAGCCTAATCTAGCCTGGAATCAAAGCATATGGATACAATTAAAGCTGTATTAGTGGCTGCAAGCAATCTTAAAACTGAAATTACCACAGGAGAATTAAGATAGACTAGTAAGTTCCCAACGCAACATTACTCAGTGGATTTCACCTAATCAAATACCTTAGAGTTCTGAACCCAGCTTTGCCAGTGCCTCACCGTATTGCCTGGTGAAGTCACTGAACCACTCTGCTGTCTCAGCGTCTCTATCTATAAACTGTGGATAAGAATGCTTAATTACCTACTTCACAGAGATATTGTGAAAGATAAACTAGTTATATTTTATAGCACTTTGTAAATGTAAACCACCATGTAAGTGTTAAGTATTATTTATTATCTAAGAAGTAAATAAAAGCTAGTTTCAAAACTGAGTTTTAACTGAGAAGATGAATTCAAATTCTTGATAAGGAAGAAACAGATGTAAAAGATATCGGTGTATCTGGATTAAATTTAATGGCCAGTGATATGCAGGAGGTCAGATGGTTCCCTCTGGCCTTGAACTCTACAAAACTAACATTAAAGAGGGAGATGTCTTCTATCAAGACGGAGCAGATAATGAAAATGACTACCGTATATACTCATTCATAAGCCGATTTTTTTTAGTAAAAAAGGGAAGCACCAGAGAAGGGGGTCGGCTTATGAACGGGTACAGAGAAGGAGAGGTGGGACACAGCCCCCCCCCCCCACAACAGAGGGAGCAAGGAGAGGCAGCACAGCCAGAAGGGAAGAGGTGGGGCCAAAGTCTCTCCGCTTCTGGCCATGCTGCTCTCCCCCAGCCTCTGAAGCAGCTGCAGCTCTGGGGCTGGCAGGCTGCAGCCATGCTGCCTGGCCCAACCCGCTGGAACATGCTGTGGCTGCGCTGCCCAGCCTGCCAGAGCAGCTCCAGCCAGGTCAGAGACATCCTCCCTTGGCCCTCCCCAGTTAAAGTGGGAAGGGATGGGTTGGGGAGAGTGTGGGGTTCTGGGCTAGGGGTAGGGTCATGTGGGGGGTGGTCACCAGGGGTTACTCACCTGACCCCCAGCTTCTCCTCCCCCCCCAAAAAAATCCCCACCAGTTGCTGTCCCAGACCACCCGGGTAAGCAGCCGGTACGCCCGGACACTTTGTTTACTTAGGTTTACCTCCATGCCTGCAGACGCTCAAGGTAAACAAACCATCTTGGCCCGCCAGTGGCTTATCCTCATGGCCTGGGAGCCAAAGTTTGCTGCCCCTGAATTACAGAGTCAGCTTATGAATGGGTCATAAAAATTTTCCATTTTTACTTATTTATCGGGGGGGGAGGAGGGGAGATCAGCTTATAAATGAATCGGCTTATGATTGAGTACATACTGTACTTCAAAGATTTAAGATCAAAACAAAACTGGCTCAAGAATCCAAATTTCATGAATTATTTCACCAGAAGTGTACTACCAGTTCACGTTAGGGATACAGAACACTAGGTAAGCTTGATTCCTACCATCTAAAAATCTAATTTTAACCAAATTTCACTTTGTGTATTGAATCGTTAGTACTTGCTTTGTTAGGAACTCATTTGAAATTGCATCTGCCATTATAACTTCTCATAGCAAACGTGGTCACCCTTCAAAGTCTTTAAAAAGCCAAACTGTGTAATCTTCTTATAGTCCCAGATAATATAACGAATATAATGAACTCCTTAAGGTAAAGTACATGTATAAACAAATGGTAAAAAAGATGTAATTGTCTCAACAATAAGCATTATAAACCCAAGAAATTCAACATTAAGGTTCCATTTAAGAGAGATCCAAACACAGTAAGATGTGAAAATACACAATTAAGGCACCTTAACCTCATCCTATGCAGTAACCATACAATTAAGATTCATACACAATAGTGTTTGTAGCCTCAAATTAGAAGATATTTGTTTCCGAAAACATTTGACTTCCAATTTTTTTCCTCATGGAAAAGCCAAGATACCTGAGGGAAGGTGGGATGTGTCAGGAGTCACAATCTTTCCTCAAGCATCTAGGCTTCATTCTCGTTAGGAACAATAGGAGACAGTGGCCATTTTCATAAAGGACTTATTTCTAATGGCAACTCTAACTTCACTGTTCTTGTGAGCTATATGATGTCAATCATTTTGAAAGAGGGTGATGTTTAATAGTTTTCTGTAATAACATAATTTATCAGGGCCCGCTGAAGGAGAAACTTTCTGTTATGAAGAATAAAGGGAAAAAAAAGACTTTTAATCCTGTAAAACTTCTTTAAAAGTAGACAATGAACTGTAAGTTATAACTATATGGGAAGCCTGAAGAGTTTGAACAGTTCCTTTATTAAGATCCCTCAGGACACAACAGTTGTCTAACACATGGTGCTAAGTTTCTTAGTGGATCTATTTTTAAAGTAAACTTTAACTTGGATTTATTTGCCAATTGTCAAAGTTTATTCTGTACCCAAAGACTAAGCGCTATAATTTTGCAAAAGATACACTGAATTCTTCATACATAAAATTCTTTAAGAGTAAAAAACTCAACTCCAACTATGGAGCCACTAGTGGGGCTTCCATACGTTTGCAGCACTATACGAACAAATTATGAGAATTTTTTTCCAGTTTTCAAATATGTACATTAAAATACATAAACTATACTATCCAATGGTTCAGGGAAACAGCAGGTTGCCCTCCAGCAAGACACTGCCTAAAAGTCTGCATTTTCTTATAGCATCTGTGACAGATATATTGACAAAGGCATATCTTTGTGTTTACATTTAACATTATGAATGTTATCTGTGCCAGCCACTGACAGCATGAAAACTTCAAAGACTATTACCCTGAGATGGGCCAGATATGGACCCATGGCATATTCATAGATCTTTGTATCAGAAAGTGTTAAAGTGTTAAATATACTTGTGTTCCCGGCTCGCTGTGGAATCTGGAATTGTTAGGGGGTGATTACTGCAAAATATCAAAACTAATTATGCACAAGTGACTGAAGTTTCCCTTGGGAGAAGGGACAATGATCAATTTTACCTAATTTTACCAATTGTTTCAGAAGACTTTGGTACAAAGGCTTTTGAGGGTATAAAGAGCCAGCTTGAATTGACAGAAGGGGATCCTTTATTTTGATTCAACAAATTGACATGACTTTTGTCCAAGTAGGGGCCAAACACTGAAAAAGGGTTCAAAGGACTGGAACCTGCCACGGTCTCCACAGGACTTATGGGGAGATGCTGGTAAGTTTAATGTAGCGTTTAGACCATTTCATTGTTTTATATATATTCTCTGTAAGGCTTTTATCCCAAAATAAATGTACTCTACTTTGAAAGAGCTGTTTTGTTACTTGTAACTACTTGCCTATGCTATTCATAACCCTTAGAGAACGCAAAGTGCAGGTGCTGGACTCTGGTCAGGCCTGCTGGAATAATCACATTGAAGTGCAGGAGGCCTATAAGCCTTGAACTCCAGTCTAGAGAAGGCGGGGTGCATGCCTCTGCCCAGAGAGAAGTTACTGCTCAAGGCCTGAGATCTAAGAAAGTATAGTTTGAGGAGATCACAGAGGGGGTCAAAGGTGTAGTTAACTTGAAACTAACAGAATCCATATTCAAAGCACATAAAACACGAAAAACCTGGTAACTTTTTTTTAGGGGAAAAAGTAGAAGAGAGTGAGGGAAACAAGTGTCATCTTGTAATGAGGATAAAAAGTTATATTTTGGAACACAGTCAAAAAGTAAAAGGGTGTTTTATTTTATTTACTTTTTAATCTACGTTTGGTTGATATATCTAACTTAAATTGTTTAGGGCTTGAGTTACGAAATTAAGCTTAGAACAAAAAACTCACCAGACAAAATGTGTTCTAGAGAACTACTCCATCTATGATTGCCATGAAGCCTGTTGTGATCCTCACAGTAAGTATATCTATGATGGACAGATTGAAGAAGAGCGCCAAGGTACTCAAGTTGATTGATTAGATACACAAAAAATATGTACTAATATTGATAGTTCTTATCACTTCCGAATGAGGAATCTACTTATTTTAGATATTAAAACCCACTTTTAGTATTTATTAGAAAGTATCAATCTATTTAATGCATCAATGGCAACTGAGTTCTCTGAAATGGGTTTTATTTGACTTACGCAAATTCTATGGACCATAATATTCCCTTTCAATGCATACATTGAGTGAGATCCTCTGTGGACAGATCTCCCACAAGGCTCCTCTGTGATAGCATCTCCTCTCTGTATCTGGGATCTGGGCTGGGAAGAGGTGGAAGAAATGGACATCATTCTTCTCCAACTCCAGAGAAATTGGATAAAAGATCATACATCTTCTCTGTATCCTCCTCAGCCTTCCTAGAGGCAGTTGTTGCCAGGGGAAGTCCCTGGCAGTGCAGCTAATAGAGGCCATTAGGTTGGGGAGTGGGATTTCCCACTGAAGGCCTAGAGCCAGTGCCTCTGTTGGACTGGCCCAGCCTACTGGGGATCCAACAGTTTTAAGGAGAGGCTCTGAAGTCTTTTCCAGCTCCTACCCCCAACTCTGAAATAATATATATGGGAGCTACATGAGGGATCCCTGTGAGGTTTCCTCCCATGGTCTGTCCCGAAAAAGGGAAGAGCTGAGCCCAAATTTATTTTCTTGTGTATTAACTGAATGCATCCAGATTCTATAGGAATAAAAAACAAAATAAATTTGGAAAAATACTATTATTGTTGGGTACTGCTGAAGAGACTAGTGAAATTTTGGTCCCAAGAACAAACAGAAGAGAGGCCCTATGGCAATCTAAAACAATACATATGTAAATAGTGGAGGTCACCAAAAAGCAACAATCAATAGTTCTACAAGGCTCTTATCAGTGAATGCTTCTCTGGGGTTTGTCTTGAAAATTAGTAAATAAACTGGAATTTTTGAAGATTTAATTTGAAAATTATTCAGACAAATCCAAGCATCTGTCAGCTTACTCAAAGGTTCCTGAGGCTGTCAAAGGGAGCACTAATGAGCCCATGCTAATCATTAAGCCCAAATGTCAATTATATTCAAGATAGCAACTGGGTTTTAACTGAAAATGACAGTTTCAGAAAAATTGTTTCAGCTACCATAATACTAAACATCTGGTGTAGCAATCTGTCCAAAAGTAATATAATAAGCTTTTCTGACCACAATTTTGTTACTTAAAACTTGTAAACAGAAATAACTGAAGTGCATATGTATACTACCTCGAAAGTATCTAATAGCAGCTGCATAATGGATATCAAGGGGAAAATTACTAACAATTCTACTTGCACTGTTCTTCCCTCATTGTAGCATTAAGTATCATGGCTCCACCAACAAGGAAGCCAGGCAGCAAGAATCTACAATTCCAACTGGTTGGAAGTCAGACACAGTAACCCCTTCTATTTCTACCTCAATCAACAAGAAAATTCTTTTAAGGGACTCGTCACCTAACGAGCATTCCCCAAGAGAGAAGGAAGACAATAAAGAGAAGAAGAAGAAAACAGACAATTATTGCTAAGTACATTTCTGCTGAGATACACATATTAAGCAGATACAACGTGCAGTAAGAATAAAGGGGAGTGAATATTCTCATAGCAGCACACATCTCATACTCTGATCAAGTGCTTACAATATAGTTCACAGATTATGGCATTGCACTGGAACTCATGAGATATTGGTTCAGTTCCTGCTCCAGCAACAGACTATCCATGTGAGCTTGGGCAAGTCATTGTAGGTACCATGTGTCTCAATCCCCCCCTCTGTAAAACCATAGACAGCACTTCCCTGCATCACACAGGAATTGGGGGGATAAAATCTATTAATAATTGTGAGGCACTCAGAACCAACAATGATGAAATACAAACACTTAGGAGGAGAAACCTGCTTTTTCTTGTGTATGCGCAAAACTGATTATTCCTGAGCAGCAGAAGACTGCCAAATTGCTTTAATGATGGCATGTAACTCTTGCCTTTGATGTCAGAGGAACAAAAACATCTCTCGTCCTCATCCTCTACCCCCAGAATTTCTTCTCAGAAAACAAATGTCTGTCAGAAGTACCAGAGCGAAGTATCAAAGGGAACCTGTAGTTCTGGCAGGTCATTACATGACACTTAGCAACCATGCTGATTGCCCACAATACTCAAACCTTGCTATAAGCCAGACAGGGAAACAATGACAAACTTGTCATCCTACTTCTGAGCCAGGCTTTTCTTCTCAGCATACCACAACACAGTTCACATGAATAGAGATACTAAATAGCCTTCTGCAAGAAGGGGTAATAATTCTTTGATTTTTGAACTCTGGCCTTTATTCTTAAGATTTATAAGTCCATCAAAAGGCTGACTTATCAGAAATATTATGTAACAATAAATCTTAAAATTATACTCTAGATTGGACTTCATGTTTCAGACAATTGTATTTTCCTTTTTAGCAGGTGATTATAATTCATTAAAAACATTATATTATTAACTGAACATCTACTTTCCTCTGGGGTACTAGTTAACAAAACAAAGTGAGGTTTATGCATAAAACATTGAAACTTTACTTTGTTCAATATGGGCTGAATATAGGATACATTTTCAAAAGAGATCATAGCTTCCCTTATGATCCTGATCTTCAAGGTGTTCCTTTTTGAGAAGCTACAATTATCTAGTCAGGAGCAGGACCTGGAGCATTATAATTGTTGTCAATCATCAATGCTGGCTGCAGAGGAGCTCAACTTATAAGAGACCAAAGCTAGCTGTACCTGGAGCTCTGATTCTCAGGTCACAATCATAAGTCTCAGCATACCCAGATACACTGAGAGATCTGCTGATGCAGGATGAAAAGAATGCAAAGCCAGTCCTATAGCCTGGCAGATAACTATGGGTTACATCAGACAATGTGCTGCTACTCTATATGACCATCCTCCCCTCCACTTGCAGCACATAGATGCAATCTGAGTTGTGTAATATTAACTACAGTTGCAGAAGTGCTATTTTGTCATAATGCTAGACAATAAATTTTATAGTATAACATCACATCTGGAATAAAAAAATCAGTGTCAGAGGGATTTTTATAATGGTGGTAGAGTCTCTTAGGACAGAAGAAAAAACTTTCATTTGTGGAAGAAAGAAAATAAAATACATTACAAAGAAAAGGGATGGCAGGCATTGCAGAAATTGTGCCAATTACAATAAAATGAAACTATTTCAGATAAAATAGTGACATGGGAAGACTGGAAGTCTGGTTATGTATTTTAGGTTGTTTTAACAATAATTTAAGTTTCAGTAATTGCTCAAACACTTAGAAGCTTGAAGATTACATATATTCCTGTAATAACTATCTTTCTACACTACTACACCTCTACCTCAATATAATGCTGTCCTCGGGAGCCAAAAAAATCTTACCGCGTTATAGGTGAAACCGCGTTATATCAAACTTGATTTGATCCACTGGAATGCGCAGCCCCGCCCCCTCGGAGCGCTGCTTTACCATGTTATATCTGAATTCGTGTTATATCGGGTGGCATTATATCGGGACAGAAGTGTATATGTATAACTTTGTCATTACAGCATGGCTGTGAATTTCTGAAAGAGTTTTGTTGGGATTTTTTTGTAGTTTTTAAACAAAAGTACATGCAGAGAAAATTAGATTATCTTTGTCAAAGTTGGTAGTATCAAATTTTTACCTATTTTTTTTGTTCCTATCCTGGCCAGTTTAAGATACTGTGCTTTGTTTAGCTACATTACAATATATATTATACTAATATTTTAAATAAGTTAGATACTCACTGTTTTAGTTTCTCTGTGAATATATACTGGGTGAAGTCCTCTACTGATGGCGCAAAATACACGGTATCTTGGATATTAATACCTTTTGCTTCAATATGCTCAGGGCTGTTAAATAGTAACACATAGAAGGGATGCAAAACAGGACCAAATATCTCATATATCTGAAAGGAAAAAAAAATCATAATTTACCTGAAGAAACAATTTCCAAAGAGAAAGACAACTGTGAAATTTTAAACGTAAACATTATTGGTTATTATCAAGACAACATTAACTAAACATTAAAATAATCACATCAAATAATTAATTTTTGCATGTTGAGATTTTGTGAGACTTTTTTTTTGAGTTGTTTGACAGAGTTATGTCTGTCTTCTGCAAATATCACTGCTAAAAAATAATTTTCTTCTTTCCATATCTAACCTTGTCACCACCGCACCAGCAGCAGTCTCTCACCAAACGCGAACTCCTCATCCTTGCCAACATAGTCTTGCCTCCACCCATCTCTCATTATCCTCTTCTACCGCTCTGACTCCCTCTGCTCCTCCCTGTCCTTTTGCCTTGTTACCTCTTTGCTTTCCTTTATTACTCTTTGGTCTCCTCTCTTTGGTCATGTTGCTTGTCAAAGTTCAGGGCAAGGCACTTACATTTCCCCTCCATGGTCTACCAAGGGCAACCACTCTACATTACTAGATCCTCAGTCACCTTTCTTAGACAGAGAACCATATCTCTATCCTTCCTGAATGGGTCTTTTTTTCCCCCACAGGCTGCAAAGTTCCCTCCCTACACTGTGCTATTTCTAGCAAGCTGGACTGCCCAAAGGGCCAGCATCTACACTTTGCTTTCTTCCAGAGGTTATGAACAGTGTAATTGCCCACAGTTGCAAGTTACAATACAGTTTTCTAAGAAAGCACATTCATTCTTAAGGTGAAAGCATTACAGAGAATACACTAAAAGAACCTATAAGCATGCTAAAAAGCTTACCAGAGATCACCCCAACTCCAGTCTCTGTAGGTATCAGTCCTTCAAAACCCACAATTAGCTTTCCCCATGCGTTATCAGTTCACACGTATCTTAGATTCAGAACCACAATCACCACAAGTAGTTCTGTCTTTCCTTTATACTGCTCTTTACTTTACCTTGATCTCATGTAACAGGTGATCGGCAAACAATGACCCACTCCTCATGCCATAGATTCTAAAGTATGGAGTTTTTTGCATAATCAGAGGTGGGGAATTTGCATTCACCCCCACCCCACCAGACATTCCGCAGGAAAACCACTTAACACTTTCTGTTCCAAAAGCTCATTCTTGTCCAGCACATTGTTCAGTATAGTCCTTTGAATCCCCAGGTCTCACTTCTCCCCCCTCAAAATGTTACACACAATCCTGGTTCACAATAACATATATACCAGGGGTTCTCAAACTTTTTCTTTCTGAGGCCTCCCCAACATGCTATAAAACTCCAAGGTGCCCAGCAACTGTTTTCTACATATAAAAGGCAGGGCCAGCATTAGGGGGTAGCAAGAAGGGCAATTGCCCAGGGCCCCACACCACAGGTGGGCCTGTGAAGCTAAGTGGCCCAGGCTTTGGCTTCAGCCCTGGGTGACAGGGCTTGGAATTCCAGACGGTAGGGCTTCAGCTTTCTGCTCTGGGCCACAGCAAGTCTAATGCCGGCCATGCTTGGCAGACGCCCCTGAAACCTGCTTGGGGCACCCCAGTGGGCCATGGACCCCTGGTTGAGAACCATTGATATAAACTATTCATTTAATACAAAGTACCCCAAAGATACTGAAGCTTAATTCAGTAAGGTCTCCCTGGGATAAGACAGGAAATTGCCCTATCACATAGTCTTCTATACCCAGGCCCCTACCAAATTCATGGTCCATTTTCATAAATTTCAGTCATAGCATTTTAAAAATCTTGAACTTCACAGTTTCAAATATTTAAATCTTAAATTTCATGGTGTTGTAATAAAACATGAATACGTATTTAAAAACAGCAAAATATAAACACAAAGCCTTTAAGACTCTGCATTTCTCAAACTGGGAGTTGCAAGGCTATTGTAAGGGAGTCATAGTATTGTCACCCTTATTTCTGTGCTGCCTTCAGAGTTGGGCAGCTAGACAGCAGCAGCTGCTGATTGATTGTCCAGCTCTGAATGCAGCGTTGTATACTTTTGTACATTTTTACCATACAGTATAGGGTACTTTTAAAATATAGTGTAAAAGTATACAGAATACCAGATTTCACAGTCCGTGATACGTTTTTCATGGCCATGAATTTGGTGGGCCTATACCTGGAACATTCTCCCTGTCTTTTTCTACCAAAAACTTACTACTCCTGCCTAAAATTCACTTCTTCAAGGAACCCTTCCTCCCTTTTTAACATCCACACTGAATCCCTCACTTGTACTGCTGTGTTTGTGCAATTAGTCTTTATACTGGGAACTCTTTGGACCAGGGAATGTGTCCCTATAGGTTCACTATGTATTGTGTAATTGCCTACATTTGCAAGTTACCGCACAGCTTTACAGCACTAAGTGATTTGTAATAAACCAAGTATCATGCTCATATTACTTTTTAATCTAATTTATCATTTTACTGACCTAAAATATATAATTTAGATAAGTAATCCATTTTTTAAATATAATTCAAACAGCCTGCATGTAATCTGAAACATTTCTCATAATAGGTCAACTGATTTTTCAAAATCTGCAGTTAAGATAATCAGCTTCAGACTGTAGACAACCACTATCTTGATAAGAAATAACAGGCTGTAAAAATCTCCTTCTTTTACACTTTGTTGCTTGTTCAACCCAGAGAAAGCCTTCACTGTACAGACAGTATACAATGTACAGAAACATTTTAATACTTAAAGTATGCTAGCAAAATGGAAACTTATTTTACAGACTCTTGGGGTTTTTCATTTCTGACTTCTATCAGATACAGCCACAAATTGTTACTATTCAATCGGAAGGTAGCAATTTTTAAAGAAAGTATTTTTCAAGAACCATTTCCTTCCTTGTGTAAAAAAAATTTGATATAAATTTTCTTTTCAGGTAGGTATCAAATATAGGGGAAAAGTACAATTTAATCTAAAAACCCCACTTAAATTTGTTCTGCAATTAGATGGCTTCTAAGTTTTCACTGAGTTCTTAGGAAAAACTGAAGTCTGAATGAAGTCTTGATAAGCAGGTGGATCATACTGAAATTTAGTGGAGAAACACCTGGCCACGTGTCTAGAAACAAATCTATAGTAAGGAAGTGAGATTACAAGAACCATGCCAGGGGTCAGGCATGACAGAAATCCTTTGACTTACCAAACAGAAGAACTCCAAAGAACTAGTGCCCCTAATAGTGATAGTTTCTGCAAAGGTTTGGAGAGGAGCAAGAAGGTACCAGAGCCCTATAAATGCTAGCCAGAAAAGGGGCATGCATAGCATACACTCTAAGCTGGAAGGCACTATTACAACAGCAGGTCGAGAATTTTTTTCAACATCAGTTTTTCCTTCGGAAAATGAAACATATCTGTTTTAAGGAAACTTTTTGTTGGGAATTTTTCTCAACTCTAGGATGGATTTTCTGGTTTAAACCACACAGAAAATCCCACACCAGAAAAGCCAATAGCCTGGTTGTTAGGACACTCACCTGTGATCTGAGAGGCCCAGATTCAAGTCCACAATTTATCCCATGTTGTATAAATAATTCTATATTCAATGGGCCAGAGAGACAGGCTGATTATAGTCATTATGGCACTCACATGGGACTAGGGGAGGCTGGAGAAGAGACCTCTCACTTTTTATTAAACATTTGAAAGGTCTTGATTTTGTCCTGTTGCAGAGTAGAAAAGTTTCTGAAATCTCATGGGAAAACCATTTCCCACCCAGCTCAAGAGAGCACAATCTCTTTTCCCCATCCTACTGAAAAGCTGTAGCTCTGCTAATCATGTGACATCCATCAAAGCCCCTACACCATTGGTATAAATTTTACAGGAGCTGTCAGGCAATTCTAAATTCTAAAGCCAAGGCAGACCCTTAGAATCAAGCACTTGGAACTTGTACCCTGAAACCTCACCACCCACACACACCCCTGCACCAAGTATAGGTTTGTCTTCTATTTAAGAAAACACACAAAAACTCCTCCTCCTTTGCATGTGTCAGTCCATTATTCCACAGGCAGTTGACTCAACAGACTGCTGGAAACAACACCCTACTGACCCTTCTGCCACATTTTCTTTCCTATGACCAGGAACTTGCCTTCTGAAAAGCTGTTGACCAATGTTGGGATATCTACTCTGAAGAGAGCTGCAGATAGTTCCTGACTACACAAAGACTCACATTCCTAAAATCCTACAGTAAGCTTGCTAGTAGTTAAATGTCAATACTAAGTGTTGATAAAGAGGTTTCACTATTTTATTTTTAAATAGGAAATGTTCAGTCAGTCTTAATTTATACAGACTATTATAGCAGGAGCCAGAAGCAGCCTAACTCTTTCCATTATAAAAAAAAATTAAGAAAAAAAAAAAAAAACCCAAACACCCACCTTCATTGTTTGCATCAGAATTTTGAAATTTTCCAGGGAGAAAGCCCTGTAAATCACCCTTCATAAACAACTGATGTTTATTAGCCAATTTTCTCAGATAATATATCTGATTATACCTGAACAACATAACATTAACCCAAGATTAAAACAGCAGCAGAGATCTAAAAACACCCCATACCTTTCCTACAGTTTAGGAGTAGATCCTACTCTCTTCAAACTTTTCCTAGTTCCCTGCACAATACCTATTCACTGCCAAAAGAGATAACTTTTAGATAATTTTTACATGCCTGAAATCAAACCACAGCAGAAACTCTTGTCTTGTCTTGTCCTGTAATTCTTTAAAGGACAAAAATCTTGAAATCTAGTCAGTTTAAAATAAAATGGGAGAGCTTCACTGGTGCAACCCCATAATAAAAAAGTCAATGTTTGCAATTTTCAAACCTTTTCTTTTCTTTTTTTTTTTTTTTTGGGGGGGGGGGAGTGCTTCTCCCCCATTCCTATCCAATTTCCACATAAACAAGAGGGAGAAATGGACTACAGTGAAAATGACAATAGAGCAGCAGTTCTCAAACTTTAGCAACCTGAGTATCCCAATTTTTATTTAAAATCTTTTGTAGACCCCCAAGGCCCCCACTCAATGCCAGGCCCCGCCCCTACCCCACACCTTCCGCCAAGACCCCACCCCCCCTCTGCCCCTCCTCTTATCGCCCCCTCCCCCGAACACACCCTGTCCCCCCTCTTTCCAGTGCCTCTTGCACGCCGCTGAACAGATATTCCACAGCATGCAGGAGGTGCTGGGAGGGATGGGGAAGAGTTGACCAGCAGAGCTGGTGGCCCCAGACATGACTCGCTGAGCCCCTGGAGTACCCTCACAGACCCTAATTTGAGAAACCCTGCAATAGAGAAATGCTGTCAAATGTATAAAATAAAAAAAAAAAACCTGCGATGTTTCATTTACAGTTATGTTGAATGTAACTTGTAAGAGAAGGTAAAATATTCATATATATATGATTTGAAGTTTGTGTCCTTTTAAGAAATATTTTCATTTACAAGTATACCTCTAAAGTGTCTTATTGAAAACTCAGTTTTATAAAAAACTAAGACTTTTTTCCTTGAAAGTACTAGAAGCATGGTTAATTATTCTAGTATTACATATACCTTCTGTTAAATGTAAGATACACAGGTTAGGTGTTAAAAAACATATACAAAAATAGTCACACTCTAAACTAAACAGAGCTATCAAAGTAGCCTAGCAAATATTATTTTACAGAACAAACTGCAATACAATATAATAGTTTTTGTTTCACACACACCTTTCCTGCTGCATGCCGATCTCCTTTAAAAATGATGCTTTCCTCATTTACTGGAGGTAGGCCTTTCAGAGACTCAATTATCACTAAAATACAAGAAGATTTAAAATATATTAACCTTTAAACGTATTTACCAAATTATTTTAACAAAAAGCAGTAATTGCAAATAATAAAGAGCATGTTTAATTATGAAACAGCTTTAAGCAATAAAATTTGTGGATGAGACACGATGCACACTTGTCATATATATATATACACACACATATACACACACACTCAACTATTTTTCAAATAAAGTTTCACCTTTACACATATATCAAAATACATTTTTGTTTGCAGTACAAGCATTTTAATAGACAGCCAAGAAACCCAAGAAAGCACAATAATTCCAAGGTTATATAATAAAACCTCTCTTGAAATACTGCAAGAATGACACATTGATGGAGATTCTAGGTAGGAAGAAAAGAAAAGGAAAAGTTATGTACAGGACCAATATTTATATTTGACCTTCATAGGGGAGGGAGGAAAGTGAGAAGAAATTAATTCAGATAGAAATAGAAGGAACAGAAGAAGGGGGAAAGAGAACAGTTTCACATACTAGGGGGCATCACAGATAGGCAAAACTTACCTTCTGGCCCAAAACATAATGTGGATCCCCTGAAAGTTTCTTGTCTTTCAAATGAAGACAGTGGGATCATATGAAAAAGTAACAAGTCACTAGTTATCACTAAGTATAATTTGACCCTGTCACGTTTGTGGAGAAAGTGGTTTGCTGGTTTAGATTTACTTTTGGATGCAGTCATTCTAAAGACTGAAGTTATGTCCTGGACTATGGGTCTCTGAAATATGCTAAAGTGTGTTGGACTGTTGGGTGGGTGAAGACGAGTTTGTTTTGGGTAATTTTTTGTTTGTTTGTTTTAAATAAAACAGTTTGGCTAACTACAGTGATAAATCCCATATCAGAATGAACAAATATTCCAGATTAAATGCACAACAATTGCATTGCACTCAACCTCCACCTTCTTTCCCCAGCCCAAATTGTCATACAGAGTTTAAAAGAAACAAGACATACCAGTTCCATGAACACAGCAAAAGTTGTTAGCTTCTCTATAAAGTTAGTTTGTTCTTGCTTCAAAGATACTGGGCCTTTGAAGCTTAGCTGAAGTGAAAATACTTGAGCACACCTGCACTGCTAACTTCAAAGAATGGCTACTGTATGTATTATCAAGATATTTATAACTATTTTAAAGCCATTATTTACAATTTTAAAAACCTTCCCCAAACGTATTATACTCAGTTTGAATGACAGGACCAACTGCATCACCTGGCAGCAGATGTGTTAACACAATGGTGGGCAAACTTTTTGCCCCGAGGGCCACATTGGGGTTGCAAAAGTATATGGAGGGCCAGGTAGGGAAGCCTGTGCCTCCCCAAACAGCCTGCCCCGCCCCCATCTGCCCCCTCCCACTTTCTGTCCCCTGACTGTCCCCTCAGAATCCCAGACCCATCCAACCACCCCCTCTGCTCCTTGTCCCCAGAGTGCCCCTTCCCAGGACCTCCTCCCCAACTGCCCCCCCCACCCGGAACCCCACCCCTATCCATCTCCTCTTCTCCCTGTCCCCCGACTGCCCTGACCCCATCCACACTCCCCCTGACAGGCCCCCTGTAACTCCCATGCCTATCCAACCACCCGACTGTCCCCCCCAGAAACCCCGACCCATCCAACCTTCCCCACCCCCCACTCCCTGTCCCTGACTGGCCCCCTAGGACTCCCATGCCTATCCAACCCCCAGTTCCCTGACCCCACCCCCCGAATGTCTGCCCCATCCTCCCTGTCCCCGATTTCCCCCTGGGAACCGCCACTCCCCGCCCTCTTACCATGCCGGAGCCAGCCATACTGCCACGCTGCCCGGTAGGAGCAGCGGGCCAGAGCGCTGAGGACCCAGTGAACTGAGCCTGTGGGGGAGGGAGGACAGCAGGGGAGAGGCCGGGGGCTAACTTCCCTAGCTGGGAGCTCAGGTGGTGGGCAGGGATGGTCCCGTGGGCCGAATGTGGCCCGCAGGCCGTAGTTCGCCCACCTCTGTGTTAACGGCTTCTCTAAAAGAGGCACAAGAATCTTTTATAATTAAGTGCTCTTCAATCTAAGTATACGTGTCACCACCAACTGCCACTATAGTTTATAATATATATTTAGTAGGGCCCTACCAAATTCACAGACCATGAAATCTGGACTTTCGTGTGCTTTTACTCTATATTATAAAGATTTCAGGGGGGAGACCAGCGTTGCCCAAATTGGGAGTCCTGACCTGAAAGGGAGTTGCACAGGGTCACGCTACTGCCACCCTTACTTCTGCGCTGCCAGGTACCCCGCTCTGAAGGCAGCATCCCGCCAGCAGCAGCACAGAAGTAAGGGTGGCAATACCATACCATACCATGCCACCCTTACTTCTGCGCTGCTGCCTTCTGAGCTGGGCTGCCGGAGAGTAGTGGCTGTTGACTGAAGGCCCAGCTCTGCAGGCAGCAGCACAGAAGTATGTTTGGCAATACCATACCATGCCATCCTTACTTCTGCCCTGCTAATGGCGGCGGCTCTGCCTTCAGAGCTGGGCTCTCAACCAGCAGCACCGCATAACTAAGGGTACCAATACCGCAACCCCCACTATAATAACCTTGCGACCACCCCACAACTCTTTTTTCAGTCAGGTTCTCTACAATTACAATTAATTCCAGATTTAAATAGCTGAAATCAAGAAATTAATGATTTTTAAAATCCCATGACTGAAATTGACCAAAATGGACTGTGAATTTGGTAGGGCCCTAAGTTATAAAATTTGAACATAGCTGCTAAAATACGATGTTAGTCTCCATGTGGCTTGAGAACTGCTTCCTACAGGTACTGCTAGGCAAAATTCTCCAGTTTCAGTCTACTGAGCACACCCACATCAAAGTGGAACACACGACTGCATCTATTTGAAAAATTATTAACTTTGTATGTTTTAAATTATGTATAAGTGCCATTGGCTTCAGGATTGTCACTTCTAGTTATAAGATTGAACAAAACAGTTAAATGACTCAGTATGAACAGATGTGAAAGGCACTGCCTTGTCCCCAGCGAAGAGGAAGGTTGCTGGAGCATTTGCAGAAGAGAAGGTGTACAGCAGTTAAGTGCTAGAAACTTGCCGTATGGGAATTAAAGAGGGGCGGCTGCCTGTAGGAAAGTAGTGCTCTGCAGAAATGGACGTAGGTCTAGGCCAAATTCTCTCTCTGGTGTTTGTGTTAATGCTTATGACCAACAATTAAGTTATCCTTTGAAGACCAAACTGCAGATACAGCTGTATTTTGTTTCTACTGAGTCAGTACATCTCAGCTATCAGTACATTTTTTAAAATAATGCTACTATCTTTTTTCAGCCTTTTAAAAAGGTCATCCCAATATCCTGCATTGTGGTAATCCTCCCTTCCAGCAAAGAACTAGACTTGTCAGAAGGGAAGCTCAGATGTGCCAAAACACTATGGCATGGAGGTTATAACTTGACATTACGTTGTCGCTATAAATATGGAAGCTTTATTGTTTCCACACAGTGCTGCTGCTAAAGCTAATTGTAAAGTGATTAGATTCCTGACGGAGAGCTATAATACTCCATAATTGATGGGAGCTTACTAGAGTGGCATAGTTGAACATGCACTGAGCAGTAGCTTTTTTTTTTAAAAAAAAAAAAAGAACACTGATTATGGCAATCTGTTCTAGAACATTTATGATTCTGATAGAACCACCTCAAAAGGCATCTGGGATTATTTGTTTCTAAGAATTGGAAGCAGATAGCCTAAAGGCTAAAATTAAGACAACAGTATAAGAACTAGAATAAATGAGGAAAAAAGTTTCCTGGAACTGGACTTCTAGCATTTCCTTTAAAGAGTTATTTAGGATGGTGGGACACTAGCCCCTCTAGGGGAAGGACTATGCAGACAGGACAAGCTCTCTCAAATATTAATACATTATAAAAACTGCTTCAAAGTCATTGTTCTAACATACCTATTCCTTTAAACACATACACAAAAAATTCTGCTGTTTTGAACACATAGTTTGGTAGACAGGAAATAAGTCCACTGGATTCTTTTAATTACATTTTTTAATGTATTTTCATCTCTGAGGAAATGTAAATTTATTCCTTTTGTAGTTTCTTTTAAAAAAGAGTTGACTGTATTCAAGGGTTTTGTTTACTTTTGCTGCTTTACAGCACAGAGGAATTTAAAGCCTGTTCCTTTATTCTAGCAGAAATTAGCGTTGACAGTTGCTGGCCCACAGAAACTCAATGGGCCTCTTGGGCACAACATTAAGGAATACTAAATCCAGACTCAAAGGTAAATTGTCCCCTCGAGACAGCATAATGTTCAATCAGACATTCTCATTGTCTCATCACCATTAGTGTAGTCTCTTGATCACTTAGGTCTTGTCTAAACTGGCACGTCTCTGCGCAGTAAAGCAGTTTTCTGCAGCGTAACTCCAGAGGCGTACACACTGCCAAGCCACTTAGTGTGCAGAAACTGCACAGCTACAGCACTGTAAAAAAAAACAAACAAAAAAAAAAACCAAAAACCACCCCAACAAGAGGTACAGGGGGTACAGTGCTGCGGTGCCAGTGTAGACACCCTGGTCAATTACAACACTGCAATTGGTATCCAGTAGCTGTCCCACAATGCCTGTTCTCGCCTCTCTGGTCATCCGTTTGAACTCTACTGCCCTGCCCTCAGGTGACCAACTGTAAGCCCCACTCCTTAAATTCCTTGGAAATTTTTGAAAGTCCCTTTCCTGTCTGCTTGGTGATGCTTGTAGTGATCTCAGCGCATCTTTCCAGGTGATCCCCTGCTTGGGGCAACGTCAAGCTGCTGGACCTCATCAGCATTTGGGGAGAGGAGGCTGTCCAGTCCCAGCTGTGTTCCAGCCATAGGAATTATGGTACCTATGGACAGATTTCACAATGCATGACAGAAAAGGGCCATGACGAGGAAACACTGCAGTTCAGGGTCAAAGTGAAGGAGCTGTGTAACGCCTAAAACAAGGCGTGGGGGGCAAACCACTGCTCCAGTAATGCACCCAAAAGTGCTATACCTGTCTGGAAGCCAATTACCCAACTGCTATAGGTCCACTGCCAACCAGTTTGGAAAGTCGACGGTGGGCAAGGTGGTGGCGGAGGTTTCTGAGGCAATCAGGTGTCTGGTTTACCCCAAGGAGACAGACATTAAAGACACTCCTCAGAAATTTTCTGATTTTGACAGAATGGGGTTTCCTAACTATGCCAGGGCTACTGAGGGGACTCAAGTGCCGATAGATTTCCCTTCTCAAGGATCACACAAGTATATACATCGCAAAAGGTACTACTCCATTGTTATACAAGCACAAGTAGACCATAAAGGCATTTTTATGAATGTCAACATGGGCTATCCAGAAAAAGTTCACAATGCCAAACTGTACCCTTATTTCAGAGGCCCTGGCAAAAAGGTTTAATTAGCAGCTTTAGAATGGCTATTGAATGTGCTTTTGGCAAATTAAAATCACATTGGAGGTGTCCACAAATCCATTTGGATACCAGTGTCAAAGCTGACCACGTTACTGTCACTTGCTGTGCTCTTCACAACCTTTGTGAAGCCAGAGGTGAGCTATTTCCCCCTGAACAGACCTATGAGAGCAAGGGTACACTGGAACATAACCCTCAGCTACCACTGCAGGACCTGGTTGCACCTGGGAAGCAGAAGTCAGGGGTGCTTTCTGTTCTCACATTATGGACTTTAATGTCCCAATGGAAGAGGGGGAATAGTACCTGTATAAATGTGCTTGGAGGGAAGTGAGCTTGATTACCATGCAGTATAAGTCAGTGACACAAATAATGAATTTGGTGAGGGGGAGGAGGTAGCAGAATGGCTGTACAGACTATATTTATTGAAATATGAATCACTGTACCTAGCTAAATAGAGGAACACTGCTTCCTCACTAACACTTAATTGCTCCTGAACATGTTTTTAGCTGTATTAACTCAAATCATGATTGCAACATGTAATGCAGTGACAGCAATAAACTTTCTTGAAAAACATAACATGCTTTATTTGTAAACATATCTTAAAATATTAAAACATTCAGTCTTGGGCAGGCCAGCTGCCATTATAAAACCACACACACAAAAGAGGGCAGGAAATAGTTAATGCCCAACACAATGTACTTCTACGTGTCCCCTGGCCCCACATTCTCCTTGCCCTTCTTTACATATTTTCCCCTCTCTTGGCAGCAGAGGCGGTCGGTGAAGGTTTCCACTGGAAAGGGTTTGAAGAAGGAAGCCCTGCCCCACACCTCATGACTCCTGAATGCACAAGCTGCCCCAACATGGAGATATTCAAGCTACTGCAGGTATGTTGCAGGGCGATCATGCCATAGACAGGACTTGCTGAAACAGTTCTTTCTGTTGAGCTCTGTCCTCTTCCCTTAGATACCATTCCTGTTCCAAGAACAGTTTTGCAAGTGCTTGCTCCGTCGCTGAAACTGGTCTTCCACTTGGGCAGCAAGCCTTAGTCTTTCCTGCCACCTGTCAGCATGCCTTTGTTCCAGTCTTTCATTCCTTCTCTTCTGGTACTGGACCTGCTGGTCTACCCTCTCAAGAGCACCAACCATAACATCATTGTGGAAACGCTTCCTTTTGGAATCGTCCATGAAGATACATTGGGCCAGGGATCGAGTTCCCGAAGAACAGCAGGCAACATAGCTTGAGGGTCCTGAAATAGGACAAAGAAACAAGAGGGTTGCTGGCTAAACTAACTCTGTGGAGGAGCAAAGAACTAATGATTGTGGAATCTGAAGGACAAATAACATTTCTAAAGCGAATCAACACATATTGTGAGGGGGGGTACTTCAGTCCTCATACTGTCTCCGGACATAGCCTTGTTAATTGCAGTGGGAAGTGCAGAAATAGTGGTCAGTTTAAAACTATCATTTTTTTGTTTCAAAAAAAATTATAAGTGCCATATTCAGGAGGCAGAAAGAGGTATAGTGCCTTTGCTGGAAAAGGCTTTTTCTGACATTTCAAGCCTTTCGTATTTTGGAAGATAACTGATTTTGTAGTGCTCTATTGGCAGACGGAGATGTTATTCCAAGCTGGTAGATGTATACAGCTCATGTATTCAAACAAATACTGACTGAACAGCACACTTGTGAGTGGAGTGGATTGCTCAGCTGTATGGGGGTGGGGCCTGGAAAATATGCCTTTCTCCACAATGTAGGTAACTATCTGGAGTTCCTGCTTCAGGAAAAGTTTGCAGCTATTAGGAGCCAGGATTGGGTCAGAATCTACGAGGGGATTAACACGATGCTGTGTTAGCTCAATAACAGTGCAAGCTGTTATGTGCTGCATGCAAACACGCTGAAATCTGCAGTTTTTCTCCACCCCATATCCGGCACAGTTCTGAGGGGAAAAGAAACAACACTACACTCACACTTTGGAGACATGATTTTGTGACCTGCAGACTGCATGGATTACCTTTAACTGAATGAACTAGATTTGGAAATAGAATATTGTTTCCCAAACACACACACTCAGTTCACTGTTCACAAGAGGCTCAATAGACCCAGGAGGAGTGATTAAAGAGTGGTAAACTTCTTACTACTGAAAGGAAAACAAGAATGACCCTAGCAGACATCTGTGACATAGTTAAAATAACCTTTTCAGCTGTTTATGAACATTTGAAATTCCAAGTCACCATTTTGAACTCCTTGGGGGGGGGGGGGGGGAGACAATGAAGACATCTAGGTGCTGTTACAGATTAGTAACTGAATGCTGGTAGCCAGGCCTTATTTTTGCATTGCTTTTTACAGCAGAAATCTCTCCACTAATGTAATAATAAACTTTACATATGAGTCACACTTACTGGCCTCTAGGGTAGCTTCTGTCTCCACCAGGTTCTCTGCAGGTTTGTCAGTGGGCCGTTCCTTGTCAGGGGTTGGAAAAGGTGGAAAGAAAACAGTTCTTCCAAGTAGGGTCGGAGAATTTGCTGTTGATCCTGATCCACAGCCTGCTCTTGGGACTTTTTTCCATGGAAAGAGAGAGTCAATTCAAGCTGCTCACTGAGAGCCTGCTGCTGGTTCCCAAGCTGCATTCAGGGGCCAGTAGGGGATACCCCCTGCTGACCAGGTCGTCATGAAGCAGAATTAGCTCTGTGCTGGTGCGGTATCCAAAATCCAAAAGACATCATAAAAATGGGCATGTTGTTGTTAAGCTGCCTGAGGTTTGGTTCTTGTCCCTGGTCTTCCAGTACTCACTCTTCAGCCTCTTAATAAGCTCCCTGCACTGATCACTTGTCCAAAAAAATCTGCAGAGCTGCCACTTTAAGCTATCTTCTGATACGCATAGTCAGACTTGGTGCTTTTGCTGAAGTCCACAATTTTACTGGCCTCATGCCGGAGTTTCACCAAAATCTAGTTGTGTTCTCATGGCCATGAAGCAGCTTGCTTTGCAAAAGGTTTGATCAGTTCGCTCTCCACTGCAAACCCAGAAGGCTCTCTGACAGTTGCTTACAGACTGATGATCAGAAAAAAATGAGTAATGCTGACGTGAGCTGCTGCCGTTTGCAAAGTGGGGGTGGCTTCTTGTTTTCAATACAGTGGATTGCAGATTCTTGGGACAGAGGGGACGAAGGCAGTTATCCCATGGAATTGTGAAATACTGGCTAACTCTAACTCCCGGGACCTCAGTCAAGCAGGGCTGCGTATACACTGCAAAGCAATAGGGCTTGGACTCTGTATCCTGGCTTAACTTGAGTGAAGATCATTCAGCCCTGCATGGTCCTGTGACCCTGGATCCAAACCCTACGTTAGCACAAGTGCAGTGCAGCACAGTGCAGATGCAAGAAGAGTCAGGCTGGAGCCCAGGCTCAAGCATGGGCTTACATTGCAATGTAGACATATCCAGAGACAAATACTGGGAGACAACATAGATCTCAGAAGAGAATGAAATCTTGGGACCATTGGTCCTACCAATATGGACTCTAACTTAGAGTTGGTTTTAATCTTAGACTTGCTCACCTAATGTCTGCCATATGTTCTATTCCAGTTGACTAATAAATGCCATCTTGTTTTGGAAAGGCTGCCTGCTTCAACTGCACATATTTTGCTGATTGCATTGCTTTCAGAAGGTACAGCCTCTCTCAGGAGTCTCATTTCAGTTGAGCTTGCTGTTGAAAGCTACAGTAAGCAGGGTGTGCTGCAGCCTAAGAGTTCAGACTCCGAATCAGGGGGTTGCATGACCCACCCTGAAAAAAGTATGGTCCCTTGGGGCCTCACACACTAAAAGGGTTACTCCAATCCCTTTAAATATGACTATATTTTACTTTCCAGTGCACTATAGATTTTTGTATTTATGATGCATTGTTACATTGTACACATGCACCTCTGAGTCATTCTCTGCCTCTGGGTCTCCTCCACCTCCGCATCCAAGATTTCCTCCTCGTGGCTCAGTTCACTCTCAATTGGCATGTGAGCCACCGGAGTATCCACAGTGGTCTTTGCAGTGGAGGTGAGGTCGCCAACAAGTATTGTGTCCAGCTCTCTGTAGAACTGGCAGCTTGTGGGTGCATTACCGGAGCAGTAGTTTGCCTCCCATGCCTTGTTGTAGGCATTCCACAGCTCTTTCACTTTGACCCTGCATTGCAATGTGTCCCGGTCATGCCTCTTTCTGTCATGCACTGTGAAATCTTTCCATAGGTATCATAATTCCGACAGCTGGAGCACAGCTGGGACTGGACAGTTCCCTTTCCCCAAATCCTGATGAGGTCCAGCAGCTTGGCATTGCTCCAAGAGGGGGGTTGCCTGGTGTGTGCAGCAGGCATGGCCACCTGGAAACATGTGCTGAGACCACTACATGCATCAACGATCAAATAGGAAGGGAACTTTCAAAATTCCAAAGGAATTTACAGGATTGGGCTGATGTGGTGTGGTCACCTGAGGGCAGGGCAGTAGAGTTCAAACTGATGACCAGAGAGGCGAGAACAGGCATTGTGGGACAACTCTCGGAGGCCAATCACAGCACCGTAATTGACCAGAGTGTCTACACTGGCACCACAGTGCTGTAGCCCCAGCGCAGAAAGCTGTACGTCTCTCGTTGGGGTGGTTTTTTTAAAGTGCTACAACTGCGCAGTTTCTGCACATTAAGTGGCATGGCGGTGTGTACACCTTGGGAGTTACAGAGCAGAAAACTGATTTACTGTGCAGAAACTTGTCAGTGTAGACAGGGCCTCAGGAATATACCACCCATCCCTGCACTGGTTTACATTTGGAAGGTTCCTTTGAAGTTATAAGGACTATAAAACTTAGGCCATTTTTTTCAAGCCTGTACACTAGAGAGCTTACAGTGGCACAGCTGAGCCACCAATGCAGCTTCACCACTGTAAGATCTCCCATGTAGCCACTCTATGCCAAAAGGAGAGAGCACTCCCATCCACATAATTAAACCATTCCCAAAGAGCCGCGGCCGCAGCTACATTGGCAGGAGAGTGTCTCGCACTGACATAGTGCTGTTCACACCGACACATCTGTCAGTGTAACCTGTCACTCAGGGGTGTGTTTTTTCACACCTCTGACATAAATCATACCGACAGAAGTGTAGAGATAACCTCAGTCTCTTAAAATTTCATGTACACAACTAAATATAAATGACCCTCAGGAAATAAGTGACTGAGGAAAAGCGATTAGGCCCTACTTTATTCCTTTTACTTCCAGAGGATCTGTATCACGGTTACTATCCTTCCAAGTGAGGATAACTGAACTCAACTTTCTCCCAAGATTCATTCTGACTCCTTTGAACAGCTAGAAAATGCAAGGGGACTGTATGAACAACTCCTTCCTTTCTCCCAGTAACTTCTATTTGGAACCAAATTTAAACTGTGACAGAAGAGGTTCTCAGGTTCAAATTCATTTAAAAAGAAAAAAAACAGCAGGTTTCCTTCCCTATATTACCAACAAAAAATTAGATTCAAATACATTTTAAATTATCTAATTTATTTTTTGGATTTCACTCAAAGGAACAAAAAGAAACTAGTAGTCAATTTCAAGCTTGTTTAAAATGAGTTTCAATTCCTGGTTCTCAAAGGTGATAGGCTTGTGTAACAATTAGGTCCGAAATATTTTTTAAGGAATAATGTACTCCCATAAATAAGCTTTAAGTTAGTTTTTTAAACAAAATTTCATGTGCTATAGAAGCACGATTTCACAAGATCTACATTTGGGATCTATGTGGACCTGAAATATCCCTTTAATATATACTACCTGTATCTATGCTTTTGTCCACTATACTTCACACAATCCCACCTGGGCTCACCCTGCAACCAGCGCAAACATGAAACACTTCCACACTTTAGTCATGCTCTATCCCAAGGGTCGGCAACCTTTCAGAAGTGGTGTGCTGAGTCTTCATTTATTCACTCTAATTTAAGGTTTCGGGTGCCAGTCACACATTTTAACATTTTTAGAAGGTCTCTTTCTATAAGTCTATACTATATGTATAAACTATTGCTGTATGTAAAGTAAATAAGGTTTTTAAAATGTTTAAGAAGCTTCACTTAAAATTAAATTAAAATGCAGAGCCCCCCGGACAAGTGGCCAGGACCCAGGCAGTGTGAGTGTCACCGAAAATCAGCTCACATGCCGCCTTCGGCATGCGTGCCATAGGTTGTCTATCCCTGCTCTATCCTATGGCTGCTGGCACTCTTAACCAATACCTGAGTCAAGGTGCCAGGAACAACATAAGTAAAAAATGTGAAAAGGATGAACAAATGCATAGTGACAGCACTGTGGGAGAAACAAGATGGTTTCTCTATTACCATATACTGAAGGAGAGAGGCGAAAGCATTCTGGCCTGCATTGCTATAAAACGTTGAAGGCTTTCCTCCATCATTCTATATACCTTTAAGGGTATGTCTTTAGTACCAACTACTTTGCTTTAACGTAGCTGTGTAGTTGTGGCACCAGTGCTGGGAGAGCTTTCCCAGCGCTGTTAAAAAAAAAAAAAACACGCCCTCAAAAAGGGAGTAGCTCCCAGTGCTGGTGCACTGTCTGCATTGCCACTTTACAGTGCTGAAACTTGCATCGCTCAGGGAAGTGGATTTTTTATATCCCTGAGTGAGAAAGTTTCAGCGCTGTAAAGTGGCAATGCAGACAAAGCCTAAGAAAATTTAAATATAACATGTGGGACTAAAAAATTTTCTGAAGGTTTTTTAAATGTTTACAGGAAGATCAAATGTTTACATCTCAAATATTTTTGTAATTAAGATATTTAAATAACTTCTTCCAAATCAGAGAAAAAGTTCTCATTTTAAACCTTTCACAAAAAACACAGCCACTTGACACCTCATTTCTTTGTCTAGTGCTGTAATCATGCTGTGTTCACTTGGTCAACCTCCTTTGGCTTCCCAATTAAGTGTTACTGTTCGGTCACTGAGAGTATGTTGGGGTTCTCAAACTAGGGGTCGGGACCTCTCAGGGGGTCATGAGGTTATTTTGTGGGGGGTTGCGAGCTGTCGGCATCCACCCCAAACCCCACTTTGTTTCCAGCATTAATAATGGTGTTACATATATTTAAAAGTGTTTTTAATTTATAAGGGAGGTCACACAAAGACTTGCTACATGAAAGGGGTCACCAGTACAAAAGTTTGAGAATCATGGTATGTCTACACAGCAAAGACAAACCTGCTGTTTTGTTGCTGTGTAGACTTCCAAGCTCAGTCTGGAGCGCAGGCCTTGGGACCCTCTCACCCTGCAGGATTTTTCTTTTGCTGGGTAGACATACAAAGAGAAACTCAGGGTCTCCTCCAGTTTCTCCATTCATATGCAGATTCTATTCAGCTCTTGATGGCACTTTCACATTAACTCAGACAGTGACTCAACCATCCAATAGCCACAGAGGGGCATTCAGCACAAGTAATTCTACCCCAATTCAATTACTGAGGAACAATCTCCACACATTGATATATTTTGCTTTCCTCCATAAAATCTCTGTACAACTTCTCAAAAGTGATGTACCCAAATACTTGGATGCTAATATCAAAACTCTACTCTTAAATTTATTCACCTAAATTTGGATTATTGCTGATTATGTACTCTATGTATCATATGACTTTTAAAAACGAACTCTGTATTTGTGGATAATCTAAGCACTAATCCCAGACATGCAGACACTCTTGTCTCAACCTGTTGTCATAACTGTCCTACTCAGATCTGAACCTTAGAGTTCAGAACATGAGAAGCTAGCATGAAACCTCCAAACTTAATTACCAGCTTGGATCTGATATCGCTGCCACCAGCCAGAAAAATTCCAGTGTCTGGCTCACTCTGGTCTCCCCAAAACCTTCCCTGGGGAACCCCAAGACTCAGATGCCCTGAGTCTCATCACAAAGGGAAATAACCCACTTCCCTTCCCCCTCTTCCCCTCCAGGTGTTCCCTCTCTGGGTTCCTGAAGAGATATACAGATTCAAGCTCCGTGAACCTAAACAAAGGGATTCCACCCTCTCCACCTCCTCCCAGATTTCCCACCCTGGGTACTCTAGGAGCTTCCCTGCTTCAAGTCCTTGAAACACAAGTACCGAGAGATCAAATCTCTCTCCCCCCTCACCCAGAGGGTATGCAAAGTCAGGCTTAGTAAATCTAACACAAAGAGATTTTCCCCCTCCCTTCGTTTCTTAGCCTTAACTCGTGAAAAACACTCAAACAGGTCTTAAAAAGAAAGCTTTATATAAAAAGAAAGAAAAAGGACATAAAATGGTCTCTGTATCAGGTGACAATATACAGGGTCAATTGCTTAGAAGAAAAAATGAATAAACAGCCTTATCCAAAAAGAATACAATTTAAAACATTCCAGCAACTACACACATGTAAATACAAAAAAAAAAAAAAAAATAAACCTATTGTCTTACTATCCTTGTACTTATAACTTGGAAACAGAAGATTAGAAAGCCTGGAGATTCCTGTGGTCACTCTCAGAGCCCAGAAAGAGAACAGACCAAGAACAAAGGACTCACACCCAAAACTTCCCTCCACTCAGATTTGAAAAAGTCTTGTTTCCTGATTGGTCCTCTGGTCAGGTGTTTGGTTCCCGTTGTTAACCCTTTAAAGGTAAAAGAACATTAACCCTTAGCTATCTGTTTATGACACCTGTGTATTACATAATTTTTTAAGGTTAGCTTTAATACAATTTTTATCTGTTCAGTAAAACAGTTTGCATTCAATGCCCTAGCTTCTTTTCCTTTACATTCTGCAAGAGCATGAAATCAAAGGAAATGGAGGACTGCCTTATCCTTCAATTCTAGTACACCAATATGTAGCTTCTTTTCCAAGTGGTTCCAATCATCATGAATATATATATACACACACACACATATATACACACACACATATATAAAAATGTATTTTCATTTAAACAAAATAAGAGAACTATATCTTGCTTACCCAACTGCTCAATAATGCTTGAAACTGTCCCAAAGGGCTTCAGCTCAACATCCTCAGGCAGAATTATTGTCAAATCTTCAACAGGAGGTGGTCCCTGCTAATATAAGAGTAATTAATTTTCAAAATATAATACTTTGTGGTTAGACATTCCTCAATTGCTAGCAGAGTATGATTTTAAACATTTCACTTTTGCAGTTCAAGAAAAAAAAATACGGCTAAATTCCAGTAATAATTCATTCTAATGAATGGAATAGAAACAAAGTTGTTAAACAGAGCTGAAATTACATCTGGGGAATGTTATTTTACTGATTTTTTAAATACTTCCATGCCACAGCACTGCTGCATGTATATCCATTACATCTAACAGAGGGGTAGCCGCATTAGTCTGGATCTGTAAAAGCAGCCAAAAGTCCTGTGGCACCTTATAGACTACCAGACATATTGGAGCATGAGCTTTCGTGGGTGAATACCCACTTCGTGGGATGCATGTGACATAAGATGCCACAGGACTCAGCTACTTTTACATTACATCTAAGTTAGTTTTACTCAAAGAAGATAACTTGAACAGCTGAGAGAAATTTGGTTTTAAACTTCACTTTCTGACATGAACTTTTAGATGATTATATAATCACATCCATGCACAAACACTGGAAAATATTTCTGTAGCAGCAGACAAAAATGGTATTAAATGCAGCACAGCAGAGATTAAATATCTGATATAAAAGCATGGAGAAGAGCGTATTAAACCTAAAAATTTTTGAATTATATAGGATACTAGTACTGCAATAAATTAGTAAGCCTTTAGTAAGAAGATGTCTGAGCTGTTGTCCAGCACACAATAAAACAGCCTATGAGAACATTTAAAATATTTTTTAGGTTCCCCCCCATCCTTGCCCCCACAAAGATGCCTGGTGCCTGGAGTGTCCTCCTGCGAACGACCGGTCAGAGAGGGGCAGCATCCGTCCAGCCAGCCCAGTGCCTGTTCCTTGGCCAAAGCCCAGCCCCAGAGCTCCCTCCATTGCATGCCTCTCAGGCTCCCAGCTGTGCGGCCTCAGCGCTAGGAAAACTCCAGACAGGGCTGGGTCCAGTGTGTGTCCCAGCTTCTCGTGCCTCAATGACTAGCACCTTACCTACAGCCAAGTACAGTGGTGCGACAGGAGTGTGACATGAAAAATATTGTGTCACATGGTATGACACGGTCACTCATAATGGGAACGTGTGTAAATGTGTTAACGATTACTTGTGTGTACTGTGCAGCCCTATTGGCGCCATTCATGCCAATTTCCGTGTTGCGTTGGTGCCAGTGATTATAGGGCTAAAATGCCAGGACAAAAATGAAAATGACGTTCCGGTGCTGCCTACGTGTAAAATGTATAAAAGCCACACACAGAAAAAGGGGGAGGGGAGGCAATTTTTTTTTTGCTTGGGGTGGCAAAAAACCTAGAGTCGGCCCTGTATGTATATTACGTGTACTGCTTTGTATCTATCTAAAGTTATATCTATACTGCAGTCCACAGATGTGACTGTAGCATATGTAGACATACCCAGCATAGTCTTGATCTAGCTAGATCAAAGCTAACTTGAGTAACAATAATCATGAAGCTATAGCAGCACAGGCAGCAGCCACTGAATTATGTACCCATAGGTCCTCTATCGGCAGAGCTACCCTATCCAGCCACCAGTCTGCGATCACATCTCCTGAATGCAGCACAAGCATGCCCTAAGTTTCACAGTATGTAACAAAAAGTTGAAAGACCCATCAAGGTACAGCAACCACCATTACCCTCCAAACTTTTCTCTAAAACTATTAGCATACAAAACTTAAAAATATTCAGTATTAATTAGCCTCATCATCCCATTTTATTGTATTGCATTGATATTGTCAGGAAGATACCATGTGTAACTTCTTCTTATACTCCTTTATGCTTGATACAGACCTCTCCTCTTACGGTGTTAAGATAATTTACACGTTAGTTCACTCATCCTTGAATCCAATGTATTCTGGATTCTCTTGGGTAGATTCCACAGATACTCAACAGACCTCAAAGTACTAGCTTAATTTTTGTTATTTTTGCTCTCCACAATCAGGAAACCCCAGAGTATTAAAAACCAGATATTAGTGAAGACTCCTTTATCCAGTTTCCTAGGATGGACTTGTACACTAAGATAAACAATTTTGATATTATACCTCCCCAATGCAACCAGAAACGGGCCTAAATTTACAATTTTTGTGCCACATTTCAGACATGTTAATTATTGGAATAAATTTGCATCTGAACAGTGGAGTGAGGGGTTTTGTATAACTACAGTGCTTCTCTTGCATCAACATCATTAGACACTTTGGTAGTTGTATATAGTACCACATCCAACATTATCATCTCCCCTATCCTGAGATATCATTTCATACTATTCTAAACTTAGAGCTAACAAAGATTCCCATTTTCACTGAATATTTTTATTAGTAAAGACTATACTTTTAGGAGGGCTTTGGGTATACAAAATGTACTTCAGGGATAACAGAGCAAAGCCAATGATTACTTTATAGACTCTCATAAAATATGCAGGGTCTTGGCTGAGCAAATACAAAAAAGTGAGGGATCTGGAAAGCTCTACTCTTACTTTTAGTTATGCAAAAAGGTACAAAGGTTTGGAACCAGAACATATTAGCTTGACATTTAATACCAGCCTCGGACCACACATGAAAAACTAAATTGGCCAAATTAATGTGGAAAAAGAAATGATTCAGGATTGGCCTTAGACAGGATAGGGATAGAAAATTAGCCAGATAGTTAAATATTGGAAGTAGAGACAATCCTTTTTATTGGTTCTCATATCCCTAAATAACTAACAAAAAAAATAGCTTAATATATTCCTCAATAGCTCCTTGGAGGCATCATGTTGACAAGCTCTCCTCAGTCTGGGCAGACAAGCTCTCGATCTTGGAAAGAGTACAGTTCTTCAGGACTCAAACTCCAGCAATTTGCCATTGACAAGCTATGTTCTACAGTTTCAGGTTGAGGACTTCTAGACCTCAATTCTCCTTCCCACCCCTACCACACAAACGTTTTTAGTTGGATACTAAACTCCTCGGGACAGGGACCATCTGAAGGTTACTCTGTTGCACCCAGAGTTCTTCACAATGGATCCTGAACATTCCCATTCATGGGACAATGGAACATTTCACAGCAGTGCCCATTGCAGTGCTCATGTCCTCTCCTACTCTTTTTCTTGCATTTTCTGAGAATTAAGGAGAATGGTGCTCCAGTTGCCTGAGTTCCTTCCTTTGCCTCCTCAGGTCCAAAACTGTACTTAGGACTCCAGGGAAGAGAAAGGTAGGCAGGGAATGTAAATGTGCAAAGAATTTCAGGTACAGGTAACCATCATTTCTACTTTGTGGTAGTACCCTCTTCACATTCCCAACACATGGGATAGTTTGGGAAGAAGTACTGTCATCTGAGAAAGTTGGAATAGAGCCCTAACTAAACAGAGACTGAAGAACCACTCTACCAAACTGAGCAACTGACCTGTATGCCAGGTCTACTGCATAGTGTTTAGTAAAAGTGCAGAGTTCCACAGAGCTGCTCTATAAATTTCTACAGTAGAAATATATCTAAGGCACAAAGCCATCTTTGGCACTATGGAATATTATCTAATCCCAAACGAGAGAGTAGAGTCTAGCTATCTTCAATATATGTTTTCTTTAGATGAGAGGAAACACATCTAAAATAGACTAATGTCTGCTTCTGCTCTCAAGCAGAACCTCAGACATATGGAGTTGGGCCTGGTTGTGAACAGATTTCCAGATAACCCAAGGCAAAGCTCTCATCTATCAATGATGTCTTTAGAGAGACTATTCATGCAGTTCTCTTCTGACACTACCCAGCTAATCTACTACCTTGTCTTCTTTGCCAACTATAGAGTAAAAGTAACGAATGCATCAGTCCCATAATCCCACAGCTTCCTTGCACAGTTAGGCGGAGAAGCTTCTCTTTGCTCACATTGTACATCACTGATGTGTTGTCCAGAACAACTTGAAGTAGCTTGGCTTGCAAGTGAGGAGGAAAGACTTTAGCATCCAGCTAATTGCTTCCAATTCCAGTACGCTGTGTGTATGTAGCTTCTTTTCCAAATGGTTCTCATTATCATGAATTGTTAGATTGCTGAAGTGGGATTCTCCATCCCAAACTGGGTTGCTGATGAAGCTATGGAGTTTAAAGTTACTCCTTTCAGGATGTTCTACCATGAAAGAGATAGGAGAGCTTCTCTTGGGAGAGTCAATTTCAACTTGGCTGATGTTCTGCTTGCCAATATTGCAGAGCTCTCTTCTTGAGCTGTGCATTGGGGTTACGTATGTAGCTGAGGCTATTAGGTCTGAGGAAGAACACTGCTGTCTAGTTCGAGTTCTCTTGACGTCTAATTATTGCTGTCCGAATTTTCAGGAAGGGTTCCTCTGTATGGAAGGCTCTTCCTGCTTGAAAATCCAGAATCACCCAGTGAAGGAGAATTTGTGTGTAAGTGCTTTCCCCCGCAATTTATTCTGGGTCAGTTTCTCAAAAAGGTAGCATATGAGAGTCATATTCCTGGATAGACTTCTAAATAGGGGTGTACAGGGTGTCACAGTTACAGGGAAAGCTGCACTTCAGACCCCCTTTAAACCGTCTTGAGAATATCGCACAGGTGGGAGGCCTGGCTTCCTTTATCCCCCTTCCCATGGGAAAACCCATGCAGTTCGAACACTCAGGCTGGGTCTCCCCTTTTAACAACGATGTTAACCCAACAGGACCTACTATGTTTGGCATCTATAAGCCTTTTTCCTCTGCGAGCCTGTGACAATAGCTGATTAAAATGACTCAAAAACAATCTTCAAAACTAATTATTCACTCACCCAAAGGTACATAACACCTAAAACAAACGATTGAAACAAAAAGTCCTATAGACATAGGTTTTACCAATGTTGTCATGTTTCCTTGAAAGCTTTTATACACACACTTTCAGCCAGTTACCTCCAACTCTGAGTTGGGGGAGACCCTGACTACTGAAGTTTCTGGGAATTTCTAAGGCAATGTCTACACTACTACTTATGTCGGCAAAACTTATCGCTCAGGGGTGTGAAAAAAATAACTCATCCTTGAGTGACATAAGTTTCGCCTGCATAAGTGGTAGTGTGCACAACACAATGTAGGTGGAAGAGTTTCTTCCACCTACATAGCTACTGCCCCTTCTTGAAGTGGTTTTATTATGTTGACAGGAGAGTTCTCTCCTACCAGCATAAGGCAGCTACAGGAACCATCTTACAGTAGCACTGCTGAGACACTGTAAGCTCGCTAGTGTAGACATGGCCTCGGTTTCTCTGTCACGGCTTCCCTCCAGACAGCTTCTGAATATCCACTCATTTCTTCCCTATGCCAATATCTTTAAGGCAGTTTTCCACGCTTTTATTATTTTTTTTTGGGGGGGGGGGAGGTGAGCTTCCCTTCAGAGATTCATGTCTCATGCACTCCTCTCCCCATTTCCTTCCAAAAAAATATTTTTTGCAGGGAGCGAGAGATGGGTGCCAGGGGAGAGCCATAATGGAGATAGGCAGGTGCTCACCATATGGTAGTTGAGGAGGCCTTCTGCTCCTTGCAGTGGCCAGGCAGCTTCAGCAGCCAGGAAGGACTCAGCTTCCTGTTTGTCTCACTCCTCACTGAGGAGGGGAAACAAACAGGGTAGTGCTGAAGGGCAGGGGTCAGGAGAAGAGCAGAAGGCTGCACCCCATGAGTACTGGCTCCCCTTCCAGACAGCCCCCATCCTGACCCTTCAGCATAATCCCATCCACCTCTGTGCAGGCTCTGTTCAGCAAGGGAAGTAGGCAACATGGTGTGTCCTGATGCCACACTCAGGAGGGGGCTCTGTCTGGTAGCAGAGTCAGTACTCTCAGGGTACAACCTTCAACTACTTGCTCAGAGATCCCATCAGCCTCCTCCAGTGAGGATGCAATATGGGCAGGGAGCCTAGCCCCAGTAGCCAAGACCACCTGTTCAGAGCTTCCTCCTTCAGCTCAGGCCTATCAAGTCATCATGACATCCTAATAACCTTGGTGAATCACCCATAGGTGTACATACCTCCCAGTTTGAAAACCTCTGCTTTAAGATATCTGTATTCTCTTTGATCCTAGGCTCAGGCCTGGGAAAAGTGAACCTTGCCAGCCTGACTAGAGCTAGGCAGGAGCATTCCCCACTTCATAGCCCCGCCACTGTCTCACTAATGAGCCTTGTGTGTCATTATTTCATTTTCCTGTTTGTTTCCCCCACAAAAAGCCTCCTTCAATTTAACTCCTTGCAGTCAAGCAGGATAATATCAAACAGGTAAACTGAGGTGCATATATTTATAGGAGATTACACACAACTTCCTTATTCTCCACACCATGTATAGCCTATCATCTTAGATGTGCTGCCACCGCTGATGGACACTTTGTAAATACTGTATAGGAGAATAGTAGAGAAACCAAAGGGAAGGACCCTGTACTGCTAGTGATCTACTCCCATAAGGAAGCAAAAATATTTGCAATATGAAAGCCTCATAACAAAGTGGTACACACCCTGTAAACAGAACCCTGAATCAATTTTGGGTGGATAGGGAAGGAATTATGGATGCTTGTGTCAGACAGACGACGAACTTTCTGATGAAGGAGTTGAACTTTCTCAGATCTAAGATGGGTCAGAGTCCTCCATCGGAAACCAGAAAGCATATGGAATAGAATCCCTTTTGAACAGTCTATACAGTTCCTACTTCCAAGAGCAAATTAAATTCTGTTCTTAGCTTTCCAAGAGTCCCTGAACAGAGGTGGAATGGATGGTGTAAAACTGTAAGGAATAACTCCTTTGTATTATTTCTAGGATCCAAAGGGGGGAAAGAGGAGAAGAAAGGAGAAAGAGCATCAACAAATTAAGATTGGTTTGCAGCTCGAGCCTCATATCAAGCCTGAAATCTAAGGCCTGAGGCAGAAGATAAAGATGTGGTTTGTCTGCCTTTTCAATGGGACTTGAAGCTATCTCCTCTCCGCTGCTGTTGAGCAGGAGGTTGCTGGTGCTGGTATCAATCAGGGTGGATAAAAAACAAACAATGATTTTAAAAAAAAGTTTTTATTTAAATCGTATTTTTTGATAAAATACTTCGAGGAAAAAACCTATTTAAAGATTGTTTTAATTAAGATACATCATAGCTCAAAGATAGCTCATCATGGAATAGGGATTATAAATTCTAATTCTATAGTATGAGACAATATATTCATGTAATATTTAAGAAAAATTTTGTAAATGAGTTCCAATAGTACATGGAATAGGGACCCAATGTTATGGGGTTCCACTGGCTTCTGTATAGATTATTTAGGTTAATCTTTCTATTTACCCAATGGGACTCAGTGCTCAGCCTAGAAGGTACCATCGGAGATGCTTAGTTTTGCAGTTCTCAAACTGTGGATGTGTCTCCCCAGAGGTAACATGCTTGTTAACAGCAAAAATGTTTTTAAATAAATATATAGAAGTGAGAAATAACATACCTCAACCCTACTGTCCCTCAGAAAATGTGTGTACACAGAATCAATCCCTTACCTCTCTCTAAAAGTGCAAAGTTTCAAACAGTTCAATGAATAGAAGATTGATGGGAGTGGAATAGATCTGGACAGAGAGAAGAAGCCTGGAGATAAATGTGAGAAGTGAGGGACACACGTTTGTTTTGTTAAAATATTATATGTTTGCTGTTGAAGAAAAAAATCCAGAATACTTAATGTTGTTGTTTTAGTTAAATAAAACAAATTTAAATTTCTGGTGAGGTTCTCCTCCTAATACAGCATGGCAAGAAAATCCTCCAAATACAGTGGAGTCATTACAAGCCTCTCTGTGCAATTCTTACCAGCTCTAAGTCATGACTTACAAAAGAAACGAACAAGAATTCTCATACTGAGCTCAAACTGGGAAGTGAAATCCTCGGATGCTCATCTATATTGAAATGTTGAATTATATAAAATTCATGTTAAAATGAAAATGCTTGTGGGATGAAAACCCTGTTTGTACAGAAATACGAATATGGTTCTGTTCTCATATAAGGTACTCATTTGGTTTCACAGCCTTGCCAAGCTTGTGGTTGACTATATTATAGTGAGTCTAACATCCTTAATGTTTCAAAGTTGCTCATGGGTCTTCAGTGCTAAATAGTGTAGTAAATGGTAAATTTAACCACAACGGTCAAGTATATACCAGCTTACAAAATAACACTCAAAAGGTACATCAGGAATATTACAGAACCAGATAGATCACTGCTTCAGCTACAGAGCCTGTCATTGTTTGACTCAATCACTCAATTTCCTTGCTTTTATGGCGTGAAGTCCTAAACACAAAAAAAACCTTCAAAAGTAGAGAACACTAAAGCTAGTCCTCAGTCCTTGATACATCTCACTATACTTCAGTGTGCCCTAGGCAAGCACACTATCTTATATACACACAAGATGAGCTGGTAACAATAGGACAAGAACAGGGCAACAGGCTTAAAAATTCTTTTAAAATGCTTTTTCCGTCTTTAAGTTTATGCAGAATTTATATATATTGAATCGGCATGAATTTTGGGGAGTCCAACACAATACACAAAAGAACATCAATAAAACCCACAGTATTATAGGATCTGCCATACTAGATCCTATTCCAATCCTATCTAGCCCAATATCCCGTCTCTGACAATGGCCAGCACCAGCTGTTTCAAAGGAAGATGCAAAAGCCATACATAGTAGGAAGGTATGGTACAATCTGCCCCAATGAAGATCTCCTCCTAATCCTTAATAGTTTGAAGTTGGCTTAAACCCTAAAGCATGAGCTATTTATTTCTTCCAAGGTACTTTGCCTGCATTAAATATTACAACTCTGAATATCCAGTATTCATATTGTCATCCAATCCCTCCAAACCATATAAATTCTTGCCCTCAATGACACGCTGCAGTACTGAGTTCCATAGCCTAAGGCCATGTCTACGCTTACAGTTTTGCAGCGCTGGTAGTTACAGCTGTGTTCGTACAGCTGTGTAGGGCCAGCGCTGCAGTGTGGCCACACTGATAGCTACCAGTGCTGCAGTGTGGCCACATTTGCAGCACTTGCAGTGCTGTTGGGAGTGGTGCATTGTGGGAAGCTATCCCACAGAGCACCTCGTCCCATTTTGGCGCTGTGGCTTATGGGAAGGGGAAGGAAGTGTGCGGGTCTTTCCGCTTCCTGTTCCAACGCCCGGTGGTGCTTTGCTGCACATTCCGAGCAGTTTGGCGGCATTGTGAGGCCATGTCTACATCTAAAGTTTTGCAGCGCTGGTTGTTACAGCTGTATTAGTACAGCTGTATAGGGCCAGCGCTGCAGAGTGGCCACACTTACAGCAACCAGCGCTGCAAGTGGTGTTAGATGTGGCCACACTGCAGCGCTGTTGGGCGGCTTCAAGGGGGGTTCCGGGAACGCGAGAGCAAACCGGGAAAAGAGACCCGCTTCGCCGCGGTTTGCTCTCTCGTTCCCGGAGCCACCCAGCAAACCGCAGGGAAGGAGATCTGCTTGCTCTGGGCTCCGGGAACGAGAGAGCAAACCGGGAAAGGAGACCCGCTTCGCCGCGGTTTGCTCTCGCGTTCCCGGAGCCACCCAGCAAACCGCAGGGAAGGAGACCTGCTTGCTCTGGGAACGCGAGAGCAAACCGGGAAAGGAGACCAGCTTCGCCGCGGTTTGCTCTCTCGTTCCCGGAGCCACCCAGCAAACCGCAGGGAAGGAGATCTGCTTGCTCTGGGCTCCGGGAACGAGAGAGCAAACCGGGAAAGGAGACCCGCTTCGCCGCGGTTTGCTCTCGCGTTCCCGGAGCCACCCAGCAAACCGCAGGGAAGGAGACCTGCTTGCTCTGGGCTCCGGGAACGAGAGAGCAAACCGGGAAAGGAGACCCGCTTCGCCGCGGTTTGCTCTCGCGTTCCCGGAGCCACCCAGCAAACCGCAGGGAAGGAGACCTGCTTGCTCTGGGCTCTGGGAACGCGAGAGCAAACCGGGAAAGGAGACCAGCTTCGCCGCGGTTTGCTCTCTCGTTCCCGGAGCCACCCAGCAAACCGCAGGGAAGGAGATCTGCTTGCTCTGGGCTCCGGGAACGAGAGAGCAAACCGGGAAAGGAGACCCGCTTCGCCGCGGTTTGCTCTCGCGTTCCCGGAGCCACCCAGCAAACCGCAGGGAAGGAGACCTGCTTGCTCTGGGCTCCGGGAACGAGAGAGCAAACCGGGAAAGGAGACCCGCTTCGCCGCGGTTTGCTCTCTCGTTCCCGGAGCCACCCAGCAAACCGCAGGGAAGGAGATCTGCTTGCTCTGGGCTCCGGGAACGAGAGAGCAAACCGGGAAAGGAGACCCGCTTCGCCGCGGTTTGCTCTCGCGTTCCCGGAGCCACCCAGCAAACCGCAGGGAAGGAGACCTGCTTGCTCTGGGCTCTGGGAACGAGAGAGCAAACCGGGAAAGGAGACCCGCTTCGCCGCGGTTTGCTCTCTCGTTCCCGGAGCCACCCAGCAAACCGCAGGGAAGGAGACCTGCTTGCTCGGGGCTCCGGGAACGAGAGAGCAAACCGGGAAAGGAGACCAGCTTGATTACCAGAGGCTTCCTCCTTCCACGGAGGTCAAGAAAAGCGCTGGTAAGTGTCTACATTGGATTACCAGCGCTGGATCACCAGCGCTGGATCCTCTACACCCGAGACAAAACGGGAGTACGGCCAGCGCTGCAAACAGGGAGTTGCAGCGCTGGTGGTGCCCTGCAGATGTGTACACCTTCAAAGTTGCAGCGCTGTAACTCCCTCACCAGCGCTGCAACTTTCTGATGTAGACAAGCCCTGAGTCTGCAGCGCGATTTCTGAGATTTCTGTTACAAATGGAGCCTGAGCCGCTGAGGACCTTGCTGATGAATGTTGCCAGCACATCACGCATGGCAGTGGAGCTATTCCTTCAGCTGCAAAGTGACAGTGAGGAGTCAGACGATGATATTGAAACACCTGACGCTCAAGACATTCAATTGCTCATGGCAGTAACAGACGTGCTTAGCACCGTGGAACGGCGCCTTTGGGCTCGGGAAACCAACACTCAGTGGTGGGATCACATCATCCTGCAATCCTGGGATGACGAGCAGTGGCTGCAGAACTTTCGGATGAGAAAAGCCACTTTCATGGGACTGTGTGCTGAGCTCGCCCCTACCCTGCGGCGCAGGGACACGAGATTGAGAGCTGCCCTGCCAGTGGAGAAGCGGGTGGCTATTGCAATCTGGAAGCTGGCAACTCCAGACAGCTACCGTTCGGTGGCGAACCAGTTTGGAGTGGGAAAGTCCACCGTTGGAATGATGCAAGTTTGCACAGCCATTAACCGCACCCTGCTAAGAAGAACTGTGACTCTGGGGAACGTACAGGACATTGTGGATGGCTTTGCACAAATGGGTTTCCCTAACTGTGGAGGGGCAATAGATGGGACGCATATTCCTATTCTGTCACCACCCCACCTGGCATCAGAGTACGTGAATCACAAGGGGTATTTCTCCATGGTTCTGCAAGCGCTTGTGGATCACCGTGGACGTTTCACTGACATTTACTCAGGATGGCCTGGAAAGGTGCATGATGCAGGCATCTTTCGGAACAGTGCCCTGTTCAGGAGGCTGAGAGCCGGGACTTTTTTCCCAGACCACAAGATCACACTAGGGGACGTCGAAATGTCCACTGTGATCCTTGGAGACCCCGCTTACCCCTTAATGCCATGGCTCATGAAACCGTATACAGGGAAGCTTGCCAGGAGCAAGGACCGGTTCAACTACAGGCTGAGCCGGTGCAGAATGACTGTGGAGTGTGCTTTTGGCGGTTTGAAAGCCCGCTGGAGGTGTCTTTATGGGAAGCTGGATTTGGGGGAAAGCAGCATCTCCGCTATTATATCCGCGTGCTGTACCCTCCATAATATTTGTGAAGGGAAGGGTGAAAGATTCAGTGAGGAATGGACCTCCGAGGTTCGACGCCTAGAGGATGAATTTGCACAGCCAGAGAGCAGGGCTACTAGAGAGGCCCAGGAAAGGGCTTCAAGGATTAGGGATGCCTTAAGGGAGCAATTTGATGCTGAGAGCCAACAGTAATGTTTGGTGCCTTTGATGTGCTCCTTTCTACCTTGGGGTACAATATTTACCACTTCCTGCAATAATAAAACATATTGTAAAAGCCATAAAATCCTCTATTCAAAGTAGAGTACATAAAAGGCCAGGGGGGTTAGGATGGTGGACTGTACATTCAGAGGTTTGAATATGTCCTGTTTGGATTACTGTTCAATGTCTGCTGCACTTCAGGATTACTATGCTGCAGAGTAATGGGGGTGGAGTGCACAGGGTAAGAATTGTAGTTATCAGGGCTGGTAGGTGATCGTACAGGTGTTGGGGGCAATAAGAACCAGGCTGCTGGAGAAAGGTGTTTTGTGCAAATACTGGGGAACAAGAAAGAGCTTTGGGAGGGGTGTGGGTTACCACGGTACAGATCTGCCTGCATGGCTACAAGAGACTCGAAAGACTCAGTTTGGCGAGCCAGGAGGCTTATCAGGTGCTTTGAGGTTTTTTTGGTAGCCAATTCCTTTCTCCTGCTTTCTGTTTGCCTCCACTCATATATTTTCTCTCTCCATTCCTGCGTCTTCCTACTTTCTCTGTTGTAGTGAATCATAACTGCTTTGATCAATTCTTCTTTTGATTTTCGTGGATTTTTTCTCAAGTTCTGCAAGCGACGTGAGGCCGGTGATCCAGCTGCATTGGTCAAGGTCACTAAAAAAACCATAGATAGAAACATGTAATACACAGAGGCTACATTGTTTATTATCACACAGTGAAGGAGTTTTTAGACTTTTTGTAGCATCCTTCCCACATACCTAACATAACACAGAGAGGCCAGGGAAGCGAAGCCATGGCGAGCAATGGGGTGAGTGTTTGTGCCCCGACTGCACCTTGGAGGGGGAATTGACCGATGGGTCACTGGGGTTTATCTGCACTGGGTACAGGAGGTAGCTGGTGTCCTGCACAGGGGACAGTAGTGAACAGGAAGGTGGCGAGCTGCTGGCGGGGGGGGCGGTCCGCGTAACTGCCGGCCTGCTGGTGGGGGGGGGGGGGGGGACTGGAGCGCACCGCGGGGATGGCTGCCTGCTAGGAAGGAGGGGGGGGGAAGACCGGAGCACACCGCGGGCCTGGCTGCCTGCTGGGAAGGGGGGGGAGAGACCGGAGTGCACCGCGGGGCTGGCTGCCTGCTGGGAAGGGGGGGGAGAGACCGGAGTGCACCGCGGGGCTGGCTGCCTGCTGGAAAGTGGAGGGGAAGACCAGAGCACACCGCGGGCCTGGCTGCCTGCTGGGAAGGGGGGGGAGAGACCGGAGCGCACCGCGGGGCTGGCTGCCTGCTGGAAAGGGGAGGGAGAGACCGGAGCGCACCGCGGGGCTGGCTGCCTGCTGGAAAGGGGCGGGAGAGACCGGAGCGCACCGCGGGGCTGGCTGCCTGCTGGAAGGGGGTGGGGAGACCGGAACGCACCGCGGGGCTGGGAGGGGACCGCGAACCTGGCGCCCTGCACTCAAGTATCCCTAAATTCTCAACAGGGTTTCCTACTGCCAGATATATCACTGCTGCATGTTACCTGGGAAGAGAGGGAGGGTCTTCTACAGCAATGTGGATTCCGCCCTGGCCCCTATGCAGCTTGCCTGTGTGCAGCCATGGTCCCCCCACCCCTCGCTGCACAGTGGATCGGACGAGTTAGCCTGACCAGGACAAGGACCACGGTGGCTCTCCCTATAAACTTGCGAAAGCACATTGCCCACACTCTGGCTGCAACTTTTCAAGAGATTACTGAGGCAGATTACAGAGACATGATAGAGCAAATCAATGGGCTATTCCACGTTTAGGCATGCATGCAGGCAGCCATAACCCAAAGCCTCCTCTCCCAAAACATAAAAATCTGCTTACCCCGAGCACGCTCCTCAGCTTCTTCCTCACCAGCAACTTCCAGCTGCTGCGACTGGCTAGCCTCCTCCTGGCTTGAGAAGAGCTCCTGGCTGCATGCCTCCTGGGACTCCAGGGTATCTCCTTCCACGGCAGTAGCCTCACTGTCGGCTTCCTCTACACCCTCCCCCACTTCTCCCTGCTCTGAACTCTCCATCGTGCTCCTAGGATTGGCAGTGGGGTCACACCCAAGTATGGCATCCAGCTCCTTGTAAAAACAGCAGGTTGTGGGGGCAGCTCCTGAGCGGCGATTTCCCTCACGGGCTTTGCAGTAAGCACTCCTCAGCTCTTTTATTTTGATCCTGCACTGCAACGCGTCCCGTTCATGGTCCCTTCTCAGCAAGGACTGAGATATCTGCCCATAGGTATCATAATTTCTCTGGCTGGAGCACAGCTGTGCTTGCACAGCTTCCTCACCCCAAACACTGATGAGGTCCTGCAGCTCGGAATTGTTCCATGCTGGGGCTCGTCTGGGGCGTGGAGGCATGGTCGCTGATTGATTGAATGATTGACTGCACTCCACACCTGCAATCAATCCCCACAAGAAGGGGATTTTTAAAATTCCCAGGGCATTTAAAGGTGGGGTCAGCTGAGCCCAGGGCTGTGGAGTGTGCATGATTACCAGAGAGGCTTCTAAGGTATGCTGGGATACCTCCTTATACCCCGGAGGTCAATAAAAGCGGTGGTGGGCGTCCACACTTGCTGACCAGCGCTGGATCACCAGCGCTGGAATCTCTACACCCGAGGCTCGACCGGGTGTACAGCCAGCGCTGCAATCAGGGAGTTGCAGCGCTGGCCGTGCTTTGCAAGTGTGGCCACATCCTAAGTTGCAGCGATGTAACCCCCCACCAGCGCTGTAACTCTCCAGTGTAGCCATGGCCTAAATATGCATCAAGTGAAAAAGCATTTCCCTTTTTCAGTATCCAATTTGCCACCTTTCAGTTTCACCAGCCATTCCCTCATTCTTGTGTTGAGAACGGGAAAACAGAAGCTCTTGATCTACCATCTCTAGATGCTTCATTTTTTTTTTTTTACATACTTCTATCATGTCCCTTATTTGCCTCTTTTCTAAAAGAGACAATCCTGACAAGTTCAATCATTTTCATTGCCCTTTTCTAACACTCTCTAATTCGGTAGTACTCTTTGTGTGAAAAATTGACTATTACCGCACATAGCATTATAGATGAGGGCATATCGTCAATCTATATAATGGTATTAAACTATTTTATAATCCTTTTATTCTTACTTCATATAAAGCAGATTATGGCTAATTACCCATCCTCATGTTATCAGAAAGAAGCCAGTTTTAAATATCTTAATTAGAATTTAGTTCTTATCTTGAAATAGAGAGTAATAATTACCGAACTATTTAATGAGTTTGCACCATGTATGAAACCCAGGAGCAAAGAAAGGAACAATTAGATTCACATCAAGATGTTTCATCTGCAGTACTTAGAACAGAACTGTAATTGCAAGCACACACCAAAATATAAAAATCCATAACAAGTTTTGTTACCCACCAGACAATTCTCATTAATATGAAGTGAGAAGCGGGAATGGTCAGCGTAATCTTTAAATCCTTTGAGAGCTTAAGAAGAGCCAAGACATTTGGGAGGGCCAAAACGTACTTTTCCAAGGTTTGATAAGCTCTACAAACATTTTAAAATAATTTGTGAAGCTTACAGAATACATTTAAGTTTACGAGTCTCACATTTGAAAGAAAGATTTAAATTAAAAACAAAACAAAACAGGGAAATCTGCATGAAGCAGAAGATGAAGAAAACCACTAATACTTCCTGATTAGTGACAAATTGCTTTAGAAAGCCTTTTAATGGACCTAATTCAACTATGAACAGAAAATATATATACACACACATTTTGAGTTGTGTGAACTTCTCCTATAATGATCTTATGTAATACACTAAAATGTCTCTGAAAATTCTGAAATAAACAAGCTTGTAATTTATACTGAATGCTAATTATAAGTAGTCTATATTTCATCTAACAAGTCTGTCTACGTCTGACTCATTGTGAAGTGAAAAAACAATAAATAAGTACGACCATACTAGCTCAGACCAATGGTCCATCTAGCCCACTTTCATGCCTTCTGACAGTGGCTGGTGCCAGATGCCTCAGAGGGAATGAACAAAACAGGGCAATTATTGCATGATGTATCTAGTCTCACCTTCTGGAAAACAGAGGCTTAGAGACACTCAGAGCATGGGGTTGCATCCCTGACCTTCTTGAGGGACATATCCTCTATGAGCTTATCTAAATCTTTTTAAATCCAATTATACTTTTGGCCTTCACAACATCTCCTATCAATGAGTTCCACAGGTTGGCTGTACACTGTCTGAAAAAGTATTTCCTTAGGTTTGTTTTAAGTCCTGGTTCTTGTGTTATGTGAAAGAGTAAATAACGTTTCCTTATTCACTTTCTCCACATCATTCAGGATTTTGTAGACCTCTATTATATCGCTCATAGACATCTTTTCCAAGACGAAAAGTCAAAGTCTTTTAAATCTCTCCTCATATGGAGGCTGCTCCATACCTTAATAATTTTTCTTGCCATTCTCTGTACTTTTCCAATTCTAATGCATCTTTTCTGAGATGGGGTGACCAGAACTGCATGCGGTATTCAAGCTGTGGGTGTAGCTTAGATTTATATAGTGGCATAATAATATTTTCTGACTATTAATCCTTTTCCTAATGGTTCTTTATATTCATTATTTCTGTTAGCTCTTTAACTGCCATTGTATAGTAAGTGGATGTTTTCAGAGAACTATCCACAATGACTCCAAGATCTTATTTGACTGCTAAACAGCTATTTTAAGCCACATCCTTTTGTATGTACAGTTGGAATTGTTTTTTCAGTGTGCATTACTTTGCACTTGTCAACACGGAATTCTATCTGTCATTTTCTTACCTAGTCACCCACTTTAGTGAGATCTCTTTGTAACTCTTCACAGACAGCTTTGAACTTAACTATCTTGAATAAATTGGTGTGGTCCACAAACTTTGTCACCTCACTATTTACCCTTTTTTCCAGACTACTTATCAGTATGTTGAATAGCACAGATCCCAGTACAGATTCTTGGGGGACTGCACTATTTACCTCTCCCCATTCTGAAATTGATCATTTATTCCTACCCTTTGTTTCCTACCTTTTAACCAGTTATTGATCCACAAGAGGACCTTCCCTCTTATCCTATGACTGCTTACACTGCTTAAAAGTCTTTGGTAAAGGACCTTGTCAAAGGCCTTCTGAAAGTCTAAGTACATTAAGTCTACTGGATCACCCTTGTCCACGTTTGTTGACCCCCTCAACGAATTCTAATACATCGGTGAGGCATAACTTTGATTTACATTTCCCCAGTATATTGTATTCATCTATGCCTCTGATAATTTTGGTTTTTTTACTATAGTTTCAAGCAATCTGACCCGTACCGAAGTTAGTCTTGCCAGCCTATAATTGCCAGGATCAACTCTGGAGCATCTTTTAAATCCACATTACATTAGCTATCTTCCAGTTATCTGGTACAGAGTCTGATTTAAGTGGCAGGTTACTATAATAAATAGTTCTGTATTTGCATATGAGTTCCTTCAGAACCCTTTGTGAATACCATCTGGTCCCGGTGACTTGTTATGGTTTATTAATTTGTTCCAAAACCACCTCTCCTGACACCACAATCTGTGACAATTCCTCAACTATGTCACTAAAAGAGAATGGCTCAGGTATGGTAATCTCCCTCACATCCTCTACATCAAAGACAGATGCAAAGAATTAATTTAGCTTCTCTATAACAGCCTTGCCTTTCATGACTGTTCATTTATCACTTTGATTGTCCAGTGGCCCTACTGATTGTTTAGCAGACTTCCTGATTTTTATGCACTTAAAAAAGTAATGCTGCTGATTTATTTCTTTTGCTAGTTGCTCTTCGAATTCTCTTTTAACCTGCCTAATTATACTTCTACTCTTGACTTCCCAGAGTTTATGTTCGTTTCTCTTTTCCTCAGTAGGATTTCACTTCCAATTTTCAAAAGATGTCTTTTTATTTCTAACCACCTTTTTTACTCTGTTTCACCATGGTGGCATTTTTTGGCCTTTTACTGTTTTTCTTTTTTTAATTATTTGGGGTATACATATAGTTTGAGCCTCCACTATGGTTTTTTAAAGTTTCCATGCAGTTTGCAGGCATTTCACTAGTGACTACTCCTTTTAATTTCCATTAACTAGCCTCCCCGTTTTTGTGTAGATCTCCTTTTTGTAGCTGAATCCCACTGTGGTGGATTTCATTGGGTTTTTTCTCCCTAGGGGCGGGGATCCATTTTATTACATGATGGTTGCTATTACCGAGTGGTTCAGCTATATTCACCTGTTGGACCAGATCCTATGCACCACTTACAACTAAATCTCAAATAATCAACTAATCAGCAAGTGAGAGCCATAAACCCACTGATCATTTTATTTTAAAAAGTGATTTTACAAAAGCTGTAAATATATTAAGTTAAATATATTTAACACGATAACTAGAAAATGTTGGAAAGCTTTCATAACATACTTACTTCAAGAGGCAATTCATCTTTTGTTTTAACATGGTAAGATGTGTTATCGTTTCCATTTTGCTGACTATCACTTTCAACAGATCCAATTGAAAGAGAACATGAAGAAGAGGAGACAGAAGATGAACTGTCAGAATCCGTATCACTGCAGAAGACAAAAACAGGAGTTATAAACATTTGTGTCTTTTTGTAAGAAAACTCCTATGCTACAGTAAAATAAAAGACAAGGATTATCCTTTAATCTATTATCCATGAATAACTCAAATAAGGGCACAACACAAGATTAGGCCAGTTACCAGCAATGGAATAAAACCATCAACTTTCTTAGATTGTACGCTTACTGGGTCTATGAGTGTTTACATAGTCCTGACTGAGGCCCCATTTTACTAGGCTTCCTGAACACCACTGTAATAAAAGTAATAATTGTAAATAAAATACATACACACACACACACTTATTTTATGCAAAGATACTGTGCTTACAGAAAAGTTAAATTTATACGGAGGTGTTTTGCGTGCCCATTGCCATGTCACCTGAGCATATGACAAAATTAAACTTATTAGTTTAAACTGTCTGCTACAGAGTACACAGCTATCATTACTGTACAACCAACAAAAACATTAACACGGAGTCTAGCCCAGACAAGCAAACACTTGCTCTAAAAGATACATTTTGCACTAAGCTCTGAAGGTAAATAATTCCTAGCCTTTACAGATAAGGAACAAGTTTCACAGTCAATTACAACCACTTGAAAATGGTCTCTTTCTTCCCTGCAATTACGCATTTAGAGATTTAACAATTTTATCTCTCACCAGGCACAAGAAGTATTTAAGGTAGCCAAGTTCTAAACCATTAGGCTTTATAGGTAAGAAGCAACACCTTGACTTGCACACAGAAGCAGTCAAAAGGAAGTACTTCACACAACACAGTCAATCTCTGGAACTCGTTGCCAGGGGATGTTGTGAAGGCCAAAACTATAATAGTAAAGAACTAAATAAGTTCATGGAGGATAGGTCCATCAGTGGCTACCGGCCAGGGATGCAACACCATGCTCTAAGTGTCCCTAGCCTGTTTGCCAGAAGCTGGGAGTGGATGACAGAGGATAGAACACCTGATGATTGCCTGTTCTGTTCATTTCCCCTGAAGAATTTGGCATTGGCCACGGTCAGAAAACAGGATACTGGGCTAGATGGACCATTGTCCTGACCCAGTATGGAAGTTCTCGTGTTCTTGTTCCACTGAGCAGACAGGCTCTCACGTTCTATATTAAAGTTTGTGAGCCATCTTCAAAGATAGCCCTGAATTCACTGCAGTACTCTGTCCTGCAGGTTGGAAAGGTATGTCTGAACATGGCAAGGTCTGCTACTAGGGAGAACAATCAACTGCAATCAGCAATTGTCCAAATTACTTCTCCCCCCAAATTACCTTTTCCAACTTCCGCTTCACCCAACTCTCTCAAAGCCCAGTTTCATTGCATTCTCAAAATCTATCATCCAGATCTGACAGAAGAGACAGAGCAAAGTATCAGCAGAAAACTATGGTACTACATCTTAGGACTCTTTGCAATTTCCCAACCATATACTCAGGGGCGGCTCTAGACATTTCGCCACCCCTAGCATGGTGGCATGCCATGGGGGGCCCTCTTCCAGTCGCCAGGCCCGCGGCTCCGGTGGACCTCCCACAGGTGTGCCTGCGGAGGGTTCGCTGGTCCCGCGGCTCAGTGGAGCCGCGGGATCAGCAGACCCTATGCAGGCATGCCTGCAGGAGGTCCACCAGAGCCGCAGGACCAGCGGACCCTCTGCAGGCATGCCGTCAAAGGCACCCTGCCTGCTGCCCTCCCAGCGACCGGCAGAGCGTCCCCAGCGGCATGCCACCCCAAGCACACACTTGGTATGCTGGGGCCTGGAGCCACCCCTGCATATACTAAAAGGAGAGTAACAAAACGGAATCTCTAGTAAGTTATTATAGAGCCTTAAAGGAGGATTAGCAATATCAATCCTCCAAGTTTCTTCAAAAAGGAAAGAAAAAAGCCACTGCAGAACCAACCTAATTCAAACATATCAGCAACACCTCAGTCAAGAGTAACAAAAGATACGATAAAGCTCAACTAAGGCCCAGACAATATCTAATAAATAGATCGATCTACCTTCATCAGTGAAGGTCATGAAAAAATTCACACCCTGAACAATGTAATTAGGTCCCCTCACCACAGAAACAGCTAGGTCAAAAAAGAATTCTTCCATTGATCTAGCTACCGCCTCTTCGGGAAGTTAACTTACAACAGAGATGGAAAAATCCCTTCCACACTGAGTAAGTGTCTACACTTCAGCACCATAGCTGCATCATTGCTGCTGGGGAACATGAACAGGGTGACCAAACTACCCATTTTTAAAGGGACAGTCACGTATTTAAGCCCTCCTGCAGGTGTCCCGATTTTTCTTAAAAACGAGCAAACTGTCCCATATTTTCTGTCTCTCCTCCCCTCAATAATGGTGGGTCCTGCTACTGGCCGGATCCCTGCTCGCCAGCCAGATACCCGTTCACCAGTGATGAGGGGGAGGGGAAGAGGGGGTTCCAGTGGCAGAGGATGGGCGTGGGTATGCAAGGCTGGTGGCAGGGCAAAGCTGCAGCACACAGGAGCAGATGCTCCCCCTGTTGGTCCATCAGCACAGCCCCCGCTGCATACCAGCAGAGCCTCGTCCCACTTGCTGCGTGCTGTGAGCTGCGGTGGCTGGTGAGTGCAGGCATATGATGAGGTCTGCTGTGATGCTGAGGATATGCACTGCAACATTTTGTTCTACATAGTGTTTCCTAGAGTGCCAAAGGCTTCATGCCCAGGTATATTGCATTGCTGTAGTCCAGCCAAGAGGTAACAAAGGCATGAACAACTGAGGCCAAGTCTTTGTACACCAGGATGGGATGGAGAGATAGAAACATCACTCATGACTACCCAAGTTTGAATCTTGTAGTTAGTAAGTTGCAGCTCCTCAAGCATGCTCAGGACCCTAGCATACAAAACCAACAGGATAGCATGTTTATCTCCTGATAGTGATGCTATAGAAGGATTCAAGTCAGTTTGATCTGACTTAGGAATCTTCCATCTACTTTGTGGCTCTCACCAACTGTACTACACTTCTGCTCACATCTGTACTTACAAAGCAAGTCTGTTCTCACTTATCTTTCATACCCCAAAGAACAGTTCTGCAAGCCTGGACTAGATACATTTTTACCCTTCACTATGGCTTCAGCATAGCTATGAAAGTTAGAAGTCCCCTACATCAACTCTTTCAAATTTGTTCACCATGATCCACCAATACTAGTGCAAAAGAAACTAGTACAGTGGTTGAGGGCCCATTGTTAAAATTATGACTCCCCATCCACACCCCCACCCCACAAAAAGTAGAGATGGGGGTTTGGCTTAAAAAGACAATTGATACCAATAACCTTGACAGTTAACAACCTGCCTTGAATTGTAGGTTGATTGAATTTTCACATTTTCAGCAAGTAATGCTTAGTTCTCTTCCCTTTCCATAGGAAAGGCAACACCTGCGAGGACAAGGCACAAGAGTACATCCAGAGGGCTGCTGGGGAGAAAGCCAGTATAACCATAATCACTGAAATACACATGAATGGGGCAATGGTATTTTCCTGATGGTGGAAACTGGCAGGCCCAGAGCTCTGCTAGTCAGCGCTTCCCCAAGCCGCTCAAGGCTGAAACTGACAAACCCTCCGCTCAGTTTCGCGACTGTTCCTGCCAAACCCGAAAGTGACCGGCGCTGTGAACGCCACCAGCGGCCGGCACAGGGACGAGGAGCAGGGAGCGGAGGGAACGAGACTGGGCTAGGCACCTGTCCGAGTCGGCACTGCTCTCCCCTGGCTGCTCCTCCTGCGGGCCTTGGGCGCCGGGGACTCCTCCAGTCACAGGCACCGAGGCTTGGGCCGTCTCCTCGCCGCCCGCGGGCTCCTCCGGCTCCAGCTCCGGCCCCGGCCCCGGCCCCGGCTCCTCCCCGCCCGCGGGCTCCTCTGGCCCCGGCTCCTCCCCGCCCGCGGGCTCCTCCGGCCCCGGCTGCGGCCCCGCCGTGCTGGGACTCCCCGGAGCCCGTCCGTTATCAAACTTCAGCGTCTCCAGCTGTTCAACCACCTCCATCTCCCCACGCCCGCTGCAACACCGCGCGGCAACCAGCCACGCTCTCAGCCCCGCCCCCTCCCAACAGTCCTTCCGACTTCCTCTACACGTGCGCAAGGGGCTGGAACTACTCTCCTGGCAGCGTCAGCGGCGCCAATGCGCATGCGCATCCCGTCCGCGGGGGGGCTCGCGTTCCAATTCGCCCGGCCTTATTGTTTTCTGTGTGCGCATGTGCAAAAAAATAGTGAAACTGTAGCCTGCAAGAAGCTGCTGCTTGAGGAGGGAGAGTTCGTCTTCTTCCTCCCACTTTCCGGGGTGCTTGTGGCGGAGGCAGCGGCAGCGGCCCAAGTAGAGATAGGGCTTTGAAGTGGGCCCACATAGTCTCCGCCATGCTTTGGGAGCGGAGAGTGACGTGCGTGAGAGGAGCACACTCGACCCCCTCACACTGCACTGTCGGGTGGGTGCAGAGCCATGGCACAGCAGCTCGGGTAACCAGATGTCCCGATTTTATAGGGACAGTCCCAATATTGGGAGCTTTTTCTTACATAGGCTCCTGTTATCCTCCACCCCCTGTCCCAATTTTTTACACTTGCTGTCTGGTCAGCCTACACAGCATGAGGGGAGTCGGTACATATGTGCCCACGCTGTGCCATGGTCCTGTACCCACCTCACAGTCAGTGCAGTGTTGACAGTGTTGCAGGTGGCAACAGTTGAGGTTCGTTTGCCCGGTGTGAGTATCCCCAATGACCACACTGGAGTGGAGAAGCAAGTCTCTTTATTTGAAATCAAATAAGGTGCAGGGAGATACAAATCTCAAATCATGCACACATTCCTATCCTTTTCCCCATCTTATATACCCTACTTGTTTACAGAGATGTTCGCAGGTGCTACGCTTGATCTTTTACAATTCATTAACTACCCGATCCTTTAATTAACTACATCCTCTACCCACACTACAGACCCCCTTTGATTAATTACATCTTATACCATAAACAAAGGAACAAAAGGAAAATAATAAATGATCACATGTACTCATGCTAGCTTCAAAGGAACATATTGATTAGCCCGAGGGGCAATCCGAGGGCAATCATAGGCCTGAGAATGTAAACTTTTGACCCCACGTCATATTGCCAGTTACTTGGAGCCTTGCCCCCCCCCCCCCAACAACAGGGTTGAGGAGTGTAGATCAGCTCACAGGCAATGACAGGCCTCCAGGGCCATGGGCACACTGCATTGCTCTCCTTTGCTACCTGTCTCTTACCCAAAGAAGGTATAAAGGTCCTTGAGCCCATAGCCAAAGCTGCAAGTACACGTACAAGTACAGCCCAATATGCCATTGGCCTTCTTGGCAACAAGGGCACACTGCTAACTCATATCCAGCTTCTTGTCCACTGTAATCCCCAGGTCCTTTTCTGCAGAACTCCTGCTTAGCCAGTCAGTCCCCAGCCTGTAGCGGTGCATGGGATTCTTCCATCCTACATGCAGAACTCTGCACTTGTCCTTGTTGAACCTCATCAGATTTCTTTTGTTCCAGTCCTCCAATATGTCTAGATCTGTCCTGTGACCACTTGCTGTGCAAGTCTTGTCCTTTGCATTCACAGATGTGCAAAACATAAGCAACTGCTATAATCCAAACATCCTGGCCAAATTGGCATCCAGCTGTTTCTGGAGGCATCGCCAATGAGCTTTCAGATGCCTACAGGTATACTGCCCCACCCTTCTGCAGCTACTCCATCTGTGGTTGAATTCCCTTTTCTTTGCGTCATCAATATTGGAGTATAGCTTCATTAGCCAGGTAGGAGCAGGGTTGCCCAAAATAAAGGTCAGCACAGAAGCACCATACACAACATTTTTTCTGAGGGAAAAAAGTCCCTTGTTGCCTCTGTGATACAGTCTCAACTCCTTGAGCACCCTGGCATCATGGACTTCTCCCATGGGTCTAATGTTGGCATTCATAAACTGACCCCTATGGTCCACTTGGAGAACAAGTGAATAGTAACTGTCAGTTAGGTATTCACAGGCCTCTTTTGGTGGGAAAAGACTGAGGATCTGTTTTCCGACAATGGTCCCAGCACAGTTCGGCAATCCCATCCTCTGAAATTGTGCTATTATTTCAGGGATACTGGTGAGAGCAGCCACCTATTGGAAGATCACCTATTAGTGATGAGTCAACAGTATAACACTCTTGCAAAAAAAAGCGAACATCATTCTGGCATATATTAGCAGGAATGTTGTAAGCAAGATATGAAACGTAATTCTTTTGCTCTGCTCTGCACTGAGTAAGCCTCAACTGGAATATTGTGTCCAGTTCTGGGCAGGAAAGATAAGGACAAATTGGAGAAAGTCCAGAGAAGAGCAACAAAAATGATTAAAGGTCTAGAAAACATGATCTATGAGGGCAGATTGACAAAACCGGGTTTGTTTAATCTGGAAAACAGTAGATTGAGAGGGGACATAATAGTTTTCAAGTACATAAAAGGTTGTTACAAGGAGGAGTGAGAAAAATTGATCTTCTTAACCTCTGAGGATAGGACAAGAAGCAATGGGCTTAAATTGCAGCAAAGGAGGTTTAGGTTGGACATTAGGAAAAACTTCCTAGCTGTCAGGGTGGTTAAGCACTGGAATAAATTGCTTAGGGAGGTTGTGGAATCTCCATCACTGGAGATTGTTAAGAAGAGATTAGACAAACACCTAGCATGGATGGTTTAGATAATACTTAGTACTGCCATGTGTGCAGGGGACTGGACTAGATGACCTCTTGAAGTCCATTCCAGTCCTATAATTCTATGATAGCCTTGTACACCTCTACAGCCACTGTCCCTACAGTTGACTTTCCCAACACCAAACTGTTTTGCAACTGACTGGTAGCTGTTAGGTGCTGCAAGCTTCCAAACAGTGATGACCACACACTTCTGGCACTGGAGGTTTGATGCAAGCTCCTCGCCCAACTCTAGAAAGATATGCTTCTTCATCCTGATGTTCTGCAGCCACTGGTTGGCATCCCAGGTTTTCTAGACAATGTAGTCCCACCACACCATTCTGGGTCTCTGGGACCCAAAGAGACAGTCCACTGTGGGTTCCAATTCCAGCATTCAAGCTAGCTTTTCCATAGGATGCCATTGGACTTTCATTTTTCAACTGGGACAGCTGTCTTCAGCAACTCAAAATTCTCTAGAGCAAATGCTTCCAGCGTCCGGTACTGGACCTCTGGAACATTTGTCTCACAAGCAGTAGTAGAAACAAATCCTCACACTCCATGTTTCCAAAGTAGTTTGGAAGAAGGGTGAGATAAGCAGAAGCTGCTGTTACCAAAATGTGTGAAAACATCTTAGGGTACCTGCAACATGCAGCAAGGCTGTTTCCAGAGTGTCACCTATGATGCAAAGGATTCTGGGATACCACCCCGGAATTCATAATTCTACTGTTGCCTGCTGCAAAGGATGCAGGTACGTGTCCATGCACAGCATATACCCATGCCTGGAAAAGCATATGTGGACACATTGAATAAGTATGAAGTGCCCCTCTAGCAGGGCACTCATATGTACCTGTGTCCACTTGCAAGTGTATATGTACCCTTAGAAGCCATGTGACTTGTGATTTGTTTAAGAACATAAGAACTGCCATACTGGCTCAGACCAAAGGTCCATCTAGCCCAGTATCCTATCTTCCGACAGTGGCCAATGCTAGGTGCCCCAGAGGGAATGAACAGAACATGTAATCATCAAGTGATCCATCTCCTGTCGCCCATTTTCAGCTTCTGGCAAACAGAGGCTAGTGACACCATCTCTACCCATCCTGGCTAATAACCATTGATGGATCTATCCTTCCTGAATTTATCTAGTTCTTTTTTGAGCCCTGTTGTAGTCTTGACCTTCACAACATCCTCTGGCAACGAGTTCCACAGATTGACTGTGCGTAGTGTAAAAAAATACTTCCTTTTGTTTGTTTTAAACCTGCTGCCTATTAATTTCATTGGGTGACCCCTAGTTCTTGTGTTATGAGAAGGAGTAAATAACACTTCCTTATTTACTTTCTCCACACTAGTCATGATTTTATAGACCTCTATCATATCTCCACTTAGTCGTCTCTTTTCCAAGCTGAAAAGTCCCAGTCTTATTAATCTCTCCTCATACGGAAGCCGTTCCATATCCCTAATAATTTTTGTTGTCCTAAGTGATTACATGGAAGTACAGTTAGTTTGCTGACAGGGAGCTGACTATGGGCTGAAGCCATAGAGGCAGCAAAAGCTGCCTGTGAATGGAGGGCAGAGGCCTCTGCATGGGAAGCAGTGGAGTCAGGGACAGGAGTGGAAGTGGGATGGGTGCTCTTTGGAGGGGTGAGGTAAGCTACTGAGACTCAGCAAGGAGAGTTTCTACCTGCGCCCCAGTCTGATCTCAGGTACCCCGGTGGCCACTCCAGACCCTCCAGCTTTCACTCTCACTTCCACCCCTAACATGTATGTGTAGTTTACAGGGAATGATGCACAGGAATAGAAACATAGATCAGCCCCCGCAATATTTCCATTGCAGAGGTGCTAGCCCTCACCATCCATCCCACCCCTGTTCCACCATCCCATCAAACTGTGCCGACTATAATTAATAGGAAATATACTTTGGATTTATTATTAATTTGAATTACTGTCATACACCTAGGTGCCCCAGTCATGGATCTGGACTCCATTGCGCTAGGTGCTGTATAGACACAGAACAAACAGTTTCTATCCCAAACGGTAGGGCCCAGTCTTACAAAGCACAGAGCATCTTTCACAACTATGATGCCCAACAGCTTGAGTAGGTTACAGAGCCAAGTATAGCCTCTGAAAAGGAGAAGTATTGGACAAGATGACAATGTAGGTAGAAAGTTAAGAAACGCTTGTGCTATTTTATTAAAGATTGTAGTTTGTTATAGGCCTGGTTTAGTACTTTACAGGATTGGGCCCTATATTAAAATAGGGCATTATCGCCACATGAAATTAAGAAAAACACTGCAATATTGTTAATCCATTGGGCAAAGGTACAGTCAATGTTTATATTCAATTAGTTATTACCATCTCTAATTTGCTTTACCAATATGAATAATAGTTTTCAGTTTATCATTTTAAAAATGATGTTTGCTTAATTAATTCTTAATTTCAATGTTTACTGTATTTCATAATTTATTTAAAGTAGTAAATGATAAGTTTTATTTTCATTAGCTGTATTTACTTACATGACAGAACAAACATAGGGACCATTCCTAATGTTTTGGGTAGGCATAAACCTGCCATTATGGAGATTATTTCTTTTTAAATCAAATCTTGAATGATGCTGGAGATATGAGGAATTCACCATTCATGTTAGTATTTCTTATGGCTCAGGTAAGGGGCTGACAGAACAGCACCAAAAACATTTCCTGTGATTAAAATTAATTTCAAACGTATAAGTACTCCCCGTAACGGATTACTCGCTAAAGTCTAATCAATACCACAACATCTTTAACAATGCCAAACTGTGACCTATTACCACAGTATGCAGGAGAGTTTACCATTATAGGTATATTTTTATTCTCTTGTAGATGAAGTCAGAATTTTGGCCCTGAGCTATCAAACACTTATGCACTTAATTTTACTCAAGTGAGTAGTTCCATGGAAATAATAAGATTAATTCCCCATGTAAAGTTAAGCCCCTGAGTAAATGTTTGTAGGATAATGCACCATTATTTCACTGTAGTATATTTACCTGAAATTTGTATGTACCATTTAACTAGAATAGGGCCACTGTTAAATATTACTTCAGATTTAATATTATTTTTTAAATTCTTTGGAACAGGAACTGTATCTGCCTCTCTGTTTGTATTGCATCAATCGTAATAAGGTTTCATTTCAACCCTCACAAGTCCCTGGGCACTTGTGAAATATAATTATTACACATTAACAACAATATTAAATGTTAACAGCTCTTCATAGTTGCACAGTCAATGTCTCAAAAATAAATGGTCAACTGTCACCAAAAAGAATATATTTTAAATCTCACTAATGATATGGTGTCATGGTAAAAACCCCCACTCTGAACCTTAGCGTCCAAAAGATGGGGTACCAGCATGAATACCTCTAAGCTCAATTACCATCTTAGAACCTGTAGCGCTGCCACCAACCAGGAATTACAGTGCCTGGTACACTCTGGTCCCCCCAAAACCTTGCCCGGGGACCCCCAAGACCCAGACCCTCTGGATCTTAACACAAGGAAAGTAAACCCTTTCCTCCACCGTTGCCTCTCCCACGCTTCCCCTCCCTGGGTTACCCTGGAAGATCACTGTGATTCAAACTCCTTGAATCTTTAACAGAGAGGAAAATTCACCTTCTCTCTCCCCCTCCCAGACTCTCCCTGAGAGAGAAAGTAATCCTGACACAGAGAGAAATTAACCTTTCTCTCCCTCTTCCCTCCTTTCTCCCCACCAATTCCCTGGTGAATCCAGACCCAGTCCCCTGGGGTCTCACACCAGAATAAAAAAAACAATCAGGCTCTTAAAGAAGAAAAATTTTTAATTAAAGAAGGAAAAAACAGTAAAAATTATCTTTGTAAATTTAAGATGGAATATGTTACAGGGTCTTTCATCTATAGACACTGGGAATACCCTCCCAGCCTAAGTATACAAGTACAAATTAAAATCCTTTTAGCAAAATACAAATTTGAACACCTTCCAGCCAAATACACATTTGCAAATAAAGAAAACAAACATAAGCCTAACTCATCTTATCTACCTAGTACTTACTATTCTGGACATATAAGATCCTGTATCAGAGAGATTGGAGAGAAACCTGGTTGCACGTCTGGTCCCTCTGAGCCCCCAGAGTGAACAACAACCAAATTCTAACAGCACACACAAAAACTTCCCTCCCTCAAGATTCGAAAGTATCCTGTCCCCTGATTGGTCCTCTGGTCAAGTGACAGCCAGACTCACTGATCTTGTTAACCCTTTACAGTCAAAAGAGAGATAAAGTACTCCTGTTCTATTAACCCTTAACTATCTGGTTATGACATATGGTTTCATCTCATTTTAATTACATGAAATTAAGAAAGAATGACAGAAATAGGGAGGTACAAGCACAGAAGATTTATGAAAGGCAGGATCCTGCTAAGGCCCCAGTCCTGCAAAGACTTATGCACATACTTAATTTAAGAGTTAAGCAAGCCTTTGCAGGATTGGCGCCTAAGAGCGAACAGTGACTGTAGCAAGGCTACGGCAAACCAGCAAGAGAGGAAGTTCAGAGGTTCAGGTTGGAACACAAGTCAGCAGCATCTTTGGCCTCTAGGTAAGAGTTATTGCAGGGATTCTGGTTCAACCCAAACTAACATCAGCTTTATAGATGTCTCTAGCTGCAATCCTTCCATGCAATTTTATACACCCCAAACTCAAAAATATAACAGAAAGCATAAAGCATACAAGGTAGTCACTATGTTTCCTGAGAACAATCCCCTTCTTACAGTGAGACTGGTAGTACTGACAATTATGTGTGCTTGACATTTCCCTTTATGAAATCCGGTTTTCAGTTGTGTATAACTTTGCTAGACTTTACTGTTTGGGCTGAAATTTTCTGTCATGTCAGCCTCAAGCAGAATCTTTTTGGAAAATGTCAGCCAGTCAGCTGTTTCCAGAGAAGAGACTAGGGAAAATCCATTGCTTTTCCCATGTGAAATAATTCTAGCACTTTTTCTTTGAAGAACTCTGGCAACCCCATGCTTTGAAATAGGAACATGAAATTTGGTATGGGTAGGAAGATGGCCTTCGTGTCAGGGATGTGCCTTTTACCATCTCTGCGAAAATCCATCAAATTTTGGCCAGGTTATAAGCCTTTGAAAAATTCCATATGCTCGGTAGAGGCTTCTGTCATTTTAGCAGCTAAATTCCACTAAGATTTCATCTGCATTGGGCATATTCAAACCTGGAACTGAGCAGGGTTTTTTCCTACAAATCTCTGTGCTGCCATGCGCTGTGCTTTGTCCAGGTCTGGATCCAAGCACTGATGAGTGCTGGAACAAATTTTATAGAGGGGGTTCTGAGAGCCATTGAACCAAACTGTAAACCCTGTATATGATAGAAACCACTTCAAGCCATCCCCAGTATCCCTAGTTCCAGCACCTATGCAGGCACCTGAACTGAGACCAGGTAGACTGTCTGTCCTGTGCTCTTAGTGCTTCCCTGCTTGTCCCAGGCAGTCTGGAGGAGATAAGTACCTGATTTAATGCTGAGGATACAAGAATAAGACCCAGGAAAACCTGGAAGTGAGAGAAGGAACTTGAGAGGGGATACTGAGATTGAGTGGGTGATTAAATGAAGTGAAATGGGAGCCAAGGATAGAAATTGGGACTGAGAAATGGTAGGACTGAGGGGGCAAAGAGAATGGGACAAGGAGCCTGGGGGAAAGGGGAGAAGGAAGGAGAAGGGAGACAGTGAAATTGGGGAAGGAACCTGGAGAGGGAGATTGGGATTTGGAGCCAGAGATGACAGGAAATGTGGATGTGGAAGAGGTGACTTGAGTCTAGGTTAGGTGAGAGAGATCTAATGAAGAGCTGGGAGGGTGTGAACTGAGATTGCCTGGCAATGAGACAAGGAGGTGAAGTTTGGGGCTGAGACTGGGATTTGCGAATCAAGAAGATTGGAACTTGGATGAAAAACTTGGAGAATTAAGATAGACTAGGTGAGGTGAAGAGAATGTGACTGGACAAAGAGCCTGTGTGGAAAAGAGACAGGACTGGGAAAAGGTCAAGCTAGATGGGACAGGGCAGGGCAGGGGGGACAAGCTTGGGGCAGAGGAAACAGTGCCTCCTGGATCACATTTGCCTCTAGATTCTGTAATGAAACCTAAGATATGCAGATTTCATTATTCCTCTGCTGATAGAAATTATCTGTGAACTCTGCTGGCAAAGTATCCCATCCCCCACTGCCACTGGCCCACAGAGACTGACAAACTACTACTCCCATCCATTGGTTCAAGTGGCAATGGTCAGAGATGGATCTAAATGTTATGTAACCCTTCTGCCCCTCTGAGTTGGCAGCAACAAGGGCCGGGTTCAGTATCCAGGGGTTCTGTTTCAATAACCCAATGCCAAACCAGCTCGAGCCCACACCCAGTGACCTGGGAAAATCTTACACACACCCCTAGGCGCCTCAAAGAGGCAATGCTTCCCCTCTCGCAAGCACAGAGTCTCGGTGTAGCAGAAAAGGTTTAATACATGAGATGAACAACAAACACTAAATTGGGGAAAACACCTCAACTAGAGTTCATAGACCCAACCGTGAGCAAAGACCCACCCCAGGAAATTGGGCTGTGTCCTCTTTCCTGGGCTTTTGAGTCCAGCAACCCCCCAAATCACCCACAGTCCCAAAAGTCTCACAATCCCAAAAGTCTCTGTCCTGGGTCAGTGCAGCCCCCAAAGTTCAAGAGTTTATCTGCAGAGGTCCCTCCCCCCAGCCTGGGTAGAAAGGGGCACCTTACGTGGTCCGGGGCCAACTGCCCTGCCTCTCCGTGGGTTCTGCTCCCACCTTCTCCATGAACTGCTCCGCTTTACCGGCCGCTCCACTCTGCTCCTCCAGCCGTCCTTACAAACTGCTCCGCTCCACCAGCTGCTCTGCTCCACCAGCTGTACTGTGGGCTGCTCCAGTTGTCCCTGCAAACTGCTCGGCTCAGCGCGCTCTGTGGGCCGCTCCACCCGTCTCACAGCTACTCCGCTCTGCCAGCAGCTCTGCTCCACCAGCTGTCCCGTGATCCACTCCAGCCGTCCACACAAACTGCTCCACTCCACCAGCAGCTCTGTTCCACAGTATAGCTTTGGGCTCCCCACTAGTTAGCACAGTACTCAGTGCTCTCAGCTCAATAATTTCAGCTCTTTAGTGATTTTCAGCTCTTTAGTGATTCCAGCTCATAGTAGGGGAGCCCCAGTGCTAGTGCACCATTAGCCAAAGTGATTTCAGCTCAGTAACCTGTATCTAGATTCTTGAGGGAATAAAAAAAATCAACTCTGACATTCCTCAGTGGAGAGAGTGCAACTGGTGCTTCTGGCTCCACAAGGAGACTGCACCACCAGGCACAGATACCTGTCCCCAGCCTCTCTCAATTCTCTGGGTTTTGGAATCCATGTCCCTTGTCTAGCAAGTACCACCCAACTAAGGGTGAGTCATTTGTCACCAAGCAGTCCCACCGCTCAGCAGTCTGGGATAGGGTAGGCGTGCCTATGCAAATATACTCTCTGAAATTCTTTCCACCAGATGTCAGTGTAGAGCTTATCCTGACACTGCTTACAGTTACATGCCTGCTGATGACCTATCGAGGTATCAGTATTATGCCACATGATGGAATTTCTGTTATTTCAGTTTGCATTTTTGGTAAATCCATGGAAGGGACTCCAAAGCCCTGCAGCACCACATCCAGTTGTTACGCTAAGAAGAGCCATGCTAGACAACAGCCTGGAACATCAAGTTTAATTCCCCAGCCATAATTCAGAGACAATTCAGAAAAGTATTCCAAGCTGCGAGCTAATTAGGTGCAAACAAGTTCCCTGCTAAATATAAATATCGTAATAATAATAAAACACTGATTCATGTCATGCAGTTCTTGTTCGGGCAAAGCACTACATGATTTTTAAACATCTTATGAATCATACTGTGACATTCCAGTCCATATTCCTTATGAAAATATGCATATGTACATATTCCTTATGAAAATATACTTAGGGTATGAATATGACATAACTGATATGTACTTTATGTAAGATGGCTCATGTAAGATATAATTGGAAAGGTTATGATTTACTAAATGTGATTATCCAATTTGTATGCCTGTATCATTTCTGTATCTGAAGTTAGGAATATTAACTGTGTATCTGTATTTTAAATGTATTACTTGGGTGTCAACCCCAACCAGCCCTTCACATACAACAGTGGAAAAGCCAGACAGGGCTAATGGGCCATTAGCAGAAACAATGAACTGTGAAAGAGCTTAGCCTTCCTTGGACACAGGAGACAACCTAAAAGCAATGGCCATTTTTACAAGGAGCTGGATGCCATACTTGGGTGTGACCCCACTGCCAATCCGAGGACCACGATGGAGAGTTCACAGCAGGGAGAAGTGGGGGAGGGTGTAGAGGAAGGCAACAGTGAGGCTACTGGCGTGGAGGGAGACACCCCGGAGTCCCAGGACACATGCAGCCAGGAGCTCTTCTCAAGCCAGGAGGAGGCTACCCAGTCGCAGCAGCAGGAAGTTGCTGGTGAGGAAGAAACTGAGGAGCGTGCTCGGGGTAAGTAGATTTTTATGTTTTGGGAGAGGAGGGTTCTGGTTATGGCTGCCTGCATGCATGCCTAAACATGGAATAGCCCATTGATTTGCTCTTTCACGTCTCTGTAATCTGCCTCGGTAATCTCTTGAAAAGTTGCAGCCATAGCGTTTGCAATTTGCTTTCTCAAGTTGATTGGGAGAGCTACCGTTATCCTTGTCCCGATCAGGCTAACTCGTCCGATCCACTGTGCAGCGAGGGGTGGGGGGACCATGGCTGCACACAGGCAAGCTGCATAGGGGCCAGGGCGGTATCCACATTGCTGTAGAAGACCCTCCCTCTCTTCCCAGGTAACACGCAGCAGTGATATGACTGGCAGTAGGAAACCCTGTTGAGAATTTAGGGATACTTGAGTGCAGGGTGCCAGGTTCGCGTTTCCCCAGCCCAGTGCGCTCTGTTGTCCCCCCCCCCCCTCCCAGCACGTAGCTAGCCCTGCAGTGCCCTCCGGTCTTCCCTCCCCCTTCCCAGCAGGCATCCAGCACCGCGGTGCGCTCCGGTGTTCCCCACCCCCCCTCCTAGCACGTAGCTAGCCCCGCGGTGCGTTCCGGTGTTCCCCACCCCCCCTCCCAGCACGTAGCTAGCCCCGCGGTGCACTCCAGTGTTCCCCACCCCCCTCCCAGCAGGCATCCATCCCCGCGGTGCGCTCCGGTGTTCCCCCCCCAGCAGGCATCCATCCCCGCGGTGCGCTCCAGTGTCCCCCACCCTCCCCCCAGCAGGCATCCAGCACCGCGGTGCGCTCCGGTGTTCCCCACCCCTCCGCAGCACATAGCTAGCCCCGCGGTGCGCTCCGGTGTTCCCCACCCCCCTCCCAGCAGGCATCCAGCCCCGCGGTGCATTTCCTCCCCCCCCCAGCAGGACGGCATGAACGCGGACCAAGGCGCCCCCCCCCCCCGCCAGCAGCTCGCCACCTTCCTGTTCACTACTGTCCCCTGTGCAGGACACCAGCTACGTCCTGTACCCAGTGCAGATAAACCCCAGTGACCCATTGGTCAATTCCCACTCCCAAGGGGAACTCGGTGGAAAAACACTCACCCCATTGCTCGCCATGACTTAGCTTCCCTGGCCTCTCTGTGTTATGTGAGGTATGTGAGAAGGATGCTACCAAAAGTCTAAAAAGTCCTTCACTGTGTGATATTAAACAATGTAGCCTCTGTGTATTACATGGTTCTATCTTTCTTTTTTCTAGTGACCTTGACTAATGCAGCCGGATCACCGGCCTCACGTAGATTGCAGAACTTGAGAAGAAATCCCAGAAAATCAAAAGAGGAATTGATCAAATCAGTTATGATTCACTACAACAGAGAAAGTAGGAAGACACAGGAATTGAGAGAGAAAATGTATGAATGGAGACAGAAAATACATGAATGGAGGCAAACAGAAAGAAGGAGAAAGGAATTGGCTGTCAAAAAAACCACAAAGCAGATGATAAGCCTCCTGGCTCGCCAAACTGAGTCTTTCAAGTCTCTCGTAGCCATGCAGGCAAATATGTACCGTGGTAACCCACAGCCCTCCCAAAGCCCTCTTTCTTGTTCCCCAGTACTTCCACAAAACAACTTTCTCCAGCAGCCAGTTTCTTATTACCCCCAGCTGCCCCCAACACCTGTACGATCACCTACCAGCCCTGATAACAATAATTCTTACCCTGTGCACTCCACCCCCATTACCCTTCAGCAAAGTAATCCTGAAGTGCAGCAGACATTGAATAGTAATCAAAATAGGACATATTCAAACCTGTGAATGTACAGTCCACCACCCTAACCTCCCTTGCCTTTTATGTACTGTATGTTGAATAAAGGATTTTATTTCTTTTTCACTACGTTATATTATTGCAGGAAGTGGTAAATATTGTACCTCAAGGTAGAACAAAGCACATCAAAGGCACCAAACATTACTGTTGGCTCTCAGCATCAAATTGCTCCCTTAAAGCATCCCTAATCCTTGAAGCCCTTTCCTGGGCCGCCCTAGTAGCCCTGCTCTCTGGCTGAGCAAATTCATCCTCTAGGCGTCGAACCTCGGAGGTCCATTCCTCACTGAATCTTTCACCCTTCCCTTCACAAATATTATGGAGGGTACAGCACACAGATATAACAGTGGAGATGCTGCTTTCCCCCAAATCTAGCTTCCCATAAAGACAGCGCCAGCGGGCTTTCAATCGGCCAAAAGCACACTCCACAGTCATTCTGCACCGGCTCAGCCTGTAGTTGAACCAGTCCTTGCTCCTGTCAAGCTTCCCTGTATACGGTTTCATGAGCCATGGCATTAAGGGGTAAGCGGGGTCTCCAAGGATCACAGTGGGCATTTCGACGACCCCTACTGTGATCTTGTGGTCTGGGAAAAAAGTCCCGGCCCTCAGCCTCTTGAACAGGGAACTGTTCCGAAAGATGCATGCATCGTGCACCTTTCCAGGCCATCCTGAGTAAATGTCAGTGAAACGCCCATGGTGATCCACAAGCGCTTGCAGAACCACGGAGAAATACCCCTTCCAATTAACGTACTCTGATGCCAGGTGGGGTGGTGACAGAATAGGAATATGCGTCCCATCTATTGCTCCTCCACAGTTAGGGAAACCCATTTCTGCAAAGCCATCCACAATGTCCTGCACGTTCCTGAGAGTCACAGTTCTTCTTATCAGGGTGCGATTAATGGCTGTGCAAACTTGCATCAGCACCATTCCAACGGTGGACTTTCCCACTCCAAACTGGTTCGCCACCGATCGGAAGCAGTCTGGAGTTGCTAGCTTCCAGATTGCAATAGCCACCCGCTTCTCCACTGGCAGGGCAGCTCTCAATCTCGTGTTCCTGCGCCGCAGGGTAGGGGCGAGCTCAGCACACAGTGACATGAAAGTGGCTTTTCTCATCCGAAAGTTCTGCAGCCACTGCTTGTCATCCCAGGATTGCAGGACGATGTGATCCCACCACTGAGTGCTGGTTTCCCGAGCCCAAAGGCGCCGTTCCACGGTGCTGAGCACTTCTGTTACTGCCACAAGCAATTTAGTGTCTTCAGCGTCAGGCGATTCAATATCATCGTCTGACTCCTCACTGTCACTGTCACTGTCACTTTGCAGCTGAAGGACTAGCTCCACTGCCATGCGTGATGTGCTGGCAACATTCATCAGCAAGGTGCTCAGCAGCTCAGGCTCCATTTATAACAGAAATCTCAGAAATAGCGCTGCAGAATCACAATGCCGCCAAACTGCTCGGAATGTGTAGCAAAGCACCACGGGCCGTTGGAACAGGAAGCGGAAAGACCCGCACACTTCCTTCCCCTTCCCACAAGCCACAGCGCCAAAATGGGACGAGGTGCTCTATGGGATAGCTGCCCACAATGCACCACTCCCAACAGCGCTGCAAGTGCTGTAAATGTGGCCACACTGCAGCGCTGGTTGCTGTAAGTGTGGCCACATTGCAGCGCTGGCCCTTCACAGCTGTACGAACACAGCTGTAACTACCAGCGCTGCAAAACTGTAAGTGTATCCATACCCACAACAGTGGAAAAGCCAGACAGGGCTAATGGGCCATTAGCAGAAACAATGAACTGTGAAAGAGCTTAGCCTTCCTGTGGAAACAGGAGACAACCTAAAAGCAATGGCTGCCACAGCCTTGCAGACACATGGTTCCAAGTCATCTGGTGCTGGATACCCCTCCTCCCCTTTTGGAATGCGAGTGGTTTTGCTCTTGAAGACAATGGGTTCCTGCCTTACACAAGAGCTATGTAAGGCAGAAGAGTGACATCATCATGCTTCTCCTCTGCTTTCCACCCAAAGAGACACTGAAAAAGACCTGGAAGCAAAAACTGAACTAGGGAGAGAAGGGTTGAACCCAAGATGGAAGATTGTCTAGCTTGTGAGTAATAATATCTGAGGTCTCAAGAGGGAGACCAGTGCAGCAGTCTTTCAAGACTTTCTGTAATCTGCCTGCAACAATATCTAGGGCAGGGGTCGGCAACCAATGATACGCGAGCCAATTTTTAATGGCACACTGGGGCCTGCCGGGACCCCAGGGTGCCATTAAAAATCCTGTGGACGCGGCAAGCTGCAGGGTCTGCACTCAGGGCTGGAGCGCTGGGCCGAGCACAGCAAGCCGCCGGCCCCTCCCCTGCCTTCCCATGGAGCCCTGCCGCTGCGTACAGCGCTCTGGGGGTCAGGGCTGTGTGCTCCCGTGGGGCAGCGTTTCGCTCCATGGGGAGGAAAACACGCTCCCCGGTCATCCGGAGCCCCACCGCCGCATGCAGCCCCACCCCGCCCCGCCCCTCAGAGCACTGTGCGCGCAGCGGCAGGGCTCTGAATCCGCGGGAACCTCCAGATCAGCGGGAACCCAGCTGGTAAGGGGTCTGGATCTGGATATGGATCCGGGTCCGGGGGGGGGGGGTCAGTCAGGGAACAGGGAGCAGGGTGGGTTGGATGAGGGGGTGGTTAGGGGCATGGGTCTCTGGAGGGGGCAATCAGGGAGCAGGGGAGTTGGAATGGGCATGGGAGTCCCGGGGTCTGTTAGGGGGTAGGGGGTAGATAGGGGTCAGGGCAGTCAGGAGACAGAGAGCAAGGAGGGTCCTGGGGGGGAAGTTAGGGAGGAGGGGTCTCTGGAGGGGATGGTCAAGGGACAAGGAGCTGGGGGGGGTTGGGAGTTCGGGGCGGCTATCAGGAGGTAGGGGCATGGAGAGGGGATGGGCAAGAAGGGAGCAGAGGGGCGTTGTATGGGTCCAGAGTTCTGAGGGTCCTGTCAGGGGGCGGGGAGCGGTTAGATGGATATGGGAGTCCAGGGGGTTCTGTCTGGGTGCGGGGATGTGGATAAGGGTTGAGGCAGTCAGGTGACAGGTAGGGGGTAGGGTCCTGGGGGCAGTGAGGGGACAAGGGGCAGGGAGGCTTAGATAGGGGGTGGGGTCCCAAGAGGAGGTAGTCGGGACAAGGAGCAAGGGGGGTTGGGGGTTCTGGGGGGGGCAGTCACCCAGCCCTCTGCCCTGAGCCCTGACCCCCACACACACCCAGCCCTCTGCCCTGAGCCCTGCACCCCCACACACTCCCAGCCCTCTGCCCTGAGCCCTGCACTCCCACACACACCCAGGCCCCGGCCCTGAGCCCTGTACCATCTAGCTCTCTGCCGACTCTTTCACCCATGACCCCAACCCTGACTCTGGCACCCACACACATACCCAGCCCCCCTACCTTGACACCTGCACCCCCCTCACATGTGCCTAGCCCTCTGCCCTGACTCTTGCACCTCCTACATCTCCAGCCCCCGCCACACACACACATCTCATGCACCCCGCACATCCCCATCCCCACCCTGAGCACCAAACGGGATCTCCTGCACCCCCACTCAGGAGCCAGCAGATGGAACCCCTGAGCGGCAGTGGGCTGAGCCGCTCAACCCACTTCCAGTCTGGAGTCCCAGCTGCTAGCCCCGCACAGCCCGCTGCTAGTTGGGGGTTCTGGCTGCCAGACCCTTCCAAGCTGGGGTCCCAGCCACAGGCCCCACTCAGCCCACTGCCAGCCTAGATGAACAGAACCCTAGACCAGCAGCGGGCTGAGCCGGCCAACGGCATAAAATCAACATTTTAAATGAAGCTTCTTAAACATTTTGAAAACCTTGTTTATTTTACAATACAACACTAGCTTAGTTATATAATATATAGACTTGTAGAGAGAGACCTTCTAAAAAACATTAAAATGTATTACCAGCACGCGAAACCTTAGATTAGAGTGAATAAATGAAGACTCGGCACACCACTTCTGAAAGGTTGCCGACCCCTGATCTAGGGTGAGAAATACTAATTGTAACCAATTTCTTTAGCGAAACTAGCTTAGTTTGTGTGTTTGGTTTCATTTGCTTAGTAATCTGCATTGTTCTGTTTGCTACCCCTTTTACCACTTAAAATCTGCCTTTTTTAGTTAACAACATTTGTTTTGTTTATAATATAACCCAGTTTCTGTAATTTCTAACGAGGTGGGGCGGGCAGGAGAGAAGTTGTGCATACCTTCCTCTACATTAAGGGAGGAGGGGGATTTCATAATATACCTCTGGGTCTGCATTTCAAGGGAGGTGAACACCTGAGTGCTGAAGAAAGTCCCTTAAGATGAGTCTTCCCAGAGCCAATCTGCAGTTGCGTGTGGTCCTACCTGTGTGTGTGTTAGAGGAGGCTTTAATAGCCTGGCTGAGGAAGACAGGTTAAAGGGGGCCCACACTGGCAAACCAGCTATGCTCAGTGGTATCTCAGAATATCAGATGTCTTCCTAAGGGTTCCAACCTGTCACACATACCTTCCCTATATATGCCCTGTAAAAGTATTTTAGTATTTTGTGATCATCCTATAGCAATCACATTTGTTGTACTATAGAAGTTTCCTCCATTTTGAGAAAATTATCATTTCCCATAGAATTCTTCATTTTGAGTACATGGAATCTCTCTCAAATTGGAGAATCTTCAAATCAGAAGACTATTTAGTGTGAACATAGGGCTTCTCTTAGAATAATGGTTCTGAAAGGCATTATACATAATAAACATCAGCGTCCATTCAACAAAGGCAGAAATTGAAACAATCTGCAAAGCAGCAATGCAAGCACTAACATGTTCTAGGATAAAAAGAGAAATATTTAATATGAACAGCTGAGACAGTATAGCTCACATGCCTATTTTATTCTCCATCCTCTATTGCAATGGAAAGATAATGCAATTTCAGTTTCTTTTAGATAGTGTAGGTAAATTTTGCATAAATATGTTTACAAAAACAATTCTTTGCTTTTATTTTACTGAGTTTTTCCTCTACTGTTCTTTTTTGCTTTTGTTTTGGGAGAATGGCAGAAAATATGAAAGCAGACATTGTACCAACTGGAAAAAATATGTTTTCAAAAGCCTTAATTACATGGAGCATACTGATTTTTTTATGTTAAGGGAGTATTAGTGAACCTTGATTCGCAATAAGAATGTATCAGATGATATTTTCATTAACCTGTGAAACAGGCAGAAAATATTTTATTATTTAAAATTTTAATATTAACAATCGTTGATGTCTATACAGAGTTTATAAAATCAGCTGTATATCAATCTATTATTTAACATGTTTAATTTCAAACACTGGATATTCATTTTTATATTTTAAGGACAGGATTGTGATCTACCATTCTGCACTCAAAAACAAAACAATGTAAAACTTTAGAGCCTACAAGTCGAAGCATGGAGAGGCACACAAATTGTTAGCATATCTGGCACATAAACATCTTGCAACACTGGTTACAACAGTGCCATGCTAACTCCTATTCTCACTTTCAAGTGACATTGTAAATAAGAAGTGACAGTACTATCTCCCATAAATATAAACAAACTGTCTTAGCGATTGGCTGACCAAGAAGTAGAACTGAGTGGACTTGTATTTTTTATTACAAATATTTTTAATAAAAATAATAATATAAAGTAAGCACTGTACACTTTGTATTCTGTGTTGTAATTGAAATCAATATAGTTGAAAATGTAGAAAAACATCCAAAAATATTTATAATAAATTAAAATTGGTATTCTATTATGGTTTAACGGTGCAGTTAAAATTGATTAATCTTGACCTTTTAAAATCTGATTTTTTTTGCGTTAATCATATGCATTAATTGCGTTTAATTGACAGCCCAAGTATGAACCATTTCCCTCTCTCTTCCAATGTATTTGAGTGCCTCATCTTACCCATTCTCTCCCTTGCCAGATAAAGTAAACACAATCACAATTACACTGTGTGGGGGACAACGTAAGAAAAATCTGCTAATCAGAAGTTACCTAGTCTAGTCAACGTGTTCTAAGGTGGAGCTGAAACTTCTGGGCATGGCACCTTCATGACTCTTCCTGTCCATGAAACCCCTGCCAGCTCTTGCCACCTCCCTCCAGCCCAGAGGAGAGTGAGTGGAATCTGCTTTGGTGGAGCAAGAGTGAGAACAGGAATCCTTATGGCTGGTCCTGCTCATAGTGCTCTCATTTCTTTCAATCTCCCTTCTCCGATGGCAGGGAAGACAGCTGTCTTCTAGGTCACTATCATAGATCATCATGTCCATCAAGAACATTTTCAAATTGTTACATATATTCAGTAAAACATTGCCATTAATTACAATACTAGTTTTCACAGTCTTAACATTTGATGCATGTTCTTCCTGGTACTGTGATCCAATACCATCTGTTAAGATAGGACTAGAAATGATTTCAGGCCTGTTTTCTGCCATGTGCAATTCCTTCTGTTGAAGCTCCAGGAAGCTGTTTTTGACACTTACTTTATCAGTTCCTGCCAAAAGCTGATGAGGGAGTTCTGCCTGCTTGAGTCCATAATACTTTTAAAGTTAAAAGTGACACCATAAAAATTGCAATGTATTGTTGTTATGATGCTGGGTTAATTTTTTTCTGTACACTTTAGGAACCAGTTAAAAATCTCATCTTAAACCTCAAGACTGCAAATTTCCTTGGGATTAATATGCTATATTATGTGTGTGAAGAGAAAAAGTAGAAAAAAGCAATAGTGAAAATGAAAGACACATTCTGTATTGTTATTGAACACTTTAATTTCATCATTGTTTTGCATTTCAATTAATATTTCTCTTGCAGCCATATTTTTATCAGTCATCCATAGTCCTTATGTTTTGCCAGGATATTAAGAAGTCAATTTTTACTCATATAAATTGTTTTTTGTGCCAACATTTCATCTTTCCTGCGATATCAATATTATAGCTTGCAAAGTTAAAATATCTTGTTCTGAAACAAATTTAATAGTTACTATACAGCATTTTGTCACCTGTTCTAAAACTTCAAGTTTGTTTGTTGTTTCTATATATGAAATCCTTTTCTGATAACTAGATAAAAGAAAACATAAACAGAGAGCTTGATCTTCTAGCTACAGAAAACATCTTTCAAAACATCTGCTTTCAAATTTGGAAGAAACAAAAAAAGTTCCTCTAGGATTTATTTTTGAAATGTTCATCATTTTCTTTATCCTTCCAAACACAACAGTAATTTTTTGATGATTGAGCTCCCTACAGACTATTTCTTTTATAACAATTTTACATCCATTCACTGGCATACTAATTCCCCAGCTATTCTCATGGAACATACGGTTCATTTATCATCTCTTCTAGTAGGTTCTATTAAACTTTTCCCAGTTATGATTTGTATCACTATTGATTTGTATCTAGTCTTTTTATTCATGCCAATATAAGTACTGTTTTATCAGTTGTCAAGCTTGTAAACTGCATCTACAAAATTGGTTTAATTCCTTACTCAATTCTATATGTATTTTGGCCAGAAATTTCAAGAGTCTTCACATGTGAAATTGGTATTTTGGGTAACTAGAAGTTTTTTTTTTCTGGCCACTCGTGGTGTCTTCGAGTGCATAGCAGGGAGGTCCTGAGTGCATAGCAGGGAGGAAAGGGCCAGAACAAGAGCATGTTTAAGGGCCTTGCTGCTGACCTGGCACTTTCAAATATCCTAACGAAGGTACCATGTCCTCAGTAGGTGCTGCTGCTTAAGAGCTTTCTGCACTGCAGTGTTGCCCCTAACCTGACTCCTGTCCAGACACAAGAGTCTCTAGCTCATATTAATTGATGCTTTAAACTTGCACTAGCTAGCCTGTTGGGGGCACGGGTTGATATGTAATGCTGCTGATTCTTGAGCTTATAATATGGTGGGGCTGCAGCTGCTGTGTGTTGCTAACCCCAACAATCTGTGCAGCTCAAGTGTTAGTTTACAATGTGACTACTCACACTGGGGCAAGGCTAACTCAAGATGATAACTCAAATGTAGATAACTAGAGCTAACTGCACCAAAGAAATACCCTTAGTCGTGCCTCAGACGTATCTAACTCAATAGACAGAAATTATTAGATTTACCTCAATGACACTCATTACCTCAGATATATGCCACACACCTGCAGACCTCATCAAACAATGACAGAAAGACCACTCCACAGATAAGATAGCATAGGAGAGATAGAGGGAAGTGGCTGTGGTTAGTGGGTTTGCCCTGGCCAGGAGAAGAGTTATAGGAGAATGGAGGTAGGCAGAACAGAGGCTGGACATCGTCTAAAGTCTCTGATAGAGCTGGGAATTGAACACAGATTACAGACTTGACTACCTACTTAACTTTCTGCCTCCCTATACAAGTGTGATAGGTTCTTGCCAGCCCATTCCCCTCATCTTGTACTTGTACATCATTTATATATTTTAAATCCTCTTTTTTAATATTAAGATTCTGGAGCATAAAAAGCAACAAAATAGGAAATCCAAGGTTATATCTGACATTCCCTAGCTCTAATTTTTAAAGGGAGGGTGGCTGTGTTTCACCCTGTTCTCTACCCTGGGTTTGCATATACATATTCCAGTATGCATGTTTCTGTACACTCCCTTGCACTCCCTTACACTTTCAGATGACAAATTTTTTGCCTGCACAAATCTCATTGTGTGTGTATACAGAGGACTGTGCACAGAAAGTGCACATGTAGGTATGAGAGTCTTCAAAGTCATGAAACCACAAATGTCAGTCCTGTCCCATTGAAAATGAGACCCAGAATGTCAAATTTAACCTTGGATTCCTCTTTCAAAATTGTGCATGCACAAATGGAGGCTGGCATTTGAAAAATCTAACCCTCTATCTTTAGTTGATATGAAAAAGTCAGTATTGTTAAGAGCAGAATGGCAAACTTACACTGAAAAGAGCTGCCACGACAAATAAAAGAGACAAACCAAGCTGAGATTGACTCTGGAAACAAAACAGATTTCATCGATATGGATAGGAGTTCACTTGTGTGGATATACAATTCTTTTATCCAAGGAGATAATTGAGTATTATCCCCATACAAATTAGGAAACTTTGGCACAGAAAAGTTAAATGACTCACACTAGGTCACACAAGATATCCCTGGAAGAATGATAGTAGAAATCAAGTTTCCTAGCTCCTAGCCAGTACCTTAACCACAAAAGCATTATCTCCCTAATTCCTTGCCAGTTACGATAGATGCAATTTTGGAATCCTCAGCACAAGACTGTAACTAAGATTATTTCTGGGTATTCTTCAACATGACAATCCTTGAAAAATCTGCCTACCATGTATGCCATGATTACAGCAGAGGTGGACAAGAGTGTGAAACAGTATGGTATGTTTAAACAAGCAGGGCTGTTGTTAAAGTGAACTGATTTGTTTTGATCTAGGATTTCAAATACATTTCTCCCGTGATACTCTGCTTATAGTTTTGAAGCAAGCATCACTTTTGTACTTCCAAATGGGGACAAGAAACCAAATTCCTTTTCCATTGACAACATTGAATACAACTGACAAAAGCCATGCATAAACTGAACAAGAAACTGTCAGTATAGTTTTGGAGATCAGATTTGTTCATATGGAAGGTCGTTTTCTTTGAACACAGTTCACTGTTCTAAACACAGCATTCTTCAATAACAGAATGCTTATAGAAATGAGCTTATTTCTTGTTTGTTCACACTTACATCATACAATACAAAATATCAAATTGTATTCCAGGTCTCAAGGCCTCTCACATCATCTCTGCATAAATTATGAATAATTAAAAACTGCTTCAGAGACCTTTGATGAAATTGACAAAATTACCTGTCATTGATAAAAACTGATCCACTGAGAGAGTGGCAAGGATCTTTTACTACTAATGAAGGAGGATATTCATAATGTCAAAAAGAGACTGCTTCTGATTTAGCACCATATCACACAGCTTTCTGCACTACAGCTGATTGGATTCTCCCCAGTTTATGCTCACTTCTGCTGATATAAATCAGGATGCAGGACCCTGGAAAGTTGTGCAAAGGACTTTGCATCCACATAAGACAGCCATAATCTACTCTCTGCCAGGGCGTGAAGGGATTCAAGCACAGCTCAAAACTGTGCTGTGTTAGGCTGGGACAGCTGGACAAGGCAGTTGGGGAGATGCTGTGATTTAGTGAACCTCTTCAGCAGCCTTTACCAGTGAGATCCTATGGAGCTTTGTCCCAAATTAATACTGCTTCTCCAATCTAACCCCAGAGGCTGGAAATACCTTCTGCCCTCTATGAACAAATTTCCACTGGAGAGCATTGTGTCTTGCTGGCATAGGGAGTTGCAGTTTGCATCTTACTGCACTCACTGGGATGGATCTGGCTCAGTAACATAGGGTGTGCTAGAATCAGAGGTTCTCTGTACTAATGTCTGAATACTATGTTGATCCAGTTAATAACTGGATGTTTATTGTATGAGCATATTGGTTTAATTTAATAGGGAGATGTAAGAAAAAACAACAGTAATAAAACATAATGGTTTGAGAAAAGCCTCTTCTCCGCAAAAACTTGAGGGCTGTTAAGGGACAATGCCTAGATTGTTAGTGTGACTGCTGCCCTCTTGGCCAACACATCAGGAATCCTCTCTAGAGCTATAAAAGTTAATTGCCACAGTTTGGATTAGAGATTCAGAGCTCTGTAGCTGGGGAGTAGTAAGAATTTTACCTCCTCCTCAGCCCACTTGCTAAACTAATTTTGTCCAGAAGGGCCACTGCCTGGGAACACAGAATAAAAGGACTACAGCAGTTTAAAAAGGGTCTCTCTCTTTCTCAAAAGAAGGGAAGGGTTGTTCATGGAAACGAGACTAAGGTGCATGCACCCATTATGGTATCTAAAGAAGTAAGGCCTGTCTAGGTTATCATTAGAGCATGATAAGCCATTAGGTAAGATAGTCATGCATATAAACTGTTGTTTTAATATCTTTTCTCTCTAAAATGCTTTGTTCCTACTGTTAAAATAAACATACTTTGTTTTAAGAAGTCTATTTATCTACTGTATACTCCCTAGGGAAGAACGGTTGATATCAAATCCAGTTGGACCATCTGGGTAAGCACAGTTGATACACAGGGCACTTTATTCCAGTGGCCCACTCAGAGTGGGATAATTGTGTAATTAAACCCAACATAAGTAAAAAGCTGAGGCCTGACACCTGAGGGAGTCATACAGAGAGACCAGAGGGGGACAGAAATACAGCTAGCTCTGTAACATAAGAGACATGTGATCTCACTCTCACATCGGATTAAATGCTATAGTTAGCACACACTAAATGCACTGGAGTATGGTAGTATGTGAACATGATCATTAGGTGTCATGCTGGGACCTGTAATTGATCAGACAACTGACCACACTGCAACATTTTTTTAATTGATTGTCATCTGGGTCCATTATAACTTCATCCTGGTCTCGTGAGTTTTATGTATGTTCACTTGTCCTGTGCAATGTTTCTGAAAACCCAAACAGCCATGGTCACAAAAAAACACCCTGTCTTTTCCAATCTATGTCTGACAAGAAGATTGTGCCCTTTCTGTTTTCAGACTTAAGCTCAGAGATCCATGCCCAGTTGACTTTCAGATTTGATTACTGGAGTTTTCTGTACCTAAGAATGCAACTGCCAAACTTACAGAATCTACAACTGGCTGAGGATACAGCATGCCATTTGCTCTTCAAAACAGTTATAGTAATAACTATAATAAATCCTCTGATCCCCAGTGGCACCAGAACACTTAATTTCTTTTGTTTTTGGAGGGAGGGGGGAAGTGTATGAAAAGCAAGACACTTTAAAGAATCAGAAGCTGCAAATAGAAAACAAAAAAAAAAGTGGAGGCAATGGATTTTGCCACCACTGCTGACCCCTTTGGTAATCAAGTTGAATTTAATTTCATCAAAGAAAAAGGCATTATTTATTTTATGGCAAGACAAAGATACCCTGAACTTTAAAACTCATTAAAGTCACTGGAAAAACTGAACGATGCCTATAATTTTCTTAATTTGGTTTACTTACTGAAATAATTCAATATATTAAAGGGAAACATAATCCAGAGTAGCTCGTTCATTTTCAGTCCACTTGGGAATTTTTGTTCATTGGGAGAGTTTCAGCACCTCATTTCCACAAATGTTTATGGAGTGGAAACAGGGTATACTCACAATAGTTACTTACACACACACGAAGGCAGCATGCATATCTGCACTATTTCTGCAGCTCCAGGGCAGAAGAAGAGCTTTAGCGATGGAAGAATTCTTGAAGAACAAGAAACCTGGGATGCTATCTGCTGCTCCAAGTACACAAGCAGAGCCACTGTCTGAAACTCCCCTTCCTTGTATCTTCAGCCTGCACTGACCTTGTTTTGTAGGCAAGCAGTATCCTTCATCCGACTTCCCAGCCTTCAGTACTATCAAACTTTATATATAGACCACCTCTAGCCCTTTATAGGTATTAGTTACTTCTTTTCTCTATAGCAAGTAGACAGGGAGTACTGCTTAGAAAAGCTCTTAGCAATGGCTGGAAGAATAAAGGATGAAAGATTGGAAATCTAATTCTCTTACAGAGAATCAATTCTGTCAGTACAGGTTGGAACTGGGGGAACTTCCACAGGGCAATGAGGCATAAGTGACTGACGAGAAGGGGAGAGGCATTGATTGGAGCAGATGGAGAGAAAATGAACCATCGGCGAAAGGGAAATGGGTCGGGGGAGACAAAGAGAAGTGACAGCAAAATATGACATGAGGCAGAGACTGGTAATATTTGGAGGAAGAAATAGTAAATTACTGGATTGTGTCTATTAAGAGGAGATGTGATGAGGGAGAAGCAGTGACATTGGAGTAGTGGGCAATGTAGATGATTTAAATGTTAGTTTAATAGGGATGCTGACATATGAAACCATTCCCTGTGGTCATAGTAAAAGCCAAATCCTAACTGATTAATAAAAAAAATATAGCTCAGAAAAGTACTAGTAATATTTACAAATTTTGCCCATTCATTTTTTGTGATTTGTTTTCTTGGTTGTTCAGTAAAATTATGTCTCTGAGGGCTTGATCAGCTACCTGAAAAGTTAGAGGGAACATTGATTCAGATCACCAACAGATGATCAAAATGCAGCACCTTAATTCCATCTAGTATCACATGCAAAAAAGAAAAAGAAAGAAAGCCCCAGATACTTAGGCCAAAGAGTTATATATGGGCCTATCAGAAGAGTCTTTTAGAATAGTTCAGATGAAATTGTATTTCTAATACAGTTACATTTAAATTAAATACATTTTCATTAAAATGTGGTTCTACCTGAAAAGTGACTCAAATAAAAATTTAGCATCCTGGAAATTCTACTCACTCTTGCGAGAGAGAAAAATCAGTCCAATATCCCATATTACTGTAGTAGATTGAATGTTACTATTACTCAATTATTCTATGCCTTGATCCTGTGCCACTAAAATCAAGGGAAGCAGGACAGGTCCCTACAGATGTTATACAAAATGGAAATATAATCAAGCAATAGAATTGTCTTTACAGTGTATGATGGCCACTGAAATATAAAACAAAAAAGGTAGTTTAAAAAGGAGAAAAAACGGTTGAGAAAATTTGGAATATGACTACAAAGCAGGTATTTTCTCTTGCTGTTACTTCTATCTGCAACCATATTATTTGCATACCTATCTTTTTCTTAATTTATGTTCTGCTTAATCTTTGTAGCCTTCATGCACAGAGCACAGAAATCAAATGCCAAAAAGACTGCTGAAGGATAATCAGGGTAACCAATAACAAAAAGCAAATAATTTGTTTGATTTCTCTCTTTATTGCCACTTCTGTTTAATCATTGCTGTATTAAATTTATTTTTATCATCTGGTATTACATGGTATAATAAATGTACTTTTCGATTTATACTTTTAATAAATCAGTACAAAGTTGTGTGTGTGTGTTTATTTCTTTGATGACACTGACTAGGATAAAATAATTTGGCAGTGTTACCAATGCCATTTGCTGTTTTGCAAACAGTTGGTTAGCCAATGCAACAATTCCTTACCGAGGTACTCCTAGCTGATTTTTAATTTTATGCTACTATATCTTTTATTTACATCTCACAGTTAGTAAGAACTGGATTTTTTTTTCAGACATTCTTTTCTTTTTTACATTAAAATACACTAATATGGTACTCAGAAATGTGGAAAGAATGAATATAGAGGATAGATTCAGTTTTCCATTCCAGAAATGTCAGAATCAACAGTGAACATTTGGCATTTCTTCAGACTAATAATCCAGGTGGTGAAGTCATATGTGAAGCATGTTGAGAACATAATTTCATCAATTACTACTAATGTTTCTTATCTTCACAGATAAAATGCTGAGTTTTCCTGAACTCAAGTTAATTAATTTAGAAGCTATATGAATTTACACCACTGAATCTCAATTTTGGAGTAAGGCAGTATTTATATACAGTATTTTAATGTTTTCAAATACTGTGCTTCTTGGACATTTCTGTTCAAGGAAGACAGAAAATAGGCAATGCTACTTATTGAAACTTGTACTGTTTCTTGGTGTATGCAAGTGTTTGTTCCATCCAGGTCTATACTTTACTGATATCACTGTAGTTCTGCTGCACAAATGGGACCATTTATGGAAAGGCTAGGCAAGAGGACTTGGCAGCCACCTTCATGCTGGTAAACCAGTATGAAGCTGTTCTGCCATATCTAGCCTATAGCTGTGGACTGCCTGAGAAGGTGCTTCGGGTGCCTGCAAGTGGCTCCAGGTTGGTGTGGGAGGAATCAGTGTTCCCAAAACACTGATTCAGTCCCTTCCATAAAGCCTGTGTTCTTAGGTTTACTGTCAGTAACGGGACTTTCCACATATACAGCTATTAAGTGAAATGCTAGCCCTATTGAAGTGAGTGGGAATTGAGATTTCACTCACTGTTTCTGTCTGGCTGTGCAGAGTTGGTATAGTCCCAATCATTGATCTCAGGGGGTGTTGCATTCGCCTGTAAAAACACCTTAGTGTTCTGTATTCAGAGTACTGTGTCTGAAATTATAAGAGTTAGAAACATAATGTATCAATTTAATAATATTTAGCTTATATAGCACTTTTTCATTTCTATATCTCAAACCAGGTAAGTAAGTTTATATTTTGCAGAAACTAATCTGGGCCATCAGAGAAATGCCAATATAGTATCCCAGAAAGTAATAGCTCAATCCAACACACACTTTTGGATCTTTTAGAAAGTTTGCTGGTTTTGTAATGAACAGCTATCTCCAGTCTTACTTTCTTGCAGAGTAAATTTCTAGTCATTATATATTTCCTTTGCTGAAACACTTTTCTTCAAATGCTTGACAGCTGGTGTAATGATTTTCTAGGTATGTTCCTCTTCAGATCAGTCATGACAAACCCAGCAGATAAGTAAAAGTGATATCCACACATGACTCTCTAGCTATCTAAGAAAAGGTAAAATGAAACGTTCATGTCTCTCTCTATATATAATGATCTCAAGCAGTATGACTCGTGTTTATTGAGGATATATAGCTCTAATAACCATTCAGCATCAAAGAAAATTTCAGGTATCATTCTCTCCCTAAGGCCAAGAGTTATTTCCATACTTTCTCCCTGTCCCCATTTTGAAAAATCAGAAACTGAAAGAATCCATTTTATGACTGTAATCAGCAGCAAATAACTATGACAGTGGCTGAAAGCTTTCTTCATCAAACTGATGTCTGTTGACTTCTGCAATGTGTATGATATCCATAGTTGCTGTCCATAGTTGCTGTGGACAAGGGCTCTGCACAATATTTTATTGAACTGGGGGTCAAGGCAGTCACTTCCTGAAGGATGAATTTTCTTGGATTAATAGCCTATTAAACGTTGACAGGAAGCCTTTGTATTGCAAAGGTCGATGTTGTAATTTAGTTACTTGACATCTGTCATGTTTGATTTCTTGGCTCATTAAATAAGATATGGGCTGTGGAAGGAGTCAATTATGGTTTCCTGTCTCCAATAAATGTTCACAGAATTGAAGGACCCGGAGAGTATAGTCTAACACTTTATCACAACCTTGAGTACATCTTGTCAACATCACTGAGGCTTTTGATAGAACAACCCATCAGATATTTGTATGATTCTTTTACATAGCCCCATACTAATTCTTCAGATTACTCAAGTTCAAGGAAAAACATGTGTGCCGTATGGGTATGCAAAATGAGGGGACATTACTGAGCCTCTCCTCTTGTTTTGTTCTCCAATTCCATTTCTGATTTTGGTCTCATAACTCATTCAAGGGTCTTGTGACATTGACCTGGATCCACCTAGGTACTTAGATGCCTAAACACCAGATGTAGGAACCACTACAATCCACAAAACCCTTGCTTGGCTGCCACCTAACCCTGTAGGCATCTGAACTCACTCAATGTATTTCACTGGAAAAGTTCCCTTGGCACCTATGTTTCTGCCTCTAGGCATCCAGGAGCCTAAAGCCCCAGCAAGATTCAGGAATGGGGGGAAATAAGCACTCCTCCACCTATCTCATGTGGGATGTGGGACCTGATCTGTTAGGTGTGCTCAGAGGACACTTAACTCCCCCCGAAAACAGCCAGAAGAGGATGAGTTCCCTTATAACCTTTAGCCTAGTGATTAGGGTACTCAGGAGGTGAAAGAACCCCACTTCAATTTCCCCCTCTGTCTGATGAGGAGAGAGGATTTGAATAGCAATCTTTCAGATGTGTGCTCTGGGGATCATATTTTTACATGCCTGCCTTTCCCTCTTCATTGTCTTAGGAGCCTATGTACCTAACTCAGGCTTTGTTAATCCCAATACCGTTCCAGAGATTTGTCTAGGCACCTGCAAGGTGAGTGTTCTGATGCTCAGTGTCACAATGATCGGGATCCAATGATCCAGTCCCGAAATAACAGAAAAAAAAGTGTATATCTTTACAATATCACTTAGCTCTGTAAGGTTGGTGAAGGGTGTTCAGTTGCATCACCTCAACTCCTCCTCTCTGTGAGGGCAGGGCATTGGGTCTCATTACCATGCCTACAGATTTCACTTGTTTTCTGCATATATATTCTCAGTGGCATTTTCATGTTTATTTGTGGAAACTGAGGAAATCAAGTACTTCTTGACCCAAGATATTCAGGCTAGCACTGACTGATTGTCTTATCCACATAAATGAAGACCCTTCTTTTCAGGGTGCTATCAGCTATGAATTTTTTTGTAGCCCACTAATGGATTCTGCAATAGTCTGGCATTTGCCTTTGTCAGGATTTGTACAGTATATACTGTACAGAGGTAAGCCACAATCTTACAACACTTAACACATCTTTAAATGCTCCAAAAATTAGGTGGCATTGTTTATCCTCTTCAGCTAGGGGATCTGCAAGTAGGAACAAATTTCTATCTGGAAGTATTGCTCAATTTGAGCATTGAGTGAAAAACCTCAGAAGGAGGTGAATTTTTTCCTTTGCTTTCATTACTTCAACATCTTGTTGGACACGGAAAGCTGTGATGTCTTTCACTGATGGAGTCTATATGCAAGTGACATAGGTGAAAATGGAATTCTGTGCAGTTGTGTAAATGACTTTCCTACCTTTTGTCCTTGGGACTCTTTTGTTCTTTTAGGGGAAGTTTCTATCTCCTCACTTTCCTGAGATAATGACACCACAGCTTGAAGTCACACTGAAGGATGTCACTTTCATTCTGGGACTGCTCTCTCAAGGGCCCTTCATTATTACACTGTTAAAATAGTCAGGTCTATGTTTATCAATGGTGAGGATGAGGCCTAGAGGGCAATGATTTAGAGATGAGGGAAATGAATTTTTTTAGTAAAAAAGGAATAGTAACCACTTAGTACCAAAAAACATAAATGAGACTTTAAGAAAAGTCTCACTAGGTTTGGACTGGTCTCACTTGGGGCACGGGTCACTTACTGGAGGATTCTCTGCATCTTGAAGTCTTTAAACCATGATTTGAGGACTTCATAACTCAGACATAAGTTAGGGGGTTGCTAAAAGAGTGGGTGGGTGAGATTATGTGGCCTGCATTGTGCAGGGGGTCAGACTAGATCATCATAATGGTCCCTTCTGACCTTAAAGTCTATGAGTCTATGATTTTTGATCTATTGAGGTTGGCAAAACTGAAGTGACGAGTTTGTTCTCTCATTCTCTGCCAAGGGGGAGAAGGGTGTGCAGCAAAGTGTCTTCTTTTGGTAGTGTGATTTGTTGTTGTCTTTTGGGGGGAGGAAAAGGGGGGCAGTTCTGTGTTGATTCTCAGGGCACCCATGGCTGAGACTCTCCTTGTTGCCACTTGCCTCATGCGTGAAGGAGTCTTGCCTGGGAAAACTGGGTGTTAGCTCACTAGTTCAGCCAGCCCAGCCTGTCAGACACTCAAGCACTCTTCGTGGTGCTATACCACCCCTGACGGCTCAGAGTAAATGCACCCCTAAGTCCATTCAAAGTGTCCTCCTGTGATAGACAACCCAGAATCACCGGATACCCACAGAAATCCCAGATGCCCTGCTCCTAAAGTGGGTCACGATCACATCTTAATGATGTCACCAGGGCTGGCTTAGACTTCTTGGGTCCCGGGGCCAAAGCTGAAGCCCAAACTTCACCACTCAAGGCTGAAGCCAAAGCCTGAGGGCTTCAGCCTGGGTAGAGGGGCTCAGGTTACAGGCCCCTTGCCTAGGGCTGAAGCCCTTGGGCTTAGGCTTTGGCCCCCCTGCCCAGGGCATTGGGGCTTTGGCCCCACCACCCGGAGCAGCATGGCTTAGGCAGGGTCAGGCTTCAGTGTCACCCCCCTCCTCCAGGTCATGTAGTAATTTTTTTCTTCAGAAGTGGGTCACGGTGCAATGAAGTTTGAGAACCCCTGCTCTAGATAGAGGCAGTTGTGGCCTCACAACATTTTAAATTCAGTCTAACCCCTAGAGGGCAATGAAGAGCCACATTTGTGCTAGCATGAGTTGCGTTCAGTCTATTTCTCTTATCTTTGTATATATACTAGGCTGGAGTGCTTTTATGATTTTAACTACCACATGTATGCTGATGATTTACGCACAGGCCTCTCTAAAGGACTCAGAAAAGCAGACTGAGATCTTTTTCATTTCTTAATAGATGGGACAGAAGTGTCAAATCTTCCACAAATTTAAAAAAATAAAAACCTTTCTATTTAATATTGTTAAAATATAATGTACTATTTCTGTGTTGACAAGAAATTGCTGCAGCCAATATTTTGAATTATTGAACCTATTTTTCTGATATATTCCAGAATATTGAATCATATATAATTGTATATAATTTCCTTTGTATTTATATACCAGGAAAATATCATTGTATTCAATTTCAACGACAATAGCATATTGCTGAAAGGATTGTTTCTTGTTGAAGTTACAATAACAGGAAGAGACACAAAAACATCTGAACTGATAGTCATTTACTAAAAGAGAAAAGAATGATTTTTTAAAAGCGAGTGAAAGGCAAGAGAAACAAGAATACAGGAATCAGGAGCAGTGAATTTAAAGCATGTATTGGCCATATTAATCTACAGTTGGATAAAGAGAATACATGATAAGAACAGTATGACCAAATGTATTATTTATGGCATTATTTCTTTATAACTATAAACCACATATTATCCCTTTTGAGTTACACCTTTGGCCTATTATGTAAATTTATCTTTGATATTTGGGTGGTCTCTGGAATTCCAGACTCTTAATATAGTAGTTAGTGCACAACAAATGTTGCTGGAAGCCATTTCCTGTTGGGATTTGAATTTCCAAGTGCATCTTTGAACTTGTGAAGTGTCACCAGTGGTAATGCCCCTAAAATGTCTAGGTATTTAGGGCCTGATCTTCAGCTGGTATAAATCAACCATTTACACCACCCAAGGATCCTAGCCTTCATTTATGAAAAATGGTGTAGCCTGTTGCCATAACCATCATCATTTCCTTTATAGTGTAGAAGGCACAACAGCACAGCTTATTTTGTATAAAACACTTGTGTTGCATTTGGAGACACTGAAGTCTTGTTTCCCTGGATGAATGTTTAGATGTTCATGTTTCTCAGAAATGTCTTAGCTAGTGTTACTTTTGTTATATTTTTTTCCCCTGGATGTCCAAAATCAACTTACAGAAAAGCTTTGAACCAAATTATGAGATAACATTAAAATGGCAGAAACAATGTAATGTCTAAATTAGCTGTAAACAAGTTAATCATATATCTTAACACCTATTTTAGGCTTGTTTTTTTTTTTTAAATGAGTCAGGCAATATTTTCACCCTTGTTTTTATCTCTTCATTGTTTTAAAGTGTGCTTAGGAGCTTTTACAATATTTTGACATTTCCCATATACGAAACATCTTTATTTTAAAGAGCCCTAAAATAAAATGAATGTGATTGCTTTTGTTTAACAGCTTCATCTAGTTGCTTACTCAGTGGAAATATATTTGAGCAATACCATTCCTGATGAGGTCAGCTAGTTACTGGTGGCAAATTTAACATCAGAAGAGTATTTACAGTAATTGAGTAAAGACTGCCTACCCTGCCTGTAACACAGCCAGTTTGGGTATAGAAATAACTAAGTTCAAATACTGATAGGGTGCTTTATTGCTAATGGATTAGTGGAAAACGAATGAGGTTAATGTACCATGGAAGAATAAATTCTCACTCTTAATTCAAATGCTGTTTACAGAAGAAGAAGAAGATTCAATTACACACAGAAAGCTTAGAATTTTAGACAAGTGTTAGCTATTCAAAAAGCAAAGTTAAGTAGGGAGAGAAAAATCACTTCCACCCTCCAGTTTCATATTCCACAGACAGAGGCACCTAGGGCAGGAACCCACAAGGGAAGAGGGTCTTGTTTGTTTCAACAACACTGACTATTTTTATTTTGAGTAGGTAACTCTCTTCCATTTTCTGTTCAGATGTTTTCAATTATTAGTTTATACAGGGGTCGGCAACCTTTCAGAAGTGGTGTGCTGAGTCTTCATTTATTCACTCTGATTTAAGGTTTTGCATGCCAGTAATATATTTTAATGTTTTTAGAAGATCTCTCTATAAGACTATAATATATAACTAAACTATTGTTGTATGTAAAGTAAATAAGGTTTTTAAATTTTTTAAGAAACTTAATTTAAAATTAAATTAAAATGCAGAGCCTCCCAGACTGGCGGCTAGGACCCAGGCAGTGTGAGCGCCACTGAAAATCAGCTCACATGCAGCCTTCAGCACACGTGGCATAAGTTGAATACCCTTGGTTTATAAGGATAATTGTTTCCTGACCTAGGACTAAATAATGCCCCCTACAAGAAAATCCTGTGGTGGATGGGAACGTTTCAGAATTTCCTCTGAAATAAGGAAATTATGGCCAGGGGAATAGGAACTGAGCTATCACAGATACCCCTTTCATGTATTTAGGGTGGAATCAAAAGTAGCCACCACCTATGCACTGTTCATGGTCTGGGGTGGTTCTGCAGCACACTACTTCATCTTTCCCTTCTTGTGGGCTCCTTAAATAAACTCTACCAGTCCATAATTCATAAAACATCCCCCTTCTAAGTTTAATTTACTTTATAGAATTTAAAAGCACTCAGTTCTAGGGCTTCTCCTCTTTTTCCAGATGAGAATCCTCCTGTCTCCTGGGCCACAGTCACCCCTATCTAGCTGGAGTCTTTTCCCCCTCATGTCCCAAACTCAGTCTTGGGCTTCCCCCCTTTTCATAGGAGAGCATCCAAGCCTTCTCACTTCATTGTGATTATTCCCTGTTTTTGGCAGGGCACTCTGACCCCTACCTGACTGGATTCTTGGCCCCTGAAGTCTCAAACTCCCTTGCAGTCTTCTACTCTACAGCTTGCAGGAGACTTCTAGCTCCTTACAGTTTCACTTTACCATCATTTCCTCTCTTTGTTTCCTGTGGCCCTCTAGCTTCTTATACAGTCCACATGTCTTCTAACAAGCCAGGGGTTGTTAATGAGGCACAGGTGGGATGGATCAGTTCCCACTATTCCACTTGTAACAAAGTTCCTCCTCTACCTTGGTGGGTCCTGTGCTTATTTGGCAGATTTGCTCACCTGAGTGATCTTCCCCACAGTCTGGGTCAACTTTTCCTGTGCCTGATCAGGAGTTAGGAGGAACCCAGGCCCACCTTCTACTCTGGGTTCTAGCCCAGGGCCCTGTGGATTGCCGCTGTCTATAGTGCCTCCTGTAACAGCTGCATGACAGCTATAACTCCTTGGGCTACTTCCCTATGACCTCCTCCAAACACCTTCTTTATCCTCACCACAGGGCCTTCCTCCTGGTGACTGATAATGCTTGTACTCCTTAGTTCTCCAGCAGCACACCCTCTCACTCTCAGCTCCTTGTGCCTCTTGCTCCCAGCTCCTTACACACACTTCCTCTCCTCAGGCTCTCCCTTCCCTGACTGGAGTGAGCTCCTTTTTAAACCCAGGTGCCCTGATTAGCCTGCCTTGATTGGCTGCAGGTGTTCTAATCAGCCTGTCTGCCTTAGTCGGTTCTAGCAGGTTCCTGATTAGTACAGTCCCTGCTCTGGTCCCTCAGGGAACAGAAGTTTGCTTCTCCTGGGGCCAGTACTGGCTCTCCCTTTGACTGCTCTGCTGTAGAGGAAGGAGGGAGAGGGCTGCTGCAGCTGCTGCTGCTGCTGTTCCTGCTGGGTGCTGGGCTGTCGCTGCTGCTGTTTCTGCTGCTGTTCCTGCTCCTGCTGCTCCCCTGGCTGGGCTAGACACTGCCACCCACCCCTCTTTCTGCTGTCTGTTTGCTGGCTGGCTGGTGGTTCCCACTCCCCCTTCTGTTCCTCCACCTTCAGCCCCTGGGGGGGGGGCTGCTGGCCTGCTTCCCAGAGAGGAGGAGAGTGAGGGACCCCAGCTCTTGTTGCTGAGGACACCATCCTCTGAGCGGGGTCCCTCCTGCCTGGACACCAGACCACCACCACCTGGAGCTGCTGGAGCTGCTGGGGCAGTTGCTGGGGAGCTGTTGGTGCCCGGAGGAGGAGAGGAAAGAGACGAGGACTGCCTGCTGCTGGGAAACCACGTAAAGACCACTGTGGAGGGGGCTTTTCTGGACTGAGTCTTTTTTGAACTGTGCTCTTGTGGTGGGGGTTTGGACTGTGTCTGCTGGGGCAGCGGGGGTGTGGCGTGGAGCCTGCCCCCGGTCCATCCGTGTCCCCCTTCGCCCCCACCACCATCGTTGCCCCCTCCACCACCCCCGCTGGCTGTTTTCCTTCTGCTTTGGACTCCTGCCTCTGGGTCTGAGCTGCTTGCCTGGCTCACCACGCCCACTTCCACCATTTGGGCCTGCAGCAGCAGCAGCCAAACATTGACTTTTTGGCATGAGTGCCTGTGGGTGCACCACCTCCCCCCTCCTCCTGGACTGATCCCCTGCCCTTTGCCACATTTGTCCACCCCACCTATTTCCCTCTGCCGCCTGATAGTTCTGCCCCGGCCCTGCAGCTGTCCCTGTGGTCCCCCTACCCCAATCCCAGCTTGCCCTTTCCCCCCACCCTGTGCTCCCCCAGCCCTGATCGGTCCCCTCCCCGGGCGCCCATGCCCCCTCCCAGGTGCTTGTGCCCTTCCCCATTTGGTTTCCCCTTGTTCACTGCACTCCCCCCTCTGCTGTTGCCCCCCCCGCTCCCCTAGTGCAACTGGAGGAGCCGGAACCCCCCTCTGCGTTGGTGCCCTGAAACAATCCCACCCTTAGGTCCTTGGTTGCTCCCTACGCCGCTTTAGCCTTCCCCTTCTGGTGCCCTCCTCCCCTGCCTGCAGCCTAGCGGGGAGGGGTGGCCGCCTCCTCTCTTTCCCCTCCCCTCGCTCTTTGTCCCCCTCCCCGCTCTCGTTATGGCAGGGGATGCGGCGGGGGAGACCCCTCGCGATGCTCCCACTACCCCTCCTCCACCTGCCCCCGTGTCCACTGCCCAAGCCTCTACCTCGACCGCTGCTGCCGATCCACCTACCACCGCCCCTGCTAGGGCACCGGTGGCGGCGAGTACTGGGGAGACCTCCGTTGCTGCCACGTCTCTTGCCCCTTCTGATTCGGGGGGGGCCCCCCCAGCCGGTGGGAAGGGTCGGGGTGGGAAGAAGGGTAAGGGCCCCGCTAAAAAGGCCAGGCCCTCCATGGCGGAGACTGCCCCCGCTGCCGCAGCCCCACTACCGGCTGTGGCATCCCTCCCCGCTATTCCCTCCACCAGTTCTGCAGGTGTCCCTCCCCCGGCCCCCAGGGCGTACGCCCAGCTGGCGGCGGCCCCCCCACCTGCTGCTGCTCCTCCGACCGCTGCTTCCGCCAACATCTACAGCGGCCGGGGCCCCTTTCCCACTTTGACCAGGAAGCACAGCGTCCGTTGCCTCCTGGTGGCCGCCTCGCCCCACGTGGAGACCTACGTGCGGGCGTTGGCGAGGGTGGTGGGGCCCACGGCCATCGTGGCGGCCTCCAAAATGTACGGGAAGGTGGTCTTCTTACTGGCATCGGAGGCTGTCGCCCAGGCGGCGGTAGAGACGGGCCTGGCGGTGGGGGGCGTGTTCGTCCCCCTGGAGCCGTTGGAAGACCTGGGGGCCCGCTTAATCTTGACCTCCGTCCCTCCCTTCCTGCCCAATGCCGCCCTGCTGCCCGCCCTTTCTGCCCTGGGACGCCCCATCTCTGTCATCAGCCCTCTCCCCTTGGGCTGCAAGGACCCCGCCCTCCGTCATGTTCTCTCGTTCCGCCGGCAAGTGCAGCTTCAACTGCCGCCGGCAGCGCGTGGCGGAGAGGCGCTCGAGGGGTCCTTTCTGGTCCCCTACCAGGGAGCCCACTACCGGGTGCATTACTCAACAGGGGAGGCCCGGTGCTACCTCTGCAGGGCGATGGGGCACGTCCGGAGGGACTGTCCCTTGGCCCAGCACGGAGGAGCGTCCGGGACCCCCGAGCCCCGGCAAGGCGCCAGCCCTGTCATCGCCGGTGCCCCTGGCTGCCCAGCACCCGAAGCTGCCCCTCCTCCTCCTTCTCGATCCACCTCTGTGGCTGAGGGTGTGGCGGGGCTACCGCCGGACGTGGGAGAGGGCTCATCCCAGGGGGAATCCTCCCCGGTTTCTGCTGTCCCACCACTGCCTCCCCGAGTCCCTGAGCCATTGCCCTTGCCCCCCGAGCTGACCCCTGTTAGTCAGCCCCCAGATGATGCCATGGAGGGCTGGTCCTTAGTGCAGGGGAAGCGGGACAAGCGGAAGGCTCGAGTTTGCTTACATCCTTTGGATTCGGAGGCCCCCCGGAAGAGCAGGAAGGGGGGCACCGATGACGAGTCTTCTGCCTTGCCCCCTGATGACTCCCGTTGTGTGGAGCCGGCTAGGGATGCTGTGGCAGCACCGGAAGGTAACACCGCCCCTCCTCCAGGGTCCCTTCCTGTGGAAGCCCCCGAGGGAGCCTCTCTCGCCCCCTTCCCACTTGACACCTCTGAGAGCGCCGCGGTGGGTATCGCCTCGGGTGCTGGCGGGGAGGGCCCTGGGGTGGTGGATGGTGATCTCCCTCCCATCTATGCGGAGATCGAGGCCCTGGGTTTGACCCCGGTCACACAGGGGGAGGACGACCCTCTGCCGGCGGGCCTCGATCTGGGCGACCTCCCTACATCCCCCCTGTCCCTGGGTTCCCTTCCCCTACCCACTGTTTCTGCTCCCACCTCTGAGAGTCCCCTGGAATCTTCTATCGACCTGGCTGCGGGTGGCACTCTGTTGGCAGCTGCCGAGCCCCTTGGGGCGACGGCCAGTGCCCCGCTGCTGAGACCCGCTTCCCAGGGGGTGTCCCTCTTGGGTGTGGAGGACCCGCCCTCCTTCCTCAGCAGGGACCCCATTGACCACCATCTCTCTCTGGATGCCAAGGCTGCCGCACGTGCCACAGTGGCTGAGCCCGGCATCGTTAGGGGTCCCCTGCCCACTTCCCAGATCCTTGAGCCTGGCCAGGAGGAGCCACCTTCCGGCGTCTCACCTATGGAGGCTCCGGATCCTGCCTCTACCTCCTTCCCGGATTCTCTCCCTGATCCCCGCCCTACTCCTGTTGGCTCTGTCCTTGTCCCCCCCACTTCCTGTGATGCCAGTGCCGCCCCTGGCAATACCTCCCAGGGAGCGGGTTCACTAGTTCTTTCTTGTCCTGACCCCCCAGGGGCTGCTGTTCTCCTTCCACCGCCCCTTCTTGAATCTGGGAGCGGGGCGGGTCGTGTGGCTTCGGTCCATCTGCTGCCACGTTGGGGATTTGCCCCCTGCCTACCCGCCTTGGTGGGCCACGGGGCTGTGACGGGGGCCCCACTGGGGGCCAGTCATCGATCAGTGACCCCACCCCCCATGCGCTGAGGGAGGAGCTGCGGGAGTTCCTCGAGGACATCCGTGGCTCCCGGAACAAAGTCCATCTTGCGCTCCAGCGGTGGGGGGATTTCCATCAGGTCCTCCGGGCCGCGAGGGCCCTCATGGGGGAGGGTAAGAGGACCGGGAAGCAGGCCGCCGCGGCCTACCGGCGGGTCCGTGTCTTCCGTGACTCCTTACTCACCTTCGGGGTTGGTCACGGATTGCTGCGCGGCCTGCCGGAGGCCGTGGGCGTGTCTGCCAGCGAGGATCCCCCCCAGCCCTCCTCATGGCGCCGATCATCCTTGCCACCTTAAACACCCGAGGCTGTAGGATGGGTCTCCGCAGGAGCCAGGTGCTCTCCTTCCTCCGGGAGGGGGGGTACTCTGTGGTTTTCCTGCAGGAGACCCATACGGATCCGGCCGCTGAAGCTAGCTGGCGGCTGGAGTAGGGGGACGGGGCCTACTTTAGCCACTTCTCTGTCTGCGCGGCTGGAGTGGCGACCCTGTTCTCCCCCGACCTACAGCCCAAGGTGCTAGGGGTCGCCGAGGCTGTGCCAGGTCGCCTGCTGCACCTCCGGGTCCGCATGGAGGGGCTTGTGGTTAATCTCGTCAACGTTTACGCCCCGACATCGGGCCCGGAGAGGCTACGTTTTTATCAGCAGGCGTCCGCCTTCCTCGGCTCCCTGGATCCTCGTGAGTGCCTGGTCCTGGGAGGGGATTTTAACACCACCCTCGAGGAACGGGACCGCTCGGGGACCGAGCAGTGCCCGGCAGCTGCAGATGTCCTCCGGGAGATTGTCGACCGCCACTCCCTGGTGGACGTCTGGCTCGACCACCACCCAGACGACGTCTCGACGTTCACCTTCGTCCGGGTGGAGGCCCATCGGTCGCGCCACTCCCGGCTGGACCGTATTTACCTGTCACGTTTCCACCTTTCACGGGCCCACTCCTCCAGCGTTCGGCCAGCCCCCTTTTCGGATCACCACCTTGCCACCGTGACGGCCTCTCTCAGCACGGAGAGGCCGGGGCCGGCCTATTGGCACTTTAATAATAGTTTGCTGGAGGATGCGGGCTTCGTGGCGTCCTTCTGGGAGTTCTGGCTGGCCTGGCGGGGCAGAGGCGCGCCTTTTCCTCGGCGCGGCGGTGGTGGGATCTGGGGAAGGTTTTGCGCCCGGCTCTTCTGCCGTGACTACACTCGGGGTGCCAGCCGACGGAGGGATGCGGCGATAGGGCAGTTGGAGCGGGAGTCTTGGAGCTGGAGAGGCGTCTGGCCGTCAACCCCGAGGATCCATCCCTCTGCGGAGCGTGCCGGGAGAAGCGGGAGGAGCTCCGGGCCCTCGAAGACCATCGGGCCCGGGGTGCTTTTGTTCGATCCCGCATCCACCTCCTTCGGGAGATGGATCGCGGCTCCCACTTCTTCTACGCCCTGGAGAAAAGGAGGGGGGCCAAGAAGCACGTCACCTGCCTCCTGGCGGAGGATGGCACCCCCCTCACGGATCCCGCGGAGATGTGCCAGAGGGCCAGGGCCTTCTACGCCACTCTTTTCTCCCCGGATCCGACCGATCCTAACGCTTGCAGAGTGCTCTGGGATGGGCTCCCGACAGTCAGCACGGGCGACAGGGACCGGCTAGAGCTGCCTCTCACTCTGGCCGAGTTCTCGGAAGCCCTCCGTCGCATGCCCACCAATAAATCTCCGGGCTTGGACGGGCTGACCGTGGAGTTCTACCGCGTGTTCTGGGACGTTCTCGGCCCAGACCTGGTCACCGTCTGGGCCGAGTCTTTGCAGGGCGGGGTCCTCCCTCTCTCGTGCAGGCAAGCCGTGCTGGCCTTATTGCCGAAGAGGGGGGACCTCCGCGACTTACGGAATTGGCGTCCCGTCTCGCTCCTCAGCACGGACTACAAAATTGTTGCGAAGGCCATCTCGATGCGGCTAGGGTCTGTGCTGGCGGACGTGGTCCATCCAGACCAGACCTACACCGTCCCAGGCCGCACCATCTTTAATAACTTGTATCTGGTCCAGGACCTTCTGGAATTGGGGTGTAGGGATGGTCTGTCGTTCTCCCTCTTGTCCCTGGATCAGGAGAAGGCGTTCGACAGGATGGATCATGGGTATCTCCTGGGCACTCTGCAAGCGTTTGGCTTCGGACCCCTGTTTGTGGGTTTTCTCCAGGTGCTGTATGCTTCTGTGGAGTGTCTGGTCAGGCTCAACTGTACCCTGACCGAACCGGTCAGCTTCGAGCGGGGAGTGCGGCAGGGGTGCCCCCTGTCGGGCCAGCTGTACGCTCTGGCAATCAGAGCCCTTCCTCTGTCTCCTCTGCAAGAGGTTGACGGGGTTGGTGCTTCGGGAGCTGGGGCTGCAGCTGGTCCTGTCGGCGTACGCTGACGATGTGCTCCTCGTGGTCCAGGACCCGGGCGACTTGGCGCGGGTGGAGGCTTGCCAGGCTGTGTATTCGGCGGCCTCCTCCGCCCGGGTCAACTGGGTCAAGAGCTCTGGCCTGGTGGTCGGGGACGGGTGGCAGGCGAGCTCCCTCCCACCCACACTTCAGGCCATCCAGTGGAGCTCGGGGCCGCTGCTCTATCTCGGCATTTATCTTTCTGCCACGCATCCGTCTCCACCGGAGAACTGGCAAGATTTGCAGGGCAGGGTGACGGAGCGGCTCCGGAAATGGACAGGACTACTCCGGTGCCTCTCCCTTCAGGGGAGGGCACTGGTGCTTAATCAACTGGTCCTGTCCATGCTCTAGTACCGGCTCAACACCCTGGTCCCGGCCCCGTTTTTCCTGGCCAACCTCCGGACGGCGATTCTGGAGTTCTTTTGGCCAGGGATGCACTGGGTCTCTGCAGGGGTCCTCCACCTGCCCCTGGAGGAGGGGGGCCAGGGCCTGAAGTGCCTAAGCACTCAGGTCCATGTCTTCTGGCTCCAGGCCCTGGAGAGGCTGCTGTATGGTGCAGGTAGTCCGGCGTGGAGCGTATTGGCGTACGCCTTCCTCTGCCTCTTCCGAGGGCTCCGATACGACCGGCAACTCTTTTACCTCCATCCGAGAGGTCTTCAGCTAGACCTCTCCAGGCTGCCAGTTTTCTACCAAGACCTCCTCCGGACCTGGAAGCTCTTTTCAACCACCAGGTCCATGGCGGCCACCGTGGGGGCTGACCTCCTCGCGGAGCCCCTGCTACACAATCCCCAGCTTCGTGTGCAGGTGGCGGAGTTTCCCGCGGTGTGCCAGAGGCTGGTCTTGGCGGGAGTCACCAGGGTCGGAGACCTCCTGGACTACGACCAGGGAAACTGGCTGGATCCCCTGACACTCGCTCAGCGCATGGGACTCTCCAGACCTCATACTTCCCGGCGCGTACTTCAGAAAGTGAAGGCCGCTTTACTGCCTGCTGCTCGGGCTTACCTCAACCGGGTCCTGTGAGAGGGCACGCCCCGCCCACCCTCCACCCCAGGCCCCGTGGACATTTTTATCTGGCTCCTGCCCCGTGGACCCAATCGGCCCCCTCACCCTTTCACTGCCAGCTGGCTGCACGATCTGCAGCTGGTTCTGTTCCAGACCACACCACAGAAACATCTGTACACGCTCGTGCTCCACACCGTTCACTACCTCACCCTCGCGTCCTGCCCCGATACCAAATGGCTGGACCTCCTGCCACCTCTCAAGGGTGCGAAGCCCCGAGGCTCGCCGGGGATGTCAGTTGGTGGCTCCTTCACAGGGCCGTGAGCACAGGCGTGTACTTGGCGCAGTTCACCCCGTCCCTAACACCTGCTCTTTCTGTGGTGAGAAGGAGACCTTGGCGCACATTTATTTGGAGTGCGCCAGGTTGCAGCCCCTGTTCCGGCTCCTCTTAAATATTTTCTTGCGTTTTTGGTTGCACTTTTCCCCTCACCTTTTTATCTACACGTTCCCCATCCGTGGCCCCACAAAGTCGCGGGATCTCCTTCTCACCCTCCTCTTGGCCCTGGCCAAACTGGCCATCTACAACACCAGGGAGAGGAGGTTGGCTGACGGGATTTCCTGCAACTGTAGGGCCTATTTCCATTCCTCCATCTGTTCACGCATCCGGGCAGAGTTCCTCTGGGCAGCGTCCACTGGCTCCCTTGATGCCTTCGAGGAGCAGTGGGGTTGTCCGGGGTTCTCTGCTCGGTGTCCGCATCAGGTTCCCTTCGTTTAGCCCTATGACTCCTGTACACCAGTGGTCTGGGTCTGTCACACACTGGCTCTTCAGGTTGGGTGGGTATGGCTTAGTTTTCAGGACAGTGAAAGATGAGTTGTGGGGTGGAGGATAGTTCAAACAGGAATTATTTGGGGTAAGTTCTGTGGCCTGTGTTATACAAGAGCTCACACCAGTTTATCCCAATGGTCCCTTCTGGCCTTGGAATCCACTAATCTATGTCTTTGATCTGAAGCAGCCATAGAACTAATACAGTAACAATTCTACACACGCACACAACTTCAGTACACCAATAAATACATATGTAACAAATTCTTTAAATAATATTTTTAATGGCTTTTGTTCAAAAGTATAAAAGCTTTCCTTAGGTGCACCAATATTTTTCTTGCAAAAGGACTGTTGGTTCTGATTTGTGTAAATCAGCTTCATTGTACTAACTGGAATGGAGAGAACGTGTGGAAGGTGTATGCTATTTACATTGGATGATATGCAGATTGCCGCCACAAAGCCTTCAAGTAGTGTGTGTGTGTGTGTGTGTGTGTGTGTGTGTATACACACACATATGTAAATAAATAAAATACAATATATTTTATATATGACAGTGAACACTGCTATGATTTTCATTGTAACCCATGACAACACAGTCAGTTGTGCTCTAGTTGTACATCTACTATATGAGGATATCTTGAGAAATATTTACTGATCATGAAACAAAAATGACTGATAACACAATGCCTTACTCATACATAGCATAGTAAGGCTTGAGCAGATGCTGTGTAAGGCCCTAATCCTGCAATCAGTTGCATGTGGGTATGTCAATGCACCTACACAGAGCCCCAGTAGTGGTCTGCATGTAATCAGTTACAGAATGAGGGTCTTTGTAGCCTTACATGCTCTTCTAAGGTACTTCATTCTAGATCTGCCACACTATCGCTATTTCCTGGGCATTTTCTGGCAATTGTACTGAACTGTGCTATTTTTGAATACCACAATACATATTGTGTGGTATGGAACACAGATGTTACATACTGAGTGGAATTTACTTTCTAAATTAGACAGACTATAAGGGTCAGACAAAAAAAATACCAGATGACAAAATGAGTTTTCAGTCCCAGAGCAGCGGAAGTTGTCTGGTTTGTTTATTTTCTTTCTTTCTTTGGTGGATATTTCTGATAATGCTTCACAGAGAGCATATCTGAAGGAGGGACTTGAATGAAAAGAGTCTGGCCTCTTGGTAGTGGTTTTCTATGATACACAAAAAGTTACTAGAGAAGAAGTTGAAGTTATCAAAGCTTTCTGCCTGAATCCCAGGCCTCAATCCTTGCTGAAGTCTTTGCAAGATTGGGACCCAAGTCTCCATAAGTGAAAAGGTAGTGCACTTATATATGAAGATAATGCCTTTAGAGACATCACAAAGCAAGAGCCTGGAAGTATACAAACTGAGTCACTTAAATCAGTGCTAACAGAGCTGAACTGCAGATCTTTATGATGCAGACTTCAAGACTGTGGAACTAGATATAGCAAGTGACTATACACAGTGAAATGGCTTATCCTACAAAGACAAAACAGTCATCCCTTGCAATAACTAAAAAACACAGCCAACCTTAACATGTGCATGTGGGGAAAACTCTTGCGTATGGAATCCTGTCAGGCTTTATGGAAAAGCTCTAAGATCCTGAAATGTTTTATATTATTAAATATACATTTTTAATGGCCTATATGAAAGAAAGTTAAAGTAGAAAACTTTGAAGAGATACTTGAAACTGATCCTGGCCATTTCAAATTATTGAAGACTGTTCTGATTTAGGAATGATGTCACATTTCAATGATCTACTTTGTTTGGAATCAAAGGAAAGTCATTATGGTGACTGAAATATGATTGTAACTACATTTTAAATAATAATCCTGATCCTGTTCCCATTTACATCAATAAGCATTTTTGTGGGAACAAGATTGTGCCCAGATTTGTTAATGATTTTGCTTAATTATATATTATATATTGACAATTTTTTTTTCAGCTTCACCAAGACACTTTGCTATGGCTGTAGAGTAAATCTGGAGATATCTGGGCCAAACCAGTTTTCCAAATTAAAGATAGAGAAAACTGGGCTTCATCATGGAAGCTGGTAGCTACCTTAACGATACAGAGGCTAATTCTACGCAGTCGCATCAGACACCCTACCTCCAACAGACGCTCTCACATGAGTGTTATACTCTATCGAGCTCTTGAGAATGCATAATGGGGGCAAATGTAGTTCAGGCTTCCAAACTAGATCTAAATGTACAGTTTGAAAGAAGAGAACAAAACCTAGCTTCTCTTAGGCACATCCTCGTTCCAAAACACTTAATAACATCAGTTTGAGGTGTTTAAGCAAAGATCTTGTTTTCAACCTATTAACTACAAACACCTCCAAAGTATGATTTTAGTTACAGTCTAAAACAAGTTTTGTTCATTGAATTGATCTAAACCATAGTCCTTTGAAATTCAGCTTTCTCTTCACAAGAAGAAAGAATCTTTGTTTAATTATTAACGCTTCATGATACTGGGGACTCTTTAGAAGAGTTCATTTAAATGTGATACAATTATTTTGTGTGTCATTCTACTGAGAGTTACATCAAAGTGATAGGACCTGAAACATTGTTAATTAGTGGCTAAGGTATCCTACCAGCATGTAATGCTGTAAGTATTGTAACACACATGCTTTTTGACTAGGTCTAGTCATACTTTGAGGAACACTGTAAACACTGCTCACCGGACTGTATCAATAAATATGTCCAGGCAGACAAGGCAGTGATTTCAGGGCACTCTTTCAGAGAGTGGTCCAGGCAGCTGGCTGGGAGTACAGCATCTCGTAGTCAGGTTAGATGAAAGGAAGAAACCGATGGCACTACACAAGTCACAGAAATTACTGATGAGTTGGAGTGGGGCTTGTGCAAACCTCTAGTTAACAGAACAGACCTTTGGCCCCAAGAAGCAGAATCTCAGCTTTCATTAAAAAAATGTCTAGTCCCTTTTCTTGAGAATATAGCCTTGAAAATATAAAATTATATAAATGGATCTCTATGATTTAAAGAAACAAGTATCCTGGCTCAATTTCAGCAGCAAATGTCTGGTAAGCAGGTTACTAAAATATCCACACCACTCCCATCCACCTCCGCACACACACTTCTTATGTAAAAGGAGTAAGTTAAAGCTGAGATGTTTTAAAAAAAAAGAACATCCCTCCCCCCCAAAAAAAATTCTCAGGCCAACCCTGATCATAGTGCCTGGGAATCTTGTTTGAGAGACCATCCTCAGAATGCTGAGGCTGGTTTGACTTGTTACATTATCTAGCCCTCTTTCGAGCTGGCATTGAGCTGGCTATTCACTGAGGTAGCTGCAGTACTGTGTGTGTGCCTGCCTTTGTCATGCAATTACTGCAAGGGGACTTCTCCTCCTGCATCCCCTAACAGCACTACTAAGAGCATGATAGGTGGATACATCACATAATCTCTGAAACATGCACCCCTGCAGGTTGCTCCAACAATGTATAGGAAAAGAAAACATGGCCAAATTACCTCTGCACTGAGTTGGAATCCTGAAACTGACTTCTCTCCCAGACATTTGCTCAAACATGAAGCTTGGAGAACCTGGACTGCTAAATAGCCTGGAGAACTGGTCCCGCAACAAACTGACCATACCATCTAGAAAAGACTTACTCTCTCATTTCATTCTTCTATACCAGCAAAGAGAGACTTCCAGCTGTTAAGGGAGACTCATCCCTGCAAGAGCCAAAGGGGATCTATTCCCAACCAGCCAAAAGAGAGGACCCATTCCTCACCAACCAGCCATAGCAAGAGGCCTCCAAATGAAATGCCTGCCTTCACTGCTACTAGCAAAGGCTACAGATCACCCACCAACACTTTGAGGAACAGCTGCCAGGTCATGGAATCAGAGAGAGAAGCCTCCATGAGTTGCAAAGAGAAATGGCAGTGGTGGATTGAGACAGCTGTGTGGATTGATGATTTTGGTGTGGGGGTATTATTTTATCTAGGCAATATTGCATGTAGCCTCAACTTAGGTGGAACATTTCTGATCCCCTTGTTAAAATATTGGTAGCAAATCAATGGATGAAATAGACCTTTATCCTTTCTTGCTTCTGTATTTTTGGGAATGCTGGAGGTAGATGGTATTCAGCTATATTTCCCCATTCAAACCTACAAAATAATCAGCTTTCATTGCTTAAGCTAAGATGAAAGATCAGAAAGCTCCATGGGACTGTTACTGGTGAGGAAAATGACACTAATTACCACAGAGAGAAACACTCTTTAATTGCCTAAAACAGATAGAATGTATTTCAATTGTTGTCTTTAAGGGATTATATTCATAGCAGCAGTTATATTAGGCAGTAATTTTTTTCAAACAATTAAATGCTGAGGGTAAAGCCACAGGGTTCATTTCAGAGTGGGGGAAAAGAGTTAATTATACCTTCAACTTGCTAGGTACATTATTCCTATTACACAACAGGAAAAAACAGCAATCACCAACTTTTTTAAAAAATTACTTTTCCTGCCTGCTGTCATTGAACTTTTCTGCGCTATCATATTCTTGGACTTGCTTATCTATTTATTCCCCTATGGAACAGCAGCAGAGCCCCTCACAGTCATTAGCATAGTTATCTTCAAAACAGCCCTATGAGGAAGAGAAATACTATTAGCCTCATTTTACAGGCACAGAAAGACTAAGGCTATGTCAATAGTACAAGCTTGGGGTGTGATTCCATTGCTCATGTACACATACTTATACTAGCTGTCATAGAACTAGTATGAGTATAATTAGCAGTGTAGCGCTGGTAGCACAGGTAGTGGCAGTGAAGGCATAGCAGAGCCATGCCGAGTACATACCCACCCATTTCAAGTGGGTTTATAGCATTGCTCAGCTATGACACTATTGCAGCTGCAACCTGTGTTACCATGATTATACTGCTATTTATTCTCACACCAGCTAATTGAGAACCAATCCAGGTATGTGTACATGAGCAAGGGAATCACATCCCTAGCACATACTTTAGATTAGTCTCTAAGGATATGTCTAAACTGTAGCTGGCAGGTGTAATTTCAAGTTCAGGTAGATTGAGCTAGTATGCTAAAAATAATTGTGTGGCCACAGCAGCACGGGCAGCGGCTTAAGCTAGCTGCCTGAGGATAATCCTATTTGAAATCTTAGGTGCATGCTGGGCCCAAGACACTGTCCATGCTGCCATTTTTAGCGTGCTAGATTGATCAAAGTTAGTCCCTGTATATCTACCTGAACTGGGAATTAAAGAAGAGTTAAGGTGAATTGGTCCATAACTAGAGGGAAGCGGTAGAATTATCAATACTAATAATCATTCAGAAAAGGTAGCAGTAGTAGTGGGAAAAAATAGATAATATAGTTTCATCAAATGTTGATGATAATGTTCTTTCCATTCCATTAGCATCTCTGGAGGATATCTGGAGGAAGCTACTAAAGTTGGACATTTTTTAAATCAGCAGGTACAAATGACTGGCATCCAAGAGTTTTAAAAGTCTGACTGAGAACTTAATTGGACCATTAATGTGGATTTTCAATAAGTCTTGGAGCAATGGGGAAGTTCCAGAAGACTGGGAAAAAAGCTAATGTTGTGCCAAGCAGGGGTGGCAGGTTTATAGAAATTTGGGTGGTGCTCAGAACCTGCTTCCCCAGCCTCCACCCACTCACCTGCCTAAGGCTCTGAGAGGGAGTTTGGGTGGGGGGAGGAGGTCTGGGGTGCAGACCCTGGGCAGGGGTAGGGGATTGAGGTGAAGGGTTCAGGCTCTGGGAGGGAGTTTGGGTGCAGAAGGGGTGAGAGGTTGGGTTCTGGGAGGAAGTTCGGGTGGGGGAGGGAGTCTGGGGTGCAGGCTCTGGAATGGAGTTTGGGTGCTGCTGTTTCTCTGGTCTCACATTTTGTGATCAGTACACTAATGACTCTCAGCTGCATATCTCATTTTCACAGATGCAGCCAGTGCTGGCACAGATACTACAATGCCAAGGGGAGATCATACATGGATGAAAAGCAGCTGTCTCAACCCAAGCAAGTCCAGAGTGATGCTTGTCAGACAGGAAAGTTTTGGTGGACTCACCAAAACACCATCCTTCCCTTCCACTAAGGGCTTAACCATCATCATTTTTTTCTGAACAGGTCTTTCTTTATTCTATCTCCCACCAAATAGTTTATGAACTCTTACTAAACTGAATTTTGAGAGTGTTATATACCTAAGATCAAAATAAGTTTAGCTCAAGGCATTTCACAAAAAAGATTGGAATATTTTTCTTCTGAATTTGAGGGAACATCATTTAACCATGTGAGAAGGCACAGTCCCTCCACTCCTGTCTTCTCATATAAATGACTCTGACACATCCAGTCTGTAATCACCACCATGTATTAGATTTGTGTTTTATATGCCACCAAGCTCTTACACTCCCATGCAGCAATTCTTATTTATAGTGTTATACAATCATAATGCAGCTCACTCCATGCCAAGAGATTCCTCTCCCTTCCTGTGCTCTTTTTCTACTCTTGCAGTTAAGGGACTAATTAGCTGCTTAGCTCTCCCCAACTCAGGCTGATATAGTAACTAGCCATTCCTACCCTCAATCAGGCTCTCTCTCAGGCGTTAACTGGATTTACAGTGACCAGAATACTGATTCAGCTGCTGGTTCTCAGCACTCTGTGCCAAATCCCCAAACAACTATTTATAATTTTGGGGGATTCTGGAGGTAGATGAAAAACAATTTTAATTGTCACATCTCTTAAATGTAGTATGCAAGGACCAGTATGAAAGTCTATCTGCAATTTAAAATGCTAGATTTCCCAACAGGTCTCTCTGACAAGCTACAATGTTATTCAGATGTACTTGCATAAGCTCTCAAAAACTAGAAATGTTTTCCCATAGGGTGTTTTTGGAAAACTACAGTGAATGCAACATTTCTTTTATTTAGCACAGAAGCATCACATTGTTTGACATCTTTGACTAATATAATCACAAACCCAAGGAAACTCTATCAGTCCCTGTAGAAGCATCATAATGTTGACTCTGAAAGGAAAGGGCAGCTCACCCAGTTTGAAGAGTCATAAAACAAAAGTAAAAAAGTAACAAGAAGCCTATCATTCTGCCAGAGAGAGATGTTAACACTCGCAAGTACCTCCTGAAGTTGTATAGAGAACATTTTTTTAAAAAAATCAATATGTTGGGTAAAGAGCAGAGGACAGAACTAAACTGATTACTGCAATATTCATTAATGTTGCCTCCCACAACAAGCTCTCTAGAAATTATTTTCTGGCACAATTGTAATGAAGATTTTATAACAATTTTCTACATTATTATTCTCTGTTCTGTTTTTCCCAAGGGCAGAGAAAAAGTGACTAAGAAAGAGATGTCAGATTCAATAAATAACATCAGTTTCCAATTATGCCAGGAGCCTTGAACCAGGCAGGCTGTAAAGCAGGAAGTGTTGGGGATGTCCCACAGAAAGTGCACTTAAAGTCTGCTCCAGAAGCATCACCATGGAAGCATCAAAGACTGAAATAAGTCATAACTTGGAAATTAGTATTTGAAGTATTTGTGTATGGCACTCATTTCAATAGCATCTAGGGCTGCCGTGCTATTTTAAAATATACAGTTATAATAAACAATATCAGTCAGTGTTACTATAACCCAATTATTATTATGTATGCAGCACCATAGTGTGTAAGATATCTAACTAGTACTGTCTGTACTAGTACTGTTTTGTACATCACACATTACCATTCAAATATGTATTGAAAAACCTGATTATCTAGATGCATTCTGCCCTGTAGATGATCACACTCAACAAAATTCCACAAGGAACCATTTCTATAGGCAAGGTCTCTGTATCAGAAAAATGCCTTGTAGACAAAGCAAGAAAAAAATGACTGTATTTATATTCTTGCCATTTATGTATTGTATGCAGCAGTAAAACATGTGAAGTAGTGAACGTGGAACAATGAAAGATACTCTTAACTGTGTTTGTACTTGATATCAAGTTGCCATTATGAAAAAGGAAATGAATTAGCTGTTGAACGTCCCACCTGTGAGATTATCTAGTATTTAAAACAGGCTGTACACGCACACATTGTTTGCCTTAAATATGATTTCCTTCTTCAACCTTAGTCCTTGCCAATAGTCACCTCAGTCTCAGCATACGTTTTCAATTGAAAGTAAAAAGTAAAGTTGTAACACTATTGAAACACTCTAGAGAAATAGGCATATGATGTTGAGAAAACAAATCTTCATTTGTAGAGAAATCATTCTAAGTGCCAAATGCAGTCTGGAGTAAGTGGAAGGCTGTAAATGTTGTACCTTCCTTTAAAACCCCTCCTGTCAGTGTAGGTAGTGTCTTCACTGAAGCATGGTGTAGCTGTAGATGAGCTCACAGACTATTTGTGTTTGTCCAGACTGCAGGGCTGGTGCAACCATTTAGGCAACCTAGGCAGTTTTCTAGGGTGCTAGGATTTGGGGGGCACCATTTTCTCCTGCAGCGACCGCGGCGGCCAGATCTTCGGCCACCCCAGTCGCCGCAGGCATTTAGGCCGAGGGAGCTGGGGCAGGAGATCGCAGGGAGGGCCGCCTGCAGCATGTAAGGGGGGGCAGCACTCAGGGGAACTCCCCACCCCAGCTCACCCCTGCCCTGCCTCCTCCCTGAGCATGCCATGGCTGCTTCACTTCTTGTGCCTCCCAGGCTTGCAGCGCCTAAACTCATTGGCACAGCAAGCCTGGGAGGAGGGAGAAGTGAAGTAGCAATGGCATGCTCGGGTTGCTCATGCTCGTGTGAGGAGCAGGAGTGATCTGGGGTGGGGACAGAAAAGAGGAGTTCAGGGTGTAGGAGGGGGCTCCAGACTGGGGCAGGGGGGTGGGGTGCAGTAGTGCCCCAGGCTAGGATTGAGAGGTTCAGAGGGCAGGAGGGGGATCAAGGATGGGGCAGAGGGTTGGCGCTTAGAAGGGAGTCAGGGGTGCAGGCTCCAGGTGCCTCAGGGCAGAGGGTGGGGGGTGGGGAGCTACCGCAGGGGGATGCCTCAAGGCAAAGGGGGGGAGCTGCCACAGAGTGAGGGGTCGCCTCAGGGAGGGAGTGTGGCAGGGGGGTACAACGTGGAAGTTTCACCTAGGGCGCGAAACATCCTTGCACTGGCCCTGCCAGACTGAGGAGATGTCCTTGAAAATCCCTGTGACAGAGTGTTGGGAACCAACAGTATAGCTAGAACTCTGATCTAGAGTGGACCTGACTTTGCCTAATTAGTGGATTAGAATGGGCTGGGAGAAGACTAAAGAGCTAATTAGTCCATTAACACAGGGAGTAGATGCACAGGAAGGAAGGGGGAGGCTGGCTGCAGCCTAGCCGAGCCAGAACTAGGAAAGATCTCTGGGTGGAGAGATCTCTTTCCTCTCCTCACCTTGGCAGAGAGCTGAGAAGAAACTAATGCTGTAAATAATGTTGTGTATGGATCAGTAAAGATGGTGGAAAGACAATGTAAATAAACTACACAGTGGCATTTAATAACTGAAGGTCTCCAGACAGTCTGTGTAGACACAGCAGAAGATAGAGGCAGGATCACACCTTGTCACAATTCCCTTTTCTTTATCATGTGTTGATTTTTCTGAATGCAGAAAGCTGAAGTGAGGTGGATTTTTTTTTCCATCTCTATTTTGTAATTAATTGGTCTCATAGCACACTACTTGTGGCGCAAAGATAGAGTCTCATTAAAGACTGCTTAACTGGACAATTTAAACACAGTGGTAAATGCAACTGCTGCCCCTGTTATCTGTTAGGGTAAGATGCCTCTGATTATAAATAGTTTTTAAAGAAAAATCTATTGAAGTGGAACTAATGCATAGTCTAATTTCAAAGGCATGGAGGGTTTATTTTTAAAATATTTAAATTCTATTCAGGTAGGAATCTTGTTGTTTTTACTCATGAATTCCACAAAATTGGATGGCCCCTCATTTCACCAGTGATGCTGCACAGCCAGGAGAATGATTGGCTGACTTGATGTAATCTAAGGAAATCTCTAAGGTAGTGCCCCTTGCAATATAAAATTCTTGGAGTTGACATGACTTTGTGCTGGACGGTGTACAGGCAAAGAACATTGGCCAACAGGGCTTAATTCAACACACTGACTGTTAAGTACTCTAGTTTATGCCTTCTATGATCACCAGGGGGAATCGCTGCTAATACATGTTTACTGGCAGAATTGTTGACAAAATTCAGGATAAGTCATATTGTGGATAGCATGGCTTTGAGTCCAGGATGTGTTATAAAATTTAGACATTATTTAAAAAAGCCAACTTTGGATTTTTAAAATTATTATTTCCCCTGCTGACTGATGTACTACACATATCCTGCAGTCTGCAAGAACTGCATATTAACTTAGCTTGTAAAAAGTATCTTATAAATTTTATTTCCCTAGGATATTAAAAACTCTAATGAAAAACTGAACATGCAAGATGTCTGTTGATGAGAAGGCAACCAAGGTAACTGATTTTGGGAACCAATAGCTAACCTCATTTTTATTGTCTACAGAAGTTTTAAATAATTTCACAAACATACACTGGCGAAAATGATACCTGAGTTGCACTGAGTGTGTCACAGTCTGCACTACTTCTGTCATTGTTATTCTTACTAATGAGGGGTGGATTTTTTCTTATTATTGGGCTAAATTGGAACTTACACACCCCTGCTTGGGTATGCCGTCTGAGAACTGTGGTTCCAGGCCATCAAGGGGTCCATCATGTACACTTCCCCCCCTCCTTGAGCAAGTGGGTGGAAATATACAGTAAATAGCTCTTTGGATCCACTCCCTTGTTGGCTGGTGCAGCGGGTGTTCATATAAGCCAGCAGCAAAGTACTCTCCTGCCCTGGACAAAGAGAAAGCAGGGAGGCAATGTGTCTCAGAGAGGGTACCTTGAGTCAGAATGCCTGCTCTTGAGTTGGTGCAGTCTACACACCAGCCTTTGCTTGGAATTGTGTCTAAAGGCATAAACTAACCTACGAATAGGAAAAGTTGAGCTTTGCATTTCATTTTTCACCCCTTCAGAACGCTAAGAGTAGTGATAGTATAAGGAAATAGATTTTACTGGGATTTCATGTAGCTTTTATTCTAATTGGGAGCAAATTTGGTTTTGATAGGTTGAGTTTAGGGAAAAAGTTAAAATGTATCTAGCACTTATGAAACATGTTGATCTGGCAGTCCCAGAGCCTGAAGTCTGCTGTTTATTCATAGAATTGGTACAGTCAAGGGAATGGTAAGGCAAGCTTCCCACACAATCCCTTCTCAGCGTACCTCAGCTGGACCTGGAATCTATCTTTAGGGGGCAGAGAGGAGTGCAGTCTCTGTGCTCATTAAATCCTTGGTGTTTCTGCTCAAACCAACAACATTTAGTTCCAATTAAGAGGTCTGACAGCATTCACTGCTCTAACTTTAGAAGGGTTTTGACCTTGAACTGCACACTGAAGTCTAGTCTTCTCAAGATGCTTCCTTCTGGATGAATCAATCTGGATGTAGGCAGACATGTTTTTCAGGCAACCTTCTGAAGAATAAAGATAATTAGAAGTCTTAGCATACATGCTACCCTGGCACACTGAGAAGAAACATTTATACTTCAAACAGGATATAATTTAGGATAATCATCATCTCAGGAATTAAACACAATCAGTGATGGTTATTCCAATATATTTATAGGGAAGGCCAAGTAATATGTTTATATCATCTCATCTTCCTAAATTTAGCTTTGTTTTTGCTGTGATCTTTCAGAGCTCTCTAAAGAATTAATAACCAAAATCAGGAAATCCCCAAAGAAGCACATAAACATAAGCATTATGCTATTGGAAACAATTTCCTATCCCAGTGTTAATACACGCATGTATTTAAAAGTGTAAGATGTTTAATTTATTGCTGCACCAACCAATTGGAACTTAAGTCACAATGTAAAAACTAATTTAAAAAAGCATAGGCAAGCTAGAACAACATCTTTGTTTCTATTTTATTTTATTTTATTTTATTGAACAAAGATTTGCTGACGGATCCTGCTCTGGATGAATGTAGGTTTACTCAAATTCTTTCCATCTATTAATCAAACACTATTGCCCCCCCAAACAGCATCAAAAAGATTTCCATTTACCTATGGGCTCTTCATTTTTTTCACTTTAAATAATGCAACATTTTTGAGGAATGTTCCATATAATAATGAATAATAAGCAGGAATTGTAAGCCAAAGAAAAGGCAATAGTTATATAACTGAGACTTAAAAAGACAGTATATAATGCTGGCTAATAATAACAGGCTAATATTGATTTAGAAGAAGAAAAAATCCTGATGTTGATAATCAGGTCATGAGAATCTTTCTAAAAAAAATTGTATCTGGATATTGGACACCTGAATCCTGCACTCATGAAAACAGAAAACATAATTATACTCTTTTACGGGGTCCAATGGACTCACAAGCAACTATCTTCTCTGAAAGCCGAGCAAACAGCTTCCTTGATGCTTGGTGTTATATATTGGTGTAATTGGTGGGGAAAACTAGAGTTAAGGGGACAAAGAAAAAGATACAAAAATGGAGAAGGGGGACATTACAGTCTCTTCCTGAGTGAAACATTATAGCCACAATAATAAAGGAAGCAGGAAGTGAAGCCAGTTAAAAGCTATACATTCTTAAAACTGCTCCATTATAGTTCTGAATATAAAAATAAATACCGACAGTATAGACTGAATGTATTAGATGGATTTGGAGAATTTTACTTTCTTGAATTAAATTTAAATTATACATTTACTGTCTATTCTATGCAGGGTCTTATGACATACCCATTACTACGGTCTTTGAGTTCCTTCTAGTATTATATTATATATTATTATAGCACCTAGGAGCCCTAGTCATGGATCAGGACCCCACTGTGCTGGTTGCTGTACAAAGACAGAACAAATCAGACAGTCCCTGCCCCCAAAGAGTTTACAAGCTAAGGGCTCATTCTGAATTAAAATGACCTTCATTCATTTCGTTTCACTAACTGAAATAGTCACTTTAATGCTGAATGATGGGGGTAATGTAGTGTAACTAATCCACTTTAAATTCACACCTTTTGTTAATTCATATTAATTTTCCTGAGTGTTCCTGTACAGACAAGCCCTATGTGATGTGAGATTGGGGCACATGTAGGGGTTAGAGCAGGCCTGCACAACCATAAGACAGCGAGGGCCATATTACTCCAAAGAAAACAGCTGAGGGCCGAACCCCTCCGGCCTTGCTGACCCTCCCCAGAGCTGCCAAGCCCCCCTGAAACACAACACCCCCCCAGTGCCTCCCAGCCCCCCTGAAATACTCCCCCACCAGCACAGCCCACCCCGTGAAAACAAACCGTCCTTCCCCAGTGCTGCGCCACTGAAACAGGTATTGAACCTTGGTAATATGTTATAGTGGGCCCCTAAGGTAGTATAATTAAGGTAAAAGATAAATATCTTTTTGCTAGAAGTAGAATAAGATCTTCCCCCAACTTTGTAATCAATTGCCCTGTTGAATGAATGAGGTGTGACTGAGGAAGGCGTGGAAGGCAGCACCTCCAGACAGCTGCAACCCTTGGAGAGAGGATGGGAACCAGACCAGATCAGTAGAACAAGTCAGCCACTGATTCCTCACTCGCCTCCTCAGCCGCCCACCTTCCTGGCTCGCCTCCTCAGCCCCCGCCACTGCCCGCCCGCCCGCCTGCTCACCTCCTCAGCCCTCCCTCCACCACAGCCAGCTCACCTGCCCCCTCACCACTGCCCGCCCGCTCACCTCCTCAGCCCCCCATCCTCCCTGGCTCACCTCCTCACCCCCCGCCACTGCCCACCCGCCTCTTCAGCCCCCCTCCCTTGCCCGCCCCTTGCCTACTTATCCCCCATGGGACTCACAGTGAGCCCAAGAGGAGGAGCACAGATGAGAAACTTCTGCATCTATGACTAGGGAATTGGAGGAGAGAGTTATAGGGGAGAAGGGAAGGCAAGTTGACTGTTCACATCATTAGCTTTTCTTGAAGAGCCTGATTCTGCAATACATTGTGCTGGCCATACTCCAAAGAAAGACAATGAGAGCTTTGACCACAGTGGGACTTCAGGAATGAGTCCTGAATATTTCCTTCTATGGGCAGTTTTTTTGTTTCATTTCATACCCTTTCTTCTATTTGTTTTTTTCTAATCATAGTTCCCAGTACACATGTGCTCTTAAAGAAATTGAGGGTGAAATTCTGGCTCCATTGCCATCAATAGAGTCAGGATTTCACCCTGAATCTTCAACTGTAGTACAAGTGGCGACTTAGTCTTACTTTATTGATGGAAAGGTGGATTTTTTATTGGGCTTTTAGAGTAAATTGGAACTTCCATTGTGATTATTTGCCATGTATTACAGTGTTTTGCTTTTATTTTAAACATTGGTTAATTTAATCCTCCCTTGTACTTAAAGGAAAGGAACTCAACTATTTGTATTGCAAAAAAACCCTCCAATTTTATTTTAACCACTTTTGGCAGTTTTGACTAAGTTTTTCCATCTATTGTCATAGAAAAACTTCATTTAATTAACAGAGAAGTTCAGAATTCAGTATGAAATTAAAGAAGAAAGAGCCAAAAGGTAAGTCCAAGGCATGAAGGACTATAAATTGAGACATTTCATAAGCATTTTTACACTATAGTTACATCAGAGGTGGGCAAACTACAGCCCATGGGCTGGATCCAGCCCCTCAAGGCTTTGGATCCAGCCCCCAGGATTGCCCCCCATGGTGCCATGGGCCCCGTGCTACTCTCAGAAGTGACTAGCACCACTTTCCTGTGGCCCCTGGGTGGGGGAGGGCAGAGGGCTCATTTCCCTTGCCTCCAGACACCACTCCCCACAGCCCCCATTGGCTGAGAATGGGGAACCGCAGGCAATGGGAGCTTCGGGGGAGGAACCTGGAGGTGCGGCAAGGCCAGAGCACATGGAGCCCTCCGCCCCCTCTCCCCCAGGGGCCGCAGTGCTTCCTGGAGTGGCGTGGGGCCAGGATCAAGGCAGGCATGCAGGGAGCCTGCCCTGGCCCAGATACACGCCACTTCCATCCCGGAGCCACTTTAGATAAGCGGTGCCGGGCCAGAGCCCAAACCCCTCCTGCACCCTGCCACCCAACTCCCTGCCCTAAGCCCCCTGCTTGTACCTCATACCCCTTCCTGCACCCCAACTCCCTGCCTTGAGCACCCTGCCTGCACCTCACACCCCTTTCTGCACCCCAACCCCCTGCCCTGAGCCCCCTGCAGCACCCTGCATCCCTCCTGCACCCCAACCCCTGGCATGAGCCCCCTCCTGCAGTCCACACCCATCCTGCACCCCTGCCCTGAGCTCCCTTATACACCCCACATCCCTCCTCTGCACCAATACCTTGCCCTGAGCCCCTTCTTGCACATCGCACTCCCTCCCGCACCCCAACCCCCCTGCCTGAGCCCTGCATACAATTTCTCCACCCAGATGTGGCACTCGGCAGAAAAAGTTTGCCCACCCCTGAGTTACACCGTAGTATGTATGTATTGTGCAAGCTGGTGATCAATACAGATAATGTAGTCAGCCAGTTATATAGATCAAAGGAATACTGTAGCAACAACTTTGATGAAAAATGAAAGGAAAACACTCTGACAGCTGTTTTGGAAATGTTTTTTTTGTTCTGGGAGGGAAAAAAGCAGTGTAGATGTTTGGACTTGGGCTGAAGCCTGGACTCAGACTCTCTCCCTCTCTGGATTTCAGTGCCTGACCTCCAGCCTGAGCCAAGACATCAATGCTGCTACTCTAGCCCTACAGCCCAAGCTCAGCAAACCCAAGTCAAACTGACCCAGGCTCTGAGATTCTTCACTGCAGGTTTGTCTTTGCAGTATAGACATACCCTATAAAGCCAATCCTGCTCCAGTGGAAGTCAATGCTAAAACTCCTATTAATACTAGTGGAGGAGGATCAGGAATAAGCTGTCTCTCCCTCCCTCCCTTTCTGTTCTTTTTTTATTGCCTAGCACATGGACTAAGCACTGTACAGGGTAGTAAGTGTTTACATAACTGGCTATAAATTATCACTTGTACACTCATTGTTTTTATGTTATGTAAAAAAAAAATCTATTTCTGCATGTTTGAAACCTTTACTACAAAACATGGCAAGAGTCAGTTCATTTCCATTGTGACTTGAGAACTTCTCAGTTTTAGCATTTCTAAAATAACAAAGCTATCAGCCACACATTGCTAGTGTGATTCTTCTTAGTGTAAACACTTTAATACATAACACCACAGAATAAGTACAGTAGGTGCAATACTGGATTTTTGTGCAAAATAAAAGGCAATGGCATGAACACAGAATATTTATGGAAGATATAGGAAAATATGATGTCTTCTCACTGAACAGGAGCAACACCTTGAACTCTTGTCATTTGTAATGGATTAATGTCTTTCTCCACTGCCAATTTACCTCCTCTTAAATTATCTGGACCATATCCTTCTCTTTTCATGGAAGCATGTTTGAAAGATGAGGGTGTACTCAAACCTATCCTGTCATCTGAAGTCATATATGCTTTTGGGGTTCACATGCCACTCATTACAAACCCTTTCCATCAGCAGATTTCATGCCAGGCTCTAAAAAAGAACATGATAGTGTTATGAGCTGGGTGAAATGTTGTGGGTTGAGTTAAACCCTCTTTAAACTGATGTGTGAATGAGTCCCCCATTCATTTAAATCAGTTGTAAGACAGCTCACCTAAAACAAAGCCTAAGAGTCTGCCTGTGACCATCTCTCATTCCACAAACAGGGCATTGAGGGCAGAAGCAGGGCTGGCCTTACCATGAGGCGAACTGAGGTGGCCGCCTCAGATGCCAGGCTGTGGTGGGGCGCCACTAGGACCTAGAGTGTAGAAAATTGTGTCTGCTGCTGGTCCATATGTATTCTCTGCTCTAGATGCACAGAGATGGTGAAGTGCTGTGCTGGAGCAAGGAGGGCACAAGAGACATAATAGGCAGGCAGGAGAAAAGGTGAAAGCAGCAGAAGCTGCAGTGTGAGAGAGGAGGTTGAGCCTCTTATGTACCTCTCTAGCACCTCCAGGAGCCTGGACTAATTAACACCAGCTTCTCAGGGAGCGTCCTGTTTGAACCCACTTGAGGAGAACAGGCAGTCAGCTGAAGTAGTAGGAGCCAGTTAGGCCCTTAAGACGCTGATATCTTCCATTACTCAGGCCCTGCTACTAGCCTGCTTATTTGTCCCCTTCAACTGAGTGTTGAGGGCCAGTATAACTGGTACAGAACAGCAGTCATGTGTGAAAATGCCCCTCTGGGGCAGCGTTCAGAAAAAGAAAGAAAGCAAAGGAAGCTTGTCTATCTAAGCAGGAAGGAGCTCTCCTCAGATACACAGACACAAATGTTCATGGTGAGCCTTCCGGCCACAGTGAGAATGTGAGTGGTGAGGAGATGCCTGATCTTCCAGTCAGTCAGAGTGCAGGTGACCTGGCAGCTACTGCAGCATCCATATCTCCATCTCAAATGTAACCATGCACGTTCCTGAAGAAAAGTATAGATCAGAGAAGAGTATGGCGGAGGCACAAGAAACAGCTTCTGCTGAGTTTAGTTGCTTAAGTCTAGATGATCCAGGACTGTGGACCCACTTGAGCAGTAGCCTGAGGGACTTCCTTGTACTGGATGGGCCACAGCAAGTGAAAAACTTCATGTTCCCCAAAGACAATGAAAATAGAAGTTTCCATCTAAAACATTACTGGTGTGAAATCCCCAATGGTGACAAAGTGGAGAGGCCATGACTTATGCACTCAAAAACCTAGAATGCTGCATACTGTTTTTATTGTAAACTCTTCCAGTCTAATGTTCCAGCCACATTGGGTTCTACAGGAACAAAAGACTGGAAAAATCTGGCTAGAGATCTAGCATACCACAAGAAGGCAGCAAATCACCACAGAACATTCCATAGGTGGAAAGAGCTTTTTGAAATAAATATTGTAAGCAAGAGACTCCAGAGTGTTGACCTTGATATATCTGGAGCAATGGAACAACTGGACAAAGCAAAGTCATACCTACAGTCTTATCTGTCAGATAAGAGATTTCAAAACATTCTGAAGAGTACATAGAAGTTGGCAGAGGAACTTCACACTGAAACTATTTTCCCACCCATTCAAGAATACAAGAGTCACCAAAGAAGATGACATTTTGATTACGAGGCACGGGATAATCCCATAAGTTACCCCAAACAACAATTCAAAGATGAATTATTTAACCAGGGGAGCAGTGGAGGCAAAAGACATATCTGGCTTCAAGACTAAGCTTATTAAGTTTATGGAAGGGATGGTATGATGAGATAGCCTAATTTTGGCAATTAATTGATCTTTGACTATTAGCAGTAAATATGTCCAATGACCTGTGATGGGACACTAGATGGAGTGGGATCTGAGTTACTACAGAGAATTGTTTCCTGAGTGCCTGGCTGGTGAGACCTGCCCACATGCTCAGGATTTAGCTGATGGCCATATTTGGGCTCAGGAAGGAATTTTCCTCTGGGGCAGATGGGCAGAGGCCCTGGAGTGTGGTTCGCCTTCCTCCGCAGCGTGGGGCACAGGTCACTTGCTGGAGGATTCTCTGCACCTTGAAGTCTTTAAACCATGATTTGAGGACTTCAATAGCTCAGACATAGGTCAGGAGTTTGTTACAGGAGTAGGTGGGTGAGATTCTGTGGCCTGTGTTGTGCAGGAGGTCAGACTAGAAGATCATAATGGTCCCTTCTGACCTTAAAGTCTATGAGTCTATGAGATGCTAGATTGTGCAATACAGTCAGTTGAAGAACATTTCATGCAGCTCAAGGAACACAGCAGTATATTTGGGATGTTGTATGATATTCCAAAACTCCTCACTATACCTGAAGAAGGCAGGGCACTAGAGACAGTGTTGACACATGAAGACATGCACAATATTGATGTGAGTGATTCAGGGGATGAACTGAAAGCCCTTTCAAGTTACATTTCAGCAGGGTCAACTCCAAAGGCTGTTCTGGAATATATGTGCACAAATAAGATGATCACCCTCTTTCCGAATGCTTTTGTTGCTCTGGGCATACTTCTAATACTTCCTGTAACCGTTGCCAGTGGAGAATGCAGCTTCTACAAGCTGAAGTTAGTAAAAACACATCTACACTCTACAATGACATGGGAGAGGCTGATTAACCTAGCAACCATCTCAATTGAGCATGAGCTGGCCCAGACTGTGGACCTTCAGCAGGAAGCAATTCAAATCTTAGCAACCAAGAAGGCATGGAAAGCACCACTTTGATTATTCGAAGAGATAAAAATGCTAGTGTTTACTATGTAGACAAGAAAAGTTACATTTGCTATTCAGGTGGTTGAAAATTAAGTGTTACTTAAATTTTTTGAACAAGGCATTTTAAGTTGTTAGTTCTCCTTTATTGGGGTAGGTAGCAGAGCAGTACCATGAGAGGAAGAAGGCAGAACTGAGACCTTTCAAAGCTTTGTCCCAAGCAAGGAGCCATGGTGGCATCATTTGAGCTCCCCTCCTCAGGTGCCAAAATGTTGTGGGCCAGCCCAGGCATAAGAGCACCGCCTATGAGTCCTCCCCCCGGCTTTCTAGATGACCAGGTCAAGGTCTTAAGTCCAAAATACTGGTGAGGACCCCTAGGATCGGGGCAGCATGGTGTTGCAGCCAGAGTTCAACAGAGTAGCCCTTGGATGAAGGGCAGCGTGGCCTAGCCGCCAGAGTTCAATAGGGGTTGGGGAGTCCACCAAGGGGTATGGCAGCCCCATAGGAGGGCTCAGGCCCACCCAACTCGACCAGGCCCTGACCCAGGGCCCTAACAGTGGAGGAGCAATTTGCCACTGACTCAGCGGGGTGTCCTGCCAAAACATGCTGAGGTTTCATGGATGGAAGGTACCACTCCGTCACCCTCCCTAGGTCACTTCCTACTAGTAGCTGCATTGGGGTCTCCCATGAGGCTTCGGATTCTCCATGGTCAGTTGTGCCAGTCACCTCCTGTGGCTCCTCCAGTTGCCGGGGTTCAAGTGGGCCCAGGGAGACTCTAATTCCTGGCACAGTCAGAGGCTGTGGCTGGCCCTCCAGAGGAGCTTCCCAGACAAGTCCTTTCCCTGCAGCCTCCAGCCCAGAATGAGCTGGGCTTCCTCCCTTTATATTGCTAGAGCACTTGAAGCATGCCCAGTCCTTCCAGGGAGGTGGGACTTCTGCTGTCAATAATATGGACTTAACACTTTCTGGGCTAATGTGGGGTAAACAGACCCCACCACACTTCCCAAAAATTAGCATCAGGTGAGTGGAGGGTTTGACTGGGTATGGTCACCAACTCCAGCGATCAGGTGGGGAGAAGGGTAAATGGAAGAAGATAACACCAAACAAACTGAGTGAGATGAGAGGCTGAAGTAGCAGTTGAAAGCATGTGGCAGACCTGGGAAGAAACCTGAAAAGATTTTGAGTCAGGGAGTTAGACTGAAAAGGATTCTTGCAGAACAAGCTGTTTCCTGCTATCTGAGTCCCTCTGAGTTCACAGATACAGGACTTTGTTCATTATTTGTAAATAAACAAAACAATATCAAAGAAATATGTAACTATCACCAGTTTCTACTCCCAACTGGAATACCCTCAGGACCCCCCAAACTTTGACTAGCCACTCAGGTTGAAAAGGGACAACAGTGGTGTCAGGAGCAGGATCCAGTTTCCAAGAAGGGATATTGTGAGCTGGTATTCCTGCTGAACTAAGATGGAACAAATAACGAAGGTGCTTTCAGAAATCAAAAATGGCTAGGAGGATTTTTAAAAAGTCCTAAAAGAAGAGCTGGAGATTTCACAAAAGAAATTAAGACCAGATTTAAAACAAGTGCTGGAGGTTTCCCGGATGACTTGCAGGCTGAAATGACATTCCTGTCACAATAGCAACTACAAAGTGCCTGGAATTATTTGGAAACCCAGCTAAAAAACATCAGGCTGGAACGGTAAAGTGGAGATAAGGTGACTGCCGTAGACCAAAGAATTTTCCACAAAGCATTAAAGACCAAGCAAGCTTTAACCAATACGGAACTTGCCAACTGAGATGAGCTACAACAAGGACCTTTGGAGCTAAAAACTCAGCTATAGGAGGAAATCAAAGGGTCACTGTCCACAATGGAAGGCAGTCACCTGGAGGAGGCAGTAAGCCCACCAGAGGATTTGGGTAAAACAAGATATTTACAATAGTTTTCTTCCCCCTTTGTAACCTACAGAGGCCCAGAGGGGAGAGGTCAGGTTGTCTCAGCACAAATAATGCAAAAGCTCATTATATTTGAGGGATAAATTCCTTGGGAGGCTTATTTGGCTCAATTCAACATTATAGCTCTAATGAATGGCTGAAAGAAGGGACAGAAAGGGGGATATACCAGAAGCCAGTTTGGGTGGCCCAGCTCTGATGATGCAGAATTTCCCCCCAGAAAAGAGATGCAATGATCCAGACCTGCTACAAGTCCTTGATATACGGTTTGGATCTAGATATCAATCTGAATTGATCAGGGCAAAGCTAAGGGCTGGCAGAACACTTGCAGTGATTTGTGTTCCTGGCATATCTGGATTCCACCAAGGCCTTCCAGAATAGATTGGCAATAGACCAATTTATAGATGTTCAGCAGGACTTGGATTTACAGATTAAAGTGAACAAAAGGAGGCCAAAAACCATCAGAGAGATTGCGGGATTTGCCATAGAACTTGAATCTTTTCTTGCAGTAGCTCATCAGAAGAGAAAGCAACTGTAAGTGAAGAAAATGGAAGCCGAATGCCATTAGCTCTGTAAGTACAGCTCCATGTTCAATATGTCTGATGAAAGAGGGGATTCTAATCTGGTTCATGGCTACACTGAATGGTTGAAACAAATGATAAACTTAGCTTGTAAAACAAGGGAAATTGGCAATAATGCAAGAATTAAAGCAAAAAGTTTGGTTAAATGCTGGTACTATGATTAAATTGGCCACAAAGAGGGTTGTTATAAATTTAAGGTGGGCCAAGACAGACTGTCACATGTGTCTACTGAATGCATCTCTCCCAGTTTGGGAAACAAGGGGACACTAGGCTGAAGAGGAAAAGTTTGGAGCTACAAGGATCAGGCCCACAGTTTTCTCTTAGATTTGAGTTTGGCTTTTGAATGTATAATATAATCTGTGATGTGTATAGGAATAACTGGCACACGTTCAAAGATAAGACCAGATGTGCTAAAAAAGCTATGGAATAGAGGGATCCAAAACAGCTTAATTGGTCTCAAACAGAGACACTGACTGGGGTAACAAAACAAAAAACTAGGCTTGAAGACTGGACCTTTGAAATTTGAGGAAGAAATCTGGGTGACTGTAATAGTGAATGAGCTAATATTTGGATGTCATTAAGGCTAATAACTGTGAAAACAATACAAGGAAAGGTGTCTTGCAAATTCAGCCTGTAGAAATCCCTTTAAAGATATGGCTTAGGTAAGATAAATGGCTTGTAGGCAATTGGTTTGCAGTGAATGAGTTGTCCTACCCCTGAGGGCAGAAAGTATTGTTACAGCTAGATAATGTGTTAGCTTTCCAGCATGACAAAGATGAGGAGTGGTTGAAACCTGTTTTTAGACCCGAGGTATTGGGGGAATCTTGGCTTCTAAAGCTCTTGTGGATCCAAACCAAGAACTGATCCCAGTTCATTTTCTGAATGTTTATGACAAGAAGCAAACAGTAAAAAGGGGACTGCAGTGGCAAAATGTGAGATCTGGTACAGAAGAAAACTACAAGGGAGAAGAGGGTGAAGGTGAGTTCCCAGAGTTTCTACTGGACTTTGTACAGTGTAGTGCTGCATATTTAAATGGGGAACAGCAGAACACTATAAGAAACTTTCTGATTATAAATTGGATGTTGTTCTCTTCATCCAACAATGATATAGGTTGTACTACACTGGTCCAGCACAAGATTGGTTCTGGAGGAAACTGACCCATTAACAGGCACCTCACCAGTTACCAGCCGTAGAAAGGGAAGAAGCACTTCAGGCCATGAAGAAAATATATCAGGACTGCATTACTGAGCCTTCAGCCAGTTCTGGGGGCCTCACCCATAGTTCTGGTAAAAAAAAAAAAAAAAAAAAAAAAAAAAAGATTGGCAGCACCAGGTACATGTAGACTATAGAAAGTTACAGGAAGTCATTTTAAAGGCTTCTTATCCATTACTATGAATAGATGCTACCTAGATAGATACGTTAGATGCTGTAGCAGATTCAGTTTGGTTTTCCACGCTATATCTTAAAAGTGAGCATTGACAAATGGAAATGTATCCAAAAGACAAGAGGGAAAAAGCTGCTTTCACAGCAGGACAATGCTTGTGACAATTTAAAGTGATGGCTTTTGGCTTGTGCAATTCACCAGCCACACTTGAAGCTAATGGAGAGGGTATTACGTGGCAAGCTATTCTCAGCCTATGTGTTATACCTAGAGGATATCCTGCTGCATGCTAAAACATTTGAACAGGAACTAAAACATTTACAAATGAACTGTGTTGAGCTGAAGGAGGCCAATTTGAAACTGAATCCAAAAACATGTGAGTTGTTCCAAAAAGAGGTAATGTAGATTGGGTACACAATTAATGAGGAGGAAATTTTCACAGACAAAAGAAAACTGAAGCTGTACAGAGATGGCCAACTCCCCTGATGCCAACAGATGTGCAGCATTTCATAGGGCTCTGCTCCTATTACAGAAGGATCATTTGTAGGTTGCCAGTATTACAAAACCACTGCGTAGGGTGGGTGAAAAAGGAAAACCATTTTAGCGGTCTGCAGAGTGTGATGTCGCATTTTCAGAGTTGAAAAAGGCTCAGACTGCTCCTGTCTTGGCCTATCCATGTTTCAAAACCCCTTTCATATTGGACACAGAGGCTTGTATTTACGGTTGGGGGCAGTACTGACACAAGAACACAAAGTACTTGAGAGGGTTGTAGCTTAGTCAAAGTCTAAGTTCTCCTGAGAGAGATTATTTCCCTACCCAAAATGAACTCATAGCAGTGTTTAAATCTAGAAAACACTTTAATCACTATCTCTTTGGGAGGCCGTTTATGGTCAGGACTAACCAAGCTTCCCTGCAATGGCTCTTTAGAGTCAGGAATCCAGAGGGACAGACGGTTGGAGAAACTGCAGTACTATGATTTCACAATCACACATGGGCCTGTCATGGTAATGCTAATGCTTTTTCCAGATGGTTTTGTTGGGAAGTTAATTACAAACACTGCCTTAAGCAGGAGCACAAGGAATTAGTTGCTAAAGGGGGTGCATGTGCCTCTTTCACCAATTTGCAGAAGTGTCCCTGTTCCTGGGTCATCCACTGGAACAATGGGGATGGGGTTGCAGGAAGGAATCCCGGAGCAACTAAAAACTTCTTAAAGAGAAGTTTCTGATATCAGGATAGCGTTTGAATGGAAAATCAGTTGGAAAATGTAGCCACCTTGGAATGTAGTATCCCTTCACAATACAACAGTAGAGGCTATCTGGCCAATGGGACAGCTTGGAGTTTGAAGATGAAATGTTGCACATGAGATGAGGTATGTGATGGACACAGGTACCAGCTGGTTGTGCCAGATATATTAAAATGGAGGCTCTGAGACAATGTTATGACCATAAAACTGCTGGACATATTGGGGTTACAAAACCTTAGCCAAGCAAAGGGAGAATTTCTACTGGGTGAAATGCAAGCCGGATGTAAAAAGCTAGTGAAGGAAAGATGATGCTTCCCTTGCAAGGAAAGTTGCCCCTGAAACTGGCAGTCTCTTGGCAGCAGTATCCTATGAGGGCACCAGTGGAGCCCATTGCCATTGGTGTTCTTGGGCCCTTACCTGAGACAGAGACTGGGAATAATCAATACTTGCTGATAGCTCTGGAGTACTTCACAAAATGGCTTGAAGCATATCTAATAAGAAATCAAGATGCTCTGAGTGAATGAATTATTCATCAGATTTGGGATCCTGGGTGAGTTATACATAGATCAAGAGAGAAGCTTTGAATCCAAAGCATTTCAACAGGTTTGCAAGATTCTAGGGATCCACAAAACTCACGCTTCCCAGCACACCCACAATCTGATGAAATTGTGGACTTTGAAGGTTCATCTGGTTATCTTTGCAGTACAGCACCAAAGGGCCTGGGACCAGCATATCCAATTCCTTTTGATGGCTTATAGAACAGCAGTCATTGAGTATACCCCAGCTCGTCTCATGTTTGGGCATGAGCTAAGGACCCAATAAACATGGTATGGCGTTCCTGAAGAAGAATAAAGGGATATAAGCCATTTGGATTACATAGAAACCCTACAATCCACAACTCAAAAAATTCATATCTTTACTAGGGAAAATTTGAGGACAGCCGCTGATAAAATGAAAAGGCTGCATGATGTAAAGTCATATGGGGAAACTTTTAAGAGGGGAGTTGGCCTGGTTCCACAATCCTAGGACAAAGAAGGGTAGGAGCCCTAAGCTGGATAAGCTTTGGGAGGGACCCTATACAGTAATGAGTTAAATAAACAAAGTGGTGTACAGGATAAATTGGGTCCCAGGGGTAAAACCAAAAGTTATCCATAAGGATTTATCTAAGGCAGTATCAGGGGATAGGCTTTCAGCAGGACTCCTCCTGAATCTGAGAATGTTACTGCAGACACTGAGGCTGAGAAAAATGTGACAGTTATCAGTCCCCTACTTAAACAGAATGGTTAGAAACTGTCAGACAGCAATTCCCACAGATACCATAGACATGCCTCAGGAGCACACTGAAAAGAAATCAAGGAAGAGAAAAGCCCCAAAGATTTGGATGGCAATAAAATTCTTATGTTGATATTATGAAACTATCCTGACAAACAGACATATGTAAGTATTAAATAACTTGTTAAATTATTTCTTTCTTTCTGTTTGAAATGGGTTATTGGGTGTTACCATTTCAGGCCTCCTCAGGATGATGGACAGAGCTGAGGTGGGTCACAGTAGAGGGATGTGTTGAGCTGGGTCAAACCTTGTTCTGAAATGAGTTAAAACCTTTTTAAACTGATGAGTGAATGAATCCCCCAATTAAGTCAGTTGTGAAGAGCCAGTCAGGGGTGATACCTAAAACAAGACCTAATAGAGTCCTCCCAAAAATTAGCACCAGGTGAGCAGAGGGTTCAACTGGGCATTGTGAGCAGGTAGGTTTTGGGAAGGAGGGGAAGAGCACACGCAAACTGAGAACAGTGTGAGTGGGAGAGACAGGGTGAAGGAGCAGTTGAAAACACGTGCTTGACATGTTTGGGTCGGGAGTGCAGGGTGAAAAGAGTGTTCTTGGTACCATGTGTAAAAAAGGCTATTTCCTGCTATTTGATTCTTTCTGATTTGAGAGACCCAGGACCTCGTACATTCTTTGCAAATGAAACTGCATCAGAGAAATACCTATCACAAATTTTTATTCCCAAGTGGAATACTTACAGGGCCCCAAACTTTAACGAGCTGCCTGGGTTGAAAAGGGACACTGCTATGTTGAAAGGCATGTTCCCTAACTCCTAGCTCTGTCTTTCTTCTGGTTCTGCCATTTTTATCTGGTATGCCCCCTGAAGGGAGGAGATTGTAATAGCTACAATGTGGAAGGGAATATTCTGTGTAGTCACTATACTCCTCATGGCCCTCCTGCTCTAGTTTCCATGGTTCACACAGTGAAGGGGAGCTTATGGCTCTAAGCTATTTGGACAATTCAAATTAAAATAGGATACTTGGCTACTCAGGGTTTATAGACTTGAAAAATGATATCTCTAACCAGTCTTCAGCAGCCATATATCTATAACAAAAGTTATCATTCTGATCAGTCTCCCTCAAAATCAGATGCAGACAGCTTTTGCCTCATGGAGTAGTATGTGAAAAATTACAGATATCATGGTCACCATTTAAAGGTCAGTAGAGTGGGTGTTTTTGTGTGAGAGAAATTAGGGCAACAACTGTGATGTTATAGAAGGTGGTAAGTATTACAGTGTCCCTTGAAATTAGTCATTTTCTCCTATCTTCAACACATTAACCCTGTTTATCAGATCAAGTTGACAAGTCATGGGAGGGCCAGGAACAGTCTCAAAATCCATGAAAGTGAATCAGTTTTACAGGATACTGCCACTAAACCAAGATGTTATTGCTCAGTACACTCCTACAGGGCTCCTCACGCTCAACAGCAACCTGAGATCTATGGGGCAGCAGGATCAAGCCCAAAGGGCCTGAACCAAAGTCCATAGAAGTCAATGGGAAAAATCCTTTTAAGTTTGATGGCTTTATATCAGGTCCTAAAAAGTCAACATTTACCTAAGATGGACCACACAATGGTATCTGGTGTCTCCTTGTTTTAAGTAAATACTAAAAGACGATAGCTATAGGTAATATTGATTTTAAACAAAATAGTGACCACTGTTCCTGGACTTCATTAGATCACACAAGTGAATTAATATCAGTGTGGTGGACATGTAAGATATAAGACCTGATCAGTCTGTTTTGCGTCCATGGACACCTGCTCTGCAAGTCTCAGTACTAACAAGCTTAGAGGAATGGAACTCTCGGCTGCTTCTATAATGGAAAGGCCAGCTTTGGTCAGGCCCAGTCACACAAATTATAATGTTGCTTATCCATAGCTCCACATACTGTGTTTTGTTCCTTTAATTGGAATTTCTCTGCTTTGATTGTATAAATGATTGGTACTGTGACTGTACTCATGAAAGGGCATAGGAATTGTGCAGGTATGCCCTGAAGTGAGTGAGTCATTCTGAGCTTACAAGCGGACGCTGATTTGGAAAAGGAATTTAAGCTCCACAAATGAGGTTAGAAGGCTCTAGAGAGTGGGAAATCTGTCCCAGGATTGTATTGCTCTGGATTCTCCACTAGGAAATGCTGTGCCCCATTGAATTCAACAAAGCTAAGATTTCACCCTTGTGGGAAGGTGAGGCACGCAGAAGTACAACAGTTACACAAACCTAATGTCATGCTGCAGTCGTAGCAGCAACAACTTTTAAAAAATTCACATATGCTTCTGTTTTGCTTTTCCAAAAGTGTTTAACCTTTGATTCTAGGAAATTGGATCCTTAGATGTGCTAGGTGTTACCAGTGGGAGGGAGCTTCATATCTTCCCACTATAAAATACAAAATAAGATTGTGGTTTTGATTTCATAAGACACTTCAGGTACATGATATCACAAGCTAACAGCATCAATCATGTTCTGTTGTTTGGCCTGTATGGTTTATGGCTAGTCTACTTGTTTGCTTTAGATAACACACAATTGCAGCATGTCAGTGTTACTAGGGTGCTACCTTGTAAATAAAATGTATTTTAAATATATACCCTGGTGTAGAAACAAATAAAAACAAAACTCTTTTATAAATACTGTGATAAGTTAACTAGCAACTATGACTGAAACAGATCTGCTTGGAGACACTAATCCAGTGCTTCTGGTTCACAAGGCCGTGGTAATCATGTTTACTTCATTTGGATATAAAATTACATCCATTGACTATAGCACTGTAGCTCCATGAAGAAGACTTATCTTCAAAATAACTTAAATAATGTTCCAAGTGTATGTTGTCTATTTAAATAATGTGATTTTTAGGAAACCATTCTTTCAATAAGATCAAGTTAGCACATGTCATGTACGGGAAGAGTGCCCTCTTCACCCCACTGCCTCTCTGTTGTCATATTTTGATGGTCTACTAGTAAATGATTAAAGTAACAGTGAGTGGATTAAACATAGGACAGGAAACCAGGAACTCCTGAATACTATTCTAGATCTATCACTTATTCAAGTATTCTAGACAAGTAATCTAGGCATATGTCATCAAAACCTTCCACTAATACTGGGTGCCTTAGATTCTTAGAGGTGCTGAGTACTTACAATTCTAGTTATCTTCCATATGAGTTATGGGTGTTTAGCATCATTAAAAGTCAGAAGCTATTTGTCCCAATTTGGCCACTTAAAAGGAGGCATCTAAAATTAGTGGACAGTTAAAAAAATAGCATTAATGTCTCCATTTCTATGTTTCCTAAAATGGTATAATTGGATTATATACTCACTCTTGCTTCACAGTCGTTCATGTTTGTACAGTATTTTGAAATTGAAAAGCAACATACATGTGATAAATATTAATTTCAAGGGTAGCTAATGACAGGGAGGTAAATGTTGGAGAATGCAGACAATTTAAAAACAAAGAAATCAAAGGAGACTGTAGTAGAAGCCAATAATTTGACTTTAGCAAAGTTTTGATACGGTTTCCCACAGTATTCTTGCCAGCAAGTTAAAAAAGTATGGATTGGATGAATGGACTATAAGGTGGATAGAAAGCTGGCTAGATTGTTGGGTTCAGTGGGTAGTGATCAATGGCTTGATGTCTAGTTGGCAGCTGGTATCAAGCGGAGTGCCCCAGGAGTCGGTCCTGGGGCCGGTTTTATTCAACTTCTTTATTAATTATCTGGATGATGGGATGAATTGCACCCTCAGCAAGTTTGCAGATCTCACTAAGCTGTGGGGAGAGGTAAATATGCTGGAGGGTAAGGATAGAGTCCAGAGTGACCTAGACAAATTGGAGGATTGGGCCAAAAGATATCTGATGAGGTTCAACAATGACAACAAGGACAAAAGAGTCCTGCACTTAGGATGGAAGAATCCTATGCACCGCTACAGGCTAGGGACCGACTAGCTAAGCAGCAGTTCTGCAGAAAAGGACCTGGGGATTACAGTGGATGAGAAGTTGGATATGAGTCAGCAGTGTGCTCTTGTTGCCAAGAAGGCCAATGACATATTGGGCTGTATTAGTAGGAGCCTTGCCAGCAGATCGAGGGGAGTGATTATTCCCCTCTATATGGCACTGGTGAGGCCACACTTGGAGTATTTCATCCAGTTTTGGTTCCCCCACTACAGAAGAGACATGGACAAATTGGAGATAGTCCAGCAGACGGCAACGAAAATGATTAGGGGGTTGGGGCACATGACTTACAAGGAGAGGCTGAGGGAACTGGGGTTATTTAGTCTGCAGAAGAGAAGAGTGAGGAGGGATTTGACAGCAGCCTTCAACTACCTGAAGGGGGGTTCCAAAAGAGGATGGAGCTAGGCTGTTTTCAGTGGTGGCAGATGACAGAACAGGAAGCAATGGTCTCAAGTTGCAGTGAAGGAGGTTTAGGCTGGATATTAGGAAACACTATTTCACTAGGAGGGTGGTGAAGCACTGGAATGGGTTACCTAGGGAGGTGGTGGAATCTCCATCCTTAGAAGTTTTTAAGGCCCACTTGACAAAGCCCTGGGTGGGATGATTTAGTGGGTGTTGGTCCTGCTTTGAGCAGGGGATTGAACTAGATAATCTCCTGAGGTCTCTTTCAACCCTAATATTCTATGAGTTATGATTCCATGAATATGTCAAAGGAAGATTAGAAGTAAAAAAGATCAACATTCCAGAAATTATGAGAGACCTAACTGAGCCAAATTTCTCCTTTAAGTCCATTGATTTTAATAGTATTCCACTGTAAATTTGCCCCATTATGACTGAAAATAACTGGAAGGATAGGCATTAATATGAGATACCATAGATCCAATCTTCTGTCTGTGGACAGCTGGTGTTCCATGGACAGCTAGATGGTCAATGCTGGCCTCTCCTTGTTTACCATTGCTTCTCTAAGTGTCTAGATACTCTCCACTGGAAAGAAGGAGAAGCAGTCAGAAACAAGGTGGAGCCAGCATTGCTCTTTGTTTTTACTCAAGCTAAACACACTATGTTCCTTCTCCAGATACACAGAAAATCATTTGGAGATATTCCCATGACTAACAATTGCATTCAAGAATATATTGCCCCAGCACTTGGCTGTTTTTAAACCAACTCTATTTATTCTCAGTAAACATGGTTGTAATGCTTAAGTCACTGGAGTTCATAACTCCCCATAAATTCTGATTTCTGCAAATTCTTAAGTGTTCTATCCCTCTATTGTTGATGCCCCTTTATTTCTTAAGTTGTTAGCATTAAGAACTCCCACATTTAATGGCAAAAGTCCCTCTGCAAATCCATTACTCAGACAATATCCCTGCAAATATAAACTGTGCTGGTTTTAACAGTGGTTATTTCTAGTCAGACAACTTACTTTAAGGCTTTTCCAAAAGCTTTTCCTAAATCTTTCATACACCACATCTTAAAAATATTTATAGTTGTTAATGCCTTTAAAATATTTATCACATGCCATACTAAAACTGAACACAGAATTACAGTTGTAGCCTCTTTTGTTTTGAAGACAATGAATGATAAGTAAACAAGTATAGCCAAATATATGTGTTAGGTACACAAAATTGAAGATCAGTACTGTACTGTCTCAGCTGTTGCACCCTTAGCTTCCATGCCAAATCTCTATCTTTCATCTATTTACAAAGTAATTGTAGGAAGCAATACTTATGGTCCCACTTGAGTGACCTCTGACAATGGCTGCTTCATCCTTGTCTCCCCCTTGTCCTTACAACCATCAAGTCTTCATTAGAGAATCTAGGTTGCATATCCTAGTACTCCATCCACTAAATTTACCTTTCACACCCTCTTCATCAGTCATATATGAAACATGCCCCACTTTCATCTTTCTCATCTCAGCAGCAACCTTGTGATTTCTAATGTACCTACCTTCACATGGGTTGATTCACTGTTTCTCTGCACCTTGTGTAGCCATTTACAACATGCAGTGTGGATGTTGAAATGTTATGAAATGTTGAAATGAAATGTTACCATTCTGAGCTGGTGATATTTTACACACACTTTACACTGGTGTAAGTGACTATACCAGGTGTACAGCAACAATAATATTTAGGCACCTGTGATGGAATGTGGAAGAGGAGAAGGAACCTTCACTCTCAGAATGCCTCACACATCCTTAGTACCTCCCACATGGCTTGCATCTGGTTTGCTCAGGGCTCTTTGGGTTGGATACATGTCACAATTCTTTTTGACATCACCTGGAATGTATCACTGAAAACTACAGTTAATATTCAAGATGTCTATATCACTGCAAGAATTTCCTTCAGCAGCTCTGTTGCTCAGACACATAGGAAAGCTTGCCTTCCATGTTGGCACAACTTTCTCCTCAGCACCTACTCTTTCCTCAACCAGCTACAGTACGGGTCTGCTCCTAGAAGCTGAGGCCCCAGTTCATAGCACTGCTCAGTGTAGTTCAGGAAGAGGATATAGAGCAAAAGTGGTCCCATGCTGCCTTTGTATCTCCTGGATTTTAAATAAATTAAAGCAGCCTGGGGGATTCCCTAATTTACCCCTGGCTGCCACAGACTAAAGAAGCCATTGTAAGAACTATGAATAGCCAGAACACAAAGGCACTCCAGCAAAACCCCCTACACCAGAGCCGGTTGGTGAGTGATGAGGGAATTCACAGAAATCCAGTTAAATTAGAGTGGTGAAAAGCAACCAGAGCAATGGCTAGAATTTGGTTCTGTTTGTTTGCAGTTCCCCACTGCCCCATCCTTTTCTACTCTCTCATCTCTTAGAAAAGCAAGAGCAGTGAAGTGGCTTGGCTGGAACAATGCCTGCTTGTGGACCTTCCAGGTGCCCTTACATGACCCTGGGTCTCCCCGTGGAGAAGAAGTTTCTGTCTCTGATGTCCTCTGAATAGGGCTCCAGCCCACCAGCTAATTATCTCTTCAGTCCTATCCCTTTCTGTGGAATTTGGAACAGCTTAGCCCCAAATCATTTCAAACAAACCCAACTCAATACTGGGCCATCCACCAACTTCTTGTGTGGCATCCCTGCCTTTTCCTTCAGGTGCAGTTCTCTAAAGTCTTCTACATATGTGTTGCCTGTCCTAGGGGTCTAAATGCTCCTCCTCAGTGGCTGCTCCTTTCTCTGCAACTCTGCAAGCAAAGCTCCCTTGAGGCAGAACTCCATCCTTCCTGGCCAGTCAATCCTGAATTGACTCAGGCTCTCTCCTCTAATCCGTCCCTAATTCCCCCTCCATTGGCTGCAAATATAGGGAGGGGGTGGAGCTAGCTGGGCCCATAGGTTGTACTTAAAGCTTTCTCTGGTGGTGTGCAGCCTCTCTGCCCCATCACAAGCAGTTTTGTTCTACTTCCCTTTAAATGGGAAAAGCCAATACTTCCCTTTCCTCTTCTATGCAATTCAGTTCATTACAACATGTCTTGAAAGCAATAACAGAAAAATATATTGCTTAACACATACACTGAGGAATCTGATATTTGCAGGAGAAAGACAGAGAAGGTATACTAGGAAGTACTTTAAAGCAAATGGTAGGCATCCCAACAGAGTTATACTGTGGAGAAATAAATATCTTCAAAAGCAAAATGTAGCACACCTGAGATCTGCAGGGATCAGTGGAAGAAAATGGGAGTGCATGAGACTTATAAGTCAATAGGCTCATTGCTATAAAAATAGTGTGTATCACAGGGGCTGACTTTCCAAAGTGCCAGGGGGTGCTCAACCCCTGGCTCTGCCCCAGGCCTCACCCTACCCTGCCTCTTCCCATCCCCACTCCACCCCCACCCCACCTCACCTCTTCCCACCCAATTCCTCCCCCTCCTCTGAGCACACCATGTCCTCGCTCCTCTCCCCTTCCTCTTCCTCTCAGCTGTTCGCTGTGGGCGGGAGGCACTGGGAGAGAGGGGGAGGCACTGATCCGAGGGGCCCACCAGCAGGCAGGAGGCACTTGGGAGAGTGAGTGAGAAGCTGACGGGGTCTGCCAGTGGGTGCTCAGCACCCATCATTGTTTTCCCCTGGGTGGTCCAGCCCTGGAGCACCCATGGGGTCAACACCTATAGTGTGTACAATAAAGAAATGTCAGAAAATAATCAAGACACCCAAGGATGTAATTTGAAAATGAAGTGCAAAAGACTTGAAAAGCAAACACCACAAAACTAAAAATATGTAAGAAGTGAGAAGACTGAGAGACTGCAAGAGCCTTAACAGATAATGAGATTAATTTGTTGACAAATGAGATGTATATGGCTGCAAAACTGAACATATTTTCCTATTAATAAAAAGTATTAAATGAAAAAATCATAAACACAACTTCAGAATAAATGAAAAATAAATCAGAGAATTAAACTATTGGGATGTCTGCATCCCAATAGTTCTGAAATATATGCTGAAGGAAGTGAAAACATTCAAACTAGAGGGTTCTAACTTCTTGCAAAAAGAGTAAAGATATCTAAGGACTGGGGAGATGATAGAGACAACAAAGTGTTTCCTAATCATTAAGAAACAGGGAGGCAGACTTCCCCAAAACACAATGCTCCAGTAACAGTGATGTGATATACCATTTTATGGCAGTGAGTAAACAGGGTTTTGTTTGGCTAACATAGTAATAGACATGGTATAAACACCTACATGGATAGCGTTGTTGGCCCCAATGCTAGTGGATAAATTGTTTATCACTGTGAGGTAAAAGACACAAAAGATTCCCCTCTAAAAACTGAATTGAATTCCTATGTCCTCTCTCCTCAGTGGGGAGTAAACTCTGCTCCACCATTCCAGCCAATAGGAAAAGGAAAAAGAAGGAAGAAAAATCATAAAAATGTTAGGAAAAATGCTTTCTTCTTTCCACACAGAATAATTCCTTCAATCAATACTGTATGTATTTGTTAGAATTGATAGTTCATATATACAGAGGTGTATATATTTGGTGTATCAAAATATGCAAGAGACTATATCAGAAGGAATGTGTGATACTCCAGATATGTGCACCTGCAACTCTTTGAATGACAGCACATTCATTTAAAAAACTGCAAGTACATGTAGTAAGAGCACTATGCAGTTAGATTAAATATACAAAAGGATATTTATCAATTTATACATTCCATTCAAATAAACCCAGGTATATTGGGAGTATAACATAATCAGGAAAATGCCAGTGTGTTAATTTAAATGTGTGAGGTGGCCCAACCTCCATGTTTACTTTAATAACTAAGAAATAAAGTAGTGATACTTACAACTTCCAGCAACAGTATTTTATGGTTTTATCTAACTTTTCAGAGAAATGTGGCTTATGAAAGGGCATGTTTTCATCAGATAACTCAAGAACCAGGCAGAAAACTGTAATTTTTGGACTGTAAAATATGAAAATATCAGAGATGGATTGGTTATTGAGCTTATAGATGAAAGCGTCTCATAGCAACTACAATTAAAGACAGACTTAACACACACCTATCTAGATAACAAAACAGCTAGTGCAGATCACAATGAGCTAATGAAGCAGCAAAACAAAAGTTAGGAGCAACTTGAAAAACCTGAAATACCAGCTTAAAAGTAGTAAAGAAACACAGCGTAACTGCTAAATGCAGTTATCATAACACCCCTGAGGCTATGAGAAACAAGTCCCAGGCTAACTACAAAACCTATCAGATTAAAAGCACAAGATGTGGAAAAATTCATAGCCCAAAAGATGTGTGTACAGACAAAGGCGCAAGATGTGATACATGCACAAAATATGGACATTTTTCAGCTGTTTAGTACATTAAAGCAGTCATGGAACTAACTACTACGGACAGCCAAGAATATCCTACAGCAGGATGATTCATTCCTTGTTCTTCTAAGCTCCAGATCAACATTGATAGCAGTTTCTGGATATAGCTTAGCTCAATTCCTGATGGGAAGACAGCTCAGAACTACTATTCTTTGGGAAAGAATCTATCTGCAAAGTGGCCAGACATAAAGAGAGTAGCCAAATCAGATAAAAAGGCAAAAAGAGCTTACAAACAATTTATAACAGATCTCACTCTATAAAAGAACTGCTGGATCTTGAACGTAATGACCATGTTGTGTAAAATTGGATGGAGAAAAATGATTGGAGACCTCCAGCTGTCATAAATAAAAAGAATTCATCACCCAGATTGTTCATGGTTGAGACTGACAGTGGAGAATTCAACAGAAATTGTAGACATATTCAGTTTGTTCCTCAGAAGGAACAATCAACAAAGCAAACTCTACTGATGGTGGATACAGAACAAGAAGATTACTCAGATTCCAGACTGATTAGAGACAGTCATTGAAACTAATGGACAGCCAGATGACCAAGCTGTTATGTGTTTGGGTCATGTAATTAGAAAACCAATACGATTCAGAGACACTTATCAGACTGATACGTACTGAGCTTTATAGATAGCATGATAGTATAAATATTTTAAATGGTAGGAATGTAGAACTTAAAGGGGAAGATGTGATGGAATGCTAAAGTTGTATTACAGCTAACTCTGAACTGAGCCAACATTTCTTCATAGAGTCTATGTGTTACTTGAGATCCATGCCTCCATTTTGGAAACTGTTAAATACTTGCTGAAAGGGTTAGCCAGTAGGTGGTGCCATGTGTTACATACCGTAGTGATATAGTTCTTTCTGGTCAGACATTTTTATTTCCTTCCGCCAGAATTCAAACTGATGGAACGACTGCTGGTGCCTGTCTCCTTGAGCAGGGGAGAGGAGACAATCAACAAAATCTTTGCTCTTTGATGTTTCACAATGACTAATTTGGTTTCAGTGGGCCTTCTTGTGTGCAGGAACAGTACTTCACATTAATTATTGCTTCTTTTCTGTTTGATGAGTTACACAATTACAGAGGTTTACAATGCAAACATCCATATAACTTTATACCATGGGCTACAGATATTATAAGTGAAATCAATACATACAGCAACCTATAAACAGTTCATCAAGACTAAACACATTCTTATCAACTTAACATCTATTTTAACAATGCTAACACATGGATAGGCCAGACAGGTTTCCAGCTATGCTTTTGTCAGTGTTCAGTGCAGCTTGGGATCTGCCTGTGTCACACCATTCCTCGCTTCACAGACCACAGAGATTCTGCCTTTGGAGAGTTTTGGCAGTTTGTTATAAATTGTGAGCAGTGATCGTGGCATCTTTTCTATGCTCAATTCGGTGATTGTGGGTCTTTGAAGATGCATAATTTGCCTGATGGCTTGTTTATCATCGCCATGCTGTTTACCCATGCTGTGTACTGGTCTCTGCAGACACTGTCATGCCCCTGTTCTGCAGATGTTCAAGCTCCTTGAATGATATAGTGCTAGAGGAATTTTTCTTTGTGGTAAACAAGTTCCACTCTGGGGCTCTACTTCTAGTCACAGCTTTCCTTTGAAGCATAGTCACGTTCCATGCAGGCTTGCCTCATTTCTGGGTAAAACATCTAGAGCAGGGGTCAGCAACCTTCGGCATGTGGTCTATCAGGATAATCCGCTGGGACATGCTGGCTGCCACTTCCTGCAGCTACCATTGGCCAGGAATGGCAAACTGTGGCCACTAGGAGCTGCAGGGGGCCATGCCTGTGGACAGTCAACATAAACAAAATGTCTCGTGGACATGGCTAGCACCAATTTCCAGTAAGAATGAATTATATTTGTGACTTTACTATGCAGCCAGTAATACTACATTTATTCATCATAAAAACTGGGGAGAGGGTATCTTTAATCTTTTTGCACGCCTTAGCCAATAAGAAATTTATAATAATAATCCATCTTGAAGTTAAGAAGCACCATAAGTCTCCTAAAACTAAGCTATAAAAGAAAAAACACTTGAAGAAGAGTGGCTTCATTATAACAAGTGAAAACTGTCAATCAGCTTGCTTACTGGTGAAAAAACGGTCTTTAAAAAGTAAGCAGAGAGTATTTATGAGCCCTTATCAAACAAGCCATCTTTTTATAATGTTCTTCAGGTTGCTATACACCTATAGTTTTTCACACCCAAAGACCAAGTGTAACGTGTCCATTGTACATCACTTGTTGAAAGGCGTGTGCTTCAAGCCCACTTTCAGGAACCATAATATGTTACTGTTAATACACAACTGGATAAGTACACAACCATATACGGAGGCGAGATCCCTTCCCCTAGAAACTTTCAGATGAAGTAGTCAGTAAGTAGGAGAGGAATGGGACGTGATAAAGCAAATAACTGAAATAAGCAGTGATGTGTGGTGTGTACTTTGGTTCCACATTTTTAACTATTATAGAGTCAGATTGCTGTGCCCAACATTCCCATCCATTAACGTATGGGAAACTCTGCAGATAGATATCTCCCACCAAAGCAGATGCAAGAGATCAGCCACCCTCACAACACTTCCTTTCTGCCAACACTCCTGCTCCAAGGAGTGCTCTGTCTGGTCAGCCTAGGGTAGGGGAAGAGTACTGAGTGAGCCAGAGAGAGAAATAGGTGGATTGGGGGAAACACACTGTCCTCCTTTTGATCTCACAGAAATTCTCTGGAAAAGATAATAAAAACTACAACAACCATATTATCCCCACCAGGTGCCTCGGGGGCCACCACAGTAGTACGTCTTTGATGGAGCCATGGGAGTGAGAGCTAGTGTGGAGACATAGGACTTCTTCAAGAATGGCATTGGTCTCCCCCAGATCCAGAATGATACAGCAGAGCTAGCCATAGTCCGTAAGGCCTATTACTGTGTAGAAAATCTAGCTCTCTAACACAATAATACAGGAGACACTCTGCAAGTAAATCCTCCCAGACAAGTTCTCCCCCATTGTAAGTTTGTTTGTTTGTTACCAGAGAGGATGATCCAGGTCATAGTCTTTTTTTTCTTTTTGGTGTAAGAGTTAATAGGCCTGATTGCAAGAAGTTTTAAAATGACATTTAAAAGACAAAAGGATGGCGTCATAGCAGGCTAGCTCAGTGGTGGGGATACAGAGATAATGGGCTGTGTAGAAATGAGATTGAGGGAAAGTTGCAATCCAGGAGGTAGATAAAGCTGAGATTTAACAGGTAGCAAATACCACTATCAAATGCATTTTTTGCCCCTTGGAACAAATGCAAGTTAATCTAAAAATTACCATATGATGCTGATCATCAACAAAACGTGCATTACTCCTGATCATGAACTGCATTATCTATGTATTAAAATTATATTTTATTGGGACTGAATTGCTATAAGATATATAAGACTCTGGCATAGTCAGCAATGAATAAAAGCGCATTGGTTAAAGAATAGATAGATGTCATTTTCACATGGATGGAGGACAGGGGCAGGGGAAATGGTCTAATGACATTATGTTATACCAATATAATAAAAACCAGCAGGATCTTATTAAGAGGGAAAAGGCAAAGATGCCACATTTATTGTAAATATAATAATAAAGCAAAAGACAAAAGTAAACAACATCGTTTGACTAATTCCTATTACTACTTATTCCTTATACACACACACACAATCATCCATTCAAGTTCTGTATAGGTGTTATAGTTACCAGCCTAGAAGTTGCTCATGCCAAGTTACTGGCCAGGTAACTGAGTCATGAGGATGGAGCTGAGTCTGTGTCAGATGCATCTGATGCTCCTGGAGGCTGGCAGCAGAACCAGAGACTCAAAGTCCTCAGTTTTTAGAGTCCATTTTTATAGGAATTAATTCCTATGTTAGTCTATGGGAACCTTTTCATTCTGCTGTTGCTGGCTCAATCAGCAGATAGCACATTCCTGGTGGCTCCACACTGTCTAAAGTGGCACATTCCTTCTAGGTGTTTGGGGTGGATCCCAGTTTACACTTCGGGGGTTGTCTGGTGGTCCACTTGACACATTCTTCGGCCGATGGATCCTTTCTAGGCTGGCACCTCCCTAACCATTCACGTACATCAAACATTCATCAACATACATTCCATATCTTAACCATATTTTAATTTACTATCTCCACCACTTTTGGGGTGTGTGTTAATTCCTATGAGACTCCTGGCCCTGTAATCACAGAGGGTGGGGGTCTGTTTGTTTACATTGTATCAATTACAGCTTAAGGCTAGCATAGTGTTTACTTCAAGAACAAAGTTAATTAACTTGTTTGTAAGTTTTACATAGTGATAGAGTATCTTTCACAGGACAGATGCAATCAGTGTTTTCTGCAGACAGGAACCCACAAGCCCCAACAGAAGAACTAAAAGACCTCTGCACTTGATGAAACTGGGGGTGTCACTGGCACTTGGGGAATCACTGTTAGTGCCCTCTTTAATATCCCTACAATTAGAGATCAGACTCTTTTCCAAGTTAAGCCAGTGTAACTCTGGAGTAGCACTATGGACTTCAGTAAAGTTATTCTGGATTTTCATCAGTTTAAATGAAATTAGAATCTGGCCTTTAGAATGTCTTTTTGGAACCTTCTGAACAAATCTAGAATCCATGATACATAGTATATATTACTGTAAAAGTAAAAATCTAATGTGGAATTAGCCCCAGTCAAATGGATTCCAGGGGTGCTGCAGTGATAGGCTTGAAATTTGTTCCTGGACAAAAATAAGGAGTAAAAGTCACATTGTCAAAACAGTGTAGATTAAAGATCTGTGAAAGAGTAGGAAGCATAAGCCCAGTTTTCATAGTAGAAATGATAAAAAAAAAAAGACAAATAAAAGGAAGAGGATGCAGACATTCATGCCTGTGGTGAATCCTTATTATCATTATTATTAATTAGTATTATTTTTATTGATTTATGTTGCAGTAGCACTTACAGACCTTAACCAGATCCGAGTCACATTATGCTAGACCCTGTACAGACAAAACACTCTACAATCCCAGCCCTCAGCCCTATACATGTAAAATAAATAGTGCAGTCCTGATTCTGATGTCATTTACAATCTGATGTCATTTATGTTCCTGATGTAAATCAAGAATAACGCCAATTAAATCCTTTTGTAAAACCAATATGGGTGAGGCCAGATTTCACACAGTCAAGGAGTTATTTGAAACTGTAATTTTTCAAATAAAAATATGTCACCATTCAAACTGAATTTTCATATGTTTAATCTAATATTGTCCATATTTAATTTTAAAGATATTACTTTGGAGGCCAACATTTGTCATCACATTGTTGTTATTCTTTGACTGCTGAAGATTGCTTTATGGGAAGCATTGTTATTAGTGAAATCTACAGTTCCTGCCATAAACTGACATTTCTTACAGTGCAGGGTGAATTTGTAATGCAAATCATTCAGCTCTTGAAGATAATAATAATAATAATTATAACAAAATAGAAGCAATAATAGTAATAATAATAATTAATAAACACACACTCTTGGTAATGAAAAAATTGTAAATGTGTACACCTGTCAGGAAGCAAAAATACATTCAGCATTGCCAGTGCATTTCTTCCAATTTTTCACTGCAGTAACCTAATTAAAATCAGCAAGCCAGACAGTTTTGGCAGATGCATTTGGCTTAAAGTTGCATTAAGAAAAATGTATAGTACTAAGAGACACTGGGGAATCCATTATATTTTCTGCTTCCATGAGCAAAGGACAGCAGTAATAGACATATCTAATTTGGGATGAGAGTGAGGAAAGAGAAAGCTTGAAATAAGGTCCTGATCTAAAGCCCATTTAAGTCAATAGGAGTCTTTCCATTGACCTCACTGGGCTTTTGATCAGGCACTAAGGCCCCGGTTCAGCAAGGTACTTTTGCTTCTTCTAACTGTAAGCTCATGAACAGTGTTAACTGAAGTCAATGGGACCACTCATGCTGAAAGTTAGGTAGATACCTAAGTATCTTGCTGGATCAGGGTCTAAATACGCATTCCTGCAGACTACAATGACAATGCTAGTGCAGATACTACACTGTCTTCACTGCAATGTAAGCCCATGCTTGAGCCCATGCACTAACCCTTTACTGTCCCAGGGACCTGGAGGGTTGGAGGGTCTGAGCTTAAGTCAAACTGGGACCCAGCATCAAAGTCTTGTTGCTTTGCAGTATAGCTACAACCCCACTTGACTCAGGTCCCAGGTGTCATCCAGGAGTATCCCACAATTCCATGGGACAACTTCCTTGGTCCTCTTTATCCTGACAATCTGCCATCCACTCTATTGAAAACAGAAGTTCCCCCCCCCCTCTGCAAAAGGAAGCAGATCAGGTCAGCATTAGCCCATTCTGTTCTGATCACCAATCTGCAATCAAAGTATTAGAGCCCCTCCTGGGTTTGCAATGGAGAGTGAACTGATCAAGCCTTTTGCAAAGTGAGTTGCTTCCTGGTAACATGCAGGGTAAAGTAAATCTTTCCCACACTGCACTATGTTCCTAGAGCTAGAGCAACCACATTTTGCGTGGAGGATGTGTGTGTGTGCTAGAAACTCTGATATTGTTATTTTGAGTCAGTTTTGTGCTCTGCAGTGTGGAGGCCAGAGCCCTAGGTTCAATCATGGGTCAGAAAATTCTTAATATAGGGTTAAAATACAACGTAGACACTTAAGCTCAAAGTTCCCTAACACAGGTCAGTTCACTTGAGTTCCACTAGCTCTGGGCTTACATTGCAATGTAGACATACGCAGCAGGATAAACAAAAGGCAGCCTGGACTTTTCCAGCAATGGCATTATTGAAATATAGTATTTTCTAGATCTAGAAAAAATATAGAAAAGAACTTTTATTGTCATATCTGAGGATATTACAAACAACAAAATATAATACATACATACAACTATAGGTGAGCATGAGGGAAAGGCCTCAATACTGATGGGAAAATGACATTAATAAAACTATTAACTTACTTTTGTTAGTGATGTTAGCTCATCACAAACTTGTCTGTGTCTTCACCAAATATTAAGATATAGCTACAAGTACATTAGAGCCAGTGCATGTTATGTTTAGCTAGTTATATTACAAAATATTCCAGCTAATCAAAGGAATTCCAGAAGCTTTCTGCTTCTATCACCCAAAGACAAGCCAAATGTCAGGAAGATATACCTCATTAGCGTTAAAACCATGTTTATTACCCGTAGAATGTCTTATCTAGACTAGGATACCTCACTCTTGTATAAATACCAGCTTGGTACAAATGTAATCCTTATCTCAAGAATACAAACCATGTAAAAGATTCATACTTTAAGAAAAGATCTGACGTGAAAAGGAATGAAAGGTTCGGTTATCAAAGCAGTAAATCTTCATGTAAAGTTGGCTTTTCACCCTCCCGAGAACAACTTCTAAGTAAATATTCACAAAGAATTCTAGAAATATCTTACTGAAAATGAATTTTATAATAATTCTAAAAACATCATTCAGAAAAGGCTCTAGGAAAAACATATGTAATTGGAAATGTTTTAAACCTTTGTTTATTTCTAATGTTGAAATGGAAAATCATTTTGAATGGCATATTCCCAAGCATTTTACCTAAAGGCAAAGCACCTAACGTAATTTCCTAACATCATTCCTATGTAAATATCATGTACCAGCGATGCTTTCCTGGTGTGTCCAGAACTATAAGTCATATTGTTACCTGTCTGCCTCAGCAAAAGAGAGGTTTGCTGGTGCTAAACTAAGTGTCAGCTCCCTGCCATCCCAATTAGTTAGTCAGCCAAAAAAACTACTTACAATTCTGCCAGCCCTCACTTTGCTCTGAAAACCCTCACTTGTTGCTCTTCAGTTCCCAGACTCCCTGGAAGAGCGTTCCACTGCAGTATCCAGCCCCTGTCACTGGACACTCACAAAAATTACAAAGACTGTTGTCTCCAAAGACACAGTTTACACACCAGCCTTTTAGCTCAGCACACTTTACTGTTAGGTATTGCACTGAGATGAACTTACAGTAAAACCAGGACTAAATGTATTAATAAAGAATAGAGATTCAAGTGATACTAAGCAAAGTTAAAAAAACAGAAAATTGTCAGAAATAAAATAAAAGTCTAGTATGATTTCTAGTGGCTACAACGTAACAGGCTACAATCCTTGTCTAGGGTGGCTTTCTCACCTAAAGATTCCACTCAGAATCACAAGGTCCCCTTAGGCCAGGATCAAGTTTTCATGGATGCAAAGAGCGCTGATCTCTTTGTTCCCTCAATGATGGATAACAAAATATATTTTGTGTTTATAGTTCCACAAAACTCGTTGTTTTGACCCCAGAGACAAGACACCCCCGTGTGGCCTTGTTCTCACATGATAATTTCACATCCCCCAGTCAACCTGGCTTTTCCTGTTGACTTACTAGCAAATGGGGCTTCTTTTTGTGTTGATTTTACAATGCTTAGTTTATATTAGCGGCAGAAAGATAACTATCCTCCCTTCTGTTTGGAAGAAAACCTATTCTCTCTTTGTTTGGTTACAGATTTTAAAGCATAATATCAGTGAGTATCCTTAGTTCCTCAAGTAGTGTTAATACACACATTTCACAATGATATTAGTGACCAGGATATTACCAGCTTTCATTACTTTACAAGACAGTCTTTATAGATAAATACTATGACAGCAACATATTAGGTCTCGTAAGTTTGTCAGGCCTGATAGAAGTTGCTGACACAGAGTAATGAACCACCAATGGGCCTCAGTATCGCAGTACCAGCATGTAATCTAATGATCTTGCTAAACCAATTACTAATGTAAGAGGCCATTAAAGTATAGAATATTTATTTTAATGGGGATTTAATTATTGGCAGTGCTCAAGCACTCTCTTACCCATATTAGGAAAACAAGAAGAATAATCATAACAATTTTTGGAGAGATTATTCTTTCTATTATTTTAATGAGGATTTAATTATTAGCAGTGCTCAAGCACTCCCTTACCCATATTAGGAAAACAAGAAGTAGTATGGTATAAAACTCTGAAGTGAGACCCCACACACACACTCACACACTACCCCGCTTAAACAGCAAGCACGCCACAAGTCATCCTTTCCATCTCTACAAGGAAGCTACTATAGAGAGCTAACAAGAACAGAGAGGACTAAAGAAGAAACTAATTCTAGGAAAAGCTCCCCAAATCTTTAACCTGGATTGGTGAAAGAAAATGAACTAAAACTCTTGATTAGATTTTAAAACTCTTGTAATAATTTTGTTTAGCTATGGAAATTCTGTTGTAATTTAAAATACTAACAGTTTCACCTGTTACTCACCAGATGGTTAGACTACATATTCCTAGAGAGGAGACAGAGGCTAACCATTGGCAAACCAAGAAATAGTGGATTTAAGATTCTTATTATTCATAATTGGCTTGTCTTGAAGATCCTTAAATGGCTTTCTCTAAGTAACTGATATAAATATTTTCTTAGATTTTATAAGATTGCTTATTTTTGCCCAATTATAGACTGACTGGTTATTAATAACAATTAGACAGGCATTGCTTGCCCTTAAACAAATTATTTTGTCCATACATAAACAATTTTAAGTATCTAGTAAGAAACTAAGACTAAATTGATAATAACTCTGGGAAACAATATACTTTGGTCTTAATTTACCAAATGAAGTACATCCTGATTTCACATTTAAATGTGAAATCTCTTCTAAAAGTTCTCTACAAAGAGGCATATAGAAGAGATTGCAACAGAAGTAACCAGTTTATCAGTTGTGTTCTGTAATTTGTGTTGTATTGTTTAATGGTTTCTTTTCCTTTCTTTAATAATAAATAGCACGGTTAATAAGTGTGGTTATGTTGCATATCATGGTGTCCCCTAAGGTATGCAAAAGAACTTCTGAGACTAAAATAGTAGGACTCACATCCCTGAGAGTGTCTTACAAATAACCTGTATTCATAATTTCATCTTTTGATTTTGGTTTTCCTGGTTTGGTAGTAAGAGAAGCATGTACTAAGATCTGGCCTACCGTTTCTTGTTTCTCTGGACTAAATAGTTTTAGTATTTTTAAAGTAAAACTACTTGACTTGCAACAATTTAAAATGACCCCTTTCCGTCCCACGTAAGTATACAAACTTATCATTAGGTGAAAGATTTATAAAGCAAAAGGATCACATGTAAAGAATCTTAAAATAAAATGAGGAAGAAAATGGAACATGTTAATAGACACATTTTGTCTCTAAAATGAGATTCAATCGTCAAACTCACAATAGCATTTCCACAGAAACCAACAACCTCATGGTTAATATATTGAAACACTTGTGACATAAGGAATACTCAACACAAAAACCTGAGGCTCCTGCAAGAAACACCTTTTCACAGACATCTTTTTTTAAGAAACAATACAAAGAGCATAAAAATGAAACAACTTAGTGGGATGGAGGGTAAAAAAGATCTACACTGCATCAGTGAGAATAAGAACAAGGGAGATTTAAGGTGGCCAAAGCTCTGCTCCTGCCATAAAATAGTTTGCCCTCACCCTGTAGAAATGAAAGAAATGGAACTCAATGTTTTGCCAGTTCCCCTGTAGAATATACTTTTCTGCTAAAGCCAAAATGCTAATTTCCTTGGCCTTGGTAATGAGTTCCAGGTAAATCTGAAATGGAAAGTCCTAACAGGTTATCAGTTGTCTTGCCTGGCAATTGTGAGGATCTCTCTTTTTTTAAAATGGTGGAACAGAGAAATTTAATTGTTAGAGATCACTGCTTAGGCATACTTTCCAATGCCCTGCAAACCATTTATATGACAACTTGTTGGCCTCAATTAGTTCTTGATTCTGCCCTCAAATCTTCATGTACATATTTCAAAAAATGCAATAATTAATGATTAACTGTTGTTCTGATATTTTTCTTCTATCTTTCAAAATGTATGTTATATCAGATATACCTGTTCTTGTTTGAACAGGTATATCCCCTCAAAATTAGTAGACTGACTGGACGTTGGAGATTTCAATGTAAGTTACGCCCATGCAACAATCTGAAACAGACATATCTGGTTTACATTTCTGAGGGCAATGTGGATCTGGGAAATCTGCCCATAGTCTGATTTGCACATGGAAAGTAAAGGATGAACTGAGGAGTACAATTTGTTGTGATAAACAGGAATTCTCTGTGCTAAACTGATACTGTCACGCCTAGGTTTTACAATCGTATGACACAGTACAAAGCCCATTCAGGAAAGCATCCCTACCCTGAACAGAACTTAAGTGCACCATATTGACAGCCTTAATCCTGCACCTTCTTTAATTTTTTAGCTTACATTAGACCACTAGTGCTATTTTTAAACAAAAATGTCATTTAATATATATCAGTGTTAGCAACAGACAAATTAGAGCATAAAAGATGTGAGTTGGTTATAGTTTTTTCCTTTCTTAAATTACATGACATCCCAAAACATTTGGGCTTTAGTAAAACTTATACAAAAAAAACCCCTTATCTTCCTTTCAAACAGACACTGGTAATGATTCATGTATTTGTCTTTTCACCTTAGAGGGGCAAATACTGAAGATCAAATAATTTAGAAATGAAAAGAACATGGTAGATCAGTCGTGATTTTGATCTACATCCTTTAGCTGAGAAAAAGACTGTCAATGCAACTTATCATTTGAGTATAATTTAGCATCTCCTCCCTCTCCACCCCCTCCATCCAGCCAAATTCCTTTCAACTGCATAAATCAGAGGTGTTATTGAGAGCATGTTCTATACTGTTAAATATGCTGTAAAAATGAGAAAGGTAAAATCCATATATTTTATTTCTTTCATTCACTGCAAATCAGCTGGTTAGAGTCTCTGCTGCTAAGAACTAGAAGAGGACTTGAACAAAAGCCCTGGATCAAAACATCCTCAGGCTTTGAACTCCAGATCCAAGTCCAGATCCAAACTTTATGGCTTGAACTTACCTGTATAAAAGGCTGAAACTAAACCCAAGAAGCAAATATTTTTTATCTTTGGGGCAGGTCTGGGGACCTGATTCAGTAGTCCATTCCTATTCAGAAAAGCAGTTAAGAAAATCTTTAACTTTAAGCATGTGCTTAAGTCCCATTGACCTCAGTTAGAGTGATTTGCTGAATCAGGGTCTTACTGAATAGAGCTGGATTAAAGCATGTGCCCAAACATTTTGCTGAACTGGGGCCTGGATACAGACCAAGATCCAGACGTTGCTGATAGGATGCATTCCTACTATAAACCCTGGTTATAAACAGGGTCAATATTTATCAAGAATTTTCTTCTTTTTTTAAAAAAAACCCTGATGTTAGAACAAGAGGTGCAATGGCAAGTTAGTTGTGGGTGGGTAATTTATTTTAATTAAAATATTGACATTTTATATAGAAGTTGATCATTTTTAGTAGAAGCTGATATACATCCTGAACTGGAATTAGCTGACATTGATCATCTATGGTATCTTTAGCATATGTCCCACCATGTCACTTCATGGAAGTTCTGTAGTAATTTTTAAGTAAAAATATTTATATACAGGATCAAGATGGAAGGGCTCTGGTTCCTCCTCACTAACAGTAGTAATAGTAGGATCTCAAGCAGCTTCTTTGTATTGGTGATCGATCCTAATGGCCAGCTGAAAAGCTTTTGAACATCATTCAGCAGAGCTCTTAAACACATGTTGAATCTTATGCTCAGAAGTTCCATTGACTTCAATGACATGTGCAAGTGTCTCACTGAATTGGGCCATTATTGTAAGATGGCAGGATCAGCACTGGATACTCAAGCCACTGGCCTTCTGAATGGCTAGTCCTGAAGCGTAATTAGCAAAATTCCCAGGTCAGATGGGGGCCAGTCATGTAGAAAAAAATTTTCCCTCGAGTTTAAACATAATTTTCAGAGATGGATTCAAAGGGATTAAAAATCAGGGGAATTGTTTTAGTTTTTCTAATTGTAACCATAAAATACAGTCCTTAGTTAAAGGCCTCATACAAGATTATTTTCCATCACACCAACAGTAGATGTCAGCCTAGAAACAAATAAATCGATGTTCCTTTTATATCTTCTTGTAACCCTTCTTTATGAAGATGCAAAGATGTAGATCAGAATACACAATAACAAGTATTTTGAAGATAAGGAATATGGGACTACTAGTCTGAACACAGATAATTATTAACATGGTACTCACATATGGCAACATTTTATCTGCTGTCAATCATAAAAATACTGACTATTAAAAAACAAAAGCAAAATGTTTGTTGCTGGGGGAGGAGAGTCTAAGATAATGTAAATGACCAAACAAAGGGAGGCTATCAGATTTTTATTAAATTCAATGTATTATTTAAGGCTGTAGTTTGGATTTATATGAACTGTACATAAATGAATAAGTAGTAAGAATGCCATATTGATTCCTCTCTCTCTCTCTCTTAAACATTCTACCTGGCTGAAAGTCAGAAAAAAAGCAATTTGCACAGAGCTTTGTCTAGAAGTCAGTGTAGGTTGTGGGTTACAAGTGGACAGTACAACACAATAAAAGAACCAATTTCAAAATTGTGTGATTGTTGCTTTTGTAAATGTGAAACTAAATGTGAAACTGTGGAATTCATGTGGACAACATGACCTTGGATGAATGGCTCTCATACAAGGGAACTTGGCTGGCACAGGATGAGGGAAGAAGCAGTACAGGGAAGGAAATCTGAAAAAGAAGAACAGGATCAGTGATGTGCCAAGTGAGCGGGAAGGGTCTCTTTCTGGCATTTTGGGACCTGTTGTCAAAATATTGACACTAAACTGAAGGTGAATGTTAGCATAATCTATGAGGAAATGTTTAAAAAACTGGGAACGGTTAATCTTCAGAAAAGAAGACTGAGGGGTGGGGGCAAATAGTCTCCAAATATATTAAGGGCTGTTATAACATGGAATTAGTCAATTGTTCTCCATGTCCACTGAAGGAAAGACAAGAAGTGATTGGCTTAATCTGCTGCAAGAGAGATTTAGGTTATATATTAGGAAAAAACTTTTTAACTATAAGGGTATTTAAGCTCTGTAATAAGCTTCCAAAGAAGGTTGTGGAATCCCCGTGATTGGAGGTGTTCAAGAACAGCTTAAATAAACACTTGCCAGGGATATTCTATGTCTTCTTGGTCTGACTCAGCATGAGAAGGACATACTAGATGATCTCCTCAGGTCACTTCCAGCCCTACATAAAAATACTCTGAAGAGTAAAGATTTTGCCTTTGAAATGCCCTAGTGAGTGTCAGGCATTTGCAAACACATTGTCCTAAAGGAGGAACCTTCTCATGCCCAAAATCCTCTCTGCAATGTCTTCACTTCCCACCACCATTCCAAATAAATTAAACTGCCCTGTTAATATATTTTGTTCCTGCAAAATATACTGGGCTATATCCTCAGCTGAAGAGTACACAGCACTTCTTGGGGAGGAAAGAGGGAAGAGTGCAAAGGTCACCTGATGCTGGGCTGGCTGTCCACCAGGCTGGTTCCCAGGTATAAGACATAACCAGCCATACTGGCTCAGACCAATGGTCCATCTAGTTCAGTGTCCTAGCTTCTGACATTGGCCAGTGCCAAGTGCTTCAGAAGGAATGAACAGAACAGGTAATCATCAAGTGATCCATCCCCTGTCATCCATTCCCAGCTTCTGGAAAACAGAGGCTAGGAATACTTCAGTGCATGGTTTTGCATCCTTGCCCATCCTGGCTAATAGCCATTGATAGACCTATCCTCCATGAACTTATCTAATTCTTTTTGAACCTGTTAAAGTCTTGGCCTTCACAACGTTCTCTGGCAAAGAGTTACAAAGTTTGACTGTGCGTTGTGTGAAGAAATACTTCCTTTTGTTTCTTTTGTTTGTTTTAAACCTGCTGCCTATTAATTTCATTTGGTGACACCCTACTTCTTGTGTTATGAGGAGTAAATAACACTTCCTTATTTACTTTCTCCATACCAGTCATGATTTTATAGACCTCTATCATATCCCCCCTTAGTCATCTCTTTTACAAGCTGAAAAGTCTCAGTTGTATTATTCTCTGCTCATATGGCAGTTATTCCATCCCCCAATCATTTTGTTGCCCTTTGCTATAATTTTTTCAATTTGGAAATCTCTCTTTTTTTATGGGGCAACCAGATCTGCATGCAATATTCAAGATGTGGGTGTACCATGGATTTATATAGAGGCAATATGATATTTTTTTCTTGTTATCTATCCCTTTCCTAATGATTCCAAACATTCTGTTAGATTTTTTTGATTGCTGCTGCACATTGAGTGGATGTTTTCAGAGAACTATCCACAATGACTTCAAGATCTATTTCTTTAGTGGTAACAGCTAATATATACCTCTCATCATTTTATTTGTATAGCTGGGATTATGTTTTCCAATGTGCATTACTTTGCATTTATCAACACTGAATTTCATCTGCTGTTTGTTGCTCAGACGCCCAGTTTTGAAAGATCCTTTTGTAGGTCTTCGCAGTCTGCTTGTGACTTAACTATCTTGAGTAGTTTTGTATTATCTGCAAATGTTACCACCTCACTGTTTACCCCTTTTTTCAGATCATTGATGAATATCCTGAACAGTACTAGTCCCAGCTCAGATCCCTGGGGAACACCACTATTTACCTTGCACCATTCTGAAAATTTACTATTTATTCCCACCCTTTGTTTCCTATCTTTTAGCCAGTTACTGACCAACGAGAAGGCCTTCCTTCTTATCCCATGACAGCTTTCTTTGCTTGAGCCTTTGGTGAGGTATCCTGTCAAAGGCTTTTTGAAAATTTAAATACACTATATCCACTGGATCCCCCTTGTCAACATGCTTATTGACCCCCTCAAATAATTCTAGTAGATTGCTAGAACAGTTATAGGGCAGCTGTAACTTAATCACACTGACAGCAATCTCAAGAGGCTGTTACAGTCATCAGGGATTGCTTTGCTTTGTTCATATGTCCTACACCAACCACAAGTAAGGGTTGGCATCGGAGCTGTTTCCTCCATAGGTGATGGAAGTAGGGGTGTTGGGGTGCTGCCAACCCCCTGTCTTGAAGTGGTTTCCAGCATGTACAGTGTTTACAGTTTGGTTCAGTGGCTCTCAGCACCCCCACTATACAAATTGTTCCAGCACCCCTGGTTACCCCACTCTCCTATTCACATCACAGGCAATACTAGTGTTAGAGTTGCTTTGCGCTAGTGGAGCCAAACACAGAGGAAACTCTATAAACATCTCTTGCAGGTACATTCATATGCTAGTTTGCCAAATAGTTTTGTATCCTGCCTTCTATATGGTTACAAGAAAGTGTTTTTCTTTAAATGGGAAAAACAAGGATGGATTTGCCAGTCCTGCTCTATTTCTCCCTGCGAGAATGTTTACCCGATTCATGGCATTTATCACAGAGTGAAGGGGAAATATTAGTAGACGTCCATTGTTAAACTATTGGCAATGTATCACCAGAGATGACCACAGAGAAAAGGAAAAACTTACAAAACACAAAAGTGGCCAAGCTCCTAAAACAAAATGTTCTCTTCTGGATACATTGTATGTACAGTAGTTGTCTCATCGCCCTCATAATAACATTCCCAAAATGAGATACATGAAATTATAATAGCACAAGGACACGCTGATACCTTAACATTCTATATAATACATTATTTATAAGACTGCACAAGGCACAAATTATTTTTTGACATTTGAACACTGGCAAAACAAAATATTTTCATTTCTTAATCATCTATTCCTATCATATTTTGAGCATATTAAATTCAACATCAAACTTAGAGATCCTTTATGTTTAGAGATGCCAGACCTAATTTCCATGTGTGTTATACTTACATTACACCTGCTTTTAGGCCTTTTTATACTGCCAAAATAGTTTCAAGGGACCTTAGTGTAAACAAGAATCAGCTCTATTCTTTGTATTAAACAAGGTGATTACTTGTATAGGGACTGACTTAGACAGAAAAGTACACTTTATGGCATAGATTCTCAGCTAATGAATACTGTTGTAGTTCCATTTACTTCAGTGGAGCTATGTAGATTTACATCAGCAGAGGATCTAGCCCTGTATGCCTATATTCTGGAGATTTATAGTTGAGAAGTCTTTTAACAAATGTAATAATTCAGAGAACTGTATTGTGAACATCTTGGCAAATAATGAGTGGCCTCCACAGGTGAAAGCACCTTTGATCAATAGATGGAATGGGTGGATAGCAACCACATGTGCCAACAAAAATTTCAAGCTAAATTCTGCCTTCCTTTACAATGATGGAAATTTGGATCAACTCCTTCATTGTGCTGAAGAAAGTCCAGAAATACATCATGGTATCTGATGGAAGAATACAGCTCTACATTATTAATGTAGACTAGCAAAGTAATTACTATTAAAATTTCAAATAGCCAGGACCACCACATATTTTTACTAGTGGACCTGATTTTCAAAATATTCTTTGAGGGTGAAATTCCACCCTGTGCAGAGGGCTGGCTCTTAAGCACCACTTAGGTCCTCAAAAAAGGGTCTAAGTAGGATTTAAATAGTGTGTATGTCTTGGGTTAGGGGCGAACTTCATGCTAACAGTCTGATTCCCTCAGATGTTAGCAAATGAAAATGTTAAATTGTGGTTTTTAAATGAAAAAATTGTTTGCATTATTAAATCTAGCTGTAAGATGTTAGGATCAAATTCAGACAGGATCAAGAGCCAAATTCTGCTAAAAGTTACACTGGTGAAAAGCTGGAGTAACTCCATTGCACTCAGTGGAATAACTCTGTGGAATTTTCATTAGTATAAATAAGAACAGAAATTGGCCCTTAATTCTTTCTTTGATCCTAATTGATTAAAAAACAAATTATCTCTATAAACAATGCATATGCATGTCACCATTTAATGTAATCTGAGGGTTTCTGAAAGAGTCATTCTTGTCTAGTTATTCCAGCAAATAGGCTTTTATTTAATATTGCTCTAAAACTGGATTAAAAAAAAAAAGCTCTTCAAATCAGAATGATCTAATTTTATGCCAGACTAGATGTCTTCTTTAGTGATAGTCTCATTCAGACCACTATTGTTTCCAATGGATTTGTATATATTCACACTGCTGAAAAAATGTTCCTTTTTGATAAATACAATAGATAAATCTTAGCGCAGACATGCATAACTTTCCAACAAAAGACAGCTGACGAAAACCCTAAACAGAAGCAGGTCCAACAATGTCTTATAGTGAGATTCAAATGTAACTGCTGTGAATATTAAAGCAGCAATAGGGAAAAATGCACAGCATATCATTTCAAAGTGACAAGAGAGTTCCTTAAAAAAGAAAAATTATTACCCATTTTGTTACAAGTTTGTGCTTTTCCTTGGGCCCATATCACCTGTAACCGTACTGCCAACATCTTAGGTTGGAAGAGGGGGTTATATTTTTTCATCGTAATCATTATTTATTTTTTTAAATGTTACTGGGCTTGCTTGCTTCAAAGAAGTCTTTGAAATATCTGTATGCATAGTGGACATGGCTATAGTCTCATAATCATCATCCCTGGAGCGAAAATCACAAAAATGAAAGAAAAACTGCAAGTCCCTCTGGAAGTTCTTGTTGAGAAATCCATAAAAGATAGGGTTCACACAGGTAGAGATCATGGCTGTGAGGTGGCAAATCAAGAACAATAAATTGTGGCTGCAGGTGGCAACAGGTAGAATTTCATGATTCCAGTCAAACACAATATTAAAGATGGTAAGAGGTAGCCAGCAGACTGCAAATGCAACCACAATAGAGATCAGCATGATGTTGATCCTTTTAGTTTCAGTGGATCTGTATTTATTGTCTCGCATCTTGTCCATCATGTTGTTCCTTCGTTTTAAGCGTATGTATATCTGCAAAAAACAAAATTCAACAACAAAGAAAAATATAGAATAAGTTAGCCCAGAGGCAATTCTTTATAAGGACAAACAGAAATAAGACAGAAATAAGGAGAGATCATAAAATAGATTCTCTCTTACCTTTAAGTAGCAAATAAATATAAAACAAAGTGGTCCAAAGTACTGTATCACCAATAGAGCTGTGGTATAAGAAAGCCTGATAGTGTCCAAAGGGAAAAAGTCCAAGCACACATATTTGTCCTTATATTCATCGATTGTTATATTTTTGAAGGGCTCGTCAGTTAATACATGATAAACCAGGAAAGGTAAGGAGGAAGCCACAGCTAGAATCCAGATGGCAGCAACCCCTAGATAGGCATGTCTGTTATTCGGCCTCCACCCTCGAGGGTTGATGATCAGCTGGTGGCGTTCAATCGCAATGAGGACCAAAGAGAAAACTGAGACTGTGATTGAGACACACTGCACAAAAGGATTCAGCTTGCACATGGCCTCCCCGAAAATCCAGTGGTCCATTAAAGTGTATACGAAGGTGAAGGGGAGACACATGATGGTCATTAGAAGGTCTGAGAAGGAAAGGTTGACAATAAGGATGTTGGTAACATTGCGCATCTCCTTCTGTTTTAAGATGATAATAATCAAGGCTAAATTTCCAGAGACACCAAGAATGATCACAGCCCCATAAACCAGAGCCAAGGTGAAGACCATGGCCAATGGCATGTGGCAATCTTCATCTTGGAAGTGTATGATTCTGGAATTCTTCTCTGAAAAGTTCAGGTAGATGGACTGATTCCCAGCAAAGGAGAGAAATGATGTGTTCATGTTGTTGGAACTTGCATCCATGCCCTGCATTGGTCTGGACTGCACTGAGTTTCTTCGGAATGGTTCCAGAAGCTCAAAATGTTCTCAGCACTCAACCAGCAGGATCTCACCAAAAGCTGTCACTTCATTTCCTTGATAACCTTGATAACAATCTGCAAAGGGAAAAGAGCACATGTGTTTATTTCTTATCATTTTAATTGTGCCATAATTTTATGGTGCTAAGGATGCAGATATGACCGTGAAGAGAGATTGGCCCTTCTTTCTGCAGTACAGAGTATGTGAGTTGCTTCTCCGATTCTTTGTTCATAACCCTCAAAACAGACCAAGTGGTGTCAGACAGTAAGCAAGATCCCCGCAGCAGAAGAGGTTTTACAGACTACCCTACATCAAACACTTGCCATGAGGATCCCGTCCAAGCAATGCTAATGGAATATTCTCTACCATTTCAAATGCTTATCCACCTCGGGGCAGCATCCACCCAACTGACTCAGAAATATAGCCAGCAGTGCCGCTCACTCTGGAGCAGCAAGCACCAAGGAATGTGAGAAGACTTGCCCTTAAGCAGAACGCACGACACTAGAAGAATTTTCATCAGCACCACGGACAGACCAAAAAGAAAGGAGAGATTCAGCACGCGGAAGAGCAGGACGATGAGTATATAATCCCTAGCAGAGCTGTCCTGCTGCGAATAGACGCCAATGGGGAAGTCACTTCCCAGCGCCCTGCACCCCGAGCCTTAAATTCTCAATCAGGGATATAGGCTGATTTCTCTCTTATGAGTCGACAGCGAACGCAGCTGGAAGATTTTCCCAGATAGTGGTTGCACCCAACGCTCGGAAGCAGACGAGTCCTTTAGACATATGCATGAGAATTCATTCGGAGGAGGGCGCTTGATCACGGGGGAAGGACACGTATAGTCTTAAATTATGCTAAATATAACCGAAAGTATAACAGGGACGATCATTTCAGAGGCAGAACAGAAGCAGACGCATTGTCCTTCTAGTTTCATGTCACACGTTTGCCAGCCACGCTGAAGAACTGTGGAAAGGGGGATTGGAACAATGTGGGTGGGCCAACGCATATCAGGAGTGTCACAATCTTTCCCGTGAACGTAATTGCCTCTCCAGACGTGGTGACAGGAATTCTTTCTTTGACTGTGCCACCGTGAGATTGCCTTGTGCGGAGCTGAAGAACTGTACAGATTAGAATGAGCGAGTGCTGCTGACAAACTAGAAAGTGAGGACGTAGGTATAGTGTCAGGGTGGTAATGGAGGCAAGGCGGAATTTCTGTTTGTATAAGCGACTCTGGCTATAAAACGAGGCTAGACGGAGAAGACGACAATTTTAATAGATTCTGTCTTCTCCATTCTGGGGCTTCAAAAGAGAAAAAGGAATCACTCCCAAACCTACAGCCCTCAGCTATACCCATCTCTCCCGCTTCTCAAGCATCAATTATTTGCATTCCAATTATTCCCCCAAAGCTTTTTTTAAATAGAATGTTTGTAGTGACACGGTTTCCATGGTTAACTATCTTCGCCATATGACTGGGGGTTGGGAGGAGAATTATTCACTGCTAAATAGCGGCACAAGCACTTTTGCGAAATCCCTCGCCCCTTACCCTGTGTACTCTGCCATTACTGAGATTTTAATCCTACACTTCTTCGCATGCAAAAGGAAGCTGTATCACTAAAAGTGAGGGAGGAAGAAAGGGGGTTAATGGGTCCTAATCTATGCTAGGGCCGTACATGTGAAAACAATTTTAATAGTTTAATAATCGCTCTCCAGATTCTGGAAGTCTGCGAATCCTAGAATGTAAAATAGAGACTGGAAGGCGAATTACCAAAATTAAGGGCTAGATAGCCTAGATCCCGCGCCCCTTACTCAGGCGTTGAGAAGTTTTGCCTCTGTAGGAAGTGCAGGATACAGTAGAAAGAAAGAAAGAAAGAAAGAAAGAAAGAAAGAAAGAAAGAAAGAAAGAAAGAAAGCTCCATTATGTTACAAAATATTTACAAGTGAGAAGAGAACAGTTGCCGAGAGTTTACTATCTAAACAAATTACATTTAACACACGACAATAATGTGGTTAAAAAAGTGAGCTCATCTTACAATCGATTGACTCTTTAAACATTACATTCTTTTTAAGGTTCTTCTGACCTGCTATGTTCTGTTTTCTCAAATTGTCATGTGTTTAATGCATCTCTTATTTTAAAGCTATTTATCTATAAAATATCAAAGGACAAGCCCAATCTGACATGAGTAAACAGGGATGAAAAAGTTACTGCAAAACATAGTTCCATACCTAACTGATTTTCTACTGTTGACCGGCTGGTCACTAACGTGCCGCTGACATTGGGTCAAAGGCAAATCAGCAACTCTGATCACTTTAATGTCAGACAGAATTGTTGTCTAGCCGAGAAGAACAAAGGGCGGGAGCAGGAAAGAAAATAAAAAAGCAAAAATTAAACAGTTTGCAAAAAAAAAGAGGGGGGGGGACGATCGATATTTACCTATGCAACACAAATAGAAATGCTCAGATAAGCCCCTCCTTCGCAAAAGCTGCAGGCTATTACATCACAGAAACTTAGGCATATATGTGTGCAGGGAGGTGGGGTTGCTGAAAGAAGTCAACAATAAACGGACACACCTCTGCTACAACCTGTAGTTAGCAACAGTCTGGCTGAATCTGGAATTTTCCCTTTGCCAAATCTCAAGACACGCTATTTACAATGTTGTATGCTTAACCTCAGGTCAGAGCTGTAGGAAAGAGTATTGCCAGTTTACGCCAGGTTAATGGCTCCTGAATTACAACTCCATAATGTCGTTGTCACGAATGTGATTTTCAATGATTATGAAAGCCGCCGGAGCATATGTTGCTGAAATCCACTTTATTTTAAGATACCTCCAGGGAGTGAAGTTACCTTAAATGACAGTCGGTATAAACTGCAAACACAAACACAGAGGTAAATCTTCAGAGGAGATATGTTTTCCTTCCATCAGGAAACTGGCCTTACTTCTGTTTGATATATGCTAGGGTTGAGAGCCCGTACTCTCAGACAGACCTGAACACGTTGCCAGAGTTAGGACTACAGGATCGGGCCCTAGATATTCAACAGGAAGATTACAAAAGTAAACGAGGCTCACGCATAAATTAAATCGCACGCTCAGCTGCTTTTGCATTCCATTTCTGCAACGGATTCTTTACAACCATTATTAGCAATATATACACATTTAAAATAGCTAATTAATATAGCCAGGCTTTGGCGATCTACATCCACTGGCCAAAGTTTGACTACTCTGATTGTTCCAGCTAGCTCAATAGCAGACATCCATCCACCTCAGTGTTATCGCTTATAATATCTTTACCACATAGCTTCATGCAGTCTGTCTAATCTCCCTGGTCTACTTTAGGATTTTATATGCAGCCTGTCATCATGGTATGTAAGGCCCCTAGCCAAACTGCGTTTGTTGTATTTTGTATTTTAACAAACAACTATCTGTGCTGAAAAACAGTAGTGCTCCCAAGAACCAGAAGCTGTATTTAGAAGTATTTAGTGCTTGCAATGAGGACTTCATGAATTATCTACTCCCGACAGTATAACTGTGCCGTGACCTGCTGAAAGACAACCCAGGACTGATTTTGCTGTAAACATTAACCAGGATTTCATTTCAGCAGCAGAGGTCATACAACTCCCAGCACGTTGGGACTTCAGTAGGTTTCCGCAGGTTCAGGTACAGGAAGGGGTGATGTGTTCTCTCCTCCCCGTTCTCCAATCAGGAGAGGGACTGGATATTAAACTCAGTCACAGACTCAGCCCTCGTCGCAGGACCTTGTTCGGTGTCACGCCTGAGTCTCGCTGATTTTGCCAAGCTCCTTTTTAAACTATTTCTTACTTAGTAGGCGGCTTTAAAGGGGAAATGCCTATGCTCCTTATTCTTGACAGAGAAGCCTCCGGAGCCTCCAGCCCCCAAATCTCCCCCCTGTGATCGGATTAAAGGAGGCTGTGTTTGCTGTGCGATTGTGACTCCCTCCCGCCCCATCTCTCCAGCAGGAATAGCATTAAGATAGGCTGGGAGGGGGAGCAGATGAAGTTGACAGCGACCGCTCTTGTCTTTCCTTGACAGCTCATTAGCCGGAGAAGACGCCGGTTTGCCCTCTCTGTGCTCAGGCTCCCCACGCCTTTAAAAAAAAAAAAGGATCCCCGGAGGGGCTAACCTGTGCTTCTAGGGGTGGGGAAGGAGACATTAAAGGCAGGCAGAAAAAGCACACAGCCCGGCAACCCAAACCAACCCTCCCCCTCGTCGGGATCACACAGACCTCTCCTGCTCTCTCCAAAGATTTGACCCGAAGTTTGATGCTAAGGGATAAAAAGCGACCAGAATGCAAGGCAAGGTGACGGGAAATGCCCTGTAAAAACTATTCCAGCCGCTTGCCGGGAAGCATACCATACTGTTAGCCCGGACCGACAAGTAACATACCCAAGAGAGACTCCGGGAGGTCAGGAATACACCTTTCTCAGCTACACCTGTTCTGTCACCCAGATGAGCCACAGAAACATCCTCTGAAAAGCACGCGAGCGCACCACAATTAAAAATAAAATAAAAAAGAGGAAATCTCCAAAGGAACCCACCTTGTAATTGATCTTATTTTCCCCCGTTCCTTGATTTGGGGCAGGTTTGAGCAGAAGGGTGCATGGAGAACAAGGAGCCAGGCAATGGGGAAAACATCCACTGGTATTTCTCCAGCTCTGACCCTAAAGATTCGCGAGGCGAGCAGGAGACACCCCCTTAAAGCTGAACTCCACCTTATTCCCAGTATCACATGATAGTGCTCTATTGAGCAGATCCTGAAGATTCCAGTGCAAGCACATCACCTTTAAATTATACATTTGGGGGTGGGTTGCCTAGTAATTCTGAAATAAATGCAATTAAGTATTGAAACAAAAGGGGGGGTGCACTGAGAAGAACTTGGGAGGGGAAGCAGTTTGAAATTGCTCTTACGGATTGAATATTGCAAGCCAGTGCCGCCTTGTGGCCAAAGTTAAAATGATATTATATAAAAGCTGGCTAGAGATGTGATTGGTAACATGGATTGTGTCTCGGATGTGTCAGTTATAAAGTGTTCTGTTGTTGCTTTAAAGCAGCACAACTGGTCTCCACTTTGTTTTCTCTTGAAAAGTAATTGAGCTGATAAGGAGTCCCAAATGTAAAAATGCCCAGTTTCTTTACATTTCGAAATACTAAGAACGCTAAATATTTTCTTTAAAGTAGAAATAAGTCAACTAACCAACCCCCAAACCGCAAGAAAGTATAACTAGTACTCCTTAGATTCAGTTGGATGGCTGGGCGATTGGGAAGAGAAATAGACCATGAAAGGGTAGAACTATCCTCATAATATGATATGTAGAAGGAAAAATTGGAGAACCATTGCCCTAGGCAGCTCCTGCATGTACTGTAAAACCTCCAAATTTGATCAGATATTTTAATACAGGATGCACCTGGCTAGTTCTGTATCAGAGGGGTAGCCATGTTAGTCTGGATCTGTAAAAGCAGCAAAGAATCCTGTGGCACCTTATAGACTAACAGACATTTTGGAGCATGAGCTTTCGTGGGTGAATACCCACTTCGTCAGACGCATGTAGTGGAAATTTCCAGGGGCAGGTATATATATGCAGGCAAGCTAGAGATAATGAGGTAGTTCAATCAGGGAGGATGAGGCCCTGTTCTAGCAGTTGAGGTGTGAAAACCAAGGGAGGAGAAACTGGTTTTGTAATTGGCAAGCCATTCACAGTCTTTGTTTAATCCTGAGCTGATGGCGTCAAATTTGCAGATGAACTGAAGCTCAGCAGTTTCTCTTTGAAGTCTGGTCCTGAAGTTTTTTTGCTGCAGGATGGCCACCTTAAGGTCTGCTATAGTGTGGCCAGGGAGGTTGAAGTGTTCTCCTACAGGTTTTTGTATATTGCCATTCGTAATATCTGATTTGTGTCCATTTATCCTTTTCCGTAGCGACTCTTCCAGTTTGGCCGATGTACATAGCAGAGGGGCATTGCTGGCATATGATGGCGTATATTACATTGGTGGACGTGCAGGTGAATGAACCGGTGATGGTGTGGGTGATCTGGTTAGGTCCTGTGATGGTGTTGCTGGTGTAGATATGTGGGCAGAGTTGGCATCGAGGTTTGTTGTATGGATTGGTTCCTGAGCAAGAGTTCCTATGGTGCAGTGTGCAGTTACTGGTGAGAATATGTTTCAGGTTGGCAGGTTGCCTGTGGGCGAGGACTGGCCTGCCACCCAAGGCCTGTGAAAGTGTGGGATCATTGTCCAGGATCAGGGCCGGCTTTAGGAAGTGCGGGGCCCAATTCAAACAGTTTCGATGGGGCCCCGGCAGGGATGACTTAAAAAAAAAAACAACAACAACAACAACAACAAACATGTGGGGCTTGTACTCACCAGGTGGTGTTCCGAGTCTTCAGTGACAGGTCCTTCACTTACTCCAGGTCCTCAGTGGCACTGAAGGACCCGCCGCTGAAGTGCTGCTGAAGACCCGGAGTGAGCCAAGTACCCCACCGTCGAAGTGCTGCCAAAGACCCAGAGTGCTGCCGGGTGAGTAAAAATTAAAAAGGCACCTCTAGCCAGGGAAGGGATTCTCACTGGATGCGGAGCCCCCTTAGGCGCAGGGCCTGATTCAGGGGAATTGGTGAAATAGGCCTAAAGCCGGCCCTGTCCAGGATGGGTTGTAGATCCCTGATGATGCGTTGGAGAGGTTTTAGCTGGGGGCTGTATGTGATGGCCAGTGGAGTCCTGTTGGTTTCTTTCTTGGGTTTGTCTTGCAGTAGGAGGCTTCTGGGTACACGTCTGGCTCTGTTGATCTGTTTCCTTATTTCCTCGTGCGGGTATTGTAGTTTTGAGAATGGCTAGTTCTGCTCACCTTTCCCACTTCTCACTTCATGAACTCAACAACAAGCACTGCTGCTTAAGGGTTGTAGTAGTAGCAACCCTGCAATATCTTTCAAAGCCTCAGAACCTGGAAGATTTTAGGACCCAGTGGAGAGTATCAGAAAAGTCATACAATTAAACTTGTATTTAATTTTTAAAAATCACCACAACTACTATGTAACTTGCATACACTGGTGAGATTCACTTAAGTCTGGAATGACTAGAAAGCTGAGATCCTGGGTTTTCCAGTGACTTAAATTCATTTCAAAACATAAGTCATTGCAGACGTAGCTGCATTAGGAAGTCACTCTGCAATTTTTGTGTGACTTGCATTGTCGAAAAATGTCAGGTAATGATTATTATTATGTTCTCATCATTACAGTAGTAATTTCATTATATTAATTAATACAATGTTACCAGTAAATGGGAGGCCTGTCTTAGTGTAAGAAGAAATCAGGGACCGATACTGAGACTTGTGGCTAAGCTAAACCTACAGCTATAACTTCCAGGAGCCCCCAAGTCTCTCTACTGAGCAGAGTAGGGCTGGCCAATACTCAGACAGGGAAGCCCAGCTATGGAAGGGGACATTAGTACTTTTCTTTCTGAGACAATGGCCCCTTCAGGATCTGTAAACTGAGGGTCTGACCATGGGTTATGGAAGAGTCTGTGACACTATTTGTAAGTAGAGTCAGTGCCAATTTTACAGATTTTTTAAAAGGAGTGAGAGAGTTGCCAGTCTAAAATGGAAGGGACCCGCTTCTTCTATCTTCCCCCTGTTCCTCCTGTACCAGGAGGCTCCAACCACTTAACTGCTTCCCTGTGAGGCTCATGCCCATCCTCCCCCATCTTACATTATTTAAAAAAAATACACATAAGCTTAAGTGTCTCATGCACAATCCCAACACTTTGACTACCAACAGGTGCCAGAGGCAAGGGATGAGCCTATTTACACATTCCTAGTTCTGAGTAGTGGTGTTAGAGAAATTACATTTGTCTTATCTAAAAAAAGAATCCCAGCAGTTTCAATTGTATGAGAAACTCTTTGCTTCTTGTTTTCCAATTTTATACCGTATATTGTTACTGTCAGCTGCAATGTTTCACCTCCGAGGTAGCTACACTTCTGTAGTACAGGAAGTAATCCGTAATACTTTGTCTCTACAGAATCTTCCATCCAAGGATCTCAGTGCACTTTATAAACATGGATGAACCAATCATCACACCACTTCTTTTGTAGTCGGTGACTATTAGTATCTTCATTTTGCACATGGAAAACTGAAGCCAATAGAGATTAAAGATTGGCTCCTGCAATGACTGAGTGCTGTGAACTCACAATGAAGTCAATGCAATGGCAGTTCCTGATGCTCAGCACTATGCAACTAGGGGCAAGTTTACAAGGCCCTTGAAGGATTGCCCACTAGCACACAGCAAGTCTACTACAGAGCTGGCAACAGAACTAGGAATCCTTGAGTCCCAGTCCTGAGTTTTAACTACAAGGCCATCCTTCATCCCATTCCCGTATCTACCATAAAGTGGAGTGTCCAGGTTTAATTCAGTAAGATTTGTGCAGTACTTTGGAAGTCCCAAAATATAATTCGTTGGAGTACAGTCCCAAAGGCTTATAGTACCAAAACTGGTGTTACTGCTTCCCATGTGTTAAGAATCATTGAGTTAAAGCTGTAGTTCTTAACTTTTGTACTCTGCAATGTCTTTCAAAGGCAGCTTTTATTGCTATAACCCTTGTCCTATCTCACGTCACATACCCCTCCCCCAAGCTTACTCTTTTGTCACCCCCACATGCTGTTTTATGCATTAAATTTAGACTGTAAACTCTACTGGACAGGTACTATAGCTTTCCTCATTGAAACACCTAATATACATGTGGGGCACTAAAAAAAACCCACAACAGTAATAATCAGGACTCATCTTATAAAGCAGAGATGTTTTCTTTTCAGACTCATAATATGTGTTGTAAAGTAAATGTTCCATAATATAGAGACATAGTATACTTGCCTTATGAAATGAACTCAGACTTTAGAAGTCCTCTTATCCATTCTAACTATATTTCTCTAGTGCCAGCACTAATAGCACTTTCCAGCTCAAACTCCCTGATTCACAAAGAGGTCAAATAATTCCCCAATAATTCTTTCTTATTGCTAGCCATAGGAAGGACACAAGAATACTGAAACAACAAAATAGCCAAGCAGTAGTTCAGTAAAATAATATATTCAGACTTCTCTGGGGAGTACATTATCTCAGTACACCAAAGAAACCATGAGCTGCAAACATTATTGTTTATTTTCTAGTAATTGACTTTCTGCAACGAAACACACAGTATGCAAACACCCCACCTAGAAAAACAGTACTGAACAGATAAAATATAACAACCTTTCATAAAATAATAATTTGACATTGAAGGAGGAGTAACAGCTGTTATAGAGCCATTAGGAAAGCAATATTACTAGCTTGCCTGTTGACCAATCCACACATTATAATCAATTTGTATATTCCAAAATATTGTAAAGGATGTATTAAAGAAAAATAAAACACCAAAATTAAGGTGATGACATCCTCTGTCATTTATTTTGTTTTGCCCAGATAGTGCAGCACAAATGTTACATAAATCACCTTTTAGTGCAATACTCTGCAATACTCAAATACAATAGGGCGAGTTAAGGGATACCTGGAGAGTTTTGTGTGATCTTTTTCTGTGCACAAAAACCTGTCTTTAAGGTTGAAATTGCTCTGAATAGAAATCTCACTCTTTTTTGCAAGGATTTTTTAAACTTTATGTTTATTGTTTTCATTTTGCAATAATGAGCATATGCTTCTACTTTCATATGTCTGCAAGGCTTTTGTTTCACAACTGTGTATTGTTCACATGTATTACTGAACCTGCTCCTGTTACCATTAGAGTGAATTGGGGCTTTGCCACATATTTTCACTGTCAGCAGCCGTGTTCGAATGACTAAATTATATGCATTCTGTTATAGGACTAACTACTACCCTCTGCTGTGCTGGAGCCCTATTCTACCCCCACAAGTGACGGACCAGGATCTCGTGGTTAGAGCTGTTGCTCAGCCTAGTGAGTAGAGCCAGAAATAGGAAACAGGAATCAATGCCAAGGGTCAGACTGGAGCCAGGAGACAAGCCAAGGGTCAGAGCCGAGTTGTAGCAAGCTGAAACCAGACAGGAACAAGGCTGGAGGCAAGGCAGACACAAGAGTGATCAGAGCTGCAGGAATAAGCATTGAGCAGCCAGAAACAACATCTTATGCTTTATGGTGAAGCAGACTCATTTAGACTCATCCTTACAAGATCCCACATTTGAGGAAGCCTGTGCTGCTAAAAAAAGAAAAAAAATCTGGTTTAAAGGGGAAGTGAAGGCAGCTGTCAAAAACAAAATAATAAAAATATATAACAAATGGAAGAAAGGGAAAATTGATAGTCATGGGTATAAAGCAGAAGTTGACACTATAGCAAATTGATAAGGGAAGCCAAAGAATATAAGGCGAACTCTGTGATCAGAAGAGTTAAGTACAATAAGGAGGTTTTTTAAAATTAATGGTAACAAAACAAATCCTAACAGTGGTGTTGGTCCATTGCTAAATGGATATGGTAAAATGGTCAATAATAATGCAGAGAATGCAGAAGTGTTCAGACATATTTATGTTATGTATTTTAGGGGAAAACAGATGATGCAGTTTCATCATATGATCTCATCTTTCCATTCCACTAGTATCTTTGGAGGATGGTAAACAAAAGGTACTAAAGTGGTCTCTGCCATATGTTATGCCAGTTCACTGTGACACATCCTGACATGCACAGATGTCACAACTGTATTTCACAAAGCCACCTTCCTGCTGCTGTCCAGGCTCATCCCTGATTGTTTTATATAAGGAAGGAATTTGGCTTACACTGTCTTTTTGGAAAGAGAAGAGGCACAAATGGAGGCACAAATAACCTGTAGGATTTTTTTAAATACATGCATTTTGGAGGGAAGAAGAGGAGAGAGAAGAAGGGAGGAGATGGTATGGACAATCGAGTTATCCTGTGGAAAGCAGTATTTTCGAACAACAGAGATACTGTATAAAACTTCCTTATATATCATATCCAATCATAAAGTTGTAATTGTTTTTTAATTCATTCCAAATTTTCAAAATGTCTTGCTGATGGATTACTGCTACACTGGTAGCAGACTTTGTAATTACATTAGGATCTGACTCAGGGTGATTGTATGCCAGAGAATTCTGACAATTACTATCTTAAGGCCAGATTGTCACAGACACTGAGCACTTGCAGATCTCATTGATTTGAGCTGGAGCTCTGAGTATTCAGCACCTCTAATAGCTAGGCCCTAAAATCTTAATATACTCTCAGAGTGAACGAGACATTTCAGAGTCTGATGAGAAACTTGTACTAAAATAACAGACTCAGAGCAATGTGTGAAGTAAGAGGAGATGGTTTGGGGTATCCCCACTCACACACCCTTGGTTGTGGGATTGGATTTCACTTCTGGTACCCCACTGCACTTCACCTGCACAGAGACTGATTACTCAGGCTCTTTGCATGTAAAATGGATTTTGGTCTGTATGGAGGAAAACAGAATAATATGGAACAAATCATGCTCACTTGTGTATTACACTGAAGAGACTACTCATATGTGTCAATTGAGCAGGATTTTGCCCTATATTGGCATTTTCAGTTTCATTATGGTCTGGGGGGCATTTTAAAATATGTATGACCATTTGTTTTTATATAGTAAAGCTTTTCAAACTGTAGTTATACCAAAGGTTTGTGTTCAGGACAGTATTAAATATTGATAGTGTAGTGACTGTAAGAGAATGGAGAAGCTAATATTATATTTTAGAAATAGCTGACATACAGACTTCAACATGAGAAGCTGATCTATTGAGAAAAGGAAGGAATGCTGGTTAGGAGAGTGGGGATATTCCCTGTTCTTTCCAAAAAGTGCTTTTGGATCTTTAATTTTCACCTGGTCTGCCACTAAAATGGACTTCACTGTAGGGCCAGATTCTATCACTCTTACTGAAACTACGCTGCACCTAACTTACTCCTCCCATTATTGTTCCACTGTGATCAGTAAGACTTCTTGCAGAGTACTTGAAATACTCCATATGACTAGCAGAATTTGGCCTCTTAATGTCTCATCCCATGACAGACTCTACACTTCAAAAGGAAATGTTACAATTTTAAAAATAATAGTCACTTAAACATGTCCTGTCTTGGGCTAGATCCTTGGTCACCCAGAACTCTCCCTTTGAGGGGAATACAGTTTTACCTCTGCAAGGACTGCATTATTTATTTCCATAATAAGCCAATGTTGTTATGTAGAGTCCACCAACTCCCATACTCTTCTAGAAGTATTGAAAACAGTGAAAATCAAATGATTAAAAGTATCTTCAAATTAGTATTAAAATTCTGAACTGTACAAACCAAGAAAATGCAGGCTAAAACTGTACCAATCATCCTGCTGTGATTACCTTGTTATTGGTGTGTTTCCAGAATACTTATATCCTACAATATACAATACATTCTGTTTTAGCAAAATAAGTGAACTATGATCCTAGTTGAGAATGACCTACTGAATCTATGGTGTAGGATTTGTTTACAGTTTCAATAGCTTCAGATCAATACAACTGTTTGAAGTTTTGACAAGGGGTAATCTTGAAACTTACAGGAAACAAGTATTGCATGAAATAGTTTGTCAAGATTCCCCAATAAACTGAATTAGGCCTGATCCTGTTCCGACAAGGGGGAATGGCAAAAACTCCTATCAACATCAATAGGGACTAGATCCAGCCTTTACATTATTTCTAGGCAAGGATGTTCTTGTCTGGAAGATATTTATGCAAAACTCTCCCCTTTTATTGTGGTATTCTCCAAGTCACAATATTTCAACTTCGGACCTATTTACTAATTAGTGTACAGCACAGATCTGCCATTTTTATACCTTCTATTATATCATGTTTTTAAATACCTGCATGCATCCATTCCCTCTCTCTGCTATGCATGCAAATATGATGATAAAACCTAAGAGGGCTGCTCAAAATGTTTTGTTGGCATCTGACCTATTTCAAATTCGCTTAGTCTCTCTCATGATTATAGAGCTCCTGCTGAAATACACCTCCAGTAGTTATGATCTGTGTGTAAACTGGAATACCAAATTGCAGAGTACATAAAGATCTATCAGTAAAATAGGAAGACCTTACAGATATCACTCTGGAGATTATAGAAAGAAGGCAAATAGACCTGATCACTCCATGGGAAGTGACATCCAAGTAAGGGGACAAAGTTCAAGCACTTTCCATAAGGAGCAGAGCTGGAGCTGGTTAGTATGTGCACAATTGCATACAAAACCTGAGTTATCTGAAACATTGAAAAGGTAGATGTCCAGTTTAACCTCCTGGATTGATTTGTCATTTTGATTTTTGCCCGTCCGAATTAAAAGGGAGTTTGTATGTTTACCAATGCCTACTAAATCCGACCGAAATTAAATCACTTGTTAGCTTTAAAAATATTGTATCACTTTTTAAACCTTTCGCAATGCGGGCCCTGCCCCTTCCCACACTTTCACGCACATAAGAACGTAAAAACGGGCAAGATAGCCAGTGTTTCAAGAATGCTCCCCCCACTCCTCCCAGTCCCTGGTGGTTCACCTGGCGATGGATTCAGGGGGTCTAGTAGCACTGCTTCTTTTTTCTCCATCCTCATCTTCGCGTCACCCATTCTTACCCCCAACGCCCAGGCTTCTGTCAGACAAAGGCACAGTCTTCAGCTCAGAACCACCCGCCCCCCCCCCAGGTGGTGTTTCGTACATGTAAAAAGGTTCATTGCTCTTTCTCCAGGATTCCAGCAGCGATAAACTGCCTGCTAGGAAAGCCGCTCTGAGGACTTTGGGGTAGTGTGGTTCACGGATATTAATTATTCTCCATTGAAAACATCGATAAATCACTGGCTCCTATGGGACTCGCCGATCAGAAATGTGAGGCTACATGAACATTATTGGAGAGCAGGTGCGAGGGGGAGTTAAATTAACTGGCTGGGCTTAGGGGCATCTGAATGGCTAGGAGTGAACTGGCTCGGGGAGGATGCATACGGTGCATTGTATTTAGTACCGTTTGTCGGGATTAAAGGGATACCGGATGGCCCCAGAATGACGCGACCTGCGGTAGGTTGTGATCTCAGTTATACAGGTGTAAGTGATGCGGAATGACTCCCCCGAGCTCAGTGGAGTTACTTCGGGTGCTGGGCTCTCTGCTGGGTTTGGTTTCTGTAAGCGGCGAGGCAGGCAGAGCAGAAAGCCCCCCGGCCACCTTAAGAGGAAATCACTGGGGAGGGGGCCGGGGAAGGCGGGGGCGCGAAGGGGGCTGAAGTTAGCCGCGCGGCAGCAGTTCGCGCCGCGTGTGGCTGGCACTGGGCAGCGGGCTGGGGAGGCGGCAGCGCTCTGTCCCCTCCGGCGCCGGCTCTGGGTCGCCGCCCGCCAGCAGCGCGGAGGAGAGGACCTGGGCCACGGTCGCTACAGGGGCTCGGATGCCGGGTCCGCTTCTCCGCAGCTCGCCCCTTCTCCTGGGCCAGGCTCTTCCCGGCAGCGCCGGCCACTAGCGCTCCGGAGCAGGGTCCCTCCACCGCGCAGCGACCGCCCCCTGCTGCCAGGCGCCGGGAGAGAGAGGAGCCGGGCCTCGCCCTCCCCGCGGGCGCTGCGGGCAGAGGCTCAGGCGGCAGGTACAGTACGAAGCCCTCGCCCCGCAGCTGCTGAGCTGGGCGCGGTCAGGGGGCAGGAGGAGAAGCCGCCGCGGCGGCCCCCCTGGCGGTCCCATTAGGTGCGATGGGAGGTGGATCTGGCCCAGCATGTGCAGCTGAGAATTACCCCTGGAAGGGGCCGCAAGGGGAGCGCTTGCTTTTCAGCTCCATGTCTGCAATAACCAAGCCCATGTCAGCGCCCCGATGGCCGCTCAGAGCACCTGTGCCAGACAGCATGTCTGCTGCCGGGCACTGCCCGACCTGGGCTGCTGCAAAGGCACTCAGGCGGGGCTAGCTCCACACTGAACGAACCCAGGTGCAGTTTAGGAGCCAGGCTGCTAGAGGGAAATCTCTGTTCCTTATTTATAATCGCTTTAATGGAATGTAGTGCACATACTTTTTAGAGCAGATAGTGTCCAGTTAAGGACTTTTCCAAAGCGTGGCTAGGTAGTGATTCAATATCCCTTGAAACGGAAGTAAATATTATTGAACACCTCTCACGCTGTTGAATTATACCTAATGCAATGCCCTTTAAACATAAATATTCTGGCATTCATGGTTTACATTTTGATGAATAATTTACCTCTGACTTGCTTACAGAACGTGAGACATGACCAACTGGAATGAGCACGTGTTTGCCATCTCTAACTCTGTGATTCTTTGAAATTTATCGTTTTATTTTTAACCAATTATTCTTTGGCAGTACTCACTGAGGATTATTCAAAATTGATACTTAATGAAATTAGTATTTTGTCTAAGTAACAAGTAATATACTTTAGTTGACTGCTGGAGGATAAATATAATATATTGTATTAGTTGGCACAATCCAAAATGTCTCCCTCTAGAAAAATAAAGAAAAGCATGTTACAAATCTTAAGCTGTAAGGTCTTCAGTGTTTGTTTGGTTGTTTATCTAGACGTTTGTTACACTTTGTGCTCAGCAGCATGTACTTTAATAATATGTTAGGCTTGCTTTACTGATCAGTGAGGTACTACCATACAGTATACCACACTCCTTCAAATTTGGAGGTATAGTCCTATTTTTAATGAATAGATTATTTGCCTACTGTGGGAAGCCATATTGTTGTTTTTCCAGAAGAATTTTGTAATATTTATTATCTTTTATCAATAATGGCCACTTTAAGAGAGACAAGTAATCTTTTCATCGTTAACATATGATAAAGCACTTGTCTGGCTGAAGTGCTCTTGCTCTTTTTTTCAGAGCTCAAAGGTTCTTAAACTGAAGTGTACGGTTGAATGTACTAATTATAAAAGAATTGGAACAGTTGCAGTGGTAGCTCTACCTCTTTGATCTGTGTTTTGTAAATGCACAGCCTTAACTCTCCTTTGTTGCATATAGGCATTATGACACAGTCTGTAATTACATGACATTTTTTATCCAATATAATATATTTCAGTGTTTCTAGGAGCTTAGATAGGTAATGATTAAGTAATTATGCAACAGGGCAGCATTGAAGTTATATGTTCAACTTTTGTATTTCTTGGCTTCTGGGTGCTTAGCTATACAGGGTTCACATTGCGTTTGCAGTGTTGTTCCCAGGATATTAAAGAGCCAAGGTGGGTAATATCTTTTACTAGACCAACTTCCATAGGTGAAAGAGACAAGCTTGCAAGCTTACACAGAGTTCTTCCATCCTCCAAAATTATGATTTATGGATTTTTTGCTTTTTGCATTTTAAACCAATCACAGGCCTTAAAGTGGAATAATGAACATAATCCACTTCAGACATGTTAAACCAATATAAAGTTTGATCACTTTATATCTTAAACTGAGCTCAGACTGGACAGTGGTTTAAGCTCCTTGTACCATTTTAAGGCTTTAGATTAAATGGTTTAAAAAAAAACAACAACCCTTCTCTCCCCTCCCCACACAAAACTTTTCCAAAAAACATAACTTGGGGGAGAAACAATTTGACTAAAGTGCTTGTCAGAGGAAGATTAAAATTAAGATACACAGCTGGACATAGGTGAACATGGTTCAGGAAGATGTCATGAAGATCTTCCTGGTTCATGAGGTATTTTCCTACTTTAAAGTACATTTATTTACATGATGAATGGTGACTATAAAGCAAAGTCAATAGGAAGCCAATGAGACACAAGGAGTATGGAACCCCAAGATACTGTTTTTACAGTCACTGTTCAGGTTGGAACCTCACTTTAAATATGATGAAGGGAAACATTTTCAAAATCACCTTAGTGATTTAGGAGCCTAAGTCCCATTTTTGAAAGTGACTGGCACCTAAGTCTTATTGAAAGTCTCACTGGATGTCATTGACAATAATCGGGCCAGAGAGGGTAAACAAATCCCAGCAGTAGAAGTTGCTGCTAATACCAAGCAGCAAGAGAGAAGCCTCAGTAAGAGCAAAAGTCCAAATAATATCAGTGGCATGTTATTGTGTGATTGTGGGCTGACAACCAGCAGTATGGTGGGGAAGCATTTTCAGCTTCATTCAGCTAATAGCACTCAAGATCAAGACACACTGTGTAAGTGTTGTGAATCGGGTAGAAACCCACAGAAACTGGCAACTGCCTCTTTACTGAATCATCTCTGTAACAATCCCCCACTCATTTCTTGCATGACCAGCATGCAGCAAAACAAACAGCTTTTGCAGCCCAAGCTTAGTAAAATACCCACCAGTTCCAATATAGGTACTGAATCATTATCTCTGGGAGAGGCAAGCAGTGTTGGTGCATGCAAATTGACTCTGGGTACATACATATTCACTACAAGCACTACAGTGTCAAAGCTGAAGCATAGAAACTTAATACAGTGGCAGAAGGATTTTTTCTGCCCTGTCTAAAACCACCCCCTCAAGAGATGATAGGTCGATGGAAGAATTCCTCTGTTGACCTAGCTGCATTTATAGTGGGGGTTAGGTTGACCTAACTACATTACACAGCTTGTGAAATTTTTCACAGTCCTGAGTGATATAGCTAGGTTGATCTAATGTTAAGGTATAGACCAGCCCAAATGTCTCCCTCGTTCCACTCTGTTATTCTACTCTCCCACAGCTGGCAGTGATACTTCTCTATCTTTATCCTTAAGTAGGAGTATCACTGTGATGGGTTGCCCTCCTTTAAGGTGCCATCTGATGTACTGGGATACCACTGAGCCCTCCTGTTCTGCCAGCCTGGGCCCCCTTTACCCTGTTTTGCTGAACCAGGCTCTTAAGCCTCCTCTAGCACACACAGGCAGAGCCACACCCAGCTGCAGAAAGACACAGACACTAAGATCAGCATAAGGGACTTGCCCCAGCACTCAGCTGTCCGCCTCCCTTGGAGTGCAGACCCAAAGGTATACTGTCTTGTACTGTACAGAAAAATCTGCACAGCACAAGCTCATAAAAATTCACCCTCTCCCTCAATGTGAAAAGAGAGATGCACAATTTCTTGCCCACCCCAGATATGAATTGCACAAACTGGGTTATGTTATAAACAAGAAATAAGTTTATTGACTACAAAAAACAGATTTTAAGTGATTATAAGGGATAGCAAACAGAACAAAGCAGATTACTAAGCAAATAAAACAAAACACACAAAGTAAGCTTGATTCACTGAAGAAACAGGTTACAAAATGTAATTTCTCACCCTAAATGTTGAATTAGGCAGGGTGCAGAGTTTCTGTAGCTCAGAGTTCCGGATATTTCTTCTTATAGACTGGACTCCTGTCTCAGTCTGGACTCATCCTTGCTTTCCCTTTAGGTTAATTCCTTTGTCCCTTCAGGTTCTTTCAGCAGTCCTTCTTCTTGGGTAGGAAATAGAGGAGAGTCTATATCAACCCTCTTCCCAGTCCTTAAAAAGGACTTACCTAAGGCGAGAATCCTTTCTTTGATCCCCATCCCCCTGCAGAGGAAAAGTACCAGCAGTATCCAACGGGGTATTTTTCATCAGGTGATTCTGTCACCTGACCTTGTAGTGTTAATGCAGCATCTTCAAAGTTCTATTGTTCTTCTTAAATGGGTCATTCAGGAGGATTGCCTACTGTCTGGTGGGCATTCTCCCCAGGTACTGTCATAACATTTCTTCCCAGATCTGGACCTTAGCATCCAAAATATGAGTGTTAGCATGAATTCCCCTAAGCTTAATTACCAGCTTAGATCTGATAGCGCTGCCACCAATCAGGAATTTTTAGGGCCTGATACCCTCTGGTCCCCCCAAAACCTTCCCTGGGGGACCCCCAGACTCAGATGCCTTGAGTCCTACAACAAAGGGAAATAACCCCCACCCCTTGTTTCCTGGTTACTTCCTCCCAGGCTCCCCTCCCTGGATGACCCTAGGAGATTCCCTGCATCCAGTCCTGGAAACACAAGTACCGAGAGAGCTAGTCTCTCTTCCCCCTTACCCAGAGGGTATGCAAAGTCAGGCTTAGTAAATCTAACACAAAGAGATTTTCCCCCTGACTTCTTCCTCCCACCAATTCCCTAGTGAGCTGCAGACTCAATTCCCTGGAGTCCCCACTAAAGAAAAACTCCAACAGGTCTTAAAAAGAAAGCTTTATAAAAAGAAAGAAAAATACATTAAAAATAGTCTCTGTATAAGGTGAAAATATACATGGTCAATTGCTTAAGAAAAAAAGTGAATAAACTGCCTTATCCAAAAAGAATACAATTCAAAACACTCCAGCAACTACACACATGTAAATACAAAAAAACAATATAAACCTATTGTCTTACTATCTTTGTACTTACAACTTGGAAACAGAAGATTAGAAAGGCAGGAGATAGAAAAATCACTCTCAGAGCCAAGAGGGCACAGACCCAAGACCAAGAACAAAGAACTCACACCCAAAACTTCCCTCCACCCAGATTTGAAAAAGTCTTGTTTCCTGATTGGTCTTCTGGTCAGGTGTTTTAGGTTACTGGTATTACCCCTTTACAGGTAAAAGAACATTAACCCTTAGCTATCTGTTTATGACAAGTACAAACACAGTTGTAATTGTTACATAGTCAATATCCCTAACTTTAGATACAGAAATGATACATGCATACAAATTAGATAATCATATTCACTAAATCATAACCTTTCCAATGATCTCTTACATGAGCCATCTTGCTTATACCTTAGTTATGCCATAGTCATATCATAACCATATTTCTATGAAGAATATGTGTGTAATGGTACACCACATCACTTCAGTTCTGTTCATGGCCTCTCTCAGAAAGGAAAAAGGCAACATCAACCCATAAGTCAGAGCAGCAACATTAGTGTTTATAACTAATCCAAATATGCAGACCTTTTGGGGCAAAACTAAATATATTTCTACTGACACTTAGCTTAAATGAAGGATATACTGGTTTTGGTTCAATAGTCTATTGATTTTGGAGATAGCTAGATCTCCCCCACCCCCAATACATGAGATTTCCTTGCGGTCCACCTTTTCTATAAGAGTACTGCCTTGTATTTACCAAAGGGTCTGAAGGGGAGATTCCAGACTTCTAAGGCAGGTTTATACCTGAACCAGTACAATTTCAGTGCACACTTAGCTGTCTTTGACAGCCCACTACTGTAGCCACAGCACAAGGCACCAGTGGACATTCCTTCTGCTCTGTGCAACAACCAACCATCTATGGGTACTTAGGTAGATCTTGAACATTTACTCCAACGTCCTGATACAGGCTGTGAGCATACACTTGAATGGCATATTGTGCACATTACGCTGATTGGACAGAAGCAGGCTGTACACCTCATGTCCATGGGGCAGGACACAAGGGGGGGGGGCACTAGGCCACCATAAGTGATTCTTGTGGAAGTCACTAGCATGCTTGATCTTAATGACAGCAAGCATCACTGAATGGCTCATATACACAAGACTTCAATCTCTCATTTGCTAGAGCAGGCAAGGAAGGATCCAGAGGAGGTTTCTGGTGATGATGATGTCCCTGTCAGTGCCTCGAGGACATACCTGAAAACTGTGTAGAATAATCTATAACAGAACAAACTATATTGTTGTAATGGTGCTGAAATTTCACTGATCCCATTATAGTAAAAGGGAGATTTGCTAGGATTTGTCTGACTGCTAGTATTAACCCAGAATTCTCTATTTCACCTCTACTGACAAAACTCTGTGTAACTTCAATGGAAGTTTTGAATCAGTGGAATCTGCAGGACTTGGCTCTATCTATTGTTAACATATATTAAATACTATTTTCCGGATTAAGGAGATTAATTTGAGTATAGCAGCTATACAATTAAAAAATTGCTACACTGGGAACTGAATTCTGTGGAACAGTGAGGGCCATAGTGTGACAATTTCTGAAAGATTCTTTTTCTGGTGAAATTCCCTATTATGAAAATAGAGAATATAGCTGGAACAAAACATTACGCATTTTAAGCACTCCAGTGCAGTTTGTCATCATGTAACAGAAATAGATACCCTAATAATATAGTATATGGGTGGGTACAGTTATTGCACAGAGCCAGATTACGAACTCCTTATTCACAATGGTGAGTAGTTATTCAAATGACTAGTCCCATTGACTCTAAAGGGACTACTTTGATAAATAGTTGGTCACTCATGAGTAAAGAGTCCACAGTCTGGCCAACAGCAAACAATTGTTAATTGTTTACTTCATCTGCACTACGCTTTAAATTGTAAGTGCAAAATATGAGAATCCAAGGGTTGGGGCCTAGGTAGTCTGCATAACACATGCTAAGAACTGTGGCAATTAATTGGTGAGGGTTTATAATTATGCAGGATTTAGGGCAAAGTATAATGATATTACTGCACTTTAAAATGTAATGAAGCAATAAAGAAAATGGTTGTTTCTCTAAATTCTGATTAACACCAATGTCATCTATTCTGCAGTTGCTAATTAACATCTTTCTGATTCTAAGCAGGACTGTAATATGGATTTAGAACTCAAAGACTATAACACAACGCTTACTAAGGAGAACAGCTCTGCTACTATCAAGAGTTCTGATTTTTCTGCCTGGGAAAACTATAAGAGCAGCGTAGATGACTTACAGTACTTTCTGATTGGCCTGTACACATTTATAAGTCTTGCTGGCTTCATGGGAAATCTACTTATACTGATGGCTCTAATAAAACGCAAGCAGAACACAATAATAAATATTCTCATTGGAAACCTAGCCTTTTCTGACATTTTAGTTGTGCTGTTTTGTTCGCCTTTTACATTAACATCTGTCCTGCTCGATCAGTGGATGTTTGGAGCAATCATGTGCCATGTTATGCCCTTCCTCCAATGTGTGTCAGTTCTGGTTTCAACTTTAATGTTAATCTCTATTGCTGTTGTCAGATACCGCATGATAAAAAATCCCCTTTCTAGTAATTTAACAGCAAAACATGGCTATTTCTTAATAGCAACTATCTGGGCTCTTGGTTGTACAATTTGCTCCCCTCTGCCAGTTTTCCACAAAATTGTAGATCTCCATGAAACCCTTAATTTAGAGACACTGAACAGCAGGCATTTGTGTATTGAATCATGGCCATCTGATTCATATAGAATTGCATTTACTATTTCTTTATTACTCATGCAGTATATATTGCCGTTGGTTTGTTTAACTGTAAGTCATACCAGCATCTGCAGGAGTGTAAATTCCAGATTGTCAAACAAGGAAAACAAATTTGAAGAAAATGAGATGATAAACCTAACACTTCATCCACCCAAGAGTTGCAGATCTCAGGTGCAACTCTCCAGCAGTTCTAGATGTAGCTATAAGTTTGTCAGACAACACAGAAAAAGGTATAGCAAAAAGACTGCCAGTGTGATGCCAGCTATTTTACGGGGTCATCTGGATAATAATTCTGGAGAACTGCTAGAAACGTCTGGTACAGAAAGAAGCCAGCTCTCTTCATCCAGTAAGTTCATACCAGGGGTACCAATCTGCTTTGAGATGAAACCAGAAGAAAATTCAGAGATGCAAGACATGATTACAGTATCCCGATCCATCACTCGAATTAAGACAAGATCTCGGAGGGTTTTCTGCAGACTGACAGTACTGATCTTAGTTTTTGCTGTCAGTTGGATGCCTCTTCACCTTTTCCATGTTGTCACTGATTTTAATGCCAATCTTATTTCTAATAGGCATTTTAAATTAGTATACTGCATATGTCACTTACTGGGTATGATGTCCTGCTGCCTGAACCCCATCTTATATGGGTTCCTTAACAATGGCATAAAAGCTGATTTGATGTCTCTTATTCCATGCTACCAAATATCATGATTTTAAAAGCTCTACAATAAAATATAAAACAAACAATGTTATGCCTATAAGCATACTGAAGTATAAAATATCTTTTATTCAGTTTTAGGTGTGAATCAGTTGTTAGCAATGATTAGCAGCTTTAGGTGTGAATGGTTAGTTCTAGGTTTGAATGGTTTGTACATGCCTCTTATGTACAGCGGAAATATACAGATACATTGTAATATTAGTCTTTTGTTTATCTATTGTATGGAGGAAATCATGTGTAGTGTACAAAACCATATTATCATTTTATTAGTTCAATCAAATGTTTCAACTGTACCTTACAAATATCTGAACTCTAAATTCACAATTCATGTACAAAATGAGTCCATTCATCTCAGTATCAATATCACGAGGCTATAATCAGCAAATTATTATTGCTAAATAATGTTTAATTGAATCAGACTATTTTGACCACTTCTTAAAATAAAAATTTCTGTTGCTTGATGTGATTAGAACACATTTATATATTTTTTTATCTTGATACATCCAGTCCAGCCAATATCTCTCTATCACATTTGCCAGACATCAATAGATCTTCTGCTGCTTCTTTAAAGACTATCTTCTTCACTTGGATAACTACATGGATAATCACTATATTCCAGATTGTCCTCACACTTCTGGATTTAATTAGCATTATCTACCCTTTTTTCTGGTAATTTTACTGTGTCCTATCATTTCATCTGATTTTCAACTTGACCTGAACATAGATAGCATGCCTCTGTCCTTATTTTCATGACTTTCCTCCAAGAACGGTATGTTTTGAGTCAGAATGAACTCTATCTACTGATCCCCAGGAGAGCAGGTGATAACAGAAACAAGAAGAAATAGAAAGATAAACATTTTTTCCTCATGAAAGCAAATGATTATCTGTTTTTCTTTACAGATAGTCTGTTGTTTTGGAGAGCTGTGTTACCTTTCAGATACAAATATTGGTTGAGTCTGCATCCAAGCAGTAGACACTAGGGCCCTGGTTCAGCCAGATGGTGGAGTCAGTGGAACTACTCGTGCTTAAAGTGAAGAATGTACTTAAATATCTTACTGACTCTAGAGCTAGATTTTAAGAGCCCACTGTGGCTCTTTCCTATCCCCAGTATCTCTGTGAATAAGTCAGTACCTGCATCTGTTTTAAGTACAAATGGCCAGGTTCTGCCACCCCTTACACTGAGAAATACACTACTCCACAATTAACTCAATTGGAATGAATTAAACTACATGTGGAGTAAGGTATGACTCAAAGTGAGCAAGGGTGGCAGAATCTGGCTTAATGTCTTTTTTACTAAAAAGTACACTATGCTCCCCACTCCCCTTTCTACTGTATTGCTTTTTACTCCTCACTCCACCATTTTCCCTCTCTCTTTACCCACTTCCCTCTCTCTTCATGTTTCTTAAATAAAAACTTTTCAAAACAAAACCAAAAATTACAGTCACAGATGGGACAAATCACAGACACAAAATAAACCATTCAACCTTCCTCACTCCAGACTCTTTGTCCTAAGAACTAAAAGGTCACTTTGATCTCATAGGCTGCCCACATCCAATGACAATTGCCATTTTGCTGAACTCATCTGTTTTCTCCTCAGCCATTGCTCACAATTGAACGACTGCATAAATAGTGTGAACTACAGTATCAGGTAAGTCATTCTGTTCCTGCAAAAGGGCTCTGCCAAGGTAGTATAAAACTACGGCATTAGTGACTATCAGAGGCTCAAAGAAAATGCATGGCAAATGTCTGTCCTTCCTTATTGAGGTATGTGCCAAATCTTCTGGTGTCTGAAAAAGTCCAAAAGTCAATTGTCCATAAGTCTCCCTTATACTCCAACAGTTGCTTTATCTTCCCAAATTAAACTGCAAGTGTCTTCCCCAAAGAAATCTGACCCCCTCCCATGCTATATTTTTATAATATAAATAAACTAAATATATATCATTCCTTGCTTCTGGCTAGTTTAACTCAACACAGGGGAACTGGCTTTGCAGAGAGGCTGCAACAACAGATGAGGGTACAAAGTTGAGCTTTAAGGCACTTTTGTACACACAACCTTAACCTTAGTTCCATGCAGGTCAGCTTCACCATAGGAGCTGCCCATTAATTCCTTTCTCTTTAGCCCATTTTCTCCTCCAGTTCACATTTTCAATCTGGTGGCATTTAAAGGGCATTCTTTGGTGAACAGGGAGAACAAAAGCAAAACTAAACAGATAATTTTACATGTAATGGTAGGTATACTATTAGAAGTATACTTTGGCACTGTATCATCACTGATGTGTTTTGTTAAGTTTGCAGCATACAGAGAAGTCAGATAACATAAATAATCTTGCTGGAAGATTGCAACATAACATTACTTTATTTCTTAGAATTCCGAGTGATAATGCACAAGAACCCAAAATCAGAGAGAGAAAAATCAGGCTGCTCCACTGCAGCTGGGAGATGAGATTACAGCATGTGTAGAGATACTCAAACTAGCTTTGCTCTGGCTATATCAAAGCTAGCTTGAGTAACACTACCAGTGAAGCTGCAGCAGCATGGACAGCTGCACAAGCTAACTACACTCATCCAGATCAAGCAACTGCTACTCATGTTGCCATGGCTTCAGTGCTGTCATTAGTCAAGCTCGCTTTGATCAAAGCTATCTTGGGAATGTCTACATGTGCTACAATCACATCTCCCCATTTCAATGTAGACAGACCTTAAAGCAGAGACACAGAACACACCCTACCTTGCTTTAAGCTGGCTCTTTCCAGAACTGACTCTGCTTACATGCTTTGCAACAGAGGTCCTCGTCCGCTTGCAGGACCTGAAACCCCCTTTGCGCACTTGTGCACACATACACACATTGTTAAAGTGCTAGCTTTCAATTCTGATACAGTCCTGAGTATATGTTTAATACTCAAAAGTAGGGCTGTCAATCACAGTTCACTCAAGCAATTAATGCAAACCAAATTAACTAGGTTAAAAAAATTAGTTGTGTTTAATCGCAGTTTTAATCACACTGTTAAGCTACAGAATACCAATTTAAATTTATTATATATGTTTTTGGATTTTTTCTCCATTTTCAAATATATTGATTTCAATTAAAACACAGAATTCAAAGTGTACAGTACTTCAAATATTTGCACTAAAAAGATAAACAAAAGAATTACTATTTTTCACCTCATACAAATACTGTAGTGCAATCTCTTTATTGTAAAAGTGGATCTTACAAATGTAGAATTTTTTTTTACGTAGCTGCACTCAAAACCAAAACAATATAAAACTTTAGAGCCTACTTCTTGTTCAACCAGTTGCTAAGACAAACAAGTTAGTTTACATTTACGGGAGATAATGCTTATTTACATCACCTGAAAGCAAGAACAGGTGTTTGCATGGCATTGTTGTAGCTGGAGTTGCAAGATATTTACCCGCCAGATATGCTAAATGTTTGTATGCCCCTTTATACTTCAACCACCATTCCAGAGGATATGTTTTCATGCTGATGATGCTCATTAAAAAATGTGTTAATTAAATTTGTGATTGAACTACTTGGCGGAGAATTGTATATCTCCTGCTCCATGATTTTACCCGCATTCTGCCACATATTTTGTGTTAGATGACAGTATATGTTGTTTGATTTAAGAATGCTTTCACTGCAGATTTCACAAAATGCAAAGAAGGTACCAACATGAGGTTTCTAATAATAGCTGCAGCACTTGACCCCAGGTTTAAAAACCTGAAGTGCCTTCCAAAATCTGAGAGCGACAAGGTGTGGAATATGCTGTCAAAAGTTTTAAGAAAGTAACTGTCTGATGCAGAAACTACAGAATCCAAACCACCAAAAAAGAAAATCAACTTTCTGTTAATGGCATCTGACTCAGATGATGAAAATGAACGTGTGGTGGTCTGCACTGCTTTGGATTGTTATCTAGCAGAACCCGTCATCAGCAGTTAATCACAACTTTTTTTTTAATCTCGCAATTAATCCCAATTAACTTTTAATCATTTGTCAGCCCTACTCAAAAGTAACAATTGACCTCTCTAACAACAAAATAAATAATAAATAACAATTAATAATAATGTGTAATAATACTTCACATTTCTTTAGAAATTTCCATCACAGGATCGCTAAGCATTGAACATTGATGAATGAAGTGCTTCACAGGGGTATTGAGATTAAGTATTATTCTCATTTTATAGACGAGTCATCGAGCAAAACCCTAAGAAAGGGGGTGAGTTTTGAACCTATATATTCTGGGTGGACTGTCTTCTGCGTGGGAAAGCCATCAGCTCATGTGCATCAAGGCCAAAGTCCCATCTGTACAATTCATAGCTCAAATAGCAGGCAATACATTGAGTATCACTGTGGGACAACCAGAGGACAGGACTCCTCCCTCACAGAACATGGAGCAGTTGTACAGCTTTTCTGCTGTCACTACTGTAACTTTGAGACTACAGAGAGCCATGCAGCCTTAGCATGTGCACATTGTGGGAAAAAAGAGGACAATTGGAGTATCTGTGTAGCAGCAACTTCTCCAGTCCTTTGTACCCCATTTCCTGTGTACTGATATGCAGGTGGGTGGGACACAGTCTATGGGGGATGAATCCTCCTCTCTGATCCTCACAAATCCCCACTCCCACAGTCTCCCCTACACAACCACATTGGTTCCACTGTCAGGAGAGCTCCACAGCTGTGGAGGAAGGACTGGTTTGTCTCCAAGAGACTGAGGCCAAAATTTCAAATTTGGATGCTGAAACTGAAGCACTTAAATCCTTATTTATTCACCTAAATAAGCAGCCTCCTTTTCAGATGCATTGAGCAACTTATAGCTGAGTGGGAGCTGGCAGTGCTCAACTCCTTTGAAAAGCCCTTGAGGCACCTACCTTTGAAAAGCTGGCATAAGTGACTCACTCAAGATCATATGGAGCATCTGTGCAGATCTAGGAATAGAACTCAAGTGTCTGTCTTTCCAGGAACAGAACAGAATACCATCCTTCCTCAGAGCATGCATTCCATTTTCATGATAGATTACAATTTATATAATATTAAATGCACAAGAAAAAAAACTTTGTCCTGGCAAATCTTTGTCAAAAACCCTTAAGCTCTTCAGTAAACCTGTGTCTAAACAACCCCAATAAAACCAGAGAGCTTTATCCTTGATCCTGGTTTCAATTTCCTATTTGTAAAGGGTCTTCTTGTTAACTTTAACATATTTCAGGAAACTATTTCCCATATACAGCACTCCTTCCGTTATCTTTATATTTTTCCAGTAGTCTCACTCATAAATTTTTCAAACTAAGAGGCAAAATCTTTCTTTTTATTGTGATTCTTGGCTGGAGGTATTTCCAGGGAAAAGCAGTCCTTCTTTATAATACTTCAAACGATTGTCAGCCTACCGTTATTACAATATTTCTGACATCTTCTCTCTCCAGACTATCTTTTGATAAGAAGTCTATTAGCATAGCAGTTAGTAGTGTCTTTCCGTCAATATTCAACAATTTCCCCAAAGTTGAGTTACACAATAGCACATAATTTTTCATGTCTGATGGTGATAATCATTTATTAGTTTATTTGTGGCAGCTGATTATTACATTTTGTAGATTTTCTTTTTTTCTAAAAAGCCCTTTATTGTGCCATCATTGTATATTGTATAGGCGTTTCTGTTGGTGATGCTGGATCAATATGTTTAAAAATATATCAACCAACTTTTATGTGAGAAAAACTTTGAAAGACACAGAGATAAATCCCCAGCCAGTACAAACTGGTATAGCTCCATTGAAGTTCTGGGAAGTATATCAGTTTATACCAGCTGACGATCTGGACTATTTTTTAATCTAATTAAAAATGTAATACTTATCTTATTAATTGTATCTCTGAATCTAGAGCTAGCTAACAGGCTGAATTTTAGAACAAAAAAGCAGATACATGGTTGGAACTTGGAGCATTTCCTATCCCTTTCTCCATGCTGAGTATTTCCTTGCACTCTTTCTGGTAGTGTGTTGGTTTGGTTTGTGTTGCTTTTTGAGGAAAACAGCTATTTTAATAATTAAAACCATTTCCAACTCCTGCTCTTAGAGGAAGCACAGCTACTGTATAAGACATACACAAGCACTGGAAGCCTTCCAAATTCTAAATGTAAAGAGCTTCCTCCCTATTCTGAGGTGAGATGACTCCCTTCAGATTCAGCTGCATAAAGCTGATTTCGGCTTTACGTGTCTATCCAGTCCCCTGCATCTTTCCATGGATGGAGTCAATCTGTTCCCCATCCTACACCCCATTTTGACTGTTGTATATTGTAATGATGAAATCAGGGCTTTCACTGAATGTAGTCAGTGCTGGATCATCTAGCATAGTAGGGAAATTGTTCTTTTTTCTATCGATCTATGGTACCTGTATGGCACCCATCACACAGTATCTATGCATCTCCAAAATATTTTAAACATTATTCCCTTTCTTTCTTCCCAGTCTTCTTAAAAGACTTGATTCATTTATAGGGGTTGTTTAGAATTAGTGTGTGTGTGTGTGTGTGTGTGTGTGTGTGTGTGTGTGTGTGTGTGTGTGTGTGTGTGTGTGTGTGTGTGTGAGATTAGAGAAAGAGAGAGACTGGGTGTGTTGTGCATCAGCATGTGTAGAGAACTTACTGAGGGAAAGTTAAGTCAAACAAATGAGTTTTGCATTTAGCTCTGAAAGTGGTGAAATCTGTGGTCAGGCTTATTTCATGTAGAAGTGAGCTCCATAGTTTAGGTCCAGCTTCTCTGAATGTTCTGTGTGAGGATTTGATAGGGCACTGTCACAGGGTCTGCACAGTTACTTCCCTCTCATCCCTGTGCTCTGTGCTTGGGCTGGTCAAAGAAAGGGTCCCAACACCTCCTTCAGGTGGTTCACCCGCGTCTTTTTATTTACAGTGCTTAATACAGAGTCCCAATTCACACAACACCAATCCCCACTCTGACCCTTCTCTGGGTCTATTGGCCCCTTAGACTTTCTCTCTGTCTTCCCCCTGGCTCACCTTTCACCTCCTCAGTGAGCTTTCCCGTGTGCTTATATCTCCCCCCAGCCCCCAGCGCAGCTGGCTCCACTCAACTCAGCTAATTCCTCTGAGCCTGCTCTCATTACAGCCTGCAGCTGAACTCCTTACTCTGGGCCCCTGCACTTGCCTGTTCTATTGGGAAGAAGCTACCCCTTTGGCAGGGTATCCAAGGGGTTTATACCCCAGCCCTGCCATAGGCAGTCTGCCCCCTTGAAACACCCATCGCATAGTATCTAGCAGTCAGAACACTCTGGTCATGTGGCATGCTCCGTTATGATTTTGAGAGGTTTTGATGTATGCACAAGACTTTGGAAGTAAGAGGTATTGGTGGAGAGGAAGCAGGTATTTGAAAGAACATCAGTTACTGTTTTTTAAGGGCCCAGGACCAGCAACCTTACAGAGTGGATGAGGCACGATTCCCTTTTCAGCCAACCAACTGGGAATGATTTGAGAGAAGAGAGCTGTATATATTCTGTCTCATCCCTCAGAGAGGGACACCTTCAGGAGAAAGATATCTGCTGAGCCTGAGAGCAACTAGAGAAAACCATCTGAGGGAGAAGCTAGCTGAAACCCACAGCTGGCCTGAGGTAACTAGCACAGCCCTATAACGGAGGAGAAGCTTGACTAAAATCCCCTCAAAACCAATAAGGAGGGTGGGGAAGATATCTGAACCTGATGGGAGAGTCTATGGGCTAGGAAGGACTTGACTAAAACAACTCCAGCCCCAAGAGGAAGGCTTGTTCAGACCCCTGAAGCTAGAGGGGAGCTCTTTCAAAGGAGCTGTTCATACCAGTGCTATGTCTGGGGGAGACACTCCCCACTGACATAGTTTCCACTTCTTACAGAGATGGAGTAATTCAGCAGACGGGAGACTGCTATCCCATCTTCACCACACACACTACAGTGGTGCAGCTGCATTAATACAGCTGTACCCATGTACCGCTCCAGTGTAGGTGGTTAGATGATAGCCAGTCTCTTTCCCTTCCCTTAGTCCTGCCTTGAGTGCTGGGGATTGGACTAGAAGACCTCTCGAGGTCCCTTCCAGTCATACGATTCTACAATTCCAGTCTAAGTCAAGATGACAGTTTGTTGCATTTAAATTTCAAATGAAAATTTTAGATGAAAACAGCTTCTCATGATTAAACGCACTTAGCACAAGATATATTCATCTGTGATCTTTTGGACAGTGAGGTTGTTTATTCTAGGACAGTTTTGGCTATTTGAGGAACTATTCAACAAGCAGTGTTCTCAAATAAATTCTGTGGGTTCTATCCACAAACTCCTACACTCACACACTCACCACCAGCCATCTGCTAGAGTTAAAATAAAAGCAAGTGTAAGAATGCTGAGGTAGAGGCATCCGTCTACTAATAAAAATTGGAAAAACAAAACTGAAAATATAAAACTGAAAGTAATATTACTTATGCAGGTGGTTGTCATGACTCTTGTGGCTTCATTCGGCTTCAGGAAGATGGTTTGTGGCTGGAAAGGTTAGCCAGTGGCTTTCTCAGCTCAGCCGAATAACATTTTCTGACAGACTGGCTAGAGGTTTACTGTCAAATGTAAGTGTTGCACACCACTTGTCTTCAGCCTGGTTGGGAACGTGGATGAAGCGTAAGCCTTTTTGCAGAGCATAGTTGTCACAAGAGGCTGTGGTCCTGGAGGGAGAGCCACTGTAGCTAGGGTCAGTCCTATGAAAGGCTCTGAATGTTAGAACAGAGACTTAGAACTGGATTCTGTATTCATCAGGGACACAATACTGTGGAAACCTTGTGTTGCTAAGCAGATGGCTGTTGATTTAAAAAAAAAAAAGTTTGATCTCTCTTTTTTAGGGCATGTGGCTTTATTCCCACATATGAGAAGTTCTGATAAAGCTTGGCTGCCAGCTCTGTAACAGCCAAGGGAGAGGAAATAGAGCTCATCAGACAGAAGATGCTTTTTGGTTCACATAGCAACTGGTGGGGCCAGCGGTAGGAAAGGAGAAGCAATAGAAGAGTGGGGCACGCTATATTACCAACTGGAGATAAACAGCACCAAACTACCCCTTCAGCAATGTGGAGGGGTCAGCGGGATGAGCCCTCACTCAGCTCTCCTCCAAGTGCATGTGACAATGTGAACAATTCTCTGGCACCCCCTGGAGGGGACATCTAAGTCCGCCAGCAACCTCATGGTCCATTGACTTGAATGGGAGCTGGGTTAAACCTATGCACTTCTAAAAATCCCACTCACTATTTTTCCATTACATTATGAATACACCTATGAATATATAGGCACAGCATGTAGAATATGGCCCCATATTGATTTAAGTCAATGGGAGTCTTTCAGTTGACTCTGATGGGACTAATATGTCATGAGTTGACTTCAGTGAGAGCACAGTTAAACCAACACTAAGCACTCTTAAAAATCCCACCCATAATGTACAAAATGTTCTGGTGGTTTGAGTTTATGCTGGAAATTAAGAATTCTCAAATTCTAATCCTACTTTAGATGCTGATTCCCTTTGTAGACTTGGACAAGCCTCTTACCCTTCAACTCATTTTCCCACATCTATAAAGCAAGAACTCATACTCCATTACCTCACAGGGGTGTTGTAAGAATTTAGATAATGTTTGTAAAGCACGTTGTACATGAATGTTATATGAAAATCAGTCTTTGTCCATATGAATTCTTTGCCATTCCACACTTACGATCTATTTCAGAATCTAAAAAGTAGGGCATGTCAAAGCGTGCACTGTGTAATCATTTGAAAACTCTTAAGACAGTTTAAAATGTTAACCACTGTGATCCAACAGTGCAATATCTTTAGCATGAATATTTTTAATTGGCTTGAAGCTGGCTTAGCAGTGAGGTTAGCTAGAGCTGTCAAGGTCTGTTGATATTCAGCAGGAGCAAATATTATTTCTCTGTGCACTATTTAAGCATGAAAACACAAAATTTGATATGGAACGGTGCTGAGTCTAGGAACATCTTCATACGCATAGATCATCTTCGTTTGAAAACATACAAAAGTGCTTTCAAAAACCCAATTCAAAGCATTTGAATTGTTCAGTTATGCAGAAACTCCCCTCATTCAATAGATAAGCTTTGAGTGAGGAACTATGCAGAAGGCTGGAATAGCAGCACAGATCCTGGTATGCCCTTGTCAGCATTTGCAGCCAATGGATTAGTGTAACCATGGAGTTGATAGCCATGCTACTTTCTCTCTGCAGCATACCTGTCTATGTGGAGCTCACAGGGAGCTCAGCTCTGTCGCATGTAAGGGCTTGTCTACATCAGAAAGTTGCAGCGCTGGTGAGGGAGTTACAGCGCTGCAACTTTGAAGGTGTACACATCTGCAGGGCACCACCAGCGCTGCAACTCCCTGTTTGCAGCGCTGGCCGTACTCCCGTTTTGTCTCGGGTGTAGAGGATCCAGCGCTGGTGATCCAGCGCTGGTAATCCAATGTAGACACTTACCAGCGCTTTTCTTGACCTCCGTGGAAGGAGGAAGCCTCTGGTAATCAAGCTGGTCTCCTTTCCCGGTTTGCTCTCTCGTTCCCGGAGCCCAGAGCAAGCAGGTCTCCTTCCCTGCGGTTTGCTGGGTGGCTCCGGGAACGCGAGAGCAAACCGGGAAAGGAGACCCGCTTCGCCGCGGTTTGCTCTCTCGTTCCCGGAGCCACCCAGCAAACCGCAGGGAAGGAGTCCTGCTTGCTCTGGGCTCCGGGAACGAGAGAGCAAACCGGGAAAGGAGACCCGCTTCGCCGCGGTTTGCTCTCTCGTTCCCGGAGCCACCCAGCAAACCGCAGGGAAGGAGACCTGCTTGCTCGGGGCTCCGGGAACGAGAGAGCAAACCGCGGCGAAGCGGGTCTCCTTTCCCGGTTTGCTCTCTCGTTCCCGGAGCCCAGAGCAAGCAGGTCTCCTTCCCTGCGGTTTGCTGGGTGGCTCCGGGAACGCGAGAGCAAACCGGGAAAGGAGACCCGCTTCGCCGCGGTTTGCTCTCTCGTTCCCGGAGCCACCCAGCAAACCGCAGGGAAGGAGTCCTGCTTGCTCTGGGCTCCGGGAACGAGAGAGCAAACCGGGAAAGGAGACCCGCTTCGCCGCGGTTTGCTCTCTCGTTCCCGGAGCCACCCAGCAAACCGCAGGGAAGGAGACCTGCTTGCTCGGGGCTCCGGGAACGAGAGAGCAAACCGCGGCGAAGCGGGTCTCCTTTCCCGGTTTGCTCTCTCGTTCCCGGAGCCCAGAGCAAGCAGGTCTCCTTCCCTGCGGTTTGCTGGGTGGCTCCGGGAACGAGAGAGCAAACCGCGGCGAAGCGGGTCTCCTTTCCCGGTTTGCTCTCTCGTTCCCGGAGCCCAGAGCAAGCAGGACTCCTTCCCTGCGGTTTGCTGGGTGGCTCCGGGAACGAGAGAGCAAACCGCGGCGAAGCTGGTCTCCTTTCCCGGTTTGCTCTCGCGTTCCCGGAACCCCCCTTGAAGCCGCCCAACAGCGCTGCAGTGTGGCCACATCTAACACCACTTGCAGCGCTGGTTGCTGTAAGTGTGGCCACTCTGCAGCGCTGGCCCTATACAGCTGTACTAATACAGCTGTAACAACCAGCGCTGCAAAACTTTAGATGTAGACATGGCCTAAGGAATGTTTAATTCTCCTGCATTATTCTCTACAAGGCATCTCCTCTATGCAGCAGAACCATCTATGGCACTGGCTCTTTCCAGGGCCTCAAATGTTAGTGGGTGAGTCATCTGTTGAACTATGGGCTCAGTCCACTCTCTTGCAAGGTGTTAAATGTCCTCAAGACTCATTAGCTTTAATGGAATTTGCTGGGGCTCAGCACCCCACAAATGGACCTCTGCATATTGCAAGTTTAGTCCCTATATGAATAGTAACTTTAGAGAAGACTGAGGCCATGTCTACATCTAAAATTTTGCAGCGCTGGTTGTTACAGCTGTATTAGTACAGCTGTATAGGGCCAGCGCTGCAGAGTGGCCACACTTACAGCAACCAGCGCTGCAAGTGGTGTTAGATGTGGCCACACTGCAGCGCTGTTGGGCGGCTTCAAGGGGTTTTGGGGAAGGCGAGAGCAAACCGGGGAAGGAGACCAGCTTCGCCGCGGTTTGCTCTCGCGTTCCGCGAACCACCCTGCAAACCGCAGGGAAGGAGACCTGCTTGCTCGGGGTTCGGCGAACGCGAGAGCAAACCGGGGAAGGAGACCAGCTTCGCCGCGGTTTGCTCTCGCGTTCCCCGAACCACCCTGCAAACCGCAGGGAAGGAGACCTGCTTGCTCGGGGTTCGGCGAACGCGAGAGCAAACCGGGGAAGGAGACCAGCTTCGCCGCGGTTTGCTCTCGCGTTCCCCGAACAAGCAGGTCTCCTTCCCTGCGGTTTACAGGGTGGTTCGCGGAACGCGAGAGCAAACCGCGGCGAAGCTGGTCTCCTTCCCCGGTTTGCTCTCGCGTTCGCCGAACCCCCGAGCAAGCAGGTCTCCTTCCCTGCGGTTTGCAGGGTGGTTCGCGGAACGCGAGAGCAAACCGCGGCGAAGCTGGTCTCCTTCCCCGGTTTGCTCTCGCCTTCCCGGAACCACCCAGCAAACCTCAGGGAAGGAGACCTGCTTGCTCGGGGTTCGGGGAACGCGAGAGCAAGCCGGGGAAGGAGACCAGCTTGATTACCAGAGGCTTCCTCAGGTATGCTGGGATACCTGCTTATTCCACGGAGGTCAAGAAAAGCGCTGGTAAGTGACTATACTTGATTACCAGCGCTGGATCACCAGCGCTGGATCCTCTACACCCGAGACAAAACGGGAGTACGGCCAGCGCTGCAAACAGGGAGTTGCAGCGCTGGTGGTGCCCTGCAGATGTGTACACCTCCTAAGTTGCAGCGCTGTAACTCCCTCACCAGCGCTGCAACTTTCTGATGTAGACAAGCCCTCAGTCTACTAAATCAAACAAACCAGCAGTCACTGGAGGTGATATCAAGTACGAGCCCTAGGAGGATTGTAAGGGCGAATTCAAATCGAGAGGAATCGCGGCCAGCTGCTGTGGGGGATAGACCGCAGAATCGCACTGTCGCCAGGAAAAGGCAAGTCTACATGATTGGAGACTCTTTACTGAGAAGAGTAGACAGGCCTGTAACTAGACCTGATCGGGAGAACAGAAGAGTGTGCTGTATGCCAGGGGCTAAGATACAGGATGTGGACTTGAGGCTGAATACGATCTTAGCGGGAGCGGGAAAGAATCCGTTGATTATCCTTCATGTGGGAACGAATGACACGGCTAGTTACTCGCTGGACTGTATCAAGGAGGACTATGCCAGACTGGGGAAGAGGCTTAAAGACATCGAGGCTCGGGTGATCTTCAGTGGGATTCTGCCGGTTCCTAGAGCGGGGCGACGAAGGAGTGACAAGATTATGGCGATCAACAGATGGCTCAGGGAGTGGTGTTATAAGGAGGGCTTTGGGATGTACAGTCACTGGGAAGCATTTACGGATAGACGACTGTTCGCTCAGGATGGACTTCATCTCAGCAAGGAGGGAAATAGAATTCTAGGATGGAGGCTCGCCGACCTCATCAAGAGAGCTTTAAACTAGGAAGTTGGGGGAGATGGTTGGGAGATGTTCGGGAGATCTCCACGCCAGAATATAACCTGGAGAGGGAAGTAAACAAAGTGAGCGGGGATACCCTTGCGACCCCAAGATTTGATCCAAGGAGGAATAGTGGAGTAGAAACCAGAGTAACGGGTGATGCTGGTGGTAGAAAGTTTGTGCACGACGGGGGAAAGAATGTCACTGACGCCAAACGCCGAAAATTAAAAGGTCTGTACACTAATGCGAGGAGCCTAGGTAACAAGATGGAGGAACTGGAGTTACTAGTGCAGGAAGTGAAGCCGGATATTATAGGGATTACCGAAACCTGGTGGAATAGTACTCATGACTGGAGCACGGGTATTGAAGGCTATGTGCTGTTTAGAAAAGACAGGAAGAAAGGCAAAGGTGGTGGAGTAGCCTTGTACATCAATGATGAAATTAAATGTAGCGAAATAAGAAGCGATGGAATAGATAAGACAGAGTCTGTCTGGGCAAAAATCACACTGGGTAAAAAAGCAACTAGAGCTTCCCCTGAGATAGTGCTTGGGGTGTGCTACAGACCGCCGGGATCGGATTGGGATATGGATAGAGACCTCTTTAATGTCTTTAATGAAGTAAACACAAAGGGGAAATGTGTGATTATGGGGGACTTCAACTTCCCGGATATAGACTGGAGGACGAGTTCTTGCAAGAATAATAGGGGTCAGATTTTTCTGGATGTGTTAGCGGATGGATTTCTTCATCAAGTAGTTGAAGCACCTACGAGAGGGGATGCCATTTTAGATTTGGTGTTGGTGAGCAGTGAGGACCTCGTAGAAGAAATGGTGGTAGGGGACAACCTTGGTTCGAGTGATCATGAGCTGATTCAGTTCATACTAGATGGAAGGATAAACAAATGTAGATCTGGGATTAGGGTTTTTGACTTCTCGAGGGCTAATTTTAAAGAGTTAAGGAAATTAGTTAGGGAAGTGGATTGGATGGAGGAATTAGTGGACTTAAATGTGGAGGAGGCCTGGAATTACTTTAAGTCACAGCTGCGGAGACTGTCGGAAGCCTGCATCCCGAGAAAGGGGAAAAAAACCATGGGCAGGAGTGGTAGGCCAAACTGGATGAGCAAACAACTCAGAGAGGGGATTAGACAAAAGCAGAAAGCTTACAGGGAGTGGAAGGAAGGCAGGATCAGTAAGGAAAGCTACCTTGCTGAGGTCAGAACATGTAGTGATAAAGTGAGGAAGGCTAAAAGCCACATTGAACTGGAACTTGCAAAGGGAATCAAAACCAATAGTAAAAGGTTCTACAGCCACATAAATAAGAAGAAAACAAAGAAAGAAGAAGTGGGGCCGCTATACACTGAGGATGGAATGGAGGTTAAGGATAACCTAGGCATGGCCCAACATCTAAACAAGTACTTTGCCTCAGTTTTTAATAAGACTAGTGAGGAACCTTGAGATGATGGAGGGATGATAAACGGGAATGTGGATATGGAAGTGGATATTACCGCAACTGAGGTAGAGGCCGTACTTGAACAGCTCGATGGGACGAAGTCGGAGGGCCCGGACAATCTCCATCCGAGGATATTAAAGGAACTGGCGCGTGAAATTGCGAGCCCGTTAGCGAGAATTTTTAAGCAATCGATAAACTCGGGGGTTGTGCCGTATGACTGGAGGATTGCTAATGTAGTTCCTATTTTTAAGAAAGGGAATAAGAGTGATCCGGGTAATTATAGGCCTGTTAGCTTGACGTCTGTAGTATGTAAGGTCTTGGAAAAAATTTTAAGGGAGAAAGTAGTTAAGGACATAGAGGTCAATGGTAATTGTGACGAATTACAACACGGATTTACTAAAGGTAGATCGTGCCAAACCAATCTGATCTCCTTCTTTGAGAAGGTGACGGATTACTTGGATAAAGGAAATGCGGTAGATATAATTTACCTAGATTTCAGTAAGGCGTTCGACACGGTTCCGCACAGGGAGCTGTTAGTTAAATTGGAAAAGATGGGAGTGAATATGAAAGTTGTAAGGTGGATAAGGAACTGGTTAAAGGGGAGACTCCAGAGGGTCGTATTGAAAGGTGAACTGTCGGGCTGGAAGGAGGTCACCAGTGGAGTCCCTCAAGGATCGGTTTTGGGACCGATCTTATTTAACCTTTTTATTACTGACCTTGGCACAAAGAGCAGGAATGTGCTAATAAAGTTTGCGGATGACACGAAGCTGGGGGGTATTGCTAACACGGAGAAGGACAGGGATACTATTCAGGAAGATCTGAACCACCTTGTAAACTGGAGTGATAGAAATAGGATGAAATACAACAGTGAAAAGTGCAAGGTCATGCATTTAGGAATTAATAATAAGAATTTTGGATATACGTTGGGGGCGCATCAGTTGGAAGCGACGGAGGAGGAGAAGGACCTTGGGGTACTGGTTGATAGCAGGATGACTATGAGTCGCCAATGTGATACGGCTGTTAAAAAAGCAAATGCGATTTTGGGATGCATCAGGCAGGGTATTTCCTGCAAGGACAAGGAGGTGTTAGTACCGTTATATAAGGCGTTGGTGAAACCCCATCTGGAATACTGTGTGCAGTTCTGGTGTCCCATGTTCAAGAAGGATGAATTCAAACTGGAACAGGTTCAGAGACGGGCTACGAGGATGATCCGAGGAATGGAAAAACTGCCTTATGAAAGGAGACTCAAAGAGCTTGGCTTGTTTAGCCTGGCCAAAAGAAGGCTGAGGGGGGATATGCTCGCTCTATATAAATATATCAAGGGGGTTAACGTTAGGGAGGGAGAGGAATTATTTAAGTTTAGTACTAATGTAGGCACGAGGACGAATGGGTATAAACTGGATATTAGGAAGTTTAGACTTGAAATTAGACGAAGGTTTCTGACCATTAGGGGACTGAAGTTCTGGAATAGCCTTCCGAGGGAAGTAGTAGGGGCAAAAGACTTTCCTGGCTTTAAGACAAAGCTTGATAAGTATATGGAGGGGATGTTATGATAGGATCGTTAATTTGGGCAATTGATCTTGGATTACCACCAGATAGGTCTGCTCAATGGTCTGCGGGGAGATGTTGGATGCGATGGGTACTGAGTTGCTGCGGAGAATTCCTTCTTGGGTGCTGGCTGGTGACTCTTGCCCACATGCTCAGGGTTTAGCTGATCGCCATATTTGGGGTCGGGAAGGAATTTTCCTCCAGGGCGGATTGGCAGGTGCCCTGGAGGTTTTTCGCCTTCCCCTGCAGCGTGGGGCATGGGTCACTTGCTGGTGGTTTCCCTGCAGCTTGAGGTCTTCAAACCATTTTTGAGGATTTCAATAACTCGGTCCTGGGATAGGGGTTGTTATAAAATTGGATGGGTGGGGTTCTGTGGCCTGCCTTGTGCAGGAGGTCAGACTAGATGATCAGATTGGTCCCTTCTGACCTATGAGTCTATGAGTCTATGAAGTTTGATCAGAAGGGGCTTGTCGTCTCCCCAGTGCATTATGGGTGAAATTAATAAGCGTGCAGAGGTCCAAAAAAAGGCTTACATGCCACTTATTCCTTCAAAATAGAGCTTCAGTGAGATACAGGTTTTGTGTTGGCTCTTCAGCACAGGATTAAATGTCTCCCAGATTATTAAGCAAGTAAATCCACACTAGTACTAGTGAGAATCAGTAGAAAAGTAGATTCCTAAATCTTAATTCTCTCTCTGAAAAGGACATATAATAAAAGTTCTGCTCACTTGTTAAAATTGTCATGGCATCTTTAAGAACAAATCTAAAGATGTTCACTCTGGTATTTTGATTAATTTCCAATTCAGATAGTTACATTATACCTTTTTAGGACCTGATCCTATAACCACTTAGTTTGTGGAACTCCTACTGAAGTCAGTGGGAATGGATGAATGAAATGGCTGCAGGATCAGGCTCTTAAATTATCAGCATCTTAAAATGTAAGCTTTTATGTTATCACTTTCCTTAAATTTCAATATTCTTACATTTGCACAGCTCTTAGTTACCTCCTTAAACCCTGCCTTCTGATGTTCATCTTGCCTGGTAACCACAAGTCTTCTATAATTTTTCTCTAGTGTCTCAAACACATGTGCTACTCTCTTCCTTTCCTGAAAGGGAACCATCTAATTTGGGTGAATATTGCCACTTTGAATTCATATAAAGATGTTTTCTCAAAGCTAAACAAGGAGGTCTGACAGAATCAATACAGATGTTTTTGATCATGCTGTGATACTAAAAATACATTACTTTTAACAGTGAGGAAAATAGTTTATTGATAATGTACTTTCCTTTACACTTAACATAGGATTTCCAGATCTACTATACTAGTGACTATGGACTCCTTTTGAAATATACTTTGGCAGTGTACCATCATTGCCAAATAACTTCACTATAAAGTGGAACCTTGTTCATCACACTGACTGGACAGTCTATCACAAACTACTAAATGTTAGAAAATAACAACTAAGGACTTGTCTAAATGGAACATTTAATTCAAATTGACTGGAAGTGTGAATTTGAAGTGGATTAGTTAACCTACATTAAATTCCTGTGTGGACATATTAATTCAGAATTAAAGTGGCCTTAATTTGGCCAAAGTGAATTAAACTAAATCAAATTAAGGCCACTAGTTCTGAATGAAGGTGTCCACACAAAAAGTTATCACAGTTTAAATAAATTCACATGGTTAAGGTACTATGATCACTACAGCAGCACAGCTGCAGCTTTGCTGCTGTAGTGTAGAAACTACAGTGATGGAAGGGGTGTACCCCCTCAAGAAGTGGTAGCTAGGTTGATAGGGAAATTCTTCTATCAGACTCGCTTCATCTATATTGAGGGCTACATTGACCTAACTACATCACATAAGGTGTGAATTCTTTTTTACATCTCTGAGTGATGTAGCTAGGTCAGCCTAAGTTTTAGATGTTTGCCATGTTGTTGTAGCCTGTGTTGGATTCAGGTTTTAAGAGAGATAAGGTACATGAGGCAGGTGGAAGGTATAAGCTTTCAAGCTACAGAGCGCTTCAAAAGTTTGTACCTTCCACCAACCGAAGGTGGTCCAATAAAAGATATTGCCTCATATACTTTGTGTCTCAAATTGTAGGTGTAGACCAAGATAATTTGGATTAATTTTCCTTGAGGTGCCTGTGTAGGCTGAAGTAAAGGAGCACAATAAAAAAGTTCAGGCTACTGTATATAATAATATTTTATGACCATTTATTTTACAACTAGTTTGTTTTCAAGCTATTTACAATACATTACATTTACTAATACATTAAAGTATGTCTTGTAAAAATAATCTGATCACAGCGGCTGCTATTAAATCTTTCCTAAAGGTTCAGAGTTTTTCATTTAAAATCTAAATTGAGATTTAGCCACCTTCCGTCCTCAGAACTCTATCACTGGTCACATTAAAATAGACTTGCACAGAATGTCTTCTAAGGGTTCAGCAAGGCTATTATATAGGCATCTTTTGCCACACCACTCATCTTGGCAAACAGGGAATACTGGCACAGAAAGCAGTAATTGGCCAGAGCTCTTATTAGAAAATTGGATTGATCTTTTTAAGGGTTGAACACTAAAATATCATATTATTGTTATGAAGACAGTGTATGTATATAGACTAGACCAATTTGATTTGTTAATGCTTGCTCTTAAAGAGAAAATATTGTGATATGTATACTGACACTAAATTCAGTTAATATGTTCTGAGCAAAGATGGATAAAAAATGAATAACTTACCTCACATCCATTTTCATTCACATTCATGAAAGGTCTCTGTTGGTGACTTGGATTAGAAATCCTCCTTGAGGTGGATACCAGTAATTCACTTGAATGGTACCTTAGAATATGTGCTACCAATTTATGCTAAAATATCTGTTCAATCTTGTATTAAACTGTGACACGCAGGGTACTTTTTCCAGACCTGAAGAAGAGCTCTGTCTTGTTTGAAAGCTTGTCTCTCTTGCCAACGGAAGTTGGTCCAATAAAATATATTATCTTATCCACCTGGTCTCTCTAATACAGCACTTTGGCATTCAGGACTCATATAGAGCCCAATTCTGAATCCACTGGATTTAATGGGAGTTTTTTCATTGATTTCAATGGAAGTAAGATCAGGGACATATTAATTCAGACACATTTTTCAGTGTGAAAAATCAGTCTTAGGTTTACTTCTATTTTCATGAGCAGCAGAACCTATGGCAGCTGTTCCTAATCCAGTTTACTTCAGCTTTACCAATGGAATGACCTGATTCAAAGGATTGGCAAATACAGCAGTTTATCACTTCTCCCTTTCTGCAGAATCAGCAAGAACTAGAGACTTCTGAAGAGAGGGCAATTGCAAGTCTCATTCTGACTAGAACATGCACGCAAACATCCAACAGTTAATTACAATTCTTCGTTTCAATTATAAGTTAGCATCTGTTTTAAAACAGGAGATAAAATCTGCACTTAATAAAACAGACTGGTATTAAGCAACCTGAGTGATTATGTGCAATGTATACCAATACAGTGGGGACAAGATTCTGATAACTTTACTTTAGTTAGTATCCCCTAACTCCATAGGCAGTTCCATTGGCTCCAAGTGGACTACTGGTGGAGTAGGGTACTATTCAGCATCAATAAGAGATTGGGAATCTGGCCTCTGAGAGCAGAGTGTGGAAGTCAGGATATAAGCTCAGTCTGAACTCTGACTTTTCTTGTGTGAATTTATACTGATAGCTACATTTTTGTTGTGATATAATATCCTGTAAATATAATTTGTCTTCAATAAATTTGAAGAAGTGCAAGTTGTTCCAGTGAAACTCATCTTGATTATTTTATGCAACCACTGGGACTCATTACTTAATACAGGCAGAACACTTATGCACCTGAATATGTGATCATCACCAATATATATCTCTGTATTGCAATGTGCTCTACATGGGGCTACGCCATAAGACCAGAGACTGACATTGGTGCAGGATGCAATGGATTGTTCACTGAGCTGGGATTGTCTTGCTGGGAACACATGAAGCCAGTGTTCCAGGGTCTGTGCTAGGCACACTTGGACTCTGGGTGGAGTTAAGGTGTTGGTCATGACCTACAAAATCCTATCTATGCTGGAAGTAGCCTACATGGCTGAGGAATTGCCTCTCTCCCTGTGCCATAATGCCACAGTTGCAGTCATCAGGGACACTGGAGCTGGATGCTCCTCACTATAAAAGAGTGGAAGTACCTGCAGGGTGTTCTCTGTGAGGACTCCAAGACTGTGGAGCTTGCTCTCCCCTTTCCCCACCCCTTGGTCTGAAATAGCGTGAATGGTGTCCTTCTCCGCACATGGCAGAAGATGTCCATTTAAGAGAGATTGTTGAGAAGGCTGGGAGTCTGCCTCCCACACAATGAAGGGGTAAAAAGGAGTGTGTGTCTGTCTGGCTGAGTGCCAGTTGGAATGATTACTTTAATGTTGGGATTTTATTGAATTGATGTTTTAGAGCCTCTAGAGCCTTGGCAAGATGCCTTTGTTCATTATTTTAAATTGAAATAATAAATAGATAATCTAAGAGTATAGGAGCAATGCAAGGCTTTAACCCTCACTTATGAAAGTCATGACATTAATGTACAGAGAAGAAAACAACTGCTACATAAAGTTCACAGGACAGAAACAAAGTCAGTCTCTTTGGTATACGTATAGTACGTGACACTATGCCCGTTGATTCTGATAGGGCCTTTAGATGTTACTATTATTAATCATTTATACCACTGTTACACAAGAAAAGAAAGTGAATGTTTAAATAAATGAATCTATCCAAAGAATAGTGATGAGAATGCTATGATAATTAAATACCACTTGTCCTATTAAATGAAAACAACGGAACTTTTTAGCAGTAGTTCAATAAGTCTACTTAGGTGAAATGTTATTTTTATTGTCCCTTTAGATAGGTGTATACAGAGGACACAGCTATACTTCAAATTCCACAATAGTGAAATAGAAGAAAAAACTAGACAAAGACTTAAGTCTAAGGAATACTTATACATTAAAAATCTCTCTTTCTTGCCCATATCACTATTACTACAGCAAAAGAAGTCAGTAAGTTGCTGCCTTTTTTTTCCCCATGCAAAAACTTAATAGCTTATTCCCTACAACAGAATTTCATCTGCAGTATTACTGCACTAAGAAAGAACAAGCAGAGATATAAAATTCCATCCCAAACATAGAAGCATACATTTTACTGCATGAATTTGATTTACTGTTATTTAAATCTAACTGCAAAACCAGCCAACTGTTTTCTACAGTAATTAGGCAAAGATTTTATTGCATGTACCATTAGGAGGTTTTGCGGGAAAGTTACCAGGCAGGGTGCTTATGGAATGGATAGGCCCTCTGTATTTGTATTCTGATAATACATTTGTTCATATCATAATGGATTATCTCATTTTTTTCAGATATTGTGAATCAACTCTATAATGATGATTAGAACATGCATAAAGTTCATGATCCCCTTTAGAGTTTTCCTTAGGGAATAAGTGATTGAAAGCCAAATGAAGAAAAGAGGACTAGTGCAACTATATCTATAAAAAAGATCTTGATGAATATGGAGTATTGTCCTGGCAATACAAAGCACTGGAGCGTTATTCTTTGTGTGGTGTGGTTTTGCACAGAGCTGATTGTTCTAACATGACAAAGTCAAAAGTCTTATATGTGGAGAAATTAATAGGAACATTCTTATTCTTCTCACACTTTTGTTGAAGCACTGAAAGTAGATCAGTCTCAAATTTTACATTTATGGAGATCTTGGCATGAAATTGTTTGAACTTTGCAGTTCTTTTCAATTTTTTACATTAAATTTGGTCTTCTCCTTAGCGTATGCACAATCTGCCTCAGGTAACACGAGATCAGGATTCATTGCCAGATTTGATCTGCTGGTTGGATCATTAGCTTCCCTGGCTTGGGCCAAGTAATGATGGGGAGATTTTAGTCTTCAGACTCCATATTTCTAAAGAATTAGTAGAAGAATTTAGACACCCTCTGCTGGTGGATTCAATATCTCCATCTTCAGCTATTGCCTACTGACTAGAAACTTTGTTATGAAGTCCTGCTCCATATTAGAAAATGGGTGATGTTTAAAGCCTGTGAATTTAGTATTTTTATTACTCCCCATAGTGTAATTAGAAATTTATTTCTTAACATTCTTGTGAAATAAAAAGCAACTTAATCAGTAAGAACAACATGTGTACCTTGAAAATCTGTCCTTAGAGTCTTCCCTGGGTCTCCTTTGCCAAAAACTTGGCATACTCAGCCACTTCTCTTTTTTTCTTGATTTGGGATTATTGTTTCTTCAAAACACTGACTTTGCACTTGCGCTGCAGAATTCAAGGAGTCAAAGTGACTGGTTTCACTTACAGGTACCTACTGATATCAGAGGGAGTAGGTGTTCAGCCGTTCTGGAAAATCAGGCCATAAATGTTTTGGTCCCAAGTAGACCTGGCAAAATATTACGACATGCTTCCTAAGAATATTAATGTGAATTCATTTCAACTGTATTTGAGCCCAATAACAGGGATGGTCTTTCCCTTGTAAGGGCAGTAGGGGTCAGCAACCTCCATAATACATGGTGAGTTTTAGTAGCACCACATGCTCATAGGAAGTGATATTTAAGCTCACTTGCTTGAATATTTATTAAAGGAAGTTTTAAAATTTGATTTTCTGCTGCAAATGCTCAAAAATACTGGATGAGTTACTCATCCACATAAGGAAAAGAAACAAGTTCAGGTTACCCTTAAATAGAATGGGGATTCATGTCTCCAAGATCACCTTACAAAATGAATAGTTAAGTCATGAAGAGTACTCATCTATCAAACAATAAATACCTGAGCAAGAAATGGCAAAGAGTACAAGTAGCATGAGTTTCTGAATCTCTCGATACCCAGTAGCAGGACTCATACACTTCACAGAGATTGACCTGATACCCTTACAGAATGTTGCACGCTATTGCAAAATGGAGCCCCTCTGATGAATTATTCATTTATAAAAGTGTTTTGACAAAGATCATGTACACACTGAAATTTATCAGGCAGAAACTGAATGAGTGAGCACAGCTTGAAAATCCTATCACATTGTAGATCGGGGTGGGCAAACTTTTTGGGCTGAGGGCCACATCTGGCTGGGGAAATTGTATGCAGGGCCAGGGCAAGGGGGTTGGGGTGTGGGAGGGAGTGTGATGTGCAGGAAGGGGCTCAAGGCAAGAGATTGGGGCAAAGGAGGGGTGCAGGGTGTATAAGGGGGCTCAGGGCAGGGGGTTGGGGTGCACAGGGGTGCAGTATGCAACAGGGGGCTCAGGGCAGGGGGTTGGGGTGCAAGATGGGTGCAGGGTGTACGAGGGAGCCCAGGGAAGGGAGTTGGGGTGCAGGAGGGGTGTGAGGTGCAGGTAGGGGGCTTAGGGCAGGGAGTTGGGGGGAAAGGGTGCAGGTGAGGTTCATGATCTGGCCGGTGCCACTTACCTGAAGAGGCTCTGGGGTGACAGCAGTGCTCACCGGGGCCAGGGCAGGCTCCCTGAATGCCTGCCCTGTCCTTATCCCTGTGCCACTCCAGGAGGCGCTGCGGCCCTGGTGGGGTAGGGCAGAGGGCTCCACATGCACTGCCCTTCCCGCACCTCCAGGTACCTCCCCTGAAGCTCCCATTGGGAGCTGCAGGGGTCGGTGCCTGGAGGCAAGCACAACACATGGAGCCCTCTGCTCCCCACCTGGGAGGGCCGCAGGGAAGTGGTGCTGGCCGCTTCTGAGAGTGGCGTGGGGCCCATGGCGCCACAGGGGGGCAATCCTGTGAGCTGGATCCAAAGCCCTGAGGGTCTGGATCTGTCCCACAGGCCGTAGTTTGCCCATCCTTGTTCTAGATAATACCAAGGGAGAGCCCTAGAATTGAACTGCAGTAAAAGACTCTCAGCAGGAGTATGTTGCTGGTTGCAGAGGGAAACAATAGAAGACGTATTGGACAGACAAGTAGAAAAATCATGTTTTGTCCCATATTTCCTATCTCTATCACCATACTCTATAAATATGCTCACACTGCAGTAAAGAACTCAATATGCTATAGTATTGTTTTCCTTCATCCACCCTCTCTCAACTGCTGAATGCTATCAGTAATGTCAGATTTCCATTATACTTAATATATTGTTTATACTACAAATTGTCTCTCTCCCCAGCCCTGCCTTCCCTCTCCCAATACAGATATGTAGGCACCTCATTTATGCCAAAATATTTAATAAAAAGTATTCAGTCTCTCCCAGGTTTTCTTCCAAACATATTGCTGCTCCTTCTCACTGATTTTCAACTGTCTCTGCCTCAGCTCTGGATAAAATAAGAGCCATTAGTGGGAATATCACTCATGAATTAAATAGATACACTCACCATTGAGGTGCAAAGCTAGGCACAGCCTAACAAGCAGAGGAGGGTGGTAAATATGTAGCTTTAATAGAAATCTACAGAGGCTCAGTTAGTCTGCCAGTGTTTGATTCTCTGGCAAATAGGTCACTGCAGCTCTTCTTGGTCATAACTTCACCGTATTAATTGCACAGACCTTGTTAATGCAGCATAATGGCTGAGACTGGAAATACAAAAACATTACTTGCCCTGGTTATGTTATGTATATGTGGTAGCTTGTTTTACTGTAGGTGGTATTAACTAAAATGTCATTGTCCCTCCCACATATACACAAATCCATGTTCTGTCCCACGCTCACACACAAAAATCTGTGCTTTGTCTTATCACCCTTTAAGTCACCATTCCATACAGTCTTTCAATGTGGTGCTGCTGGGGAGTACATACAGGGTTGAGATAAAATGGATGCCTAAAATTAGGCTCTTAGTCCATAGTTAGGCAGTTAAATAAGTAGCTTGGTTTTTCAGAAGCAGTGAACGTTCAGCAGATCCCAATGTATTCAACGGCAAAAATGGCAGTGAAAGAGAGGCTACATCAGTGGTCAGAGTTGTAATTCTTTCCCTGCTCCTCTCTTGGTCTGCTTGGGTGGTGGGGAGAAAGTTACTGGCCGCTGCATATAATCTGAGCCCCCCTCCCAACACCCCAAAGGGAAGGTAGTATTGGGTGCATGGCACCTGCTCTGCTTTACTCCACCCTAGCCACATAGGGCTGTGCAAAAGGAAAATGCTCTTCATGATTCCACTCTATAGTCATATTAAGGCTAGTAAATATCTAGCCTGGTATTATCTGTAGCTGCTCTGGAAGCAGATTTGCTGTCATTGGACAATTCAAGGAAAGTGTCTGATTAATCTGAAGTGGTCAAAAAAGCAAACAGTCAGATCCTCAGCTGCTGTAAATCAGAATAGCTCCACTGACTTTAGAGCTACACCAGTTTACATCTACTGTTTATTTGACCCAAAATGTAAGAATGTATACAGAATTAGGTAGAAACACTGAAAATATGATATACCCTTATTTAAATTAATGGTGTGCCCTTACCTAAAATATTGTATTCCATCTTGATCATCCGACCTAAAAAATGATGGGCACCAAAATGATCAAAAACACAGAAAGACTTCGATATGAAGAGAAGTTGAAAAGATGGGACCAGTGAGTTTAGAGAGGAAATGAGTAAGAGGGGGACATGGTAGAAAAATACAAAACAATGAATGTATAGAGAAGGTAAAATGGGAGCTCCTAACTATCTTTTCTCATAATGGAAGGACAAATGGATTTTCAATTCAACTAGAAGGCAAGAAGTTTATACATGAAAAAGGGTTGTTTCTCCCTCTTCTCCCCCATGTATAATTCATCTGTGGAACTCCTGTGCTTTGTCTTATCACCCTTTAAGTCACCATTCCATACAGTCTTTCACTGTGGTGCTGCTGGGGAGTACAAACAGGGTTGAGATAAAATGGATGCCTAAATGGATGGAGCACAGGAGGGACTAATGTCTAGATCAATAAGATTCAGCATATTTATATGGATGATCAATTACAGTAGAAGTTGTGGGTAGTGGAGGGAATTATACACAAGGCCTCATGCATCAGGACATAAGCCTGCCATTAGCATTAGGAAGAAATTTCCCCTATGGGCAGGTTATTCCTTAATAATCAATTACAAGGTTTCTTCCATCTTCCTCCGAAGCTTTTGGTTCTGGCCAGTGTCACAGGCAGGAATTTGGATTACACATGTCACTAGTTTGATCTGGTCGGTAATTCTTATGTTTCTAGGAAATTTCACTCCCATAAGTAATGTCTTTTTGGGAAAAAAAACTATAAGCCATTGTAGTGAGAAGGTGTGGTATCCCTCTGAAACTGACAGGGAGGAACCACTTCCCACCTTTGGTGAGCAGGGCCAGGCAAGCCAGGCTCACTCTGCTGGAAGCAGGGGGTGGGAGGGAACAGGAATTTCAAAGGGCAGGTCCCACAGCTCAGTTGTGTGAGAGCCAAAGGAGATAGATGCCTCTTACCCACTGCTGAACCCTTCACCTGAGACTGAGCTTTGCAGTCTCAAGGACTTGGAAGAGTTGCCAGGTCTGCTGACCAGTGAGGTCACAGAGGAATTCCTGAGTCTGCTGCTGGCTATGTATGCCAAGGAGACAGAAGAATCCCAGGAGATAGAGGTACATGCCACAGTGGTAGTAGGAAGTTGCCCAGGGACACCAGACAATAGCCCGATTCTGTTGCCAGCATTCTGGTCAGTGTGTTTCGATGGGATTCCCACTGACATAGTGGTGGAACCATCTGCCACAGTTAGGGCCCTGGGCTAGCACCCAGTGGAGTAGGGTGGGCTTGGGCCCCTGGGGTGGCCACCTATCCACCTTTGGCAAAGAGGCCTGCATTTGTCCACTATTTGCCTAAGCCAAGAGGCCAGATGAAAGACTGCTTATTGTTCTGCCCTGCACAGAAGTCCAGAGCCCTGTAGACTGCTTATCGCTCTGTCCTGCCAGAGGGCCAGAGCTCCTTAAACTGCCTACTGCTTGGCCCTGCCTAGAGGGCTAGAGCCCCTTTGATGGCTTTTTGCTCTGCTCTGTCCAGAGGGCCTGAGCTCCTGAGACTGCTAATTCTCCTTTGAGCCTTGCCATTATAGATAGGCGGTTGCAAGGGGCCATGGCCTCACTCTGAGACTAATGGGGAGGGACAGCTACAGACTCCTATAGCCACAAAGGAAAGAGTGATCGAAGCCTTTTAAATTTTAACTGCAGGGCTCCTCACGTGAAACCATAATAAAAATAGTAGCAAACAGTTCAATTAGTATAAAATCATTTCCCCTGGTGCTGCTAGGCAGATACTGTTTTATGAACAGATTTAGTTTACAGAGAATAATATAGATGCTGTCAGGAAAAAAAACAGCTGTTCTGAGTTGCAATACCCACTAAGCAAGAGCTGGCATAGTATCCAAAAAACAATTTTAATACACTAAGTCTTAAGTAATATTTTTTAGACTAAAGCCTTCCATAACAAGTGCGTTACATTTCACAGAGAATATCATGTGTTTACAAAGGCACAATATTAACATGCCCCTTCAATTTATATAATTAGTACACTTTGTCAACATATTGAATGTTTCTAGGGGACTCCCAATGAAATTAATAAGCAACAGGTTTAAAACAAACAAAAAGAAGTATTTCTTCACACAGTGCACAGTCATCCTGTGGAACTCAATACCATGGTATATTGTGACAGCCAAAAGTATAACTGATTTCAAAAATGAATTAGACAAGTTCATGGAGGATAGGTCCATCAATGGCTGTTAGCCAAGATGGTCAGGGACACAATCCCATGCTCTGGGTATCCCTCTGACTGGCAGAAGCTGGGACTGAACAATGGGGGAAGGATCATTCGAAATTACCCTGTTCTTTTCATTCTTTCTGAAGCATCTGGCAATAGCCACTGCCAGATACAAGATATTGGGTTAGATGGACCACTGGTCTGACCCAGAATGGCCATTCTTATGTAAATAAAAGTATGACACTTACTGTCTAGGTAGGACTGAACTTAGGTTTGGGTATTGCCCTGCTAATATCAGGCATTGAAAATTCATTGGTTTTACTGTGCTATAGCATAACAGCTCTACTGCTAGCTATATTGTACATTATACCATTTCTTAGAACTGCTTCTCATGTTGGAATGTTATTTCTCTCACAAGCTACAAGTATACTTACAATATTAAAAAAAGAAAAGAAATAGCAGTAATCCTGTTATTCAAGTCTTGACGTTGGAGTTACAATATAATTGGGTGAAGTTTTCAGAAGTAGGAGCCCAATAGAAAGCTCCTAAGTTTACATTTAGGCACCTATGGTGACATTTTCAAACTGTTTAAAGGATTTGGATACTTAATTCCACTGGAATTGGCACCCAAATCCCTTATGAATCTTTGAAAATCTCAGTCCTACATAAGTAGCCTGATTTTTCGAAGATGCTTAGTGTCCCACTAGGCTCTCCTTAAAGTCCATGGGAAATGTGTGATCAGCACCTGTGAAAATCAGGCTGTTTTTGTTGGTGCCTAAACATGGATTTAGGAGCTTAACTGTGACTGGAATTTTCAAAGGCCTGTAAGGAAATTAGGTATTCAAATTCCATTGACTTTCAACAAGAGACGGGTGCTTTGAAAATTCCAACCTATATCTCTCTATATTACTAGAAATCTGAGATTTCCTAAAACAATGTTCTAAGATACATTTCTTAATCAAAAGACCTAGGTAGAGTGTTTGTGAAAATTCACACAATTCTTTCAGGGACAAGTGTGAATGAGAAAAGACAGCTCAATTTCCCAACAAAAAGTCTATGTTTAAAAAAAAATAAAAAGAAACTCAAACAAACTTTCCCAAAGGATTGATCATTGTTTATAAAAAAAAGAAAAGAAATGTTCTTCATTACATCATTTCTTGTCGATATTAAGATTTCCAGTTGTGAGTCAATAGATGTTTGTAACTGGCTCTTTCAATTCTGACATCCCAATGAAATTTTAATATGCCTTTCTACTCCTCCACAGATGAGACATCATTGCACCTGCTATTGTATAGTTAGCCATGGTGCAGTCTTGTTAACTGGGTAACTGAATTTCACAGCAAATAGCCTTGTAGAGAGGTGATGTGGCTCCCTCTGAACTAGAGGGGGAGGAACCACTCTCTCTGCCCTGTGGGCAGAGTCAGGCCAGGCTCAACCCTCCCACTGGAAGCTGAGAGGCAGGGCAGGAAGTACAAAAGGTGAAGCCCCTAGCTCAGTTGGAGCCAAGGCAGTGAAGGACACAGATGTGCCTTGCTGGCTGCAGCCCGCTGACCCTGCAGCTGAGCCAGGTGGCACCCTAGAGCCAGAGAGGACCGAGGCTGGGGAGGAGCTGGTGGGACTGCCTGCGGCTGAGTACCTGGATGAAGCAGAGGATCCTGAGACCATGAAGTCCGATCTGGAACTCTGGTAGGAAGTAGTCCAGGGAAACCAGACTTCAGGACACCCTGCCACTGTTAGGGCTCTGGGCGAGGACACAGTGGAGTCAGGTGGGGCTGTGCCACCCCACCCTAGCTCTCCCCTGCCTGAGGGTTAGTGTTCATAAACTGCTTGCTAGCCCTCCCCTGCCTAAGGGTGAGAGTCCATAGACTGTTTCATTGTGCTTCCTGATTATGGGCCTGAGCCTAGGGCCTACTGACTGTGTGAGGTACCACCCTGTTACAAAGCCGGGGCAATAATGCCCAGTATGCTAATTCTTCTGACACTAGACCATGATCCCAGTGACGTAGTGAGACGGTATGGCCTCCCTTTGACCCAAAGGGGGAGTGATGACTGTGACACCACTACACTTGGTGGAGAATGTGGGCAGTGACTTCACCCCTGCGATAAGTGGTTTAGAGTGAGTCACACCGCAAAGCATCCCTGACACGATGATGGAGATGGACAAGCTCATGCAGTTGGCCAATGGGCAGCCCAGACCTCGAAGGTAGGATGGCTGGGTGGATGACACCCTGCAACAACCTGACCCTACACCCTGGAGAGCGCCAGGGTGTCCAGATCAGAAGGCCCAGGCGCCAATTCCAAGTCCACTCTGGAACATGGCCAAAATCACTACATGGCTAGGATGCCCTGAAATGGGGCCATGCTTCTCATGTGGCAAGTTCAGACACCTGCAACAGGAATGCACCAAGATGAACTGAAGCTTTGGTTGGGTCTACACAGGCAAGTCGCAGGCATGTCAACAATCTGCCGCTAAACTTATGACTCCCATGTGGAAGTTGGGGGGACCCACATCACCACTCTCATTGACTCAGGGTGTGGATAAACCTTTGTCCACCAGGAACTTGCCCTGGACTCCGAGCAGACTCCTCTTGGGGAGTTACGGATTCAATGCATCCACTGGGACATAAGGCTGTACCTCAGGGCCTGGGTCCCCCTTACCATGAACGGGGTTACCCAGGTACTGACGGTGGGACTGGCACCCACACCTGTCTACACTGTCATCCTGGGTCATGACTGGCTGGATTTTGTTGGAGTGCTCTGGGCCCTACTGCTCGAAGCGATGCCTAAACAGGAGGCCCTCAAGAGGAACTCACCCAAGAATGGTGTAACCCAGGAAAAGGGGCCCAACTCCAATGACCCACCAGCCCTCGCACCTGATCAGAACCACCTGGAAGGTGCAGCCACCCAACCTGGCTTTGCATACTTTAGTCGGGACCAGAGGAAAGGTCCTACTCTCCGTCACACCAACGAACAGTTGGCCCGAGTTGATGGCCCACTCCTTTGCGGCTGGTGACCAAGTGCTCCTTCTGCTTCCCTCTGAGGAATCAAAGCTTTTGGCTAGCTGGCAGGGCCCCTACAAGGTCATTTGCCAGATGGGCCCTGTCACTTATGAAATTAAACAACTGGATCACCAGAAGAAAAAAACAAATATACCATGTAAATCTCCTAAAACTATGGCAGGAGCATGAGGGGCTACTCATTGCCCTGTACACCCCTGAACCGGCACTGGGTCCTCAGGCAAAGGGGACCCGCAACAATGGTGAACACAGTTAGGTGATATCTTCACCGCTGAGCAACAAGCAGGCCTTCTGCCTGTTAAGAGCTTTCCCCAAGACCTTCACCACGATGCCTGGCCAGACCACCCTTGCCCATCATGTCATTCTGACCAAATGTGGCGAGATGGCCAGGGAGACTTCCCAGCCCCTTCTCCAGCAAATGTGGGAAATTGTAAAGGAGGGGGTCCAGATGATGTTGGAGCTTAGCGTCATAGAAAGTTCTCAGAGTGAGTGATGGAGCCCCATCGTCCTTGTCCCAAAGCCCAATGGGACCTGCCAGTTCTGAATGCCATTTTGAAGTTTGATGTGTACCCAATGCCCTGCATCAATGAACCCACTACATTACAACCCAGGATCTCACAAAGGGATACTGGCAAATCCCCATGGACCCAAGCTTGAGAAAGAAAACAGTTTTTGCTACCCCAGCCAGACTATACTACTTCACCTGGATGCCGTTTGGCCTCCACTGGGTCCCCAGCGACCTTTCAGCGCTTGATGGACCACATCCTACAACCACATACCATGTATGCTGTGGCCTATTGGATGATGTTGTGATCTATGGCTGCCATTGGGAAGATCACCTAAACCAGGTGGTGGCTGTCATCTGAGCTCTGCATGCCACCAGACTTACCACAAATCCCAAGAAATGCCAGATTGGGTGGCAAGAAACCACATACTTGGGGTACACCCTGGGTAAAGGGCAGGCTCAGCCCCTCGCTGGAAAAGTCCAAGCACTCCAGGACTACCCAACCCCAACCACAAAGAGGCAGGTGTGTCATTTCTTGGTCTTGGCCAAGTATTACCGGTGGTTTGTACCTCACTTTGTGTTCACTGCCACCCCACTAATGGGGCTCCTAACTCAAGACAGCCCCCACCAAGTCTGCCCATCAGACGAGTGTGAGGAAGCCTTCTGGACCCTCAAGGAGAGTCTGTGTAGTGAGTCAGTGTTGTTCAGTCCCAACTTCAAACAAGAATTCATTGTCCAGACCGATGCTTCAATAAGGTCCCGTGCCGAGGCGAAGGTCTCCGACGTGGATGGGACCAATATCTCAACCCCAGATCTTATGGGGGAGCTTGGCGGCACCGGACTCGACGGACCCGCCGGGCCCGGAGTCGACGGTGCCGGCGGCGCCGCAGCCGATGTTGAGGCCGGGCGCTCCAGTCGGGTCTGCCTGGCTGGAGTAGCAGACGCTGACGGTCTTGGTTCTGCACCCGGTGCCGGAGAAGGTCGGTGCCGGGGAGTCTTTCCGGTGCCGGTGCGATCCGGTGCCGGCGCCGAGATCACGGCCTGCGAAGCCGCCGGGTCAAGTGCCGCCTCCATAAGGAGAGTCCGGAGTCTTTGGTCTCTCTCCTTTTTTGTCCTGGGCTTAAAAGCCTTGCAGATGCGGCACTTGTCCGATCTGTGCGATTCCCCCAGGCACTTCAGGCACACATCGTGGGGGTCGCTGGTAGGCATAGGCTTCTTACAGGCCGCACACTGCTTAAAGCCCGGCGAACCAGGCATGAGCCCGGTGCCGGGTGCCGGGAAGGGCTACAGCCCCCCGGCTAACAACTATTTACAACCTATTTACACTTAATTACTTACTAACTAAACTTAACAATCTAACTAACAACTATAACAATAACGAGAGATAACAAGAAGAGCTAGGGACGTGGAGGACAGCTATGCCGCGCTCCACAGTTCCAACGACCGACACGGCGGTAAGAAGGAACTGAGGAGCGGGTGGGCCGGCAGGGATATATATTGAGCGCCATGGCGGCGCCACTCCAGGGGGCGACCTGCCGGCCCACTGGAGTTGCTAGGGTAAAAAGTTTCCGACGAACGTGCACGCGCGGCGCGCACACCTAACTGGAATGGATGTGAGCAATCACTCGAAGAAGAAGGTCCTTTCTCAGGAGGTAGGAGGCGAGGAGCACCTCATCAGCTATCTAGGTCCCAAGAGAAAGGATCTACTCCACCACTGAGAAAGAGGCCCTCACTGATCTCATGTGGAGAATGTGAAACCATGTATGGAGGTCTAGAGATTGGCTTGATGACTGGACAAAGGGAATCTTTCCCCCTGTACCAAAGAAAGGGGCTATATAAGCAGCAACTATTGTATGATCTTCCAGATATTGCACATGAGTAAAGTACTGCTCTCCGTAATTCAGGAATTGCATGACCAAATAATAGAAGCAGAACTACAACAAACTGGTTTCAGAGAGGGACAAGGCACTTATGACCAAATCATGAATATCTGTCATATCCTTAAAACTGTAGGTAGCGTAGTCACCCACTGATTGTGTTTCACCCTTGGCTCAAGTCCAAGTACTGATCTGAGCAAGGCAGTCAGCTCTCTGAAGCTGTAAATCTAACATCCAGTTGGGAAGGCAGGCAGGCTCTGGCTTGCTCTAGCTGAATAGGGGAGAGAGGGCTGAGACTGGGCCTTTATATGGTGCGCTCAGATGACAAAGCAATCTAGGGTAACCCACAGTAGAAAAGGGAAGCGAGTCCTGTGGCAATCTGGCTTAGGTCCCCAAAGGGACCTCTGAGGATCCCTTTGAGGGATAGAGAGTCACTGCTTAACCCTGCTCAGCTCAGTTTAGATTCAAAGTGCCAAGCTCCGAAGTTCACCAGGCAGAAGGAACATTGGGTCCGAGCGGGTGTGGGGCAGGGCTCCCACCAGCAACTGCAGCCTGCAAGAGACTTCATGAGATACCTATTTCTCAGAAGAGATTCACTGCATGAAGGCTTATGTGTGAGAAAAGGGGTGTATGAGTCTTTGTGCAGTTGTGTGTGACGGTGCCTGAGGGAGAGGTAGTTGTCTTTATGAGAAGGGGTGCAGAAAGGGAGTGTGTCAGAACTTGTAAGTATGTGCACATGGAGAAGGGTTATGTACATTTAAGAGGTACATATAAGTGTGTGCCTGGGTGAGGTGCATGAATGTACGTGGGAGTCATGCATATGTATACTTGTTGGGCGTACGGGGTTGTGTATGTGTTTAAAAGTGGGCCTCCTTGCATGCTCTAGAGCATACGTGTTGTATGCATATGGGGCATAGGTAAGGAAGGAAGACCTTTATGAGCTGCCACAAATTAATCTAACTTGTCATGCCAGTAGAGCCTAATGGGAGTGAATTGTGTGTGGGAGTACACGGAAAATTTGTGTGTAAAAGTCAACAATAGCACCACATTCATCCAAAGACAAATGTCCTGGTGGGCTCTGGCTCCACCAGGTGGACTCTGCCTGAACTAAGGTTCATGCTTGTCCACTCCATGCTGTCACATTTAAATGCTTTCTGAGAGGGAAAAGCCCAGACCATGGCTCCTCTACCATCCACCCTGGCTCCCTCTTCAGCTGGTCCATTTCCTCTGTCACCTGTACTCCCCTCCCGTCCTGCAGCCACTCCTCACTCTCCCATTCAGTCCAGGTGCACCCCAGCCAGGGCCGGCGCTTCCATTTAGGCGACCTAGGCAATCGCCTAGGGCGCCAGGATTATTGGTGGGTGGCATTTTGCCGGGGGGCAGCAGGCGGCTCCGGTTGACCTGCCGCAGGCGTTCCTGCGGACGGTCCGGTGGTCCTGCGGCTCTGGTGGAGCTGCCTCAGGCGTTCCTGCAAGAGGGCCACTGGAGCCGCGGGACCAGTGGACCGTCCGCAGGAACGCCTGCGGCAGGTCCACCGGAGCCACGGGAGCAGCGCACGGGGCGGCGAAATGGCCATGCGCCTAGGGCGCCAAAACCACTGGCGCCGGTCCTGACCCCAGCACATCACACACATTGACAATGAACACGCTACAAGCCAGACAGGCAAATGTTCCCAGCATATACCCTGCCAGAGGGCCCACTGTAGAGCAAACTGAAATTTAAGGCTGAAGATCACATAGTCTACGAGCATGGGTAGTGGCCACCATCATACTAGGCACCAGTTTGCCCCGCCCTGTGCCTTATGCTGACTTGGTGCCCAGCTGAGCTCACTAGGGTAGGTATAGGGATCTCCACAACCTCACTCCAGTACAGGAGCGTTTACAGCAGCCAGCAATGAAGGGCAGAGCAAGACTTCTATGGACTCAGCAGCCTCTCGCAGGGTTGGGAGGGAAAGACCAAGGGCTACCAGTCAAATAGTGGGGTATGAGAAAGGGAAAGTGGTATGAGATTGAGTGGAGGGTCTGTGAAACTGTGCAAATTCTATTCCCACTGCAGTCAGAGCATGGGCTGCTAGAGGGCTTGAATGTGATCCCTTGCAGGTGAACTGTTCCTGGGGGCAGGCCATTAATGAGTCAGCCTGGCTCCTGCACAGAAGCAAATCTTCTAACAGAGAGCAGCCTACAGCACACATCCCTACCGATAAGGTATATAAACATTTCATCTTGCAATGAAGTACACTTGTAATGGTTAGGCTGTACACTCCAGAGCATGGGAGAGGAATGACTCAGAGAGAAGCTAGGCCCTTCCAAGCTGGGGACATGCAGGCTGGATTGGTAACAAACTACTCTGGATTTCAGCAGGCTGCTGAGAGAGGGGATTCCACTGCACACCTCTCTTTTCCATGACAGTGTTGCATTAAAATTAGTTAATCTGCAGTAGCCAGGGAAATGGCAGGGGCTTAGCTTCAGGGCTGGAGCCATCAGTGTAGGAGGAGGGCAATCCACTGTGGCTGCAGATTGTCACAAGTGGTCTCTGGTCAGAATCATACCCTCTGTTTTTTGTAAAGCCTTGGGTCCTCACAACACTGCAGAGGGAAAGGGAAAGATATTTGCTAATTTTGCAGTTAATTTCAGTCTTTAATTCAGAATGATTATCTAATCCTTTTATGGTAAGGTAGTGTTAGTAGAATCAATTAATCTATTTTACACTGCTTATTCTGTTTCTCCCTTAGGGGATTACTACTTAACTCATGTCTTAGAAGAGCTGGTGGTATTAGTTGCTAATGAGATAGATTATTTAAAGTGATTGAATAGCAATAATATTAATTATCTTTGGGGAAGCTTTAGCTTCCCATCATAAAACTAATTTTCAATTCATTCACCTTATCAAGAAAAAACACAAAGGAACCAGTTCCCCATAATGTCACCACTTATGCATGAGTAGAATTTTTTTTTTGAGGGGGAAGAAAAAGGTGTCTCAATAGTTGTCAAAAATATCCTTGTCATTGCATATATTTTTGCAAGTTTTATGGGGTAAAGTTCAAAGAAACAAATATGGAGCAAATTTCAAGTATGAAACCCTCTTCAATAATGTTTTTTCAATAAAGAAAACATGAAGAAGTCAGCCTTATAGTTTGATCATGTTTTATTCTAAATAGGGAGAAAATACAAAAACTGCAACAATTTATCACACAGAGAAGTTGATCATAAAGTACCCCTGTGGCTCATGACTTTTGGCTGGATACAACTGAGAAGTATTGTTAGGTAGTTTTCCTTTTGTAAATAGACTACAACAAATGGCATTTATCTTTGTTATTTATCCAGTGACTACTTTTTAAATAATCTAAAAATAAATTTCTGATTCTTCATACTTCAAATGAAACCCTTGACCTGTCATATGCCTGGATACATAATTATTATACCTGTTTGTATAGCAATTTGTGGATATTATAATAGAGAGATCACTAAAACAAACATCTTTCTGCTTGAGTATACTAATGTATATAAATGCTGTACTGTAATAATGCTATATAATTTGATAACTTTTCCTGGTATGTAATATTTGCCTCTGTGAATTAGCAGTTTCTTTAGATCTATTTACAGATTCCTTTTAAAATACAAATCAAGTTCTTAAATAAAGAGTACTAGTAGACAATATCACACAACATTAAATAATATTTCCCTATATTCAAAATTGGCAATGATTACTAGAATATTAATTGAAATTTGAACCTAGACCAGTAGAGACTAGATAATCTATGGATTTCATACATAAATAATTAGCTACCCAATTGCATTTCAATGTATACTGCTCATTATTTAATTACATTATAAAACTCAATTACTGCAAACCCACAGTGGTCACCATTATTTTTATTTAGTAGGCAGCATTTTTGGAATACCTGCCTAGAGACTAATGGTACAGAAGGGAATATTTGTAATAGTTCCATGTGACTGATTTTAGAATAAGATTGGCTGATTGAAAATGGAGACAAGTCTGCAGCCACCTGGGGTTTAATGGTTTTCATTATGCTACACTTCATGGGCTTTTGGAAATTCATGGCAGCAGTGGATAGGACTCAAATCCCTTTTCCAAGACAAATCATAGATACCTACTACTTAGGTTATGTCAACACTGTGAGCTGGGGGTGTGATTCCCAGCTTGAGGGGGCACCCGCACCCTAGATCTAATTGAGCTAGCACACTCCAGATACAGTATAGCCATGGCAGCACAAGTGGTGGGAAGGGTTAGCTGCTCCAAATACAGACATATCCAAGACCCTGAGCCAGGGATGGGCAAACTACAGCCCGGGGGCCACATCCAGCCCTTCAGACATTTTAATCTGGCCTTCAAGCTCCTGATGGGGAGCGAGGTCCGGGGCTTGCCCTGCTCCGCATGTGCTGGGACTCCATGTCCCCCCTTCGGCTCCTATGCAGAGGGACAGCCAGAGGGCTCCGCACACTGCACCTTCCCCAAGCACTGCCTCCACCGTTCCCATTGACCGGGAACCATGAGCATTCATGGTCTGCCATACCATTTCCATACCCAGATGTGGCCTTTGGGCCAAAAAGTTTGCCCACCCCTGCCCTAGCACATATCAGGGTGACCAGCCCATCCTACCACTCAGATTGCCATGGCTACACTACCTTGTGTGTTAGCTCAGTTGGAGCTGGCATAGGTATGTCCCCTTCAGCTGAAAATCACGATCGAAATGTAGATATACCTTTATTTTGGCAATGTGACACCAGCCAGCACACTTCCTTGTGGTTACGTGCAGCATTTTTTCCTCTGTAGTCTTGCCAACCAGGTCTGCTGGTGGTCCCCCTTTGCCTTGTGATTCAGCCCTCCAGCCAGGTCACCTTTGGTCTCACCACTTTCAGGGTAAGCTAGGGGTTTTCACCCAACATTCCCAGGACCTGACAGCAGATCAAAATCCCTGGTCCAGGCCCGATAGTCCTTCTGCCCATGAGGTTTTCTGCTTATCTTCCCATTGATGCTGCAGGAGAAAACTATACCTGCCTTTACTGTGGGTTCTGGCCCAGGGATCCTCGTAGTAAACAGTTAAGAGCTATCTTGTCAGACCTCTTGCTTCTTCCCAGGATGACTTCCTATGTTTGGTAACCTTTTCCTCAGGAGGCTCCTTCTCAGTGAGGGTCTGCCCTAGGATCAAGCCACTAGTCTCAATTCTCAAGGTAACAAAGGAAAGGAAACTAACTTAACAGAAATAAGGAGTGGCACCAGCCCTCTATCCTACCAGGATCCTCCAGCTATCTGTCCTAGTTCTGTGCTCACAGACCACCTAAAGTAGCTTGGCTCATTTCTGTGTTCCTTTCAGGGAGCTGAAGATAAAGTCTGTCTACTTCCCCAAGCTCAGCACTTCTGAACAGAGATTCTCCCTTTTAAGACTCCTTCTCCAAGATTAGCATGCCTCACATGGGTGGCGGGGCTGCCTGAGCACACAGTTACTCTAATTCCTCCTTGCTAGGTACAGGATTTGTATACCCCAACCATACACTTAAAGAAAATCCCCAGTAGTTGATAGCAGTTGTGTTTATATGGTAATTCAGTTCAACACTTCTGTCTCTAAGAGAAACATGGTAAGCATGCATACCAGTTTATTACACAATAAATATGATAACTGTCTGCTTGTTTCCATTTACTATATAGTAGGTAGTATATCTGCTACATTAGCAACTAAAAACTAAGGAAGAAAAAGAAAAGGTGTTTAAAGCTGAAAATTATTAAGCAGAACATAATGAGATAACATTCAAGCATTAGTAAAGAAAGATGTTAGGCTAAAGTATGTCAAATTAATTTTGGTTGCAGATTATTTTGCTACATCCTATTAGAAGAATGTTTCTTTTTGGTCTGGTACTGATTCAATAGAAACTAATTGAGAGTACAGTATGTCACAGGCCTATTTGAGCTCCTTCCAGCTTCCTTTGGGAAATTAAGGAAAAAATTAAAATCAGGAAGGGGTGAACTGTTTCTTCTCATTCCTACTTATTTTAGAAAGTGATGAATTGATCTGTTCTTGTTTATCCACTTACACAAGTACAATATTGTGTAAGTCTCATTTCCAGATGCCAGTTAGGCACAAACAGCTATACGACAGTCTACTGTAGGGCTAAATGAGTCAAAGCACCTGACCTCAGCTATCAAAGCAAAATAGGAAAGATTCAAACTCATGTACGTGCAACCACACCAGCAGATACCAAATTCAATATTTAATAAAACAAATTGAAAAAAGTGGATATGAACAGATATTGGGCTTCTCAGGAATAACATAACTTTGGTCATATAAGTCTGATTTATTTACCCCTCTTCTCCAAACTCCTGGCCCTGGGAACAAGAGAATGGGGCTCAGAATAGCCATAGCTTACAGCTGTGCCTGTTGTGCAGTGTCCAGGGAAGCGGTGTAGTCCAGTGGCTACAGCATGAGACTGATCCTCAAAAGCTCGAGGCTCTATTTACAGCTATGGCATGGATTGCTTTGTGGCCTTGGGTACTTCACTTTCTTCCTTGGAGAAACTGAGGCAGTGGAGTTAATAGACTCATCTTTGTGAAGTACTTTGTGTTTTCTGGAGGATGAATGATTATTATACCGCTAATCTCTTTGCTTCACAGATGTCTGAATGTTGTCTTTATACCAGTGCATGAGAGTTCACACCTTCTAGCACTCCAAGTTTGGGATCTGAACGTTATAGCCACGTTTCAAGTGAAATAATATAATGAATTTCACGTGTTTTTGATGTAAGACACTTCAGCGAGGCTTGCCCAAAATTGGGTCCAGGATTACAAAATTTAGCAAGCCCTTCAAACATGGGCCTAATTGAACATTAGGATTGGCATAAAGAAGGGGAAAAGCAAGTTTTCTTTGGTTTGATTGTGTCTTTTCCTCTTTACGCAAAGATAATATGAAGGAGCCACAATGGGATTTAGATTGTTATATTTACTGAATATATACAACTGCAAGATTTAGCTAAACATACCCTTCTACTCTGGTTGCATTCTGGCAGCTTCCCAAACACACACTATGGAAAGGATCACCTTATGTTGAAATGTTTCCAATTAATATTACATTTTTAAAGATAAGGGTGCAATAAAACCCAACTTAGTTTTCAGGTTCTCAGTCCGTTACAGAACATTTATTTAGTAGAGGCCCAATAGGAAACACTTTGAATAATATGCCAAACTTTATTTAAAAACAAAAATTAAGCAAACAAAAACTACAGTCATGCTTACATTCAAAGATGAAATAGCATATCAGTGGGTGATCATCCACTTATAAAGTGAAGTACAGCCTTATAATCCTGGAACCTAATATTTGATGTTAACTTGAGCTTCCCCACAATTTAGTAAAACTATTCCTTTAATACTATATTAACATAAAACTGTCCTTTACCATAATTCTGATTCTTCCACTTTCTTATTTCTACTTTCTTGACATTGACTATTATTTAAATTAATGTCTGCACCAATGTTTTTCTCATACTATCAATAGACAGCATTTAAATAAAATGCACAATTCTCAAAAACAAGCATTAAAAACCTTGCTTAAGCTATTTATACATAAATGGTAACATAACTCTGAGTCATGTCCTTGCTAACTCTTACTTTCTCATTATACACTCTCTCCAACCTATCTCTAACTTTCTCACACTAACAACTTCAGTTTCCCATACTCTTCTACGGTTAGGCCAACTTAAGCCCCAAACCTAATTTCCATTTATTTCTTAAGCCCCAAACAATCCTATAGGCTACACACTATGGGGTTCACAACCTACTGAGAGATACTACACTATTTTCATACACAATAAGTTTCACTGCAAACATTTCATACAGCTCTAGTATAGAAGTAATTTGTATCTCTGTTTTTGGCCACCATCTTCTATGGCTAGATCTTTGAAACCCCATGCAAACGCTTATTGGTGGCATAGCAGATGGTGCCATCTCTCAGTTTTCAGGTGGAAGGAAGCTGTGTGGGTCATGGAATGGAGTCTGGGAATGAGGTAGTTTGGGATAAATATGGCCTGAAAGACAGGGGCAACTTCAAGCCTGCTGTAAACATGTGCATTGACATAAGGGGCATTATGACAGCTTACATCCAAGAATGAACTTGGCTTTTTATGTCTTGTCCTTATGCAACTTTTTTTTTAAAACAAGGTGCTGTGGCTAGTCAGTCTCAACAGCCATTTTAAAAAGAAGTTCACATCCCCCTGCAATGCGTTCACTATGAAAGAGCTGTCCTTGAACAGCCTTCTAATGATGCTAGTAAATGAAGAAATACCAAGTTTATCTAGAATGACAAAAGAATGATGGAATGAGTTGTGTTGCTTTACAAAGGACTATATGTAAATTTTTCACGTACAGAATACTAAAAATGAGGCAATTAGCAGTAACATTCTACCTGGTAAATGAATGTGTTTTAGAAATCCCAGATGATACCATTTAATGCAATGCACTTATACAGCAGAAAATAAAGTGCAGTATGATTTCTCAATTAAATATTCTACTAAACATGCAAATGCTTTTTGTGCTATCATTTCTGTAGTTTTACTTGTTTCTCCTCCTTAGTTTCAATTTTTTTCCTCTCTCTATATTGAGAATAAGAGAGGAGGTAGAAGAAATAGTAGTATTGTACTGTAGTTACTTTCCCTTAGGAAGTTTTGTCATTACTTATCTACTTTTTGTAGCAAACAAGACAATTTGTACTACTGGAAAAATGCAAAACAGTTATTTACATACAGTTCTATGTGGAAGTATTTAATTAACAAGATAGTAGGGCTTTAGCTGAAGCTGAAAACTAGAATTATATTGCCAATGGATGTTGTAGTACAAGAAAAAAATGGCCAGAATAACCTCATTGATTTCATGGAAAGCATTTTCCTAAAGATGATATTGTACTACAACTTCAGTAGAGCTATGCCATTTACACCAGCTGAAGATTTGGCCTCATGCTTTCTTTCTATGTTGCCACTCTAGCACTAAGAAAATAAAAGATCAAGGTGGGGCAGAATCCTGCAGATTTCAGTGGGAATATTACAGGAATAAATGAAGCGCTGATGGGTTTGGCCTTAAACTGCAACTTTAGGGGACATTCTAGCCACTACACACAAAACATATCCTTGTTCTTATAAAGAGAGAATGATACCCTATTCAATTCCTCTTTTTTGAGCTTAGTCACATGAAAACAGACTGGAGCACAAAGAAGAATCAGTTTGTGTTTATGCTGGGTATTTTTCTATTCACAAGGCTGAAAATATCAGGCCAATAACTGAAGCAGTCCAACTCTCGGATTTTGTTGATGCCATGGTAGGTAGAGTTGTTATGGCGATGAATCTCAAGATGGACCATGTGATATGGGTGTCAGGCATGCTGTGTATGAGCCATTACAATTATTGTGTAACATTTGGGCAGTGTTTTTGCTCTTTTCATTCTTTCACCACTTTTCATTCTTTCTATTCTGAAGCACCAGCAACTACAACTCTGATTGCTGCTTCTGTAAGCTTTTAGATCTTAGGACAGATCTAGTCTTTAAAATGCGTCATCAGTACAGCTGCGCCACTGTAGCTGCATAGCACTTAAGTGAAGATGCTCCTATGGTGATGAGAGCTTCTACCATTGATGTAGTTAATCCACATCCATGAGAGGGGGGAGCTATGTCAATGGGAGAAGCTCTCCCACTGATGTAGCACTGTCTACACCAGGGGTTAGGTCAGTATAACTGTATCACAAAGGGGTGTGGAGTTTTCACACTCGAGTGACCGATGTAAGTGTGTACAGTAGACCTGGCCTTAGTAACTTTAGCACAGTATCTGCAGTGTTCAAGGTATTCCCTACAGTAGATACATGAAGGTTTATTTAATACTACAGATGCTGATGTAAACTTATCAATTTATCTAAGGCAAAATTAGCAAGATTTTCATGACAACCCTTTAGTTACCATAATTCTCTTTGAACAAGTAGTGCTCTAATTCTGCAAAATCTAATTCATTCTCACCATTGTGTAATTCAGAAAGTGTCTTTATAGCTATAAAAAAAAAGACATTTAAAAATTTGGCGTTACAAAAAGCATGTTCTAGCTTTAAGGAGTTTGGGTAAATCAGGGTTTGCAGACTCTGTATAAGAAAATGTACAGCCTAAAGTAGAAAGCAATGCTACTTTCTTTCAAAGAGCTATCTTAAGCTTTCTTCCATTCTCCCCTCAGACTTCGCTCTCCCTCCCACCTTCAGTTAACAAGGCAACCACTCTTTTCCTTGAAATTCAGCCTGAAAATACACATCTTCCATTAAAGCTCCTAATTTAATGCAACTACGTTAGAAGTGCTATTACACATAGATTTTTTTAAAAAATCATAACTACCTTTCTTGCATCATCCAAAGTTGTGTGTGGCTGTTGTGTACATTTACACTGTAAACTCTATGAGGTAGGTACCAGGTCTTCCTCTGTTTTGTTTATACCCGAACATGCTGTCAACGCTAAACACAAATGACGAGGACACTAAAATTATGTTTACTAAATCATGTCACAGTCTGCTCACCCTCTCTTTCACATTGAGTTGGAGGCTATGAAATCAGTGACATTTTAGACTGTGGAAGGTTGCCAGAGAAAAGTGATGGAAGACTGTCAGCTGAGCAACTTAAATAAGAATTGACAAAGCTGTCAAAACACTGTTGGACCAGGTCTTGCCTTGGTTTGCGTGCTCTATTAGGTCTGCTCAATCTCATAGTCTACGATTCAAATTTACATTTTGCATTGTGAAGATCTCCTCAGGCCTCTGTTACTGTTTTCTGTAGCCACTTGTTTTAAGCATTTGGCTTTAATCTACCACAGGCTGGTATAAAAAAATATTAAAGCCTTTAAAATAGTTGTCAAATGCCAATGGTCTCCAACCTAGCCAAGAGAAAACGACTATGCTATTTTTCTCCATTACATTTTAAACATGGGTAATACAGCCAGGAAAATCTAGCTGCAATGTTTTTTTACAGTATATAAATGGAAACAAGATTATACTGTGCACCCAGGAGACTGTCTGCCTGTAGAGTAATTACATATTAAGTAGGCTGTCCCTCCTCAAATCAATCTTTTAGATATTTATAATTTTAAATTAGTAAAGTTCTTTGTCATCCTTTAGGAAGAAAAGAACCACCTGAAGTGAGATGTGCAAGTGCAGGCAAATGTTAATCGTCATATTACTAATGTTCTTTGGTTTTGTCATGGGGTTGCAGAGTCTGAGGCACGGCTACACTTGCAGATGTAGAGTGCTGTGAGTTAAACCCACTTTCATAGAGCGCAGTAGGGAAAGCACTGCAGTCTGTCCAGACTGACAGCTTCAAGCGCACTGGCATGGCCACATTTGCGGCACTTGCAGAGGCATTGGGAGCGGTGCATTATGGGCAGCATGCAAGTGACTGCAACGTGCTTTTCAAATGGGGTGGGGTAAGGTGGGGTGGAGTGTGACAGGGAGTGTGTTGTGTGTACGTGGGGGGAGAGAGAGTGGGTTTTTGGGGTGCTGAGAGTGTGTCAGAATGCTCTCTTGTAAGTTCAGACCCTCCTTCCCCTCTCCCCCACCTCTCTCTCACTCACTCAAAGCAAACAGCAAATGTTTGCTTTTTCTCGGAGCTGATAAGCAGCCAGCTTCTGTGAAACAGAGCTTTGAAAGGGCTTTTCTGCATTCCTGCAGCTGATTTCACAACAATTATAAGAGTGGCCACTTGACTTAAGGGGATTATGGGATGTTTCCGGAGGCTGATCACAGCTCAGTAACACAACATCTCATTCACACTGGCACTGCGGCACTCCAGCGGAGGCACAGCAAACGTTATTTCACTTGCCAAGGTGGAGTATCAACAGCGCTGTAGCAGCAGAGTCAGAGTGCTCTACGTGCCTTGCCAGTGTGGACGGGCAGTGAGCTAGGGCACCTGGGGCTGCTTTATTGTGCTATAACTCGCAAGTGTAGCCAAGGCCTGAGACTTCCTAATGGGCTTTATGTTGTTTGTTTTGTTTTTTTGAGACCTGTCTTTCTGCCACAGCTCCACTACTCTTCATTTCTGCCTTCTACATGGGGATGTAAAGGCCTCTGATCCTCCCCTCCCTTTGGCTAAACTCAGGAGGCTTTGGTTTGTGACACACTTGGGAGAGTGAAACAGTTCAGACACCGGAAGTTATAGTTTCTGGAAACTGAAAAGCTCAGATGTTTTCATCCTATTTATCTTTTTTTCAAAAGGCAATTCCTTAAAAAAAATAAAAAAAGTACTAATGCAATACTGTTTTCCGGTCTGATCACCTCACTGCCAGAAAAAAAAAAAAAGAGAGATTAAAAGTAGTAGAGAGAATCACAATAATTGTTAGACGGCTGAGGGTTTGACTTGAGGAAAGGTCATCTCCTATAGATAGAGCCACATCCTCAGATGGTGTAAATCTGTCAAATTCAAGTGAAGTCAAGAATGCATTGTAGAGTGCATGTGTGTGTGTGTGTGTGTGCATGAGCATCTCGGTCACAAAGCAGTCAACTCTAGCTTCTCTCACAGCAAATGTAGTTCCCTTCTTCTCCCTTTATACACTGTCTGTAAACTGCTCCACAATTGTTGGGGCTGGAATGTAACTTGTTTACATCACATTCTGGGGTTTCATGTGCCCTGTGTCATGCTATACAATATTTGGTCAGGACTGGGGCCAAGACAACTATCAGGTATGCACTAACAGTGCTGCTTTTTAAAAAAATATAAATACTGACCTATTTTTTATATGTTGTCAGCTCTTTAAAGCAAGTAACATCTGACACAATAGAGGTCGTGAGGAGGAAAGTCTGAGAAAAATCAAGAAACAAATAGAATGTACATATAGGATACAGGATTTGCCATACAAGCTTGGACCACTAGTGTGTTCATGTCCACTATCCTGCCTTCAGCATGACTTGATGCTTTAAAAAAAAAAAAAAAGAAAAAGAAAACGGCTTAAGAAAATATTGCCACTAACAGGTTATACAATAGGCAATACATTCCTTCCTGACTCCTACAGCAAGCAGCTTAAGGCCTGAGTCATGAAGCTTGATTGCCCTTATCTTAGCATACATAATTACAAGCATTAGAAGTCAAACATCTCCAGTTCTTTTAAAAATCTAATTTTGAGTCTGTGGGTCAAATTCAGACAATAGACCGAGTAATTAAAGTGACCTAAGCTCTAATGATTAATATTGAAAAGTATTATGGGCCAGATACTCAGCTGGTATAACTTGATGTTGCTATGTTGAAGTTAGAGCACTATACTGATTTAAGCCACCTGAAGAGCTGATCCTTAAACTTTTTAGGTTGTCATTTCTTGTGATCCTGTACACAGTTATTGCTGCAGTCAAGAATGTCTCAATCTGCCTGTCTATTCTGACTGAGAATCATCAAAAACAAAAGTCATCAGTGGCATTACTTTTAGCTGGCTTCAGAAAGATCACATGAGAGCAACTGATGAAGCCATTCTGGGATCAGACGAGGAAGCTTGTATCCAGGAATCTCTAGCAAATATAGTTCCCAGACTGATCATTTAAAATGAGAAAGTGTATTGCATGTTATGTACTACATTTATACAACAGAGGTGTAACTGCTGCAAATTGATTATCTGGTCCATAGAGACGTGAATGGATGGGGGGAAAAAAAAATACCAAGAGAACATCCAAAACAGACACCAAGAACAGAAAGGACTAAAGAATTATCTACTGTATGAATCACATTTAAATTAAAGAAAATGTGTTGTGATGCAAAGCTGACCCATTGCAGATTCTTTCCATGTTTTATGGAGAAACCTGAAATTGTCCAAGGATAAAAATTGTCTCTTAAATGAGGCAGTTTTTTGTCAGGAAAATGTTCCTTCATCTTGCATTCGTATTACTGTTTACTGGTGAAAACATCTCAATGTATCTAGGAAATGTCAATTAATTATTTATCAGGCACATGATTCAATTTACTCTAAAATGAAGAAAACTGTGCTGCACCTTAATCTTAACACTAAATTAAAGGGACACTGTCAGGTCCTTCATTCCCAAAGTGTAGTGTGCCATTAAAGCATGCATTCTCATAAGGGAGGGAAGTCTTTATTGTGATTTAGGGCTGATCTACAGGTATACATCTTCCCTTAGCCATTGTTTCGGATATCTGTTGCTCATTAATAGGGAAATGTGTTCTGATTTACACTGGTCCTGATCCACATATTCGTTGTTTGCACAGATCAAGACTGACGTGAATTGGAACACGTTCCCCTATTGTACAGTACAGTCCTGTACTTATATCCACTGGCCACATTCAAGGCTTATTACCTATGGAGGATGTTCTCCATGCTGATTAAGGAGATGGCAGGTGAAGGAAAGCCCAGTGTAAAGGAGTTTTGGAAGTCTATAATATCTTGAATGGCATGGAAAACATTGACGGGTTGTAGGAAGAGGTCTCTTCGCAATGTATGAATGGCATTTGGCACCATGCATGGCTAGATGCTGTCCACAGCTTCGTGGGATTTGATGCCATTCCTGCTCTCAAGCAAGAAATTGTTAAGTTGGTGAAGGATGTTGGCTTTGAGGAGGTGGAAGAGAATGATGTACAGGAGTTGTTGGAGTCTCATTATGAGTAACTGACAAACGAGAAACTGATTGAGCTGGACCAACAACAGATATTCGAGGAAAGCAAAGACGATGATGATGATGACATAGGGCAGGAAACCAAGAGTCTGATGACAAAGAATCTCTCCTGTTTCTTTGGATTACTGGATGAGATGACGGAAATCATACAGGGCAGTGATCCTTTTAGTGAATGGTCTGCCAAAGTTTCCAGGGCTCTCAATGATGCAGTGGTCTATTGCTCAATCTATTGTTCAAAGATTCATGCAGGAGAGCAGACATTGGTAAAACCCTTTTTAAAGACCTCTGCAATCAAGAAGCCAGCCAGGGAAAAGCCAGCCCAAGAAAACCCAGCAGCCACCCCTACCTAAGTTTAGCGTAATTGACACTGTTTTATACCGTATTACTATACTGTTTTTATTGTATTAAAATGTTCTATGTGTTTGAATGGTGTTAGTAGGGTTCAATATTATTTTATTCAATGTTTTATATTTAAAATGTGTACTGTATAGCCTGTCATTGTAAAAAGGTACACTGTTTAGGCAAAAAGAGCATTGTCAGAGGTGAGTGTGGTGAAGTTGTGAATGCATGCCCCCTCTCCCCACATTCCATTATTTCTTCTGGGGAAAAATTCCCCAGTATACATTGTTTTGAGATCCATTTCTCTTTTCAAGAACGCAACTCCAGTGTATACATGGGTGTGAAAAAGATGTAGCTATGCTGACCTAACCCCCAATACAGACAGTGCTAGGGCGACAGAAGAATTCTTCCATTGACCTAGCTCCTGCCTCTTGGGGGGCATGGATTAGTTATAGGGCCAGGAGAACCAATCCCATTGCTGTAGTGTGTCTCTGCACAGAAGTGCTACAGCAGCACAGGTAGAATTTTAAATGCAGAAATAGTGTAGTGAAGTTTGCCTCATCGACACAGTACCTCCTGCTGGTCATCTTGGGAATTAGCTCTCCAGCACATGGAGCACCTCCTGGCCAGTATCTCTCCTGCCACTCGCCCCATGTCCCTCCCGGACCCTTTACCTCAGGTTTCTGCCCCAGCAGTACCCCCACACTCTGGGTCTCCCCTCCCTGGGGAACCCTCAACCCTCTATGTCCACCTTGCCTCAGTGGCTACTTCCAGTCATCATCCAGCCGCCTTTCTCTGGGGCAGACTGCAGTCTGTAATGGCCACTCATCACTGGCAAGGGGCTAGGACCAGCTGCCTCGGCCTATTCCCAGGCTACACCTCTGTAGCCCCAATACCTTTGTAGGCCTTCACTAAGGCCTGCAGCCCTAACTGAGCTGGCCACAGTTGTGGCTGCTTCCCCAATCAGTCTAGCTTGGCTGCTTTTAACCCCTGTCTATTGGAATGGGGCAGCCACCCCACTACAAACAGCCTTAGAAAAAAAATCTGCAGCCTGGGCTGGGTAGATGTACAGGCAGAATGAGAAAACAGATACTCGCCCTGGAGACTGTCTGTGGCTTCCCAGTTGACGCTGCACAGCCCAAAGCAACTCAAAGGTAGTGGTTTGGGAGGAGAGAGTGGGAGCAGATCCTTGGACCTGCCTTTGCTCCTACACAACCCACTGCCTTCACTCTGCCTTACAGAGAGCTCCTGAGAAGTGAAACCAATAATGAACATACACAAATGTTATATTATACATTCAGACAAATTATTACCTTTAAGCTCTTTGGGGCAAGGCCCATCATTTTATTATGTGTTTGTACAGAGTCTAGCACAATGGCACAATACAAGTACCTATAGACCCGATTCTCCTCTGACTTGCATGGATGTGAACCAGGAATAGTGCAATTAAAGTCAACGGTGTTACAAGGAAGGAAAATTAGTGAGAGGAGAATCAGTTCCTAGGTTTCTTCCATTAGAGATTCCCTGAGTTTATTAAGCAGCATGACAACATTACACCAGTATCCCACAGTCTGGTTGCAGGGCCTTTTTAGTGAGATGGTTCTCAGGTCCCCTCAGTCCAACAGCCTAATATTGGGCAATCTTTAGGGTTGCTGAAAGGCTCATCTGTTTTCTCAAACAGATGGGATGAATAGAAGGATTTGGACAGTTTGCTGTGAGAGATTACTACATTATGGTGAAGGGATAGCTTAGCAGGTTTGGGAAAGAAAGCAGATGGTTTTGAGCTGAATGGGTAAGTTTGCGTGCACTGGTATTGATTTTTTGCTATTCTATTTTTTTAATATTTTAAAATTATGTTTAAATATTTTAAAACATATTTATCAGTAGCTAGAACATGAAAGCCACTTAAAATATAATCTAAATAAGTAAAGGGATAGTTTCCTAATAGTATACAGTTAATGGTATTGTTAGAGTGACTGGATATGCCGGCTAATTGCAATAGCCTAAAAACCTCTGACCAGAAGGATAAATGGTCTTCTACTTCTTTTGTTAGTGAGAGGCAATTGATCAGGGCTGTAATGTAACTGGAAAGGAAAGAAATATATGGAGGTCCAAAAAGCTAGAGTAAGAAAGAGGTCGGTAGTGTAAAGTAAAGAGTTCAAGTTATACGTTAGGTTATTTGTTTAGAAATGAAGGGAAACTAGGGATGCTACAAAGGTGTAATTATTTCGAAGTAGGATTCCACATTTTAGATTTTATTAGGCTATCAGTTTGACTATAGTCACTGTGTCTGATTCTCCATTAATTTTGCTTCTTGTGTGCTAGTTTACAAATTAGAGCCTTAATCATGCAAACAATCATGTACATGCTTAACTTTAGACCTGTGAGAAGCTCTATTGACATTATGCCCATGAATTGTTCCATTTAATTACTTGAGAGAATATTTGCAGGATAGGAACCTGTGTAAAATGTGTAAAACGAGTGCAACATGAGTATATAAAGTGTAAGGCAGTGGGGAAAAAATATCAAGCCCAGAAGTGGACCATCCCAAGGCTTGGGGAAAGGAGAGACATTCTGATGGCTTGTCTTAGATCACATAGGATACATCTACACTGCAGTGTAAAATGAAGGTTAGTAGAACTAAAGTTAACAAACCCTGGATTTGTTAACCTTAGGCTTGATCATCTACCCCAGATTATGAATTGTTGAACCCAGTGTCCCAACCTGGGGCTCCAGCATCTATACTTCATTATGCAGGCCCAAGTCCAAGCACTCATATCCCAGACTTCCTGTGCCCTCTCACAATGTGGGTGCTCTAGCCCTTGTTCATGGTGCAGTACAGGAAAAGTTAACTGTTCAGAGGACTAAAAGGTGGCCTGTGAGATACTTTTGGCAGACTTCCAAAGCATGAGTCAAGTGGTACTGTGTCTAAATTGCAAAGCAACAGAGATTGAATCCTGAGTCCCGACTTGAGAAGACTAAATGAATGAATGAAAGCATATAGGCTAAGAATAGTGGAGTAACTGGAAGAGGGGAATTTGGTAGAGGTAAAGAGAGTGGTTGAAGTATAGAGATGGCTGTGCAGTGCATTTATCATTTTTTAAAGACAACATAGATGGAAAGTGGTCTTCATCTCTACAGTATTTACATCAGAGTTATCATTCTCACACAATAACCCATTCATTTCCCTCCTATTCAATTAGGTTCTTATTTGTATTCCTTTTTGAAACATTAATAAAAACAGCAGAATGGCTGTATGTGTTTTAGAGAACTAGGCCTAACATAATTCCAGCAGTTGTTCCCACTGTTGCCTGCAGGTTCTCTTCTCCATGGATTGTCATCCTCAGCATCTTAACTTTGCTTATGGTCCAGGCGACTCAACCTCATCATTTCATGCTGATCAATTCCTGGGGCATTCAGATTTCTTTCTCAAATATGCCTGCTGTATACTCAGTGATTCTCTTAGGTGATAGTCTGACTTGCTTTGAAACATCCTCAGGGTTCAGGTAGTTTCCCAGAAGTTCTAAGGGTTCTTGATAGATTCCATAAAGTGCTTCACAACCTATCTGTTCTAACAGTATTGGAGAAAAATCATATATTCCTGCCACATCCTTTTCTTCCACTGTCAGTTAAATGGTAGTTCAAGAAATGAAGAGAAAGGTAGCCCAGCTCACGTACTTAACTTTACACACTGCACACAGTCCCATTAACTTCATCTTTGCAGGATCAGAGCCTATACTGTATATATCTTGGGCCTGATTCACCTCCCACACTTGGGTAAATCACGAGTAACTGCATTAAGTTATTAGTGTTACGGTGCTATAAAAGTGATGTGAGAGAAGAATCATCCTTGGATTTGTGCAGAAAGGAAGAGGAAAGGCCATTTTAACAGCTACTGATCCCTTCCAATGTATGGTGCGCAGGAAACCAAAAGAAAGTAACCAAATGACAAACAAGCACAGAAGAGAGTGTGGGCAGAGAAAAGCCTAAACATCACCCTTCCCCCACCACTCCAACAAACTGAGATGGCCTCTCAGTCTAGCCAAGTCAAATGTTGGCTGCCATTGTGTTTTGGACGATGGAATAACTGGGGATCAGCCATACTACGTGACATTGTTTCCTGAAAACCAGAGGATTTTCCTATTAAAAAAATGCATTTGGATAAATGCCTTCTGTCTGTTTGCCATCTCAAATCTTCTTCCTTGAGAAAGCAATGCCTTGAAAACCCTTGTTCAGCTGTTCACATAGCAGATGTTTCAGTTCCCGGAGTCAATCCAAAAGGAAAACTTTTCAGTTTTCTCAGCAAAATAAAAAAACAAAAAAAAGTTGTTTTACATTGACAGAGATGTTCTGTTTAATCCAAAATGAAATATTTTGCTTTTAGATATTTTAACTTAAAAAAATTAATGTAGGCAAATTTCAAAACAAAACATCATTTTGAAAGGAAAAATTTAAATATTTTATTTCTAAAAGGTCAAAACAAAACATTTTAACTTTCTTTTTTTTAAATTTTGGGAGGCTGAAATTACTCTCTGAATTTGATACTAAACTGCAGTTTTTTTAAGAATAAAATATTTGTTCAAAAATTGTACCCAGCTCAAAACATTTTAATGAATGGAGATTTTTGAATAACTTCCTTCTCCCATGCAATTTTGTGAGGAAATGGATGTTATTGCCAACTGTACAGAGAGGGAAATTAAAACCTATGTTCATTTAAAAACCCTTGAGTGTAGGGACTCGGATTGGAGCTTTTAGCAACTACTACAATGCAAATGAATAAATAACTGATCTGATACAGTTAAAAGAAACCTGACCTTTCAGTCTTATAGATTTCTGATACATGGAGATGCTGTGAGGTTACACATAATCATATTACAAACTAAGACACTTCCACTTGCTCTCAGTAACCTTAAGAATGGCAAATGTCCAGCTGTGACATCTTATCCAGTAATACTCAGGGTCATGATCTTATGTGGATTAGAAAGCATGGTAATCAGGCAACAGATTGAAACATTGCTAGGTTTGAGAGCCCACTAATCTATTCAAAGAGAGAAAATATTGTAATGTACTATCAATGCTCCTATCCTGAATGTCTTCGGCAAGTGCCCTTGAGATAAGGAAATTATGAGTTTATGTCTATTGAAGGTGATATCTTAGTAAGAAATGTCAGGTTTTGAAAGCTACATGCTGCAAAGTGGATTTTTATCCCATACTTGATCTTCTAAAGAAACAGGAAATATTCTAAAGTGGCTCATACATTTTCAGTCAATAAATGATCCTTAGATACGAAAACAAGATGTGAAAATTACAAAATGATAAAGGTTATAGAACTTGACAAGGTTATACTTGGAAAAAAAGAAAACAAGATATGAAACAATTACAAAATGATAAAGGTTATAGAACTTGACAAGGTTACACTTGGAAAAAAAGATCTCTTCACTCAGTTCGGCAGAGATGTAGAATGGTTTGATCAGCTAGTTTCAGCAGTAAAATATAGTTTCCCTCGCCTTAATAACTAGCAGCTCTTCCACATTCTTTCTAACTAGACATTTATATGTCCCTCATCACCATAGTGTATAAGTACTTAGTATTTCATATTAATGATAGTGACAGATATGAATGTACATCTGTGGGCCTACTTCTATCTAGATGTATTTGCAGTCATTAATACCTAAGTACAGCAAGTGCACAGTGTATATGTCATGGCATAATCCCCCACTCTGAACCTTAGTGTCTAAAAGATGGGGTACCAGCATGAATTCCTCTAAGTTTGATTACCAGCTTAGAACCTGTAGTGCTGCCACCAACCAGGAATTCCAGTGCCTGGTACACTCTGGTCCCCCCAAGACCTTGCCCGGAGAACCCCAAGACCCAGATCCTCTGGATCTTACCACAAGGAAAGTAAACCCTTTCCCCCACCGTTGCCTCTCCCAGGCTTCCCCTCCCTGGGTTACCCTGGAAGATCACTGTGATTCAAACTCCTTGAATCTTTAAACAGAGAGGAAAATGCACCTTCCCCCCTCCTTCTCTCTCCCCCTCCCAGACTCTCCCTGAGAGAGAAAGTAATCCTAATACAGAGAGAAAATTAACCTTTCTCTCCCCCTTCCCGCCTTTCTCCCCACCAATTCCCTGGTGGATCCAGACCCAGTCCCCTGGGGTCTCACCAGAATAAAAAAACAATCAGGTTCTTAAACAAGAAAAGATTTTAATTAAAGAAGGAAAAAACAGTAAAAATTATCTTTGTAAATTTAAGATGGAATGTTACAGGGTCTTTCAGCTATAGACACTGGGAATACCCTCCCAGCCTACGTATACAAGTACAAATTAAAATCCTTTTAGCAAAATACACATTTGAACTCCTTCCAGCCAAATACACATTTGCAAATAAAGAAAACAAACATAAGCCTAACTCGCTTTATCTACCTAGTACTTACTATTCTGGACATATAAGAGCCTGTATCGGAGAGATTGGAGAGAAACCTGGTTGCACATCTGGTCCCTCTGAGCCCCCAGAGTGAACAACAACCAAACACTAACAGCACACACAAAAACTTCCCTCCCTCAAGATTTGAAAATATCCTGCCCCCTGATTGGTCCTCTGGTCAGGTGACAGCCAGGCTCACTGACCTTGTTAACCCTTTACAGGCAAAAGAGATATGAAGTACTTCTGTTCTATTAACTCTTACTTATCTGTTTATGACAGCATATGAAATGCAACAATTTTGCTCTAGTAGTATTTCACACCCACATTGCACAGGTGTAAATAACTGAATAAAGAGGTAGGCAGTGGGGAAAAAAATCAGGGCTCTAGCAAGATGTTTTTAAAAAAATAAATTCAGCTAAAACAGTAAAAGAAACAACCTAAACTCATATTTATCTCTCAAGTCTATCCTTCTCCCACATAGAGTAGAACAGATGTACTTTTTTCTGAATCACAAAATAACAGCAATTTTAGATTCAATTCAGCTGGCATGCAGTCATATAATTAATGACATTGTTTTTACATTGCATTACTATTAAATCCAAATTCTCTTACCCATTATAATTTGTAATCATTGCTTATATAGTACATGCTGTCTTAGCTCTCTAATGCTGGGCTAGTCTATCAGCCCACACTGGACAAATTTTGACATGTACCAGATGTGACTGACACTACTTGGAGTGTTTATTTCATTTCTGCCAGCGCACTTCGGAATGATTACATAGTATGTTAAATTTTAAGTTTGTTACACAAATATTCCAATAGCTATAAAAATTGCAAGTAAAACTTAACTTGATAAGGGTCTCAAGTGACATTTGAACCTTGAATAAAATCAGGACATCATAAAAATAAAATTTGGTTCTGTCAACATGTGGCCTCGTCTCAGGCACCCTTTGGTGGCCTCAGGCAGCCTTGTGAACAGTCCTTCACCTGACTTTCCCCTTTCCTCAAATTACTTCCAAATGAGGATTTTACAAGTGCAACAACAGCCCTCCTTTGGGTCTGGGTCACTTAAACTAAAACGTGACACAAAGGCCTTCTCCTCAGCCTTAGGCTGGGCACAGGCCCAAGCTCCCATGGTGCCTCATGTCCCTTGCTGCTTTGACTTAGGCTACTCCCAGCCCTTCCTAACAACTCCCCCTGGTTTTAGAGTCTTCCCTGTCTCATCTGCTAAGCTCCCTGAATGCAACTTGCTCTTCCTTTGTAGGGGACCAGCTCTTCAGTTGAGCCTCTTCAGTAATCAAGGTCGGCTGAGCCCAGGCCTCTAGACCACAAAGGAGCAAGCAATCATGCTAGAATTCTCTACAGATTTTGTGTATGGCTCAGATTTGAATATCAGTTAGATAGTGGAGTTTGAAAACAAATAAACAAAACACACCCTACAACCAGCATGAACAACTGTTCAAGATGGAAATTTTCATATTTACCAAGATTATTTGCACTACAAATGAAGAAACTATTGCAAAGTTATTGTATTTGATATTACCTTTACAATAGTTCTCAACATATTTACCATTGTAGGCCACATCCAATACTACCTGTGTGGCCCGGAGAATGTCACATGGGCTGCAGCTCTGTGCTGAGTGCAGGCTGAGAACCACTGCCCTAACACCTCAGTTACAATATACTTTTTAATCCATCTGTGAAACTAGTATCTTTCTCTTAGCATCTGTAAGATATGTGCTGGTCACAATTTTCTATTTTAGTTCAGTAGCTGACGAGATAATTAACTCACTTTTTTGATCCTCAATATATGATAGCACTTGAATAGCCTTTAGGGAACATTTCAAACTACTAGGAGATTATTCTGCTACTTCAGTGACAAAGCTTTTGGTGGTTTGGTTAAAAAAATCCCTTCCCTATTATGCTGTACTGCAACTTTTACAAGTGTTCTGAGTTCAGGAAGGGAATCTCTGCAATTTCATCTCTGGGAGCCCTTTGGCATTCCTTGCAAATCTAAACTGCAACTGAGAATGATCAGTGGCAGTTTTGGGCATACAAGGCATTGGGACCTAGGTGGATCATTAACTATCTTCGTCTAACATCAGCGTGGCCTAAATTGCATGTTAGTAAAACAAGAGGATAAGCAACTCTGTTTAAATTATCCTAAAAACATAGATGAAGGAGAAAAAGTGATAACATAATGGTACCCTGACTCATTTTAGTTCTATTTCCATTCTGTTCAAATTTTCCTGAGCCTTAATCACAAGACCATCCTTCCTCCAGCATTTACTGCAAAAATTTCTGTTTATTTAGTTTTAGGACAGCCTAAGAGGCTACACAAACCATCACTGTAGCAGTCTTCTCCCGGAAGAGCAGAAATGATGTTGTGTTAGGTTTTAGTCTCTGATGCATGACAATGATGTACATTTCTTGTGAAAAGGAGCTTTTCTACAAGCAATATGTGGGATGGGTAAAGTGCTGAAAGGCAAGAGAGGCCTCTTATGACTAAGGAAATTCCAAAAGTCTGCTAAATGATTCAGTGGCTGAGGGGTTCACTGGTCTGCCTTTATTATGCAAAGTACAGTTGGTGGAAGAACTGGGAAAATAGGAAGGAAGGATTGTGAGTTTATCTCTTGCATAGTGGATGTGGATAGAAATTTGCCTTCTTTCTTCATAGTTATCCAGTTTCTTTTTTTTCTTCTGACAGAGAAGCTTATGTTCTCTTTGGGTCCATCCACACTGTACAAATAATATATTGGGTTACAATTGTCTCTTCATATGGTTAAACCATAGTACTGTTTTACAGCATGGGTGGCATCCAGCTGTATAACTGTTGTGATGCTTCCTTGGGGTATCCAGGGTTGTGAAACACCTCACTACCACCTTCCCTTAATGTGAATCCTTGTCTGTGGCCAACTGTGAGTCATCTCCCCAACCCCACCAGCAGCACAAGCACCTCCCTCTATACTTCACAGATCCTGCTGTCACTCTGCTGGTTAACAATAGGCACAGTCCAGTCCTCAGAGCATCTCCTTGGACCAGCTTCTGGTCCACTGGATACTCACTGTATCCACCAATTCACTGCTTCCAAAGAAATAGTATACCCCCACTTACCCGTTCCACCTCAGATCACTGCTACACTTAACTCACAGCATTTAGATTTGCTTATAGAGAAATCAAGTTTTTTAAACAAAGTATAGAGATTGAACTAGTAACAAGTAGAAGTATTGGAAACAAATGGTTACATATAAAATAAAATAATAAACACTCCATTCTAGAGCCTAGACTTAATTAACAAGATACTCTCATATCTAATCCTCACCTGAAATCCTTGCAGCTCTTTACAGCCAGGCGGGCTGTGACCCTTCCGGTTTTGTTCAATATCTTAATTAATGATCCGGAGGACGGTGTGGACTGCACCTTCAGCAAGTTTGCAGATTACACTAAACTGAGAGGAGTGGTAGATACGCTGGAGGAGAGGGAACTAGACAAATTAGAGGACTGGGCCAAAAGAAATCTAACGAGGTTCAACAAGGACAAGTGCAGAGTCCTGTACTTAGGTTGGAAGAATCCCATGCACTGCTACAGACTAGGGACCAAATGGCTAGACAGCAGTTCTGCAGAAAAGGACCTGGGAATTACAGTGGACGAGAAGCTGGATATGAGTCAACAATGTGCCCTTGTTGCCAAGAAGACTAATGGCATTTTGGGCTGGATAACTAGGGGCACTGCCAGCAGATCAAGGGACGTGATCATTCCCCTCTATTCAACATTGGTGAGGCCTCATCTGGAGTACTGTGTCCAGTTTTGGGCCCCATACTACAAGAAGGATGTAGAAAAATTGGAAAAAGTCCAGCGCAGGGCAACAAAAATGATTAGGGGGCTGGAGCATAAACTGGGATTGTCTGCAGAAGAGAAGAATGAGGGGGGATTTGATAGCTGCTTTCAACTACCTGAAAGGAAGTTCCAAAGAGGATGGATCTAGACTGTTCTCAGTGGTACCAGATGACAGAACAAGGAGTAATGGTCTCAAGTTGCAGTGGGAGAGGTTTAGGTTGGATATTAGGAAAAACTTTTTCCCTAGGAGGGTGGTGAAGCACTGGAATGTGTTACCTAGGGAGGTGGTGGAATCTCCTTCCTTAGAGGTTTTTAAGGTCAGGCTTGACAAAGCCCTAGCTGGGATGATTTAGTTGGGGTTTAGTTCTGCTTTGAGCAGGGGGGTGGACTAGAAGACCTGCTGAGGTCCCTTCCAACCCTGATATTCTAAGATTCTTCTTTCATGAGATATGCATGCTGTTAATTTGACTCCTAGGTGTAGGATTCAGTGTGTCTCTTTGCATTCCAAGATATATCAGACAAATCCTTTGTCCTGATTCTTAAATAGGAGCCTTCCCCACCACTGTTTGTTTCTTTCTACAGACTTCCTCTTTTGTAGATTTCATAATCTGTCAATTCACACCTGGCTCAGTGCAAATAGGCATACACTGGGAAGCATATCATATAGAGGTGGTCAGCCTGGTGTCAGTTACTTCCTACCTGAGAGAAACTTCTTCAAAAGTATGTACCTTTCTGGTGACCTATCTTAACTCCAAGATCTTAAGCACATTAGTTTTAGTATAGATACCTAATTCCTTAAATATTATCCTTACATATATTTTACAATGATTATGATGACCAGTAAACCACTGGCTCTTGGTAGAGACTTCACATCCCATCCTTAGGTGAACTACCATGCAGATATCCAACCCAGGGTATCCCTGTAAAACCCTGTTACCCCCTATAACCTCTGCCAACTGGCACCAAGGATCCCTAGATCACAATTGTCCTTGAAATGCTATAGCCCAGAGGTTCTCAAACTTCATTGCACTGCAACCCCCTTCTGACAACAAAAATTACTACGCAACTCTAGGAAGAGGGACCAAAGCCTGAGCCCGCCCGAACCCCATCGCCTGGGGGGTCAAGGAGGAGGCCAAAGCTGAGCCACACTGCCCTGAGCTGGGGGGCCAAAGCCCAAAGGCTTCAGCCCCAGGCAGGGGGCCTATAGCCTAAGACCCAACACCTAGAGCTAAAGCCCTCGGGATTCAGCTTCGACCCTAGACACTAGGGCTCAGGCTTCGGCTTTGGCCCCAGGTCGTGGGATTCTGGCTTTGGGCCCAGCAAATCTAAGCCAGTTCTGGTGACCCCATTAAAATGGGTTCACAACCACTTTGGGGTCCTGACCCACTGTTTGAAAACTGTTGCTGTAGCCAGTTCTGTCCAAGGTTGCAGCACAATTTGGAACAGAGTTAAAATGCAGCTGGGCCTGATTTTCAACTCAGCTACATTGGTGTAATACTAGTAAAAAACCATTTAAGTCAAAGGAGATATGCTAGCATAAGGTAATGTGGCGGAGTTGAGAATCAGGCCTGGTTAGGATCAGTGTACGCTACAAAATGGCATTGTGTTTAACCAGGGCCGGCTCTAGCCATTTTGCCGCCCCAAGCACTGCGGCACACCACGGGGAGCGCTCTGCAGCTCGCCGGTCCCGCGGCTCCGGTGGACCTCCTGCAGGCATGCCAGCAGATGCTCCACCGGAGCCGCCTGTCGCCTCCCGCGGCATGCCGCCCCAAGCACGTGCTTGGAGCGCTGGGGCCTGGAGCTGGCCCTGTGTTTAACTATGTTGGGAGACAATTCTGTGGTATCTGGATTTCCTAAACCGCGTATCCATAGTGTAAATGGCCCCACGTAGCTAGGCATTAAATGTTCATTGAGAGAAGACTTAATTCCTCAATATGTTAAAAATAATAATTTGAAAAATTAACATAGTAAGAATTAAATGTTCAGAATATTATTTGTATTAATATGAATGCAAAATTTGTTTCACAAGAAACAAGTTATTAATACATTCATTTCTGCCTTCCTTCAGAATAACCACATGTAGTTGTCACTGAAATAAATGCATCTTGACAAGTTGAAGTCCAAAGGTGACACAATGCTTTTCTGCAGTTTCTGGAAACAATGTGTATAATGAGGAAAATTAGTCCTTTCCACACTTATTTTGTTTTCTTTTTTAAAAAACTAACACAAAATATTATAATACGGTTTTATCTTTCTCCTACATCTTCATAAATTTCTTTTGTCTCAGACAGAAAAACAGACTTTGCAGACTTGGGAGAAGTTACTTGTAACCAGATACTTTTTCTATTTTATTTCTAATATAATTGTCATATTGGCTAAATTATATTATTAGCCTTGTTTGGTGTTTGATCCTCATCGCCACACAGATGAAAACAAGAATTTCCAGTAAAAATTCTTATATCTAGTCAAATCCTAATAATTTAGGATATATATATAAAAAAATCGTGGAATCATCTTTCCAATATAACCTCATTCTTTCTCATGTATCATAAATGGTAAATAAGTGCAAATAAAGAGACTACATTCCTCAGTATAGTCATTACATATTGAAGTCACATACTACCCCATATTCTGTATTATTTTAAATCCACATACTGTTGTAGGTGCTATGGGCCCTACCTTTCAGCTCCGATGCAAAAAAGTAGGAGTAGTCCTCATGCCCAAGTAGTTCCACTGATTTCAGTTGGGCTACTCATGTAATTAAGGACCTTTCTCATAAGGATTGCAGGACCAGGTATTCAGATATCCTGAGTTGGTCTTGGAAGGTAGCAGTTTATGGGACTAAAGGGGGGAAAAAAACCCAGCACAAAATAGGAAAAGAATGGCAGAGTAGAGCGTATAGGTAGATCATAGATGTTCACCACAAGAGACAAGGGGGCCAAATCCTCAGCTAATATAATAAGCTAGCACAGCTCCATTGACTTAAATGGTAGTATGCTAGTTTACCCCAGCTGAGGAGCTGGCCCAAGAATCTTTTTTTAAAGTGAGCTCTTTTAGTAATCGAAAGAATAGCTTCTTTAGGACATATATTCTACGGAAAATGGTCTGTATATTTTCACACTATATCAGACTCTGAACTAGCTCGAGATATTTTACTATAATTTCCTTAAAAGAAGCTGTGTAAGCAGATGTCATACAAATACTGAAGCTATAATATCTTCATGAGATAAACGTTACCGCTGTGACAGAATAAAATAAATGGTGTCCTGACATGTTGCCAAAGTAATCTACCAGGATGCAGTTGCAAGCTAACCTATCAAGATGCTCTTCTGACATATCTGAGGAATTTTATAGTAGTACTCATAGATGCTGGAACGAAGGGTGCTAGGGGTGGTTCTGCACCCCTGGCTTGAAGTGGTTTCTATCACCCATAGGAGTTTATGATTCAATGGCTCTAAGCACCTCCGCTATAAAAATTGTTCCAGCAGCCCTGGTAGTACTTAGCGGTCATGTGTCCCTCCCCAGCAGTATGTTTACTGTGCCTAGGGCAGACAGCAGAGAGGTAAATCATTGTGGGGCAGAGGGCAGGACTGGGGAAAACCTGGGTGATAGCTCCTACCCTGTGCTGGGCTCAGCTGCTCATCCCGGCTGGGCTGGGGAGGATAGTACTTACTCTTCTCTTGCACAGCATTTGGGACTGAGTCAGATCCACCCCCAGATGTCAAGCTCTGCAAACTCCCCTCCCTCTCAACCCACACCTGGATCCCCCCACACTGAGCCCCTACACATTTGTACCCTGCTTTGCTGAGCCTGGTGCACCTGACACGGAAGGGCAGAGCCCTGGGGTGTTTCTGGGGCAGGCCCTGTCCTTGTGCTGTGTCAGGGTTGGGTGCAACCTCACTGCTGAGTCAGTGAGGGGAGAAGCTGTAGAGTGCTCTCCCACCGCTGTGAAACCAGTAGCCTCTGCTCCTCAGTGCCATACTGGAGTCTCCACATTTATTTGACAAATAATTTTTTTCAGCATTTTAAAATATTGTGCACAGAATGTTTATTTTTTTGGTGCAGAAAGACCTCAGGAGTAGAGCACTGAGAACTGCTGACTTCCTAGGTCTGTTTGCTAGTGTTAAGGACACACCTGCTTTCTATCATTATTACTATATTGTCAACTGCTGCTCCTGTTGAGGGATCAGTCAAGTGGTCCTAGTTTCCTACACCGTCCTTCGTAAAACTTGGGTTTCGTGTCGAGATTTTTCTAGGACAACTGCTGCTCTGGGGGCGGGACCTGGCCCACACCCGGCAACGTGGCTGTACTTGGCTTTTTGGGGTGGCCCGCGGCTGACAGTCAGCAGGCGGGGCGGGCCCACAGCCGCTGGGGAGACACGCACCCGGAACGGCCAGGAGCCCAAGCCGCAGCCCCCGGGAACGTGGCGTGGACCGGGAGGGACACAGCGCCTGGCCAGTGACGGAATCACCGAGCGCAGGCGGAACGGGACGCTCAGGAGCGGGGCACTGAGCCGGGCTCTTTTCACGGCGGACCGGACACCTGGTTCCGGTTTTTGCCGCGGTGCCCCCGGTACGTGTCGCCGTTGCCTGCCTCTGCCGCTCACTAGCTGGGCGGACGCGTGGGACTCGCTATGGTGAGTGCGGGGGAGGGGGGTGTCACCTGTCGCGCTGCCGGGCCCCAGCCCAGCGGGGTCTGTTCGAGACACCAGCACCCGCCCCAGAGGCCACCACGGGCCGTGGCGCTCGCCGCCGCCAGACACGGAGCGAGGGGGCAGCCGGGCCAGGGGGCTGGTCCCTGCGGGGAACCAGCACGTGCGCAGCCACGTGCGCAAACATCGAGGCCTAACACGTCCGCGCTCGCCGCAGGAACCCCGGTGCCTCGCCCGTGCCCGGGAGCCAGCGGGGAACCTACCCGGGGCCCTTCTGCCTATTTCTAGAACCGGTTCGAGCCGGTGCTGGAGCCAAGGAGGAGCCGTGGGGCTGCTTTGGCAGGTTACATGGGAACGGGGGCGTTGGGGTGTCGGGAAAGGTCGTTCCTTGTCTCTGTTTCAGGGCCCTCCGCCTAGTGCCCTGCGACAATCTACTTTGCCATATAGTTATTCTGTGCTTCGAGATCATTTCAGCATGAGAACTCTGCAAAGAATTAACTAAGGGATCCCGCTGCTCCCCTGGGGCCAGACAGTCCTTCATTACTCCCTATTCGCTCCACCTGCCTTATCCGCACACCCACTCTTAACCTTACCTACTGAAATGTGCAAATATATATACAAAGACCAAAAATAACAAGTAACCAGGAGATCATAACATTCTTATTTTTTTTCAATTGAGTCACTTCCAGTGTATTAAAATAGCAAAATATAGAATTGTGTTGCTCAGTATAAAGACTATAGATGAGATTTTCAAAGTCAGATGGGGGAGTTAGATATATAATCCCTATTGGTTTCTAATAGAAATTAAATATCCAAGTTGCTTAGATAGATTTGAGAGTCTGTTGATACACAATATAATTAAAAGTACAAATTTGCAAAGTCTGTTTAGTATACAAAGCTGTGCAATCCACACATTTCATAACAGATAATTCATTCCAGCTGTATTCATAAAAATATTCTTTTACCTCAATATGCCACAGTATAAGAGAACTAATAAATTTGTAGCATAATTTGGTATATCCTGGGAGTATATTCTTTTCAAAATCTTTACTTCTTTAATAATAATTAAAAATATATATGCAGCAGTATTTCTAATACAGAAAAAGGAGTAAAGTTTAGGTGTAAGTCTTACTTTCTAGTCTGCTGATTTTTAATACATGCCTAATGTAAGCAGTCCAAATGGTTTAAACTTTGTCATCAAATCATAGGACTGGAAGGGACCTCGAGAGGCCATCTTGTCCAGGCCCCTGCACTCATGGCAGGACTAAGTATTATGTAGACCAGTGGTTCCCAAACTTGTTCCACTGCTTGTGCAGGGAAAGCCCCTGGTGGGCCGGGCTGGTTTGTGTACGTGCCGCGTCCGCAGGTTCAGCCGATCGCGGCTCCCAGTGGCCACGGTTCACTGCCTCAGGCCAGTGGGAGCTGCTGGAAGCGGCGCAGGCCGAGGGACTTACTGGCTACCGCTTCCAGCAGCTCCTGTCAGCCTGGAGCAGCGAACCACGGCCACTGGGAACTGCGATCAGCCGAATCTGCGGACATGGCAGGTATACAAACTGGCCTGGGACGCCAGAGGCTTTCCCTGCACAAGTGGCGGAACAAGTTTGGGAACCACTGCTCTAGACAATTCCTGATAGGTGTTTGTCTAACCTGCTCTTAAAAATCTCCAATGATGGAGATTCCACAGCCTCCTTAGGCAATTTATTCCAGTGCTTAACCACCCTGATGGGAAGTTTTTCCTAATGTCCAAACTAAACCTCCCTTGCTGCAATTTAAACCCATTGCTACTTGTCCTAGCCTCAGAGGTTAAGAAAACAAGTTGTCTTCCTTCGCCTTGTAACAGTCTTTTACATACTTGAAAACTGTTAGCATCTCCCCTCTCAATTGTCTGTTTTCCAGGCTAAACAAACCCAATTTTTTCAATCTTCCCTCATAGGCCATGTTTTCTAGACCTTTAATCATTTTTGTCATTCTTCTCTGGACACGCTCCAATTTTTCCACATCTTTCCTAAAATGTGGTGCCCTGAACTGCACACAATACTCTAACTGAGTCCTAATCAGCAGGGACTAGAGCGGAAGAATTACTTCTTGCTTACAACACTCCTGTTAATACATCCCATAATGATGTTTGCTTTTTTTTGCAACAGTGTTACACTGTTGACTCATTTAGCTTGTGACCCCCAGATCCCTTTTCATAGTACTCCTTCCTAGACAGTCATTTCCCATTTTGTGTGTGTGCAACTGATTGTTCCTTAAATGGAGTACTTTGCATTTGTCCTTATTGAATTTCATCCTATTAACTTCAGACCATTTCTCCAGTTTGTCCAGATCATTTTGAATTTTAATCCTGTCCTCCAAAGCACTTACCCTCCCAGCTTGTAAGTGTATTCTCTATGCCATTAACGAAATAATTGATGAAGATATTGAATAGAACTGGACCATCAACTGATCCCTGCAGGATTTCACTCATTACACCCTTACAGCATAACTGTGAACCACCGATAACTACACTCTGGAAATGGGTTTCTAACCAGTTTTGCACCCTCCTTATAGTAGCTCCATCTAGGTTGTATTTCCCTAGTTTGTTTATGAGGTCATGCGAGACAGTATTTAAAGCTTTACTAAAGTCAAGATAATAATCTACTTTGTTTATATACTTATGGGAAATTCCTCTAAAATAGGTGTTATAGCTTTCAAGGCCAAATATTCAAAATAGCCTCAACACTTGCCCCCAAAATTTTACCTGCAGTTTGGCATGTGCAGATTCAGCAGGTGTATTTGATTTTCCTACTGTAAGTTTAGGGAGTAGGAAAACTAGTGTAATAAAATTCTATGTTGTCATATTTAATGGTGTCCACTGACACACATTCCAATTTGCAAACTGTTCTTTCTCCACTTAAAAAAAATTAGTACTTTTTAATTCTAGCCCTGAATAAAATCTATTGTTGTACCACAGAGTGTACTTTAAAAACTCTTCCAGACAGTCATTGCAGGTTCTTTAACCAGGCCATTTTTTAAGCTGTTCTGTCATCAGAAAAGGCAATTTGAAACTTGTTGCAGAAGTTGGAATAGGATCAGTGTTCTGTTAAATGCTCAGGTAGTTAATCCGTTCTTTCCTTTTCTATGTCAATTCAACAGGGCAGAAAATCATTCTGTTCTAGAAACTATAAACAAACAAAAGTAAATGAACATAACAAACTTGATTGCAGCCAAAGGTCTTCCCTAGATACATACCACCAAACCGAGTGAATGAAAAACTAACAAGTGGTAGTAAATATAATGTTAACTGGTTCGGAATCAATCATTTCAAGCACTGTCTATAGGGAGTTGTCTGGATAAATTAGTTGTCAAGATAACCATATATAAAAGTGTTCGATGAAAGTTTTAAATTTGTACCCTCTGCAGTGTTGAACAGAGTACAGCAACTTTTTGGACACTTTTGGCTCAAGTTTTAAGCAAGTAGTTGGCTCGTATGTGTGTTGCTGTTTCACAGTTGTATTTCAGCGTGTTTCTGAACAGGATGGGCAAATGAGTCTATGATTGTTAGCAATGACTTGACTAGAGCAATTATCTGTTTTTCTAGACTTCCCACCACTATTCTGTCTAGAAACTCCAATCTTAAACTGCAAAACTTCTGTTCCAGTGTTGTGGGTAAGGACGCTGTGTCAAATTATATCACATTTTTGTGATGTGGACTAAATAAGGCCATCAAACTGCAATTCCATTTCAAAGCCAGAAAACCTTTCTGTGTTCAACCAGATTTTGATAATAGATATTAAAAATGAATTCAGCACCATAGGTTCTGATCAACTCCTTGTTTTAAACATTTAATTTCTCCTATGTTTTATTCTCTTGGCCCTTATCCAGCACAGGGACTTAGGACAGAAGCATGCAAGTGTGATGCTTATGACACTTGTGTGGTAGTAGAGGGTGTTGAAGCCCTCAAATTAGATTTGTTTCCTTTGGAATGCATATACAGCAGTTCATTAGTACAGATTCTGCCTGGTCCACATTGTGATGCCCTCAACAACGGAAACTACAGAGCTTCCTATTTATGTTTTTTGTTTATGTCCTATTTATGTTTTTTTTCTGTAATGTTACAAAACAATGTTCATGTTATGGTGTGTTTTTAAGTGTCCTGTATATACGTAACTAAATAGAATACAATATAACTTTCTCTTTGGCCAGAAGGAATAAGTTATTTTGGCACAGTGGTGTCCATAAGATTCAAGAGGAAAATTCCTTGCTGCTTATGGCATGATTTTTTCTTTTTTATATACCTTCCTTGTTCATGTTGTTGCTGCTTCCAGTTTGTCATGTAATTGGGCTGAAGTCACATGAGCAACAATAGTTGGCTATTAATACCTTCTTTAAATTAATGGAGCTTCAGGGTGTCTTCTCGAGAAGTGCTAGAGGAAGCGGTCTATGCAAATTTAAATCATCGCAGTAATAAACTTGTGAACACTAGTGCAGGATCACTACTTTATGACCAAGCTTACTCTTGTTTTCTTTCTTCCCTATGTATTCCTCAATGTCGCACTGCTTAGTAGTCTTTCCATTAATTTTGGAGCAACCTTCAAACTTCATAACAATAAATAAATAAGTAAATAAAAATAATGGGAACTACTGGGAAAAGGACTAGCCACAACTGCAACGTGTGTCTGGTTTGTATTAGGTAGTTTTTTACAGCTGTATTCCTAGCTGTATCTTCTTCAGAAGTTTCTTGTTTCAGATTCAGAACTGGGAAATGGAGTGGTCTGGGGATGAGGCTTGCAATGCATTCCTTTTTAAAAAGAGCCCCTTCCTTTAACCTGAACATTTGCTTAAGATGTTTTTATTTAGAACATATACAAATGCACTTGAGTCACTGACTTTGCAGAAAGCTATAACTTCATCTCTATTTGTAAAAGTCCTTTAGTGCAGAAGTGACCATTGAATTTCTGTTGCTCCACTTAGATGGAGCATTGTATTTTGGGACCTGTAGTCTCTGTGAGTGGCAGCTCCACTTAGATGGAGCATTATATTTTGGGATGTGTAGTCTCTGTGGGTGGCAGCTGCAATCTGGTTCTTTCTGTGCAAATTAGATGGGTTTCTGACAAGGGTTTAAATGGAGCCATCAGTTGGGAAAGGTTTAAATAAGGGTATACTGAAAATTGCATTCTTGTTAGGAGAGGTAATTTAAAGTTTCCTCACCATTGAGCTCTTCAAGAAGGAAGGTATTTTCTGTTAGAAGAGTAACAGTCTGTAACAAATTTTATAACACACACCAATTCTAAACTAAAAAAAGATATAGCTGCGTGCTTTGCTTCAACCTTCAGAGTTTGTATGCCTGATTTTCATATTGCATGTGCTGTGTTGGAATTTGAACTCAGGAGTCTGCGTTTTATTATTCTTAGTAACACAAGGAGTGACATGAATATAACTTATACTAGCTCACTTAAACCCACTGTATGAATTTTGGACCTTCTGAGGTGTTAATGCATGCTCTTTCTTGAGTGAATCCCTTTGATAAGGTGCTGCTGGCTTCCCTTTGAGCAGTCTTTTACTCTGGTTGCAGTAGCTTATGAGACACTTTGTGAAGGGAACTGAAGTGTGTCATTTTATTCCTTGTTATGTTTCATTTCAGCCAAAAGTACCAAAGGGCAGAGGAGGAGGGCAAGAGAAAAAAGTCATTCATCCTTACAGCAGAAAGGCTTCTCAGCTTATGAGAGAAGCACACAAACAGGAAAAAAAGGAAAAGTGAGTTAATTTGTACTGTTATCCAGTGTGGGGGAAAGGGAGAATAATTCTGTGTTTTTAAAAGTATTATTTTGCGTCTGAATTTCAGGAAAGTGGGCAACACAAAATTTGGAACCTTTTTTGGTAAGTGGGTAAAACTAGGAGTTATTTAATATGAATTTAAAACAAAGATAATTAGGCTGAATATCAGGTATTATTTCCTAATAGTGAGACTGTTTATAGAATAACATTTCTTGGAAACCGGTAGAAGCTTCAGCACAGGAATAATGTAAAATTAAATTAGACAACCCTGATTTATTAGAAAGTCAAGGTACTGAATTATAGGATTGTAGGGGACCTGAAGAGGTCATCTAGTCAGTGCCCTTTCACAGAGACAGGATTAAGTAAAATGTAAAATCATTGCATAAAACTTGAACCTAATGCCAAATTCTACCAGATGATTTTCAGAACTTTTACTTACACTATCAATCTATTTACCAAAGTACTTTTTTAAATGATTCTGATTAACACGTGACTGGTAATTGACATGAAGCTTTTCACCTTGTTTGAACCTACTGCAAGTTGACATTGACAATAAGTTTGGTTCGAATTCAGTTTCTTGATACAAGTGTCCAGATGACAGAAAACACCAAGTTAGCTGGCATGTTTTGTAGCCTTACCAAAGGCGGGAAAGACGAAATGAGAATAGAGTCTGAATAACTCATCTCTAGAGGCGGTGCCTGTATCTTTTTTCCTGCTTTGTAATGGGATCTGCTTCCCTTCTCCTCTTTCCCCCCCCGCCCCCACCTGTGGGGCTAGCGAAGGGCACTGTGTTGAGAAGGATAGAGTTTGCCTAGTGCAGGCAGGGTAGAACATTTGGTGAAGCGTTCTCATTATCTCTACTGATGGAGCTCCTTTATGCTATGGTGATCTGATCTACGGGCAGGACAGCCTATCTCTTCTGGGAACAAATCTTCTCAAGCTGGGAACTCTTGTTTAGGGCTGCTGAGTGGTTTAAAGGTCTGCTTGTTGGCATTGTAAATGTCTATATATAATTAGCACAGCTTTCGGAAATTCTCTGCTATTGCACATTTTATTTATTAAATGCATGATTAGAGATGACCAGGACAGTCAGGATGGATAAAAATCAATGATTTAAAAAAAAAAATCAAAAAAAATCTGATTTTATTTATTTAAATCAGATTTTTTGATAAAATGCTTTTTGAGGAAAAAACCTATCTAAAGATAGTTTTAATTAAGATACATTATAGCTCAAAGATATTTCATAATGGAATAGGGATTATAAATTCTAATTCTGTAGTATGAGACAATATATTCATGTAATATTTAAGAAAAATTTTGTAAATATGTTCCAATAGTTCATGGATTATGGACCCAATTTTATGGAGTTCCAGGGGCTTCTGTATAGCTTATTTAGGTTAATCTTTCTATCTACCCAATGGGACTCGGTGCTAACTAAGTCTAGAAAACACAGCAGAGAAGCTTAGTTTTACAGTTCTCAGACTGTTGATTTGTGTCTCCAGAGATAACATGCTTGTTAACAGCAAAAATGTTTTAAATAAATAATATACAGAGGTGAGAAATAAGACCTCAACCCTATCGTCCCTCTGCAAATGTGTGTACACAGAGTCAATCCCTTACCTCTCTCTAAAAGTGCAAAGTTTCAAGAAGTTCATTGAATAGAAGATGGTTGGGGGTGGAATAGGTCTGGACAAGGAGACGAAGTCTGGAGATAAATGTGAGAAGGGAGGGACAGGCAGTAGAAACAAAAGTGAAACTGTTTGAGCAGCATATTCCAGAAGCCTTGAGGTCTTTCTGAGTGTAGTCTTCATTGATTTGAGATCTACCATACCATTCTCTCACTAGAAGGGAAAACATATAATGGCAACAGGCCATAAAAGAGATCCAGTGTGGGTCTCATAACCTTAATACATATTTTTCACAACTCAGTGATAACAACCAACAAGAATGCACTTTTATGTAGAAATCTATGATTAAATCGAGTCTTCCCGACTAGTGATTTACATCATGATTTAAATCAAATCTACCCTGAGGAGAGTTAATCTCGCTTTTCACAAACTACTATATTTAAATGTTGTTAGGGTTATGAGAAAATAGTAATCAACCAGGAAAATTAAACTTCAGTGTAAAAAAGAGTGGCCTCACCGTTGAAGTGCCTCCTGGCAGCTCTCTCCCAATCTGGCACCCCAACAGCCAATCTGGTCCTGCAGAGGTCCACCTCTTCCCATGACTCCGCCCTTCAGGCAGGTCACAATTTAACCCCACTTCTTCCAGGGTATTAGAATTCAAAAGACAAAGGAATATTACAAACTTAAAACCAGGGTAATCTGAGAAGTCTTTGACAGGATCATACCCCACCCTGACCAGGATTTGTCTGGATGCAACCAGTCCTTTTAATTAGTCTTTCTGGGCTGGTTGTCCCATCTGCTTGGAGGTTCATCTCTCTTAGACTCTTGCTTGAAATCAGGCGTCCCTTACTAGAGGAGTAGAGCTCCGCTCTCTTTCCTTGTTAACCCCAAACTGAGCTGGGCCACCTCCTTTTAATTCCCCTCTCCTCTCCTGACATCTGCTACAGGTATAGTGGTGCAGGGCCAATTGGGACTACAGACCTTTATCAATCCCTTCCTTGCAAGTGTCTGACCCATCACATTCTGTAAGTGATGGTAATAACTAGAGTAACAATAACCAGGGTAAGACTACACACCACACTTGGGTTTAGTTTGGTTTTGTTTCCAGAGTATGTGCCTTAAGTGTTACTGAAACCACACTTCTTGTGGAACCATGTACAGAGGTAAGGATTTATGGCTGAGTTAAGGATATTTGTGGAATTTCCTCACTTTCCGATATTTATGTTTAAGAATTACAGTGTTCTAACCATGATTTGAATTAATGGGTATATGTGTAGGTTAGGGTTTTTTTTTTTTAAACTAATTAGGAGCAAGACATTTGAAATACATAATTGTAAAATATTTGAAAACTAGTATTCTGTTGCACAGGTTTAAATGAAACTGCCATTTCAGTAAAATACCACTTTTTAAAAAATAGCTTTTTGCGGTTTATTTAACGAAGTCTCCTGAATTTGTGCTGCTGTCTTCTACCTGTGCTTCAGTTGTTGTCTGCTTCTTCCTCTCTTGTTCATGGCAGTCAACTCTCCTCAGCCTAGTACTTCTCGTTTTTCCACCCCCGTAGCAGTGAGTACCATAACCCTGCATACAGTATGGGCTAGTCTGCACTAGGAGCGCTACTTCTGCACAGCTGCAGTGCGTCTGGTGAGGACGCGCTATGCTGTTGGGAGAGAGCTCTCCTTTCAGTGTAACCACTGCACCTGCATGAGAGGCACATCGCACTATCCGCGCTGGCACTTAGGTCAGTGTAACTTGCATTGCTTGGGGGACAGTGTGGCTTATTCACACCCTTCTGAGTGACAGAAGTTATGCTGCTATAAGTGGTAGTGTGTACATGCTCCATGTAGAGAGAACAGATATGAAATGAGAAGTGGCTGCAATCATAGAGACTGGAGCACATGGATCTTCATAGCTGTCTTAGCATTTTTAAATAGATAAAATATATATTCTACACTTTTGGAAATTTGTCAAGTATCTTCATTCTAGGGCTTAATTAGTGTTTATGTAAAACCAAAGGCCCAGTTAATAATAATGGTTTGGAAATGGAAATTTTCAAACAGAGGTGCTGGTGCAGTGTGTGCAGACGCAATTAAAATCATACTCTTATCATTCCAACCAAGGATTTCACTGTGCTTTGCAAACCTCAATTAAGTATGCAGTGGAGAAAGTGACAAATATTAGAAAAGTAAAAATGCTGTAGAATGACAGTGAGTGAACAGTAAGTAATGCACAAGACTGCCACTGCCATCAGTATCAGATTGAGACTGCATTATGATCTTCGACCTACTTTGCCCAGTCTATGGCTTGCCTACAAGGGAAAATTATCCTGGTATAAATTCAGGCAAATATCTAGATGAGTCCCCCTGGAAGACCTCTGAATACCCTCAGGGTATATGAAGAATTTGGTACAACTTTAGGAGCAAAGTTTACTCTGTAGGGTATGATACTGGGACCCTACTGAAGTGGTAACTATATAGGTTGGCTTTATCTTCATGGACATATAGTTCTGTGTCACAAAGAATGTGTGGCTGACATGGTTTGAAAAGGAAGAGGGATTTATTGCTACCTTCAGTGTCTCCTGTACTAGAAATAATCATCATTTTGTTCTGCTGTCAGATAGAATTTCATGGTTCAGGTAATCTGCCAGAGAGAGGAACTTCACAGTTGAAGTTTACAAAATATAGATAAGCCTGTTGTGAGCGGCATTGACTTTCAGGCAGTCTTTGTGACCACATGATAGCTGAGGCAGTACATTGTTTATGATGTCTTCAGTAGGGCTGGCCAAAACTTGTGATTTTCAGTTTGGGAGAATTAATTTTTTATTTGTGATTTTCAGTTTGGGAGAATTAATTTTTTTATTTGGATTAATTCTGCATTGGAACAAAACTGAATTTGTCAAAATTTCTCAGTAAATTTCTTGACTTCCAGCTGCTGTGGAGCTAGGAACCAAGCCCTGGCTCAAGCTGGGGTTCCTTGGGCTTTGATACTCCAAAGTGGGAGACTGGAAGCCCTGGCATGACAGAGCTGTCCGAGAGCTCCAGCTGGAGCCAGGGCTCTCAGGTCTTGTAGGTTTCCTGCTCTGCAGCAGAAAGCCTGGCATAGCACTAGTCCAGCCAGGGCACCAGTGGAAACCTGCCTGTGTTTCGACCAAAATGTTTTGGTCTATCAAACTGTCGTTTTCTGATGAAACTTAAGCTCTCTCCTTGAGTGGTCTTGTTAGCATAGTGGACACAATGGAAGAATATGAAGATCTGCAAGTGCTGTTTGAGTACTCACAGAGCATCAGATAATTTCATAGATTGTGGTTAATTATAAGATGGGTACTCGCACCCAAGAAAAGGCAAAAAAATTTTTTAAAGGGAAACAGCTTTAAATCCTTGCCCCAGGGATGCTCAATTTCCGTCCCAGGCCCTGCCCGATCCCTTCCCCCAAACTCCCGCCATGCCTCTTTCTGTCTAGTTCCGTCCCCTCCCCTGAGCGCACCCCATCCCTTCTTCACCTCCTACATGACACGAAACAGCTGGCAAGAAGCGCTGGGACGGAGAGGGAGGAGCAGAGCAGGGGTGGCCAAATTGTGGCTCGTGAGCCACATGCAGCTCTTTTACTGTTAAAGTGTAGCTCTTGGAGACCCTCATCTCCCCCCTGCCCCCCCATTCTGCACCTACCAGACTGGGGGGGAGGGGGCTCAGGATCTCTGCCTTGCAGTGGGGTAGTGACTTCTGCCCAGTGGGGAGGGGAGTGTTTTTGGGCTTCAGCCCCACAGGGTCCACCTGATGGGGCTCTGGACTTCAGCAGGAGTGGGGCTTAAGCCTCGAGCCTCAGCAGGCGCCACCCGTGGGGCTGAAGCCCCAAGCACAAGCAGGTGCGCCCTGGCTTTCAAACCTCTGAAGGTTGTCATATGCAGTTCATAAGGTCAGTATGTTTGGTCACCCCTGCTGTAGAGAAACAGATGATACTGGAACATCCCTTTAAACTTGAATCAGTAGTTATGCATGAAGTGTAGCCTCTAGTAGTTATAAAAACATATCTTGTCTTGTTGGCCTATAGTAGTGGTTCTCAACCTGTTCACCGTTGTGGGCTGCATATGTAGCTCTCTGTGTGTTACGTGGGCCACATCTACACACTATATATTCTACCTGTACATCTACCAAAAAAAAACAAAAAACGGTTTAGTATTTAGCAATACGATTCAAATTGCTGTAGTGCCTTTCATTTCAACACTGGCAAATGTCTACCAAGCGCATTTTAAATGAGCAAAATAAGTGAAAACATTAACTGTTTTTAATTAATTTGGGTCTCATGGCATGGAGTATTGCCACCCTCGACTCTAAACGGGGGGGGAGGAGGGAAGAGAAGGTGACGACTGGGAGATGACGATGACCAGAGCTCCTCATGCTGCCCCTGTCCTGAGCACTGGCTCTATGCTCCAATTGGGTAGGAACTGGCCAACAGGAGCTGTGGCGGGGGTGGGGGTGGTGCCTGCAGTCGAGAGCTGTGCAGAGCCATTTACATGCCTCTGCCTAGGAGCTGGACCTGCTGTTGCTGTTTTCAAGGTGAGCACGATCTGCGATGCCAGGACAGGCAGGAAGCCTGCCTTAGCACTGCCGCTGACCGAGAGCCACCTGAGGTAAACCCACGCCCCAACCCCTGCCTGAGCCCCCTCCAAACCCCCGAGCCCCTTCCTGCACCCCAATCCCCCTATCTCTGGCCCCACCCTAGAACTTGTACCCTCAGCTCAGAGCCCTGACCCGCTCCCACACCCTGACCCTCTGCCTCAGCCCTGAGCCCCCCAAACCCACAGCCCCCTCCTGTACCCCCAACTCCTCATTCCTGTCCCCACCCTCCAGTCCTCACCCCAACCCTCTGTCCCAGCCATGAGCTCCTCCCACACTCCAGACCCCTCATCCCCAGCTCCACTGGGTCACGGGCATCAACAATTTTCTTCAACTGGGTTGAAAACCACTGCCCTAGGCCTCTACACCTTCTCCCCATGCCAGCTGGTCTTCTGCCTTGGCAGTACGGAGCTCAACTCTGCAGCCTGCCTGCTGCTGTGATCCTAGTGCCAGGAGCCTGTTCCAGCTGGGATCACTGGACCTGCGATTCTGTGTGGTGGGGCAGCACTGAGTACCCTGGCTTCCTGCCAGTGCTGCTGTGCCCAGTCCTGCCGGGGTGTGGGGAGCTGTCGTCACTGGGCCCAATCCTACACTGACTAATTTTTGCACCACCACTCCGGCTCTTCATCTGGGACAGGTCCCCGCCCCTCTCCCCCCGCATATCCCCAGTTACAGCCCTGATGATGTCACTTGGGCCACAAGTTGAGAACCACAGGCCTATAGTGCTTCTGGGAGTCAAAGTTAACTAAGTACTACTCTTTTCTTGTTCTAAGTAAGGATACAGTGTTTGTAGCTCATATATTGTAAAGTATTTAAGGAATTTGTGGTATGTTGCATGTTTCCATTGCAGATATGCCAGTCTAATATATCTCACGCTGAAAGGCTTTTACTGTACTACTTAACTTGACATGAAATGACCCTTTAGAAGCAGCCTTAAACCCTTGCCTTTTAGAAGTGATTTTATTTTTTCCCTAACATGTCTCATGTTTTGCATCTTAATCTATCTTGAGCTCATGAAGGTGGTGGTAGCAGCAGGACTGCTTTAATGTTTACTCTTGCTTACAAATTCGATCTCTGGAATGATAGAATATTAACTGTTTTCAGTTTATATAAGCAAAAGTGAAGACGTCGAAAGCCAAATGTGAAAAAAGAATGAGGATTTTAATTTTTATAGAGAGCTTTTCATATGGAAGGATCTTGAAGTGCTTGCTGAATCAACTAATGAAAAATGGGCTTGGGTAGAGGAGGGAACAGCAACTGTTTAACAGCCTGAAATAGGAAGCGAAGGAAAATTTATCCATTCAACTGTAATTTTTAAAATAGGATCAACGAACCCAGCTTGACTTTTGGAGCCAGGGATGGAATTTATAGGAGAGGAAAAAAAAAAACCCTCTTAATTTAGATACTGAGGAAATTTTGACATGGAATCTGAGACACAAACATAGAACTTGCAGAGCAGAACCAAAGTTTAGTCTCAATTTTCAGAGTAGAACCTCAGTTTCATCTCTTAACCTGCATATGGTGGATGGCTATCTTTTTGTTCTGAGTTTGTACAGCATTTAGCACAGTGAGGTCCTGGTCCATGTCTAGGGCTCGTAGGTACTACAGTAGTACAAATTAAGAATAATATTGGGTAGATACCCATATTGCAAACAAAGAAAAGCTACCACCTTTACCGCCGCTTTTCAGTCTTCCCCCCTTGCAGGGTCCCAACGCCCAGGCTGCAACCCAAAACAGAATGTCTACACTGCAGTTGAATAGCCCCAGATAGTCCAAGCCCTGTGAACCCAAGTTAGCTGACGCATGCCAGCTGCAGGTGTTTAACTGCAGTGTAGACATACCTTAAGACACGAGGAGGTGGAGTGGCTGACATGTGCATTTTTATCAGACTGCAAACTGCTGTGATGGGCAACTGTTTCTCATTCCCCCAAGCACTCACTTGTGAAGTTCCACATGGCTCAATCCTGCATCCAAAATGGTGGGCCAGTTTGAGAAAGCTGCTAATTTTGTGGATAAAAACTCCTTTGCTGTCACTGCAACAACTTCCACAAGCCCTAATATTCATTTGAAGAATTCCTTGTGTTAAGCTCTTGACTAGAACATACTACTTTAATTTCTAGGAGTCCCCTCATCCCTCTCCCTATTAGTGATTCCACAGAATGACAGTGATCCTATCAGAAGTTTAGTATTTTCTCATTTGGGATCTACATGGCTTTAACCGCCACCCACTCTAAACTCTTCTTGCAGAGTACAGTACCAATCGTAGAACACATGTTATTTACATGTTAACATTTTTCATGAAAATCTGTTAAGTGTTTCCATAAATGCGTGCTCACAGATATTGCCTGCATGCATTCAAGCACTCACCCCCTCCCACCCCTTGAAAAAAGAAACAACAAAAAATTGTAGTGGTTTTTGGTTAGTAACCCACTACAAGCTAACACGGGTACCTCATATGCAGCATTTACAGCCAGGGTGAAACTATATAGCTTACACTATTAGTTAGGCTGCTTGTTTGTCTGACGTCCCAGTTTCTCCATGGCAACACTCTGTAGACATGCACTATTGTCTGTGTGTGTTGTCATGTAAGGTATGGCAAACACTGAAGATGACTAAATAAAATGCAAAGCTTCTGATTTAACTAATATGTAAAAATAATGGGTTGACTTGTGTTTCAAATATTTTTAATAATACACTTTTGTTTTGTAAAAACTGTATCATCTGCCTATGCTATTTCTTTTGTCATCTTCTTTCATTGGTGTCTCTTTTTTTTCATGCTGTTATCTATTTATGGAATGAGATTGCTTTTTCTGTGCTCTCCTTTAAAATCTCTCCCTTTGCTTTGCTTCTCCCCATGTGCTTCCAGTTCTGTGCACTGCACTCCTTCGCTCTTTTCCTACACTAGTCTCTATTTCAAACATTAGGTACAACTCACATTTTAATTTTGTTTTAATATTAAATCCTTTATATTGTCTGTGCTCATCACATTCCCATTCCAGTTCTGAAGTCTGCTTATCCTGCAAACCCTCATTCAGATGAATTCCATTAACTTAATTTTTTGTGTAAGCATTTTAATCTTTTAGCTAGCATTTATGAACTTGCTCTTGTGAAATGTTTAAAGAAATAAAAATAAAAATAACTTCAATGCCCGCTATCCCCTGCTAAACTAATTTATTTAGATTTAGACTACTGCACAAAAAAGGTAGAAGGTGTCCTAGACCAGAGGTCTCAAAGTTCCGACCTGCAGGCCATCTGTGGCCCGAGAACTTCCCCATTGTGGCCCACGGCGGAGAGATGCATGCAGTCAGCAATATCTGCTGCAGGTGCTGCCCTCCGCAGCTCCCATTGGCTGGGGAAGAGGGACAGAGATACCATAACTAGTCGCCGGGCAGAGTGAGCCATAGAGACAGCATCATTAGTTGCCAGACACAGGCAGCCATGGAGGCAGCATCACGTTTTTCCACAATGAATATAAACAAGTCAAAATGCCGAACTCAACTATCTGGTGCACACCTTGCTGCAATACTAGAGGTTTCAACTGCTCAGTCACTGAGGCCAAACACCAACAAATTGACAGAACTGAAGTGTTGCCAGGTGTCTGGCAAACACTAAAAACTCTGGCAAGTGAAGAAGTGTATAAAGTTGTATGACAGTTTTATTATTTCTAAGAAATGTGAAGTAAAAAATAAAATATAAACGCTTTCTTTTCTGAACACCATCTTCAGTGACATTATTGGCCTGGGAGGATTTGAGGACTGTCACTGGCCCTAAGGTAAACTGAGTTTGAGACCCTGGCCCTAGACATTTTGGGCAGGTCCTCAGCTGGTGTTAATTGTCATTCGCACCACTGAAGTCAGTATCACTATAAGTTTATACCAGCTGAGGATCTGCTCCTTTATTTTGTATATTTTAATCAGACTCTTTCTCCCATATATAACTTTTGGAGAGTCTCCATCACACAGAGTAATACTGTTTTTAAAAGAGTTAATAAAGCTTTAACATGGCAATGTTAATCTGCCATTATTATAATGTTTTGTTCAGTGCCCAAGTAAAAAATAATTAGAACACTTCTGTTTATTTTACCCTGGCTTGCTGGAAACAAAATTAGGACAAATGTGGGTCATTGCTGGAGATTGAACTGAACTCTCCAGTGGTAAAATCATGAATGTCTACTACTTGAGCAGCTCCTTCAGGTAGTAGCTCTAAGAGACTTGTATCTTTTGTAAACCAGCCACTAGAGTGGGACATTTAACACATACTGAACAACAGGTTACATATGCATCCTTCAGAATTGATGAGGTTTCAGTATATAACCCATAATTCAGATAGAGTGAGAAAAAGAAAAAAAACTTTGGGAACAGATCAAGAAAATCTGAGCCATTGGCTGGCTTTGTGAAGATATCAAAACACTTATTTATATCTACTTGTCACAATAAAATGTTTATATTGTAGTGTCCAATAAATATCAAGGGGTCTTTTTATTCTGCCTTCACCTCCCTTCCACCATTACTTTAAACAATGCAGTAGTGAAATGTTGGAAATAGTTTACAAAATCTGAATTAACTGTTTGCCCTGGATCTCTCACATAAAAAAGGAAATCAGAAGTTGTGACTTTTTGGCAGGTTTTAGAGGTGGAATTGTGCTGCAACATATTTTCATCCAGCTTTTCCATTGATTTGTCTCTTGGGAAAATGATTGACTAGCGTGTGCGCTTTCTGTCTTTTAGGTTGAAGAATGAAAAAGCCTTGCGTCTGAGCATTGTAGGTGAGTATCATAAGCTACTTGGTTGAAGAGGGATAGCTCAGTGGTTTGAGTATTGGTCTGCTAAACCCATGGTTGTGAGTTCAATCCTTGAGGGGGCCATTTTGGAATCTGGGGCAATCTGGCTGAGGATTGGTCCTGCTTTGAGTTAGGGGTTGGACTAGATGATCTCCTGAGGTCCCTTCCAACTCTGATATTCTATGAAATCAGAATTAAGTTTGTCCTATAATTTAGGTCTTACAGACTTTCTGGTAAAAAGAATTCTATCCAATTGTTCTCTGTTTGGGGCAAGGACTGTCTTTATAATCTATTAATAAACTGTATAATTGTTGGAATACCAGGGATGTTCTCACTTCAACTTGGCAACTGCAAGTGAAATCAGGGCTAAGAGATGTATGGTATCTCTTGACTTCACTTCTTTGCAACACATATGGACTTCATCACGTGGTTGACTATAGCAGTAGGCAACTTGGCATACTACAGAACAAACCTCTATTTCATTAATACCACCAAGCCTTGTCAATCCATATTATTAGATGTAGCCTACTCCAAAATTTATACTTACATCATCTCATGTAGATGTTTGTGAATTGACAGAGATGTCAGGCAGCAGCTTGGAAGGCTGGTAAATTTCAGACCACAATTTGATAGTGTTTTAAACAGTTTGATGGTTTACCTTGTTAATTTACTTTACTCTTAAATTATGCAGATATGTTGATCAGGGAATGAAAAGGCCTCAGGCCAGTTTCACATACTGCAACTCTAAGTTGCTAATTTTGACAGTTTCTCCATTACATATTTGATTGTCTTGATATTGATCCAATATCATGATTCTGCCTTTCTCCATCCCCTCCCCCGCATCATGTTGTAATATAACATGATCTGAAAGTGATTTTTGGTACTTTTAAACATTTCTCAAGCAGTACTTACAGAATGTTTTTTAATAATTTTAAGATGTTCATCTAATTCCTCTGCACTTTACTATCTGAAAAAAATATACTGTGTATTGATTGCTGAAGAATTGGATTGTGTTTAAAAAAAAAAGTAACATTTTCTTCCAGATTTCCAGTAATTTAAAACTATTTTATTTATTTATATAGTAAAAGAAGATGGAAAACATCTGTAAACAACTTCTGTCTTCTCTCCCAAATTAAAAATGACAACTGGATGAAACCTATTCTTTGTATTAATTTCATATCTAGACTGAGACCTTGTACTTGTACCATAGTGAGGCAATTTTTTATAACTGAATTTTAAACCCCTGAAAAATGGGATTTATTGCAGGAACATTGACAGGATTTGTTCTATGTTAGCGCTACTGTAATAATTAACACATACTTTGTTCCTGTAGGAGAAAAATTGCAATGGTTTCAAAGTCACCTTGATCCCAGCAAAGCAGACTACACAAAGAGAGAAGCCTGTGAACTAATTGAAAAGTAAGAATGGGGTATACAATAATATAAAAGGCTCTTTTTTGTTGGAAATAAGATTTACTTACTGACTGGTAAATTAAGTTGAATCTTAAATATACTAAAAATTTCCCTTTCATATTTATTATTAGAAATATCATTGATTTATTAATAGTGAAGATATTATGCCAGCGTAAGTAGATCGTAACTATTCTGGAACTACTGGATGAGATCAGAGTATAACCAGAGAGACTTTTATATTATATCTCTGCATGTGTAGTGAAGGCAAACTCAAATTAAAATGGATACACCTATATCTTTTCCAGTAACTACATGATCAGCAATCTAAAAGTTTATGTCCCCAGTGCATGAAGTGTTAGTCATATTTCTTGGTGAAAGTGCAATCTACAGGTTCTACTTCACTTAGACCCGCTTCTTAGCTTTGCCACATTTTGTTTTAGGAAGGCCAGCTGAACAGCGCCAGAGCTATTTCAAGAGTGGGGACCTGTATGGGCACTATATCATTACTATACATAGGACTGCATGTACCAAAGGCTGCCGCCGTTGCCAATTTGTCAGCTATGTCTCTTGATAGGTTATGCCTATATCATGATGGTAAATTCCTTTTACTCTCAGTATTAATGGCATATTTTGTATGCAGTTCAATGAAACCTGTGTTATTGAGGAACATCTCCAGTGCTACTCTGGGGCAGATCCACCACTGGTGTATGTTATAGGATCTACTCCCATCTTATGTTTTAAAGTCTTCGCAGTATAAATGATGGCATGAGACTTTAAAATATCCTCAATGTATCCAGAGTACTTTAGTTTGACTTTTTAGTGAAAGACCACTTATAGCAGGCAACATATGACTTTTGTTTTCTGGGTTGCAGAGCGTTTACTTAAGATAGGTTACACTAAGTAAAAAAAACAACACTACATTAAAACAGCATTATTATGGTCGTGAAGTCAAGCACTCAAAAATTAGGAAATGCTAGAATTACAATTGCTTGTGCAACCTTAATTTGGCTCCCTTGTGTTTAACCATTATGATAGTCCTTAAGTACAGCCTTGGCTGGAGCGTACTAGAGTACTGACAGAGTCTTTGGAGAATTTAGATTCCAAACTCTTAACAGGTCTTTACTGAACATCTATAAACAGTGATTTTTTTCATAGGTTCATATCTTAGACAGATTTGGCTGTTTGTTTCACAGGAATGGCAAAAATAGGGCAAACTTGCTACCCCCACTAAATTTCAAGTTCTTGCTCCAAAGCGTGGAAGCACTAGAGCTTCTCAGAGAAATGACAGTACATATGTTTATCATAGGCAAAATAACACTTTTCTCTAATCTCATTCTCTGAAATGGCTAAACCATTTTAGCTGAAACATTCGAAAAAGTTCTGCCTGAGGGAGACACCTAGCCTGAGAAATTTCTGATCAAGTGATTAAAGTTTGGCAAAGTTATAAGCAACTGAAAACAGGGTCTTATAATGGGAAGTGTTGGGCAATCAAAGAAGAAGGCTGTACTTCTTCCAGCCTGGTTTAGAGGGGACGTGAAGGCAGCTATAAAAAATAAAATATAATAAATGGAAGAAAGGGAAAGTTGATAGTAATTAATATAAACCAAAAGTTAGGAATTATAGAAAATTGATAAGGGACACAAGGAGAAATCTGCTATGCAGTTTTTAAAATATATTAGGAACAAAAAAGTTCTGACAATGGTATTGGTCCGTTACTAGATGGAAATGGTAGAATTATGAAGAATAATGAAGAAAAGGCAGAAGTGTTCAATAAATATTTCTGTTCTGTAATGGGGGTGGGGCAGGAAGCAGATGATATACTCTGATCAAATGCTGGTGATAATTTCTCTGGAAGATGCTAAACAGAAGCTCCTAAAATCAGACAGTTTAAAATCAGCATGTCCAAATAACTTGCTTCCAAGAGTTTTAAAAGAGTTGTCTGAGAAGATTGCTGGACCATTAATGTTGCTTTTCAATAAGTCCTAGAGCAATGAGGACGTTCCAGAAGACTGGAAGACATACTAGGCTAGATGGACTTTGGTCTGACCCAGTATGGCCATTCTTATGTTTTTATGTGAGCCGGTGGCTAAAAGTGCTAACACAATTCTAGGATGCATAAACAGGGGAGTCACAAGTAGAGGTTATTTTATCACTGTATTTGTCACTGGTGTAATTACTGCTGCAATACTGTGTCCAGTTCTGGTGTCCACAGTTCAAGAAAGATGTTGATAAATTGGAGAGAGTTCAGTAAAGAGCTATGAGAAAAATGAAGGGATAGCTCAGTGGTTTGAGCATTGGCCCCCTAAACTCAGGGTTGTAAGTTCAGTACTTGAGAGGGCCACTTAAGGATCTGGGGCAAAAATCAGTACTTGGTCCTGCTAGTGAAGGTAGGGGGCTGGACTCAATGATCTTTCAAGGTCCCTTCCAGTTCTAGGAGATAGGTATATCTTGTAGTAATTTGGAAGTTCTCCCAGTACAGTGCTAGTCTTCCTTTTGCCAGAGATTCTTGGCTACAATAGGTGACATGCTATACTCTGCTAAGTCTGAGGGGTAAGAGTCTAAAGGTCACAGCCTAAACAGAATTTCTCTTTTGGAAGAATAGTGCAAATCTTGAATTTAGTGTGAAAAACTGGATCTGTGGCATATTTAGATGTGGTGCAGATGGCAAAGAGGCAACTGGTAAATATTTCCCTGGCAAATGACCAAACCAGTATCGTTTTATTAAAATGTTATGAGACATCTCATAGCTTAAACTTGTTGTCTTTCAGATATTTGCATCGATTCAGTGATGAACTGGAACAGATTGAGTTACGTAACAGCATTAAAGGCAGACAGGGAAGGCAGCACAATTCCAGGGAGATGATCATCAAACAGACCATAGAGCATGAAAGACAACTCTATGAAGGATATGGGATAGGTATGGCTGCCTTATTATTTCTTTGTTGTGCAAACTGCAGTAGCTGTTCTCCCCTGTTCTAGTGAAGGCTTTAGGTGATATTTTGGTTTCTTGTTTTAGAGAAATAAATCTTCCTTTACTTCTCTTGATTTACAGGTTCTTTTAAGGTGGATGTAAAAACAAACAGAAAGATCCTAGTTAGAAATTCATTTTACTTCCTTGAATGCAGTGATCATCGTTGAGCAATGACTCTGCTTTATGTTGCTTTAAGACATATGTGTATGTAGATTTTGATTACTAAAGTTGATAGTCTTTACAGGAATCCTGACTTCTGTTTTTAAAGCATATTAATATAGCCACCTCAAAAGAGCATGAATCGCATCCCTTTTAAAAATGTTGCTTCTAAAACAGGTGGGTTTTTTTTTTTTTAGCTTGAAGAAAAAGGTTGCCCCCTCTTTAAAAGGGTACATAATTATGTGTTTGGAGACTTACATATGAGGTTGTTTGTTGGTATAAAGTTTTTTATTAGCTCTCATTTGAAATGACAGCATTACTTGCTCATGGCTTCATTACTCATGACTGATAACCATCCCAAACTCATGCCATGAAACCTTTGTACCATGAAACATCATAGCATTGTCTCAATAATAGAAACCTAACATCACTGAGATTCATGTTGCATAGCTTGCAGTGTGTTGTCCACTTGGGAGGACTTCGGAGCCTGCTAAACTTAGAGGGCCCAAGGCTTCCCACTCCATGAATCACAGGGATCTTTAAAGAAAAAAAGAACCCTTGATCCAAGGAGATAGGAATAGTCCTATATCAATTTGACCTGCCTCCACCAGGATTTACACTTTCTCCTTATTTGCGGTGGAGCATGGCTTCTGCAGTAGATGCAGCGGAGCCAAAGGGTATTAATATAGCTGCAGACTTAATTAAATTTCTTGGGTTTCTTGGATTTCTTCATTAAAATGTAGAGGCTTATCAAGGAATGATGCTTCATTTTGACAGGTCTCTTGCTCCACCCTGACCCCACCTAAAACTTTGTGTAGACCCAACAGACAGAAACTCTGATCAGGCTGAGGAGATACATATACAGAAGGACCTCTTCAAATGTGTAGCTGGTGATGAATCTTTGGCCCCATGGATGTTTGGAGTAGGGATGAGAGTGTACATTTATAAAAATGCCCTAACATTTAACCTTTAACAACCAAAGGCCCCTGAAACAAAACCCTGAAACATTTAGAATACAATAATGCTGTAATTTATAACAAAAGTTATAATAGCCCATTAGACAGCTCAGAACAATATTCTTAACTTCTAATTTGACATTTCAGCATTTTCACTGGCTGCTATCACAAATACAAATGAAGTCAGACTGCCAGACATGATTGTGTGTCTTTATTTTTAAGTTGCCCCTTTATCATCACAGTGTCTCATCATGTCTTAAAAATAGCTGAGAAGAGAGCCATGTGTGTCTTGAGAACCGCAGCATGAGTATTACCAATGAAAGGTCTCGGTCTGGGTTACTGCATGGGATTAACATTAAAGAATGGAAATTTTTGAGCCTAAGTGAACTGATAGCATCCCTTTAAAAAAAAAAATATATATATATATATATATATTGGTGGTATGTAAATGCCAGCTATGCTTGAGAGAGAGCCTGAAATGACTGAAAATCATGTATGTGGAACTAGGCTGATGGGCAAGAGCAGGAATCAAGTGTAACAGGGCTAATTGAGATGGGGAAAGGAATTGTGGAGACTGAGATCCAGGCTGTGTTCAGGAGGATGTGGTAGAAAGTAATATAAAATTTAATGACCTGACACATTACTTTTTAAAAATAAACCCTTTTTGGAGCCAAATAACCAGTTTAACTTCAATGTCTAGAAGCAGTAGTGTTCAAAGTCAGTGATACTTTCATAGTGATATAAAGTTCATTAACAAAATGGAAAAATCAACATTTGTTTCCTGCTTGGAAGGTAAAATCTTGGCCAATTAGCTTCTTTGAAATAAGTGTTTCCAATGTTCATGGGGCGGAGGAATAGTGGGGAGTAATGAAAGGTTTTCAAAATATTCACCAGCCATACTTAATCCTCCAGAGCTTCTCATATCTTGTTCTTCATGAGATAGCAAGCAATTCAGGAGTTCATGGTGTTAAGCTATGTGACTTAGTGCACAATGGGAATCCAGTGTTCTTTCTTCTTGCTTCCTCTTTTGCATTTCTTCTCAGGCAGAAATAGGGAAGCAATCTATATGACTTTTTAAAAATCTATTCTTGTTTTCAAATTGTTGTTCACCAATACAAAGTCCTCCTTCCAATTTCTATGGTTTTAAAAATTGTTTCCTTATTTTTAAAAATGTGTTTTCTCTCCTGATGCTGTGTGAAAAAAAGTCAATGAAATAGGCTAGCAAACAACTCTATCAAATGCACAAGGTAAACAAACTGGAAAAAATAAAAAACAAGATGTTTTCATTTATAAAAGTCTGAATTTTTTCTTACTATTGCTGTAAGTTTAAAAATCGCAAAAATGTGACATTTTTAATTTGCTGGTGCCCCTTTACATGTTAAATGCAGCCTCAAATTATTCATCATTTGTTATCGCAGCTGTTGAAGGTTCAGTCTGTCTAGAACTCATTCAGAGAAAATTGTTGCTGCTAAATACTATAATTGGAAAGGGGAGGAAAAAAATGGGAAGTCAGCTGGAGACTGTGCTTTAATGGCTCTATCTCATCATCATCACTAGAGGCTTCTCTAGTAAAAAGGGAATATCTTCAAACTGACTTTATATTTGAGTGTCTCTCTCTGTTATTGATGTCAGAATTTTCCCTTCTGTGTTGTGTGTTTTGCCTTGAAGCAGCCTTAGAATATAAAAGTGGAGTTCTAAAAGTCATCCAAGGTTTGACATTTTTGTATAAACAATCATGTTCAAGTGAATAGATACTCAAGATTGTACATTTCTTCACTAGTTGATCATTAACAGGCTGAATATCATGCAGAAGTTCTTAAACAGCTACACTGGCAGCTGAGTATTCAGAGAAATTAGTAAATGCTGTACATATTCTTCTCGGAACAGTAACAATAAAGGAAGCTTCAGTCTTATAATCAGTGAGGTTGTTAAGGAAGTTGTTTTTTTTTTTTGTAAGGGCCGGTGCAACCATTTAGGTGACCTAAGCAGTTGCCTAAGGCGCTAGAATTTGGAGGAGCGCCATTTTCTTCGGCAGTGACTGTGGCGGCCAGATCTTCGGCTGCCCTGGTCGCTGCCGGCATTTAGGCGGAGTGAGCTGGGGCAGGGGAGCACAGAGAGGGCTGCCTGCAGCAAGTAAGGGGGGGGGGTCGGCACGCAGGGGAACTCCTCGCCCCAGTTCACCCCTGCCCTGCCTCCTCCCTGAGCACGCCGTGGCTGCTTCACTTCTCCCGCATCCCAGGCTTGCGCCGCCTAAGCTGTTGTATTTTTACCTTCCCTAGATGTTTTCAGTTTTTTATTCCTGAGGTAGCTCCTTTTTTTTAGATATCACAGTGCACTTTGTCTTCCAATATATAAATTCTCTGGACAGGAACTGTATTAACAGTCCTGTACGGGACTGAGTATCTTGTTGGTGCTTAGATGGAAATAATATAATCTGTGATTCCAATTGGATCAAAAATTCTGTTTGAGAAGATGCTAGGTTGAACGTAACCCCAAATATTTTCTCTTTATTTATAACAAAAGCTTAATATCAGGATTTTCAAAATAAGGTGCCTAAAATTATTTTCTTAGATTCATATTTAAACATCAAAATAACTGATTTTTCAAAAATGTTAAGCAACTATTGAATTCAGTTGGAGCAACTGGATGCTCAGCATTTTTTTTTTTAAATAGGCCATTTATTAAGTTGCCTAAATATGGATTTAGGAGACAAACTTAAGGCATCCACTTTCAAAAAACTTGGTGATAATATCCATTAGTCAGACAGAATATTAGACATCTTGGTTAATATTACCATCAAGAGTACATATAGTGTTTTTGCTAACACATCCTATATTTCAACATCTGAGAGCTAAAGACATGGTATTTCTGATGAAGGGCTCTTGACTATACACACCACGCTTCCCTGGTGCACTACTCTGAAGACCTCAAGGTACACCATAAGGCCTGTTGTCACAGTTTCAGTTGTAACTCTCTTAAGGTTTCAGGCTTAGCCATCACCTCATTTGGACAGAGACCCATGTTTCTCCCTCCAGACTGGAGAGAGAGATTGTGGAAGGATCAGGTCTGGCTGGGATCCAGCATCTCTATGTTTCTCTTTCTTCAGGAGCTACAGCAGGGTACACAAGTTACCAGTCAGCCTTCACAAAGCAAAGTACATTTATTCTTAGGGCAAAATATCATAGTGAAAACATTTCAAACACAATAAAAGGTACTACCTGCATGCTAAAAGCTTAATAGAGATCTCCCTCAACTCCAAATAGGGCTCTGAAGGTGCCAGCCTTTCAAATCCCTCAACCTGGTTTGTTCCCTTGGTTAAAAGTTCATATCAGGTTTCAGATTAAGAACAACCGTGGGACAGTTCGAGTGTTTCTTTATGAAGTTGAGGTTTCCTTTAATAGGTGACACTGATCAGTGGCCCTCTCCTCAAGAGGCAAAGCTTCAGAAACTGAGTTTTTGCATAACTTGTGTTGAAGAACTTGCAATAACCACCCTTCTGGGATTCCCCAGGAAAACAGCTTAGTAAGCCATGAACCCGAAAATACATTTAAAACTTACTGTCACAAAAATCCATGTCTGTCTGGCATACTTCCTCATGCTTCCTGGGTCTCACGTCTGTCATGCCTGTCAAGTGTATATCCTTTTTGTGAGGAAATATGGTACTACTGTAGTGTTGGTAGCATGCCTAGGCACTGTGTTGATGGGCGTATTAAAGATGCATAGCTATTAATGAATAAAACTTTGCTTTTTGAACAATAAATCCTAGTGCTTTCACTTCCAGTAGATGATCTGTAGATGTTAATTTTTTTAAACCTGGGAAACCTTAACTCACTTTCTAGGTGTACCAGTGCCCATAAATCTTTTGATTATATTGCAGTATTAGAATAAGGTTAATCTAGATCTAAATGATTTTTGCTTCCTATATTCTACAAAAGTAAAATGTCTGTTATTGCTGTGGTAGATACCAACAACATTTAATAGCATTTTAATTGGGAGTATGGACTGATCGAGATTTTATTTTTTAAATCTCTTTGACCAAATCTCCTCTCTCCAATTCAAGATGAATCATACTTTTATCACAATCTTTCAGGAAATTATTTTATTTAACACAAATAAACATGGCATTAGCTTGTGTTTATATATTGCACAGGAAAAAAAAAATGAACTGAAGCTGTTAAAGACTAATCCCGTTTCCTAGAAGACAAACAAGATAAATGCATGCAAGTGGGGATGAAAAAGAATAGAAAAGATAGAAAATGGTTCCTGTCTCTGTGTTGTCTCCACTAGTATCTTCACTGCTAGAGAAACAGCAGCATGGCACATGGTCTTATTAGCCACTCTGAGACCTGGTAAACTTGTACCAGCTTCAGGCAGTTTTAAGGAATTGCTTTAATCATTCTCTCTGGTCACAGGCTGACAGCAGTGTTGCAAAATATATAGTCTTGGCTGGCTAAGCCTGACCTTTATTAAACAGAAGGAAAAAGGAGCAGGATAGGAAAGAGAAGGAATAAGGTGGGGCAGGAAAAGGATACACAGGGTGTGTGTGACACAGTCTCACATCCTAGATGGTGATTGGGATTTAGCTGGAGACAGTGAAGGTGTTGATGTCATCTGGGTCCCTCTCTTGGCCCTGACTGGTCAGGACATCTCTCAGGACTAGGCTGACAAAAGCTGAACAATGTCACAGTGGCTCCTGAGGTCCTAGAAGATGGTAGAGGTGGCAGCCATGATGGTGAAACTCCCTCCCCCCTTCCCCATCTCTAATCTTTGTTAAGGAGTGATGAGCAGAATAGCCAATCCTCTAATTATTGGGCCTAATTTCTGACACACCAATTTTGGTCTACGGATTTTGGGACTCACACTTTTTTTCTTTAGTGGGCATGATCTTAATTACAGTCCTTGAGTGGTATCAGCAGGAGTTTTTGTTTGCACTAGTTTGATCTTTTTTTTCCCCCCCTTTTGCACCTTCTCCCATCAATATTTTTTATTATAGGTTATAACACTATATAAACTTCTTCTCACTTTTTACAGTTGAGTTCACAATTAGGATAAATCTGCAGGGTCAATTATTACAACAGTTGCTGCACAACATGGGAGTAAAGCACTTGAGTTAGCCAGGAAAATAAAGGAAAAGGCAAAATTTATTTTCAACTGATGTTGTACAAGCCAGAAAAGCTTGGATTATATACTCTCCTGTGACAAGTTGGAAGCTTTCTCATGTCAGTGCAGTCTACTTCTAAAGAAGCTAAACTCCATTTAAAAACCAAAACCAAAAACCCCCTCCAAAACCGATTTAGCACTTACGTGAAGAAAATATTCTAAATATGAACCAAATATAAACTGATGCAGAGATGTCACCTTAAGTCTTCAGACAGTTGTGCCTCTGCTGCTCAGAGTTGTGCCAAGTAGCTACAGAGTGATAATTAACCAGAATCTTGAGTTTTCCCTGGTGCTATTCAGAAGCCTGTGAGCAGCAGAAAAACTGACAAGAGTTGGGAAAGTTTCACTTTGCTACTGTTCAGTTAAGCTAGGAGCAGCAGCAGAGGCAATCATTTGTTCTACAAACATTCTTATACTGTGCTCATCTGAGCACCTTCCAGTAATACATTACATGAAGTGGCTACTCATCTGTCATGTAGTGTTTGTTCTCTCATCTGGAGAAGGTGCAGTGCCTTTGTTTTGGTAAGGTTTTTTATTTTTATTTTTTTTTAAATATACGTGTTTCTATGTATTATGTTAGAGATGGCAGGGTGGAAGAAATGTACCTTGAACTCGGAGCAGAGAGTGGTCTGACCAGTTTGCCTGGTAGCAATATGTAAATGTTGAAAAGGACTGGGAAGAAAATTGAACCTTGTGGGACTCCACAAGTGAGGGGTCTAGTGATGGGAAATTGCTTCTCTACTGTTGCTCCTTGGTTGTGTCCTTCCAGAAAAGACTCAGGCCATTTTAGTGCATTACCCTGGACCTCTGCTCCCTCTCCCTGGTGAGACAGCACTATCTCATGGTCAGCAGTGTTTCTGAAGGCTGTAGAGAGCTCCAGCAGGATCAGAATGGATCTGTCCTTTATCCATTGACAGGAGGCAATCATCCCTCAGTGCCACTAAAGTGGTTTCGGTTCCATATTCTGTCCTGAATCCAGATTATAACGGGTCTAGAATTTTAGCTTCAATTAGATGAGCTTGTAGTTGGCCTTTGGCTAGCTTCTCTTTGAGTTTGTTCAGGAATGGGAAGTTTGACATTGGGCAGTAGTTGGGTAGAACTGATTTGTCCAGGGTGGGTTTCTTCAGTGTTGGTCAAACTATTAGTATATTTGAAGACGGAAAGGAAGAGTCCTCCTCTGAATGAGGCATTGTTTTTTCAGTCGAGAGTAGCACCAGTTGTTCATGCCTCTTTCACAAGCCAAGAAGGGTATGTGTCAGAGTTTCAAGGCTTGGGTCAGTATTCCTTTAGGGACTCCTTTCTCATTGAAGCTATTCACTAAAATACAGGACCCAAAATTAAGGGTTTGGGGATTGTGTAGAGTAGTGTAGATATCCCTGTTGCAGTAATCAAGATAGGTAGAACAGCTGAGATAATGCCCAGTACTTCTCAAGGCCTATCTGATGTATGGTTGCACTTCAGTATATGACCTTATAATTCAGTGTAAGGAAAATATTTTTTAAAAGCGCATCAGCAGTCTAACTACAACAACAAAGATGAATGATAAGTAACATGCTATATTTTATCATGAAGAAATGTGATACATAATCCAATATTGATAGAATTATCTGGCTTATTACCTTGAGAGTGAAGAAAATTGATGGACAAAGAATAGCTTCTAACTTTCACTGTGTGTTCAGGGTCAATCAAAGACAGCATAGGAGCCATCTGAAATGTGACATTTATATGACATGAGGCAGTAATTTAGATTTAATGCTACAGAGGTAGCATCATTCCTTGTTGAGATACTTTGCTGCTCCTTAAATCTATATAGTTGTTTCTAGATAGTAATAAGGAATTTCAAGCTGTGCTAAAATTTCAAAGCTTCTGAGCATTAGAATCTCTCTGAAGTGTTCGCTATTACTGATGGCATGAGAAATAGGTCACCTGTAAGATTTTAGAAATGGCCAAGTAATAGGGAATGGCTGTGTGTCACGTAAAACAGCCTAAAGGTTCTTGGCCAAATTGTGCATTGATCTGCACCCTGTACAACCACCTTGATGCCAATAGGAATGCATAGAGATATAAGTAAGTTCAGGCCATGTAATTTCAACTGGAAATTAGAAAAATCATCTCTCCTGTACATCTATATACAAAAATCTTGTATTCTATATTCTGCATACTGTTAAATCAGTAAAGGTTGGATAATCAGTGTATTACTCAATCCCATTTATTTCCTATTTAGTTAGGTTCAGGCAGGTCACTAATCAATATAAAAGACTCTCATTAAAAGCTACTGCTATTTATTATGATTAAGCAAGAGATAAAATCACTTAAGGAAAAAGAAGACAAATCTCAACATACCATATAAACAAAACATTGTAATTACAAATTATACAACTGTATTTCTTTAAAATAGAAATTTCAGTAATTGCAAAATGACAGCTTCTTAGTACCAAGAGTTCTGTTTATAATAATGATATATGATTAACAGTTTAAACTTCGACTACTATGTAAACAGATATATTGATAGTAAAGTGAAGGTGCCCTGTTACTCAAGCAGGCATTACCTCAAGTTTTCCAGGCAATTCAGATGGTGATAGGAGCCAAGACAGTTGAATGGCTTGCGTGGGGGAAATGGTGTGTTCCACAGCCAAAGAGAGATTGTCATTTGGATATCCAAGGGTTTAAACAGCAAGATCTGATTATACCCCTCCATGAAGATACAACCTTATACATGCTTAATTTTTTCTTAATATTTTATTGATCTTTAAAATTAATTATTTGAACTGGAAACCTGGGTTTGATTCCCAGTTCAGGCAATGATCTGTTTGACCTTGTACGAGTATCTAGCCCACTGCGTAGGAAAGATAGGAAGTATGGCAAGAGACCACCCTGGGTTAACCAGGAAATCTTCAATAAGTCCTACAAAAAGTGGAAATTTTGTAATTTGACCTAGGATGAATATAAACAAATAACACAAGTATATAGAGACAAAATTAGAAAAGCCAAGGCACAGAACAAGATTAAACTAGCTAGAGACATAAAGGGTAACAAGAAAATATACTACAAATACATAAGCAAGAGGAAGACCAAAGACAACGTAGGCCTGTTACTCATTTGGGGGTGAGGGAGAACAATAACAGGAAATGGCAGAAGTGCTAAATCACTTTTTGTTTCAGTTTTCATCAAAAAGGTTGGTAACATCTGGACATCCAGCTTACTTAATGCCAGTAAAAATGAGGTAGGATCAGAGGCTAAAATAGGGAAAGAACAAGTTTAAAAAATTACTTAGACAAGTTAGATGTCTTCAAGTCATCAGAGTCTGATGAAATACATCATAGAATACTCAAGTAACTGACCGAGGAGATCTCTGAGCCATTAGTGATTATCTTCAAAAATTCATGGAAGATGGGAGAGATTCCAGAAGACTGAAAAAGGGCACTATGTTTGCCCATCTATTGCAAGGGGAATAAGGACAACCTGGGGAATTACAAATCGGTCAGCTTAACTTCAGTACTAAGAAGGATAATGAAGCAAATAATTAAGCAATCAGTTTGCTGACTCCTAGAAGATAAGGAGCTAAGTAACAGGCAACATGGATTTAAAGAATAAATCATGTCAAACCAACCTAATAGCTTTCTTTGACAGAGAACCAAGCCATGTGGATGGGGGGAAGTGGTAGATGTGGTATATCTTGACTTTAGTAAAGATTTTGATACTGTCACCCATTACCTTTTCATAAACAAACTAAGGAAATACAATTTAGATGGAGCTACTACAAGGTGGATGCATAACTGTTTAGAAAACCATTCCCAGAAAGTAGTTGTTAGTTTTTCACAGTCAAGCTGGAATGGCATATCAAGTGGGGTCCTGCAGGGATCAGTTTTAGGTCCGGTTCCATTCAAGATCTTCATCAGTGATTTACATAATGCCGTAGAGTGTACACTTAAAGTTTTTGGACGATACCTAGCTGAGAGGGGTAGGATTAAAATTCAGAATGATCTGGACAAACAGGAGAAATGGTCTGAAGTAAATAGGATGAAATTCAATAAGGACAAATGCAGAATACTCCAATTAGGAAGGAACAGTCAGTTTGTACACATACAAAATGGGAAATGACTCTCTAGGAAGGAGTACTGCGGAAAGGGATCTGGGGGTCATAGTGGATCACAAGCTAAATATGAGTGAAGAGTGTAACACTGTTGCAAGAAAAGCAAACATCATTCTGGGTTGTATTAGCAGAACTGTTGTAAACAAAACATGAGAAGTAATTCTTCTGCTTTACTTTGCGCTGATTAGGCCTCAGCTGGAGTATTGTGTCCAGTTCTGGGCACCACATGTTAGGAAAGATGTGGACAAATTGGAGAAAGTCCAGAGAAGAGCAACAAAAATGATTAAAGGTCTAGAAAGCAATAAGGGAAGATTGAAAAAAAGTGGGTTTGTTTAATCTGGAGAAGAGAAGACTGGGAGGGGGCATGATAATAGTTTTCAGGTACATAGAAGGTACAAGGAGGAAGGAGAAAAACTGTTCTCCTTGTCCTATCAAAGGTTAAGAAGCAGTGGGTTTAAATTGCAGCAAAGGTGGTGTAGATTGGACATTAGGAAAAACTTGGTAACTGTCAGGGTAGTTAATCACTGGCATAAATTGCCTAGGGAAATTGTGGAATCGTCATCATTGTGGATTTTTAAGAGCAGGGATGGTCTAGTTAGTCCTGCCACGAGTGCAGGGGCTGACTAGATGACCTCTCGAGGTCCCTTCCAGTTCTACACTTCTGTGATTCAAAGTCACTTCAAGTAAAATTTCAAGTGTCCAAGTCCTATATTCAAAACAAATTTAGCAATTTAGGAGCCAAAGTGCCTAAATCAGTTTTGAAATGGGACTCTTGTCCCATAGTTTAACTGGTTTGTCTGTTTAAACTGTAAGTTCTCTGGAGTGTGTGTGTATGTATGTATAGCACAATGGGGACTCTAGGGTGCAATTGTAAACAAATAACTTAATTATGCTGCTAATCTCACTGTAGGCATTTGCAGCTTCCTTTTAAGGGCCTAAATCTTTTGCTGGTTTTGAGACAAACATTTAGATGAAATACACCTTCCTTTCAGTGACTAGAGGCAACTAAAAAGTTGATAAAGTACCTTGGGAGAGTCTCCCCCCTGCCCTGCTAAAATAGGCTCAGAAACAGCACCTTGTTAGAAGTCCCAGCATCCACCCCCTTCCTGGCAGTTGTGGGAGAAAAGATAGACTTCCTGCTAGATTATTACCCTTGGACCTCGCGATTCTCTGTATGATCTGTATCCACCTCTGACGTTGTGGGTTCAGTCCTTCAGCTAGCATATACCTTATACATTTTTGAAGTCCTAGTTTAATGTTTGCTCTGAAATGAGAATTGCTATGGATAATTTATGCTGGTAATCTAACTGTATTTAATTTTGTTCCCTTTAGACATTCCTGACATTGTGAATGGCAAACATCTTAAAATTTTCAGGTGAGTTTCTTTTTGTTGTATTTAATTATTTGTGGTCTGAATGTGCCCAACTGGACATCTCTTGAAATTACATGGCATGTCCTACCAATTTTTTATTTTAATAAAAAACCCAACCAACCAACCCAGGATTCTATGAAAAGCAATTGGTGGAGGACAGTGTTCTCTTGTTTGAAGGGAAACTGATGACATATTATTAGTCTACTCGATACTTTGCTGTTCTAGTTTTTTTCTTAGCTACTGCAGCCTAAAAATTGAAACTTACTAGCTAGTAACAATCAATTATTGAAATATTATAAGGTTTAAAGTGCTGAGACTGTTAGAATTGAGTTCATATAACTTCAATGGCTTCTTTTTTTTGGATATTTTCAAACAAACTTTTAAGGTGGGAAATTCTCTGTCTATATTTTAGCAATTCTTATAGAAAATAACCGTGGACCATGCTCTGAGAGATTCGGGGGATCAGAGTTGTGGTGCTAGGATTGATTCTTTTCTCCATGCATCAGCAAAGGCCCAGTAGGGTGCACTATAGAGTTAGCATGTTCCTTTCCTGGAGAAGAAAACATACTTTGAATGTCATTTTGGGAGACTCTTCTGGCCCCAGAGAGACCAATGTCCAGTTCTTAACTGAGAGGACAGGCCAATATATAGGCTCAAGGCACAACGTTTAATGGTAAATGGGAAGATATCCGAGCACCACCCCTTCCTGCCACATACACTCTCCTCCCTTCCACCAAAAAAGTCTAAATAGTTATCTGCATCTCATTTACCCTATCATGCAGTAGTTTGAGTATTGCATTGTTTAGATATACCTTTAAGTAACCGATATGAGCTAGGGCACAGTTTTATTTTCTGATGGGTGCATCATGCAAACATTCGTCTGACCAAGTGGGTATTCACCCACGAAAGCTTATGCTCCAATATGTCTGTAAGTCTGTGAAGTGCCACAGGACTTTGTCGCTTTTTACAGATCCAGACCAATACGGCTACGCCTCTGATACTTCATACAAACTAGATATAGTAGTATTGCATGTGTACACCAGATGCAGTTGTTGATTCTTCCCTTTAAGATTTCAATGTGATTTCCAAGATTTGTGTAGCCACGGAATGCACAGCCATAAAATATCATTCCTGCCAACAACTTAGAAGACATTGTAAAATGATTAGCCATTTATATGGATGAGAACTGGCTCGGACAATTACATTAAAGGAGATACAACTTTTTTGTTGTTGTTGAGGGATGTAACATTTTAAAGCATGAGGCAGCCACTAAGTCATGCAGACTGGAAAGAAACTTTCTGTATGGACAGGCGTCATGTTTACAGGTGAAACTGTGGTTTTTGTCCCTCTTGAGAGCTCCCCTTAGATGACAGGCCTGGCTTCCGCATCATACTCTGGGTGGAAGCATACAGTTCAACCATTCTGGGACTGGATCTCTGTGCTGCAGCCCCCTACCCTGTTTCCTAACTGTGTTAATGTGACAGGTTCTACTGGGTTTGGCACCTGTAAAAGTTTCCGTTCTGGAGCTTGTGACAATGTAAGTGTGCAGTGACAGAAACAGATTCTTCAAAACAAAACATTATTTATCCTTTCTTCCAGAGCTTGCAGAGCAAAATGTTAGGTATTAGGACTCTGTTTCTCTATTTTTCTATACCTACACCTTAATCTTTCTTTGCAAGTATTTGTAAGTTCCATTCAGTCTAGTTAACTCCTGTCTCTGGGGAGAACCAGACTGTCCTGCTCATAGCATGTTCTCTTTCAGTGTATCTCTTAGCTCTCACTGCCACTCCCTGGGCAGCCTCCCCTTCTCCCAACACCATCATTTCAAAGATGTTTTGGATCCCCTTTCATACTAGGCCTAGTCTAGGGGAAAGTAAACTCTTCTTAGCCTAGATGGAACCAATAAACAATTTCCCTGTTATTTCCTCGAGGATTCTTATCTGTCATTGTTTTGCCTTCCTGCCTGATTCCTTTAACAATCCTATTGATTTAACTCTGTGCATTGAGGCAGGAGAATATTACGGACAGCCTGAAGGGCATATGATATTTATAAAAAATACCACACAAATCCCTCTTACTCCACAACAGACTATTCTATAATCAGAGTTTCTTGGACCTTCTTTTGGTACTGAATACAGGATGGTGGACTAGATGGACCAGTGGTCCAATCTGATATGGCAATTCCTGTATCCATTTGTAAAATGAAATCCTTAAGGATGGATTTTCAGAGCTGCTGAGTACCTTCAAGTCCTTTTTACTCAGAGAAAGTCACAGGTGCTCAGCATTTTAAATGTTTGTTTAAAAATTCAGCATAGTAAACTAGCATTTTCCCATGGCAATACAAAACTGCAGTAATAATCCAGTCAGACTTAAGGCAGACTATACAGTCAAGAGCTACATTTATTTAGGAATAACGATAAGGAATCTTAAGAATTGGGCAGTGCAGTGGATTAATTACCACAGCTCAGTCTTTTCTGTCCATTAGGCAGAAGGCTTTGGAGGATTTCATCTGTGTGGTAGGAGTTAGATTTAAAGGCACTAAACCTCCAACTGCCATGAGATCAGGAATGCAGAGAGTGACTTACTGTACCATGAAAATTCTGACAGAAGGTTTCTGTTTTATGACCTTGTTAGAATCACAGCAGATTTGTCCATGTAAAAAAAATGAAAAAAAATATGGCTATTGCCCTTGAGAAAAATCATCCACCAACTGCCTTTAGTGTACTCAAACAGCTATAATTTTGAACCTGGGCCTGACGTGATTATTAAATGAGTCCTTCCTCCTTTATGCAGCCTCAAGCCTTTTGAAAGTAATAGATTCAGTTCGTGAATTTAAATTACACGTGCATTGTATCTCCTTGGAATCACTCATACAACATTTTAACATTTCTCATAGATCATAATGAACTGCTGTTTTCCAGTAGGTGGAATATTAGCTCTGCACACTGAGCACCCAAATGGGGAAGTTGATCCATCTGCACTCATTATGTTGCACAAAAGGAGTTAAGTCTGTCAAATCTAAAATGAACTGGTTCATAGTCAGAAAGGTACAGAATAGAAATTGACAGTGGGAGTAGAATGAGTAATATATGTAACTTACATTTGGTCAAGGTCTCTTATCCCACAGAATCCTAAAGCACTTTACAAACTAGATAAATACGTGAATCACTTAATTCATCAGGGAAAGCAACCAGATGTGTGTTGAAAAGTCATAACGGTTTTAATTGTGCTCAGCAGCAGTATTCAAGTTCAGGACAGAAATGAAGAACATTGTATCCAATTGAAACTGCAGGGGGGATTTAAATAGTGTAAGTTAGTAAGGCAGACTTGTTTGACTTAACATTTTCACAGAGGAGCTGGATTAACACTGCTGTTCTTTAAAAAAGTTTCTTGATTTATGCCTCATCAAAAAGACAGCATCAGCGTCCCCCTATATGCCATGCTGGGACACTGGGCAAGTACTGACTGTCAGGGAAGAATGTCACTGCTATAAATGGCCAACATCACTTCCCGCAGAACTCTTAGTGATAACCTATCAAAATAGCGACCAGAGCTTTCTTGGCTGAGATCTTACCATGTTGCAGCCCAGTGCTGTATAGATGTGTAAACACACTGCAATTAATGTGGTATACAGCAGCATGCATTTTAGCAAACTTTAATCTTCCCTTATACAGTCAGTACTAGCTCGTTAGCGAGAATTTTTAAGCAATCGATAATCTCGGGTGTTGTGCCGTATGACTGGAGGATTGCTAATGTAGTTCCTATTTTTAAGAAAGGGAAAAAGAGTGATCCGGGTAATTATAGGCCTGTTAGCTTGACGTCTGTAGTATGTAAGGTCTTGGAAAAAATTTTAAGAGAGAAAGTAGTTAAGGACATAGAGGTCAGTGGTAATTGGGACGAATTGCAACACGGATTTACTAAAGGTAGATCATGCCAAACCAATCTGATCTCCTTCTTTGAGAAGGTGACGGATTACTTGGATAAAGGAAATGCGGTAGATATAATTTACCTAGATTTCAGTAAGGCGTTCGACACGGTTCCACACGGGGAGCTGTTAGTTAAATTGGAAAAGCTGGGAGTGAATATGAAAGTTGTAAGGTGGATAAGGAACTGGTTAAAGGGGAGACTCCAGAGGGTCGTATTGAAAGGTGAACTGTCAGACTGGAAGGAGGTCACCAGTGGAGTCCCTCAAGGATCGGTTTTGGGACCGATCTTATTTAACCTTTTTATTACTGACCTTGGCACAAAGAGCGGGAATGTGCTAATAAAGTTCGCGGATGACACGAAGCTGGGGGGTGTTGCTAACACGGAGAAGGACAGGGATACTATTCAAGAAGATCTGAACCACCTTGTAAACTGGAGTAATAGAAATAGGATGAAATACAATAGTGAAAAGTGCAAGGTCATGCATTTAGGAATTAATAATAAGAATTTTGGATATACGTTGGGGGCGCATCAGTTGGAAGCGACGGAGGAAGAGAAGGACCTTGGGGTACTGGTTGATAGCAGGATGACTATGAGTCGCCAATGTGATACGGCTGTTAAAAAAGCAAATGCGATTTTGGGATGCATCAGGCGGGGTATTTCCTGCAAGGATAAGGAGGTGTTAGTACCGTTGTATACGGCGTTGGTGAGACCCCATCTGGAATACTGTGTGCAGTTCTGGTGTCCCATGTTCAAGAAGGATGAATTCAAACTGGAACAGGTTCAGAGACGGGCTACGAGGATGATCCGAGGAATGGAAAAACTGCCTTATGAAAGGAGACTCAAAGAGCTTGGCTTGTTTAGCCTGGCCAAAAGAAGGCTGAGGGGGGGATATGCTCGCCCTATATAAATATATCAAGGGGGTTAACGTTAGGGAGGGAGAGGAATTATTTAAGTTTAGTACTAATGTAGCCACGAGGACGAATGGGTATAAACTGGATATTAGGAATTTTAGACTTGAAATTAGACGAAGGTTTCTGACCATTAGGGGAGTGAAGTTCTGGAATAGCCTTCCAAGGGAAGTAGTAGGGGCAAAAGACTTTCCTGGCTTTAAGACAATGCTTGATAAGTATATGGAGGGGATGTTATGATAGGATCATTAATTTGGGCAGTTGATCTTGAATTACCACCAGACAGGTCTGCTCAATGGTCTGCGGGGAGATGTTGCATGCGATGAGTGCTGAGTTGCTGCGGAGAACTCCTTCTTGGGTGCTGGCTGGTGACTCTTGCCCACATGCTCAGGGTTTAGCTGATCGCCATATTTGGGGTCGGGAAGGAATTTTCCTCCAGGGCGGATTGGCAGGTGCCCTGGAGGTTTTTCGCCTTCCCCTGCAGCGTGGGGCACGGGTCGCTTGCTGGTGGTGTCTCTGCAGCTTGAGGTCTTCAAACCATTTTTGAGGATTTCAATAACTCGGTCCTGGGATAGGGGTTGTATAAAATTGGATGGGTGGGGTTCTGTGGCCTGCCTTGTGCAGGAGGTCAGACTAGATGATCAGATTGGTCCCTTCTGACCTATGAGTCTATGAGTCTATGAGCTCTGTTAACCCTTTTAAGCACTGACTTCTCCTGAGCATCCTCATCTGCTTATTTTTAACCCAGCACCTCACTCCTGCTAATCATATGCACCTTCTCCCAGCCTGTTGCTTTCTTATCTCATAGTTGGATAGTTGCTGACTTGGGATTCTTTTTTAGATTCCCCTGCTGATATGCTATCTCAGCTGACAAGTGCCTCCCTTACATATTTCAGCATGAGTGTAAAACAAGTGGGAGGAAGATGTATCATTTGTGGTATGCACTTGCCTGTGCACACACGAACCAGTAAAGGTTTGCAGAGGACAGAGCACATTGGGACTGATGTCAGGCTAAGGCTAATGCAGCAAATCATTTCTGGTTCCAGACTTAAGCCTCTCCCTGACCTGCTTGAAAACCCTTTTCAGTAACCAACAGTAGTTAATTTTTCTGGGTTCTGAATTTTAAACATTAATTATTTTCTATCTTTTTTTCTTTAAGAGAATGGGATGGCGATCTGAAGAAACTACCAAACATTAAAATGAGAAAAGTCTCTACTAAAGATGCTGTTTGCAGTAGGACAGAGGTGGCAAATGGGGAGGCTGAAGCGGAATTAGATTCAGCAAAAGCCACAGACTAATGAGCACCAGCCGATACAGAAGGTGAAGCAGCTGAAAGGGACTGCCAGGAACCTATCTGAACTATCACTGGAAGCAAGAATAAAGCGGGTATTTTCAATTATATTTGAGACGACTTGGCTGGTTGAATATTTGATTAGTTGGTTGTGCTTCATTCTGGCCTTTAGTTATGGAGTGAAATTTCAGCAAGCAGCATGTTAGGTTCAGTGTGGTGCTTACCTGTGGCCTCTAAGTTAAGCTAAAATGGTTCTAAATATATGACTTAAATCTATCCCCATAGGCACCATCTCCAGATTTTCTTTGCTGAGCCAGCAACCAGGCCCTCAGCAAATTGTGCATTAGCAGATAGTGGCTGATGCTCAGGTAATGGCTTAGACAAGCAGGCTTTCATACAGCCTCATGTTAATACACTTGAAAAGAACGTCAAAAATTGAAGGAAGGCTGTTGGAGCCTCCTGTAAAGCATTCCTCCACCTTCCTTTGTGCCTAATTTGGACTCATCTTTCAGGAAAGTCCTTGTCAGACTTGAGAAGAAGCAAAGGAGAGAACAGTAGGAAGAATCTCCTTCTATACCCCCTTCCTTTGAGAGCACAGGCCCTGGCATGTAACTGAGGGTATGGCTACACTTGAAATTTCAAAGCGCTGCCACGGCAGCGCTTTGAAGTGCGAGTGTGTTCGGAGCGCCAGTGCTGGGAGAGAGCTCTCCCAGCGCTGCATGTAAACCACATCCTCTACGGGTGTAGCTTGCAGAGCTGGGAGCCGCGCTCCCAGCGCTGCGGCACTGATTACACTGAGGCTTTACAGCACCGTATCTTGCAGTGCTCAGGGGGGTGTTTTTTTCACACCCCTGAGTGCGAAAGTTGTAGCGCTGTAAAGTGCCAGTGTAGCCAAGGCCTGAGAAATGTATGTCAACCTAGAAGCATAGTGTGCCATTTAGTGACAAGGAATATTCATAATTTGATCATCAGAAGGGTTCGTAGATCTACAACTGCATGAACTCAAGAAAAGCCTTTAACTCTAGGGCTGTAGAGGGAGAATGTGTATCTGCAACTAAAAGCTATGTGCATAAATTGACCATTTTCTGATGCTAGGGGTAGCCAGTTAACCCCTTTGCAATGAAGGCAATAAAATCTCTTACATAAAGACTGAGTTGATCACTAAGCTGAGACACTGTTGCTTATTTGGTGTGGCTTAGTGGATAGAATACTGGACTGAGGTTCAGGACATCTGGGTTCTCTTCCCAGCTTTACCACTGGCCTACTGGGTGACCAAGTCACTTTCCTGTGTCTCAGTTTGCGTATCTGTCAAATGAGGATGATGAGGCTTATTTCGTTTGTAAAGCACTTTGAGATTGACAGATGAAAAGTGATGTGTAAGAGGTAAGTGATAGTATTCGTAGCATTACTAGCACATTTACACAGGGATGCTCTCGTGGCATTGTAAAAAGCTTCTTGATTCATAAAATGGGTAGGCTTTCCCAGGGTTTATTCTTAAGGCATGCTGCTGGATCTGGCAGAGATCTGTCAAACAAACAATAGTTTGCAGGTGAGCAGTTTAATATCTTCAGGTAAAGGGAATTTATATGGATTAGGTATCCAGCCCATCCCTCACTCATAGGGAAATGCATAAAAATTGAGCTCAAGGCTACTGGAAGAGACATGAAAATCTCATTGTGCTGCATGCTCCCATCCCTGTGGAAGGGACTGGGGACTCTCTGGATACTTTCATAGAATATGCTGTAAGGCCCAAGTGTCTCTGTTTTGTAGCCAGTAAGCCCAGACAGTGGATAAACTACATGGACCTGACAGATGTTAAGTGTAGTAATGGTAAATGCTTTGCCAATTCTGATATCTGCAGAAAAACACCTGCCACGCTGTCACAGTTGTGTGGAATGTTTTCAGGGGCATAGATTTGCTGGTGCGGAAACTCAAGGTAAGTTTACTTTATAGAATCCAGAATTCATTTTTTTCTTGGGTTTAATGGATATCATGTGCGATTTAGGGCTGCGTGCGTTCCTCATGTAATATATAAAAAAAGACTTTCTTGGGCTGAATGGTATGACCAAAACCTCCTTGTTGCGCTCAAGGCTAAGTTTTAAGGATCTGTAGTGTTAAGCATGTCTCTAGGATGTGGGGTTTGATTTGTCCTCTGTGTGAGACTCAGCAGGAGGACCAGCCTTCACCAGACTCCTCTGTTACTGCTGTTAGATGTAATCCGAAACGAAACCTCTTGCTGTCAGGATTCCCTAATTAGAGGTATCACTCCTTCCCTTATGACTGAAATGGGAGGCAGTGTTAGGTACCACACTAGAAGTTAGTACCTGTAGGGCACATTTGGCATAGTTTGAAACTGTTGCGCCTCTCTTTTCCGATGATTGATACATCATGCAATTCTGTATCAGTTCTGTTAGACCCCCTCCTAGCCTATTCCTAGCAAATTTCATTCAGTTATTTATCAGCTTTTTTTTGTATGCAGTCTGGGTAGGGGATTTCCTGTCCTGGACAGTGAACTACATTGCATAACAGTAAGTTTCTGTTATTAACTAAAACAACCAAAAACAAAAATCTCCCTTCTTGCCAGACAAAAGGAACATGCACTGTTATGGTTTGAACTAAACTGGATGAGTCAGTAATAAAGAATTAATCACTCAGTTTCTTAAAGTCAAATGACACAATGCTATAAGGAAGTGACCTGGAGCAATTAGAGAGACGTGGAAGATGTTTGAGTGACCTTTCACCCTGTGATCTGCATTCATGGCCATCCAGCAGTCTGGGAGCTAGTGCACATCTCATGTGGCTGGGAGCATAGCCAGCACCTGGGCTCTCAATCTGCCGGGAACTGTGGCACCTCCTCTCAGTGCTGGGGACCAGGAGGAACCCTACAGCCAGCAAGGAGGAAAGGTGAGTAGTGAAGGGAGGGAGGTAGGGGCTCTGGAGGGAGCAGGGCTGGCACCCATGTCCCACTCTGCCTGCCAGGCTCTCCTCTCAGTGCCACAGGAAGCTATGAGCCAGCTGAGAGGGGGAGCTGTTCATGGTGCCATACCAGGGCATGTGGAGCCAGCTGTGGAGAGGCTAGATCCTGAGGCTGGCAGCAGCATCCAAGGCTGGCAGTGTGAAAATGAGCCCCCAGGATTCCCATCCAGTAGAGAGCGGTGGTGGGGGGAGAGAGCCTATGCTACTGGGATATGGGTGCCCTGTCTGTGCACTCCTCCCCACTCCAGGATCTCATGGCAACTCCCTCCCAGGGACTTGGGGTAGGGGTTGGGAGTAGGGATGGCTTTGAGGCAGTGTGTGGAAGACTCTAAAATCCTTTCCCCAGTGAAGCCTTGAGCTAGCAGGGAGGGATAAGGGGAAGCAAGGCGCACCTGGGAAGGAACAGTCTGGGGAGAGGGGGTGTCCCCTCAAGGGCTACCTTTCACATCTTTGCTCAGTTAACCCATCATTCCCTAAGGCTGAGCATTGTCATTCATCTGTGCTAAAGATTTTATTGCCTCCTCTACACACCCTGCATTGAATTAACTAGAGATGTGATAATAACTGATTTAGTTAAACTGGTGCAATGTGATGTATAATTGCTCTTAACTCTATTTAAATCTGTCTCATGTGTGCTTAGCTTCTCTTGGTAAACCTCCAAACAAAACCTGAACTGATCTCAATGATCTGAATCACCTATGTCCACAGAGCTGGTCTGGGTTTTGTTTTTTTTTGTTTGTTTTTTAAACCAATTTAACTTACTTCCATATGTAGACAAGCTTTGTTTCACTTTGGCAATAAAATCACTGCCAAAAGTCCTTTTTCTTTCGCATTTTCTTTTAATGGGATGCATAAAAGGGGCGTAAGCCTTATTCTTCCTGGAATGACTTGAAAGGCTAGTTTGTCATTGTAAAAGATGTGGTGTCCTTAATAGCACTGTGTTAAACATTTTTTAAAAATGTATGCTATTTGGAGTCATGGAGAATATTAGATTAGCTGTCTGAGTTCTTCCATGCACAATTCCATTAAAACAAAAGGCACTATATCAAGCAAATGTATAATCTGTAAAGTTGACTTGACAAAAAAGAGCAGTCTTGAAATAATTTGTAATACTCACTGCTCACATCTTATGCATTTTAAAATAAAAGCAAAATGAGATATAGAAATCAATTTTTTAATTGTAATCTCATGTAACCTGTGTTCCTTTTTGCTATCATGTCGACTTCAGCTTTTTAGACTATTATGTAGGTTACATAGGGAATCAGAAACTTCTCCAGCTAATGAAGAGAAAAATACTTTTTATATTGATTGTAACCAGAAAAATTACTATAAAAATGGCAAGATCTTACATAGGGAACAGATAGGATGACTGTCTGATTCATGCTGGCAAACGGAAATTATCATCAAGTGTCAGTACAGAAAAATGAGCTGGATTTTATTCTGTCTTGCACATCATCAATTTGTTGAGTAAGTTTTGACTTCAGAATCTTTATATGGTAATGATGGAAGAGAGAAATTCATGTTGACTTTAAATTTCTAGGTTGAGAATGTTATTGAGAGAGAAAATGAATATGGAATCCCTTGATGTCATTTTTATAGTAATCTTACTGACAATTACTGTGCTTTACAGCCAGCTGGTGTGTTTTACTGGACTGAAGAGCCTATTTCTTCTCTGAAGGCTATAAGGATGCTTTGGTGTTCTGTTTCACTTATATTCTCTTTTAAACGAAAATATATAAAGTGACTGCCATTAACATGAAAATGTCTAATTACTCCAGTGTTTTTCTATGTTTAGACATAGATTGCTTTAATATAGGAAATATCGTGGAAATGTTACTTGGAGAAATGTTAACCACTGTAGATGGGAGGTGCTCTGTGTTTAAAAGAGCATTATAAAGTTTAGTTATAATTAGAAAATTCAGAAGTTGTTCTCTTTCAGAATGCTGTGAGCTGATTTTCCTCCCACCGTAATGTCTGAGATTTTTTTTTATTTAGCTTTATGTAATTGATTGTAATGGTGTTTAACTGCAAAGTTTTAAGTGTTACAATGCGTCTTTGTTTTAGCTAAAGGGACTCAAAACAAGTTGTGTACAAAACTTCAAACTAGCATAAGGGCTGGTCTTTAAATTAATATAGCTCGAATAAGATAGGATGTGAACTTAAAGCAATGCCTCATTCTATATGTGGACACTTTTATTCCTGACTAAGAGTGCCTTATTCAGAATTAATTTAATCAAAGAGGATTAAGCTAATTCTGGAATAAGAGCATCAACCCATAGGGCTAATCAGGAGAAAGAAACTGCTGTTATGGCATCAGTTAGTAGATGACTAAATTGGTATATTTCAGAAGCTTTCAAAGATAGGGGCCTTTCTTCCTCCCTGCCCCCATTCCTGCTCATTCATTCAGAAGCCTGGAAACTTCCAGAAGGATCATAACTAATATACAAAAAGGAGAGGCCACCTGGTCATGTTTTTTCACATCTTCACTGAGTTTTACAAATTAAATGTGAAGGCCTCCTCTGCCACTGGAGGAAGAGACCTGTATGCTAGTATTCACCCTGTAACTGATGTATTTAAAAAAAAAAAAAAAAAAAAAAAAAGACAGTATCTATCCCATCATTTGTCCTTTGTTTCCCATGCTGGTGACACACTGCTTTTGGACAGGCTTTCACTGTGAACAACAGGAAAATTTGGTGAGAATCACCTTTCTTCTAGCATGGAAGTCAGCAGATCCAACCCACCCACCACAAGATTATAGTTCTGAGGGAGACTTCAACTGTTGCCTTCTCCTCTGTTTTCTTTGTCAGGCATATATGTACATATATATTCGCCACTAATTGGGGTGGAATTTGAAGTTACTCTCCACGAGGAAGAGTTTATATAAATTTGTTCTACCTAATAACCTCTGAATTAAAGTTTAAAGGAATTAGCTCTACAGAGCAGCTCTAGAAGTAGCTTGAACTGGCTTGCTAACTGGGTCTTTAAGAATGTGGCCTCTCTCAGCCTGCTTTGACTGACCAGGTGTCTGCCTCCAAGGAGCTGCAACTATGAGTAAGACCCATTATAATGGAGCTGCAGACTTTCACTGTAAAGGAGGTGTTCAGGTAGGTTTTTTTTAAAAAAAGGTTCCTAATATGGAGCCTCACAATACCATTTTAGTAAGCTATTCTACAGAGTAGAACTGTACTTTAAGCGCTTACTTAAACTAGCAAAGAATCCTGTGGCACCTTATAGACTAACAGACGTTTTGGAGCATGAGCTTTCGTGGGTGAATACATACATCCTACGAAGTGGGTATTCACCCACGAAAGCTCATGCTCCAAAACATCTTTTAGTCTATAAGGTGCCACAGGATTCTTTGCTGCTTTTACAGGTCCAGACTAACACGGCTATCCCTCTGATACTACACTTAAACTGTTACCTTTAAAAATGTGTGTATAGTGGCATGAAAATACCCTGTGCAAAATGTCATAAGGCATATAATAAAACTCTGCTTACAACTTTACGAAACTACTCAGTAGCAAATGCATAGTTAATCAGAGTAACTCTTAATTACCTGTAATTCAAATACTCTGACCAATTTTTACATAAATGGAACAGCTGTGTTATTCTGTAACTAATTCATTGTTAGAAATGAACAAATAGAATTATTAAACCAACGTTTACATAGAAAGCTTGGACTAAAATACTGGTCTCTGATTCACTGCTCTAAAAACATAGGCTTGTTCCAGTTGAGGTAAAAGAAACTCCAGTCAAGAAGGGCAGCATGCTCATTGAGAATGACTGGGTCACCATGCTATTCCCTATCCTACTACACATGTAATTCTTATTTCTTTTGCAGTTTTAGAAAGATAAGCAGCAAATGTCAAGGTGAGATTGCTAACAGTTCTCAATAAAACCTTGCCTGAGCTTCCCCTCAGACAAATTTATTCCCAGGGCTGCTCGCTGCACGGTTTCCTGTACCTAGCTGTTTTCTCTGAGAACCACTGAGCTTTTTATTGGTTGCTGAACTGGTTCAAGTGAAACCCACCTAATTTTGTTACTACAGGGGGTCTTTCTTTAAAGAAAGACTTTGCTAAAGCAAATGTACACAGGAATTGTTGAAGAACAACCTAATTTCTTCAAATTATAGTTAAAATTCCTTAACTAGTACATAGTCTACATGGCAAGTTTGAAGGCGAAAGCAAAAACTTTGAACTGAATGCAAAGCACCAATTGGAATAAACAAAAAAGTGCTGTTTTAATTCTCATTTCCTCAGTGTAACTATAGAAGAGGATGCTTCAGCTGTACTGCACACATCTTACCAAGGTATGTATGTGAATTCTCAGGTAAAGTGATCAACTGCTAAATCCTAAGATCAAATTGAAAGTGTATCAGGAGGTACCTAGTGCTGTGGAAGGTAAGGTGGCATTCTGGTCATCTCTAAGGTTGCAGCCAAGTTCCAACATAAGTCTTAGTTTAGCTGCCCAAACTTTAGCATAGGATTTTTTTTTTTCTGAAAAGATAGAAAAAAAATTGGCCAATGTGTTCGAGCTAAAAGGTTACCCTTGACAGAGACTAGTCAAACATTACTTCAGGTTACCCACAATTCCTTACTTTTTAAAATAAATTTAGCTCTGTATTTGTATACAATAGATAGAAATGAACATGTCTAATAAAAGCAGTTCAGACATTTTTATTTTAATAAAATGCATTTTTTCTGTTTTTTTCTTTTAATGGCAAAGTTGGGCATGTAGCTCTGTTTAAACTAGGAAATTTTTTTTACACTTTGGCAAGTCTGGCTTAGATGTTCTCTCAAGGCACACTGTAATCCATTGTTCTTAGAGACAATGGATACCATTTAACGTGAACAGCCCTGCTCTAATACTTTATTTGACACAAAGCAGTATGACATTTAATGACATCTTGATTATCCAGAGCATAGTTGTAGCAGTCTATCCTATGAAAATGATGGGGCCCATGCTTGCTGGAATTCTGTGCAAAGGGGCTTTTAAAACTTAACTTAAGCTATGCACCCAGGAAAAGATTTTGGTTAAGACAATGGGGAGAGGTCAGAAAGATGGAATCCTCCCAACAAATTCAGTTATAATTATGCTCGGAGTTCTGCCTGTGGAGAAAAATAGGATGTGAAAATGTTTTGTCCTGTTGAAGGAATGTCACACTTACAGCAAACATATATTTTGCATAGTTTTTCCTTTGGAAACTTAAATATACTATATGGTGGTAAGATCATTTCTACCACTTAAAATACATACAAAATATGGAAAACTGCAGTGGTCTGGGTCATTTGTTTAATACAAATACAAATTTGTTCTACAACAATTAGCAGTTATATTAATTTTGTTTCCCGTAAGCCCCCGCCCCTTCTTTCAGTACATATTCACTCACAAACACACACCTTTTTTGGAAAAGAAAATGGGGTTGAACAAGTAACAACTCTTACTTCCAAGTATTACACAGTGTAAAATATTTTCTTTATAGATGAAGTCTCACTGCAGTGTACAGATACATAAAAAAGGGCTTGATCCGATGATGGGGAATGTATTGTTGTGGACAGACCAGGAAAATAAACATTTGCTTTCAAGCTATAGCGCTATATGAAGTAATAGGAGGAGGATTTTTACCCAGTCCAATGGTACTAACACAAAGATAAGTGGTGCATTGTCACTAACTGTTTTAAAATGAGTAATTGAAAGCATTAGTTCTGGAAATGGAAACAAATTTTAAGAAACCAGGAAAGAAGAAGTCCATGCCCATTATAGGGGACAGAAGCATTTTGTTTATGTTCCACAATTCCTCACTAGTAATTCTGCAATCCTTATCCAAGCAAAACTGCCACTGAAGTTAAAGGGAGTGTTGCTCAAGCAAGAAGGCAGACTTTGGCTTCATATCAGTGAAATCTACCTGGGACTTACTTACCACATCTACAACAGGGCAGCTCACAATGAGTATTCATCCCAGAGCCTGATCCTGCAGTTCTTAGCCAGTCCAAATTCCACTGAATGAGGACTGCAGTTGATTACCGGGCCTAGGCCACTGTGGTTTAGCTACTTATGTATATGTAGGTGTTTACTGATCTTTAGCTTCTTCTCAAAATAACATTTCATAAAAGAAAAGCATTAAATTACTACTTACCAGTGAAAAACCATGTTTTTTGTGGCACAGAATCCTCAAGTGGACTACACTGATTGGGTTCATATAGGACATTATACTCCGATAGACAGGGATGGCAGATGTTTTAAGATGAGGTGCTGTCCAGTACTTACATTCTTGACCCATTTTCATATGAAGTTATTCATGCAAGCCTGGATCCCTAACACCTCAGTGTAAATAATTTTGTCTTTTTGGGGGTTTTTTTTGCTGTAGACAAGTCTTATACTACTAGGTAAATGTGGCTTTGAGTCTATAGCTAAATCTCTACCCCAGACCAGAAGAAAGAGCTCGGTGTAAGCTCAAAAGCTTATATTTGACCAACTTCTGTTACTGAGATACACATTACTTCACTGACCTTGTCTCTCTAAAAGCCATCAAGTCAACTGTAACTAACAGAGGGGATGAGGAGGAGGAGAAAGGACTTTAACAGCGCTTAAGGCCCTTTAGTTTTTACCAGTTTAACTGAAAAATTCCTGAGTTTTCCAAAAAGATTATTAAACTTCTAATTATGTTTTTCATCTGAATTTTGGAAGAAGTGAAGGAGACAAAGGCATCTTCTCCTTATGCTGCCCTCTCTGTCTCTTCCACTTCTGGGCCCTGCCAACATGGGCAGTCCAGTTTGTGAAGCCACCCTCTCTGCTTCCAGAGCAGGGAGCCAGGTCAGAAGTATGGAAATTACTTGAATACTGGCTTATGTATGATTGTCAATCTCATGCCCGTTTCCAGCTTTACAGAGAACATAGATAAGTTAGGGAATTACTTTTCATACTAAAATGGGTTGAAAATAAAAAACTGTATCTGACTACCTTTCAGACCACTAAGAGTTTTCTGAAAGTTAACAAAAGAAAAGAAAAAAAACAGCAGCAGTGCTAGTTACCCCATATTTACTCAGAAAAGTGCAAAGTTAATTTTTTTCTGCAGATTTTCATCCTTCTTAAATTTTTGTAACAAACTGATAAATTCCCAGAAAATGTTAAACTAAACTAAATACAAACAGAAAGGAAAGGGCCTCAATAATGCTGTCAGGGATTAAAGGCCTAGTCCAAGCCCCTGTAGTCAATGGGAGAATTACAGTGGTGTTCAGTGGGCTTTTGAGTAGACACTAAATACTTCACTTTCCCTAAATTCTCTTTAGGGGACAATGTCACTTTAAGTATATCTTCTTTTGAACTGAAACTAAGACTCAATTGCACAGTACTTGCGAGGACAACTGCCATTTAATGGTGCTTTAAGGTCAGAAAACTCAGGATAATTACATTCTGCTTGGTACATTACATCCACAAAATGATTTGTTTGATTTTCTGTCCTCCCCCCCCACATGCACACACCAGTTTCCTAAACAGGTGATCAAAGAGGGCCTAGGTTACTATAGTCCCCAGACTTACCCAAACCAGTGCACAGCTACTTCTGGCCACTTTCGCTCGCCTGTCCCAATAATAAACATCACGGCAATTGGAAGTGAATCACAAAATTCTTTATGTAACTCACCTTTGTTGGATATCATTTTATCTACATTCATTTATCTATTGCACTCTTATTCACGCTTCAGTTTTACATGAAAATGCTCAAAACACAAAATTAACAACTGAACTGTTGAATCCCTAATCGCTCAATCCTGAACAGAGGAGAACTATCCAGTCAAGTCAGAACAGGGCGATACTGGCATCTTTTAATAGGTCCAGGTATGCTCTTTTGTGATTACTTTAATTGCTGAAGCAGGAACTCTTAAAAAATTCTGCCCCCACTCCATCTTTAACTGTCATCCTAGGGGTGTGAGGGTATAAATTCATTTCATATTCTTTTGTAATGGACTGCAGGCTTCAACCTGTAATGCCTCCGATTATACTTTTGTCTTTTTCCATTTTGGAGAAAAACTTTCTATATATCCTTTCTACATATATTGGCAGAGTTCATGTCAATTCACCACTTAACGAGTGTCATTTATTTTACTTTAAGATAAGCAGCACTAAAAGTGTTGTAGAGCTAATAATTTTAGCCTCGTGGCTAAATAATACTTGTATTTTATGGGACCAAGGAATTGTTTGAGGCAGTTAGAGGACTTGAAGACTTTTTTTTCCTTCAAAATAAGCAATTTCAACAAGTAAACATCTATTCAGAAGCACTGAATGTGTGCTTCACATATCCTCAGCTCACATGGCTGCCAAAACATTCAGGCTCCAATGTAGCTATTCAACTATTTAACGATTACTTTGAGATTTAGAAAGTGAGTGACATGGTGCAGGTCTGTTTACTTTGTTGACATAAGCTTAATGCGAATGATTTTTTAGTAGTGTCAGCTTGAAGTATATTTTTAAGATGATGATGATGATTAGCAAATAGGATGCCTAGTGGTAACAAATAGATGGAAAGTTGTTGATGTTTTCTGTAACAGAACAGTTATAGCAGGTCTGTTTCCAATTCCTCCTGGTCATCCAGTTTCAAAAGGTCATTTTGTCATGTCTGTTTGACACTATCTGTTAGAATTGTTATCTGTTGTGCTTTCTACACTTCCACTACACCTGGCTGACTGAGAAACTATTTCACAAATGGTCACATTCCATAAGTAATGCATGTTGCTTCACTGTATCCATTTCCCTGGTCAGGGTTTTTTGTTCTTTTATTTAAAATGCATGATTGTTTCTACTTTCTGTAGTGGCCGTGGTGAAAAAAAACACGCACACTTTCAATGAAGAAATAATGCCACCTCTGTCAAACTGGCATGACCTCAGAGGTCATTTCTTCAGCTGATTGCTGTGAGTTTGTACCTGTCTGTGATACTGGTACTACCACAGCATCCTTGGTTTCAGAGTTCTGAATGCATGAAGAGTTCTTCTCCAGTTTTTTGGCAGTGTCTGGACAGTTTTGAACAAAGATCACTCGATTGTAAGCCTTCAATCTGCGCCACAACTGAATGTAGACTTTACATTGTACGTACATGAAGACTAGGCCTCCAGTGAACCCAATTGCTACCACAACCAGTTTTGTCCAAAATGGCCATTCAAGGACACCTTTCAAACAAACAAGTTACAATTAGTATCATCATCATTTTATAATATCTTGCTGATTCCTTGTCTTTTCTGTAGCCTATACATTCCAGTATTGCATAATGTTGACATATCATTATTTTCAAAGGATCCCTAATGCTCTTTGTACCATACATATACAGTCATACACATGAAGTGCAGCTGTTGTTATGGTGGAAGACAGCAGCTGTTCCCTTGATCATAGAAACAAGATCAGATCCCTAAACATCTAGCACATTAGGGGAGTTCTGATTTAACAGTATCAGGTCCTAGGACAGAAAGATAACTGTCCTTAAAAGAAACATCAGACATGTTTATGATTGTACCCATGCCCATAGTATCTATTTTAAGTAGGCAGAATTTAATTTTCTACACTGGAAAGGCCAGGTCACTGGGCTTTGGGCCCTACTACTGAAATAAATAAGCTTTTGTTATGTGGGTTTATTTATTTATTTAACACATTTGAAGTTTGATGGCTGGTCTATAAGGAGACTCAGGTGTGCCACAAGCCAGGGTATGTACAGTGTACTGGTCTGCTATACACTAAGTTGCAGTGTGGACTCTGCTACCATGTACAAAGTTTTGTAATGAGTGGTAGCAAGGTCCACATGGTCACTTGGTGCACTGTACCTTCTGACCTTAAAGTCTATGAGTCTAAGTTGCTGTGGGGGAGGTTTAGGTTGGATATTAGGAAAAACTTTTTCACTAGGAGGGTGGTGAAGCACTGGAATGGGTTACCTAGGGAGGTGGTGGAATCTCCTTCCTTAGAGGTTTTTAAGGTCAGGCTTGACAAAGCCCTGGCTGGGATGATTTAGTTGGGAATTGGTCCTGCTTTGATCAGGGGGTTGGACTAGATGACCTCCTGAGGTCCCTTCCAACCCTGATATTCTATGAAATATTTGAAAATGTAGAAAGACATCCAAAATATTAAATACATTTCAATTGGTATTGTTTAACAGTGCAATTAATCAGATTAATTGTGTGAGTTAACTGCAATTAATCAACAGCCCTAGTTGAACCATCTGTTTTTGCTGCCTAACCAGCGCAGAGTAAAGCGGAAGAATGACTTCTCGTGTCTTGTTTACCACACACCTGTTAATGCATCCCAGAATCATGTTTGCTTTTTTTGCAACAGTATCACACTGTTGACTCATATTAAGCTTGTGGTCCACTACGACCCCTAGATCTCTTTCTGCCATACTCCTTCCTAGACAGTCTCTTCCCATTCTGTATGTGTGAAACTGATTGTTCCTTCCTAAGTGGAGCACTTTGCATTTATCTTTATTGAACTTCATCCTGTTTACCTCAGACCATTTCTCCAACTTGTCCAGATCATTTTGAATTTTGAATTATGCAACTGGCTTGCCTTAGAAAAATCTTTGTAAGTGAGAAATCATTGAAATAATCGCAGAATGGTGTTTGATTACCAAAGATTTCCCTATCATGGAAATTGCTGGTAAGTGCTAACTGTTTCAATGTAGCACTTTTGAAAGTCAAAGTGACTTTAGCACATTCTGGTGAAAGTCAGTTGGACTCCTACTCAAGTGACAGGTATGGTCTCCTTGTTAAGACAATGACAGCTACTCCACACACTGACTTAGAAGCTTCTGAAAATCCTACCTACTAGTGATGGCTGTTGAGATGTGCTGTTAGTTTTGAAAAGTTACACACCAGGCAATAGCCTCAGCAACAGTAAATCACTGTAGCTCTGCTGAAGGCAGTGGAGTTATGCTGATTCACACTAGCTCCTTTGATTAGATATTTCTGTCATCTCACCAGACCCTGGAGTAAGTACAACAAGCAGAAATAGGGAAACATACTTTTAAGGATTCCCGCCCCCGCCCCCATCTTCCTGGCTACCGTGGAGCTTTTTGGGTAGTAAATCAGAGTTCTGAATTTCAATATGAAGAAGAGTAGGCCTGCTGTTGCATCACTGTAGGCGATGGGAGCTTTGCAGTTGTCTGCAGTTTTGAATGTGCTAATCTATTTCCTCACAGATGTCACTGAGTGCCAAGGGGTGTATCCATAGCCAGGATTTGCTCCCATGTGTTAATTTTTACCTTAATGGATTCTTGTAACTAAAAGCAGCATAGTATTTTCAACTCTACTAAAGTACTGTACTGTCTGCATGTTGGCAATATCTGCTTAGTTCATTAATCCACTGTAGTCCATAAAACAAATCAGCTATGTAAATCCTATCCTGCATTCAAATGCCCTTTAGCACACTGAGGCCACAGTCCTGTGGCATCCAGGAACGGATTGTACTATTCTACTACTACTGAAATAATAACCAAAACTTTTCTTATAAAGGTTCTAAATCAGGGATAGTCAATAGATGGACCACAGGCCAAATCTGGACTGCCAGATGCTTTTGAACAGACCCCAAAATCTTTTTATTTACTTACTATTTTCTCTGGATCCTGGACTTTGCCTATACGTTAATGAAGAAATGTGGACCTTGACAAAAATAGACTACCCCTGTTCTAAACTGTTCCAGTAACAACTCCCTCTCCCTCATTTTTCTCAATGTTTGCATGTCTGCATTCCCACTAGAACTGGAAGTGCTGAAATATCACAATAAAGGCTGTAGTCAAAGGATGAAATCCAGCTGTGTGCAGAGAATGCAGGAAAGGACCTCTGAGATACTTAATTCCCACATTAAGGGATGCACAGGACTTTCAACACTAAGGTGAATTTCATGCAGAGTTTCCTGCTGGGGCTAGAAGTTAACTTGCTTGAAATCTTCTAAGAAAGCCTGTTGCAAGATTTCTATCCCAGTTTTGTAGGAGAGAGAGGTTTCAATAGGTCAGATGGGCAGCTTAAATCTTTTCGATGCTCTGAACTGAACTTGCAGTGAACTTTAAGTTTCACTCATCAATTTTTAATTGTAGCTTAAAAAAAAAAAGTCCAGCTATTGAAGTGAAATGAAAAGAATGAACTGAATGGTTTAGTAGTTGTGATGCGTGCATTGAACTGTGATCTCTTTGCACTGCAGGAAAGAAAATATATTCAGCAAAAACCAGGTTTGTAAACTGAATTGTGTCCTTTGCTTTGTCATCAAACCAATTCCCTATAATCCTGTTATATATTTACAAATAAAAAGTGCCTCGCTGTCTATCTGCATTTCTAATGTTTCCCTCACTGTATTAGCAATGAAGGAGATAGTCACTTACCATTGTCATTGCCTTGCTTAATTTCCTCAGCAGTCCGATCTATTAAAACATATAATGACCAAACAACGCAGGTAATAGCAATAATATGGAATGTAACTGAACAGACTATCTTCCTCCTTTCACTTGTTGTCATCTGTAGTTTCTCCCACTGTAATCAGAAAAGAATTAGAAATTAAGTGGGCTTGTAAAGAAAGCCTCCTTGTTATTCTGGTTGTTCCTGTCTGAAACAAGAAGAAAGAAGGGTTAATTACAAAATATTTTTCTTATAACATACGTCCCTAAGATAGCATTGTAAGCATCACAAACTTACCTGATGCAGTACATACAAATCTATATCAATTCATAAGAATGTAAGATCCTGTGGAAGGAGTCTCACCTCTGATATATTACCACCTGCCTATGAGTTATGCCTAATCTTGTCTTTCTGCAGCAATAGCAGATTAACAATGATAGGGAAGTCAAAAAGTGAATATTAGTTCTAACTGCAACAAGTACCCCAAACCTGGAGCTATGAAAAAAAATTCACATCTTCCAGAACTCCAAATGTTCTTGGCTGCTTAAAAACCTGTCACTTAATCCTGGGTTAGACTCTGGATAGATTTCATACAATAGGCCAAAGTCTCTTTTCAGTTGCACCCATGCAATTCAGCTGACTTCAAACTCTGTCTTTTTCTTTTATTAATACTGTGTAGATTTTTTTTTTGTTTTTACCACAGTTCCTGTTAATCGAAACGAATGCTACTAAAAAAAACCATGCTTTTTAAACAAAAGGATGGAGCATTTAAAAACAAATTGCCTCTGACTTTGATGAATACTTTTGAAATCCACAGACACCACCCTCACAGATGAAAACAACGAGGAGTCCTTGTGGTACCAACAGACGTATTTGGACATAAGCTTTCATGGGCTAAAACCCACTTCATCAGATGCATAGAGTGAAAAATACAGTAGCAGTGTGTGTGAATTTATATATATCACATGAAAAGATGAAGTGGGTTTTAGCCCATGAAAGCTTACGCCCAAATAAACTTGTTAGTCTCTAAGGTGCCACTAGGACTCCTCGTTATTTTTGCTATACAGACTAACATCACTACCACTCTGAAACCTGTCACCTTCATGATTAGTAGTAAAGGAGGTGGAAAACATAGTACAACAGCGCCACCTTTCTGATGGTCATACTACTACATGACTGAACTGTAGAGATAAGGAGACTTTTCTAGTTGTAGCTCTTTCACATAAAGTATCTAAGCAATGGCACAAAGCAGAGGGTAAATTCAGCTGCCAATATGTGCACAACTTGGGAAGCACGAGGTAGAACTGAAGTGCAAAATAAATGAGCAGGAAAGGAAATTTAAAGACTCAATTTTTCTCTGACAGACACATGCTCGCTCTCTCCTGCTCATGCAAGAAGACAATTGATACACCAGTAATAGTTCCTATTTAACCCCATGTTGGGACTGGCACACAATTTTTATGGTCATGTTGGTGTCCTCTGCAGAACAGTGATTCCTATATGATGCTACAACTTCAGTAAAAGTGTCAAAAGTACCACTTTCCAAGTGAAGCAATTCTAAATGTGGAAACAGTTATGATTCTGGGGAAGGTGCTATGTATAGGCACAGTGTAAATCTAGGCCTTTGGGGCTGAAGGCTAGGGTGTTAGTGGGTAGGTGAAAGGATGTTACGAAAGCATTCCTCTTAAGGCTTCATATCATAGTTTTACAAGTCAGTGATCTCAGTGGGTTGATGTAACAAAACAGTTATAACCATTAAAAACAGAATACTCTGGAGATAATGAGGTGGAAGAAAAGTCAGGATGGTGTGAGGTACAGGAAAGAGAAGGAACCTAGACTCTTACATTACAGAGAGAAAATGAAATAGCCATGGTTTATATTGGTTAAAAATAACAGGTGTTAAAACAGCCAGAGCCAACCTTAAAGAATTGATTTAATATAGAAAACAGTTTCTTTCCCTATTTTCTGTCTGCGTTTTGTTCTAGATTATTTAAACTAACAATCTAGACTAATAGTGTCTGTTAACAGCCATCAAGTTCAAAGGCATTGGGTCTCCTCCCCAGTTAACCTGGTTCCATGCTGTTAATCACTACTTCGTAATCCCATATCAGATATCTAGTTCAACTAGAAATGGTAGAAGAAAACAGGTGAGGAGTTTTGCCAATATACCACTTTATTTTTAGTCAAAATTCAAAATTTTCATGAAAATCTCAATGTTAAAATGTTTGACTAATTCTAATAGCCACCAAGTTATTGGATTAATATCTTCATAATCTTTCCTGCATTAACCTCAGCTCATTCACTCTTTGCAATGAGAATCTGTATATGGAACATTTTATTGCTAAGGCAGAAAGGCCACATTTTGAAATTGTTTCTCCCTGACTAGCATGTTGGCAATTAACTGGTTATGAAACATTAGAATGTTACAGAAAGTGTGTAACATACTAACTTAATATATGACTCACTCAGGTTCATATTCTCTAGTCCTTGAATAATTCTTGTGGCTCTTCTCTGTATCCTCTCCAATTTTTCCCTACATGTATTTAAAGTGTGAACATTAGAACTGGACACTATTCCAGTAACAGTCTCACCAGGGCCATATACAGAGGTAAAACCACCCCCCATGACTATCCTACATTCCTCATTTTATGCACGTTCTCATGCAACTTCATGTTCAACCTAATAGTAATATACAAATTTACACTTATGAACAGATGAATCCACCAACCCAGAGTTTATTATTCCTTGATTCTGTTTAGTTCTGAAAGCTTACGGCAACTTTAATCCAGAATGCTGTTTTAGACTGTCTAAATAGTATACGGCTTTATGTGAAATGTTGATTGATGCCTGTAGAGGGTTCTGCAGTGATAGTACCTGATTGGTTAAGGTTGGAAAATGTCACTGCCTCAATGCTGTAGCACAGTTTCAGATGACTACTTTTACACACAGTTGGTAATCCTATAAATGGTGTGCTGAACCAAACAGTTTTCAGTCTTTCATAGCAATCTACCTACAATCAGACTCCCACAATTCACTTTGAGTTGGTGCACTTCTTGACGTGCAGATAAAATAGTCAATGTGCAAGAGATTCAGGGATTATTTTCAAATTAATAGTTACAGCAGGTGGTCTAGACGAATTTTCCAGGCATGTATGCTTGTTTCACTGCTGCTGCCATAGACTCCTCTCTGAGGTCTCTGGAGCATTCACTATTCAAGGCCTTGGGATGGCTGGTTTCATTACAGTTGTTCGTATTAAATCTTGCAGTCTTACATAATACTTTGGAATTGCTGAAAGATCTCACAAGTGATGTGAAATGAAACAAAGCTATCAGTCTGCTTGCCAGGTACATGTCAAGCATTTAGTCTTTTCAATTTTTCCTGAGACTATCACCTGCATTCAGTGATATTGAGGATAGAAGCTTCTATGAGATTATTTGTTCAGAGGCAATAACAAGAAAAAATGTGCTCAGTTCTTTGTGTCTTGCAGATAATTTAGATAGTATACAACAGTATTCAGTTTTCAGGATATATAGAATGTAGCATTATCATCACAACTCACAGTACTAGACCTGGAGACTTTTCGTCATGAAAATTCCATTCAAGCCTTTCCACTAAGGCTTGCATTTCTGAGGAAAACGCAGTCTTCAATTGTTTGGATTTCAGAAAAGGGAAAGGGGCAAAAGGATTCCACCTCAGTTTAAATCGCTGATGTTGACTTTGAATGCTTTACCTGGGATAAGTGCGGAATATAAGAGGATTCAGTTGGTTTGCCTATAGAGAAGTTTGTTCTGTCATCTCATTTTCTCTCGTGGAGCACATTTTGCCCTACTGGTAGCAGTATTTCATGATATATTTCGTTTGCAATCAGTAGTCACTAGTCTCATTTCAGTAGTGTAGCTATCTTGTTCTCTACTAAGGCCTTCTAAACTCTGAGAGGGCTGATCCACCAACAGTCTTAATAAAACTGAGATAGAGGACAAAAGCTGCTTGAAAACTTTGTCAGTGTTTTTTCCAGTAGAGAAATGTCTTTATGGTGAAACAGAAATGTTTGTGAAAGCTTCAGTTTGTCAAATTTTTGAAAAGCTTAAAACTGAACATATTTTGGTCTCTGAAAATGTTTTAGCTTCACATTTTTCCTCACTTTATCTCCCTTTTTCCTTTCCCTCCAGTAGAAAAGGTGGGGGGGTGGAGAATGGGGAAGCCTTCCCCGTTTTTCACCCACTGGAAAATACTTAACTTTTTGGCCCAGCTCTCTAGTGCTCTTTTAGCCAGAGGTCTAACAATCCAGCCAGTCTCACCAATAGGTACTGTTTACATGCTGAGGTCTGTATATTTTTGTTTAAATTTTGGACAGGATTTGATGATCAGCTCAGACATCTGAAGACTCTTAGCCCCTTAAAATCTAATCATTGTCACTAGTAAACTAGCAAAAGTATTGGGGGAGAGAAGGGGACATCACAAAACATCTAAAGGACCAAAAAAAAAAAAAAGGCATGATGGGTTAATAAAGAACACATCTTACCAGGCAAATTTAGCTGCTTTTTGATTGTTGACAGAATTAAAATATTAGTAGGTGAAGGGGGAAATGGCAGAGATAATTGGCTAGAGCATCAGCTGAGAATGAGGAGCACTAAGTCACTTCTGTGCCTCCACTCTAGTACTGAGGAGGTTCTGCCTTAGCCTTGTCTAATCTGAAGGATGCTCTCCCCTCCACCAGCTGCCAACAGCACCAATGAACTACTATGATAGCTGGGACATACACTTTATCTCGGCTGCAGAAAGGATAGTGTTACTATGGTGGCTGTCCACCACCTGCGGATAGTGGGATGATCTACTTGTGGCCAGATAAGCCAGTATCAGGGCTGCTTTGTGCTCACTGTGCTGTGTAAAGTTGCCCTGAGGCAGGAGAAGACTTGGTCTAATATATTACGAATTTAGTAAAGCATTTGATTCAATGTCCCAAACATTTTACTCCCAGTATTAATACAAAATGGATTAAAAACTTCCTGAAGACCTATAAACAAATAATAAAGATAAACTGTAATATATTGAATTGTGAGAAGGATTATAGCCCATCTCATTTAACTTCTTCATTAATGATCTGGAAATGGGTGTTCACTCACCTCTCATGAGCACCTCCTGTCCGTTAGGTGCGAACCTGCATTCATTCTCTCTGTCTCTCTGCTCCCAGCACCCCCTGTTGTCTGTTAATCTCTCCAGGCAGCCCTCTGGCCAAGTCACACACAGTATAAATACATGAAGGAACCTTTTCCAGGCTAAAAGGTCCAACCATGGTTGGCCCTGTCCAGGGTCTTCAGCCCCATCTCTAAGCCTGTTTAAATCCTAGCCCCCTTCTTGGGCATTTAGTACTGAATCTTATCACCTTCTTGGGGCTTAGATCACTTCCTCAGTGGCAGGATCTGGGCCCACCTACCCACTACTCTGAGACCCAATGCAGGGACCCTACAAATAGCAGCCATGTGCTGCTTTCTTTAGCTAAATTAGCCCCCATCATATTGTATGTACAGTTGGGGTTATTTTTTCCAATGTGCATTACTTTATATTTATCCACATTAAATTTCATGTGTCATTTTGTTGCCCAATCACTTAGTTTTGTGAGATCTTTTTGAAGTTACTCACAGTTTGCTTTGGTCTGAACTATCTTGAGCAGTTTAGTATCATTGCAAATTTTGCCACCTCACTGTTTACCCCTTTCTCCAGGTCATTTATGAATAAGTTGAATAGCATTGGTCCTAGGACTGACCCTTGGGGAACTCCACTAGTTACCCCTCTCCATTCTGAGAATTTACCATTTATTCCTACCCTTTGTTCCCTGTCTTTTAACCAGTTCTCAATCCATGAAAGGATCTTCCCTCTTATCCCATGACAACTTAATTTACGTAAGAGCCTTTGGTGAAGGACCTTGTCAAAGGCTTTTTGGAAATCTAAGTACACTATGTCCACTCGATCCCCCTTGTCCACATGTTTGTTGACCCCTTCAAATAACTCTGATTAGTAAGACACGATTTCTCTTTACAGAAACTATGTTGACTTTTGCCCAACAATTTATGATCTTCTATGTGTCTGACAATTTTATTCTTTACTATTGTTTCAACAAATTTGCCCAGTAGTGACGTTAGACTTACCAGTCTGTAATTGCCGGGATCACCTCTAGAGCCCTTTTAAAATATTGGTGTTGCATTAGCTAACTTCCTGTCACTGGGTACAGAAGCTGATTTAAAAGGACAGGTTACAAACCATAGTTCCACAATTTCACATTTGAGTTCTTTCAGAACTCTTGGGTGAATGCCATCTGGTCCCAGTGACTTGCTACTGTTAAATTTATCAATTAATTCCAAAACCTCCTCTAATGACGCTTCAATCTGTGACAATTCCTCAGTTTTGTCACCTACAAAGGATGGCTCAGGTTTGGGAATCTCCCTAACATCCTCAGCCGTGAAGACTGAAGCAAATAATTCATTTAGTTTCTCCGCAATGACTTTATTGTCTTCAAGTGCTTCTTTTGTATCTTGAGTGTCCAGGGGTCCCACTGGTTGTTTAGCAGGCTTCCTGCTTCTGATGTACTTAAAAAACATTTTTATTACCTTTTGAGTTTTTGGCTAGCTATTCTTCAAACTCCCTTTTGGCTTCCAGCAATTAGGTAACCCAGAAAGACCAGTGATCCTGATTAAACCATAAACACACAGACTCCCAACAAATTCCAGAGCCTACTAAAGATAACAACACCCAACCCACAGGACGTGTACCATTCTACAATGAATAGAATCATAAGGTTGGAAGGGACCTCAGGAGGTCATCTAGTCCAACCCCCTGCTCAAAGCAGGGTCAATCCCCAACTAAATCCCCAAATGGTCCCCTCAAGGATTGAACTCACAACCCTGGGTTTAGCAGGCCAATTCTCAAACCACTGAGCACCATTGATACCCTAGCCCACCAGTGGCCCTATCCTCCCCATTACCCACACAGATCTCTTTGGTTTTCTGGCCTGCACTGGATGAAGAGAGGGATGGAAACTCAAGCACCAATGGTGGAAAAGAAAGGATAATTCAGACAGGATGAAACATGACAAATTCCTGAATGCCTCTGCTGAGTCTATATTACAGGCCAAGAGAACCTTCTTGTCAGCTACCATTCAGGCTGCCAAATCCCACTCCAAAAAACTATCCAGGATGGTACATGGCTTTATCAATCCTGGGTGCCTACCACCTGCATTAGAGCTGAGTATCAAGTGCTGCAAAGAACTATCATTCTACTTCCCTGAAAAGATCACATAGGTTTGGAAAGCCTTCTCTAACAGCATGAATTTCAAATTGGGTTCAAGGTCTCGATCTCTATCTTCAAAACACATCATCATGGGCTGGGCCTAGGATACCTAAAGCACGATTTAAATCTTCAGAACAAAGATCACAGTCAACGACTATGCTCCTCTGACATGATGGAAAACTCTGAACAACAACAATAAAGTTTGTGTGGAAAACAGAACCCTTTCCAGGGATGATCTGAGACTGTAGAATGAACTCCCCCAAGCGTTGACTATCACATACCTCATTATTTTCCACACCAAGTACAAGGCACATTGCTTTGATCTTGTCTGTTCTCATATAAACACACAGCAAAAGTTACATTTAACAATAGCAAAAACCCACCACCCTACCAAAACAAGACACTCCACTACACACACTTCTCTCTGTGGGGAGAGGGCAAGAACAAACAAGGGAAAGATGTGTAGTCACATTGCTTCTTTCACTACTGGCAGGCACGCAGATACTAGTGTGATGAGCAAGGTATAAAAACCTGTAGGGAACAGAACTTTTAATAGTGAAGAAAACTCCACAGATTTTGTTTAATTTCGTAATAGCATCTAGTAGCCTCAACCAGGTCAGAGCCCCATTGTGCTTGGCACTGTGTAAAAATAGAATAAATGATCATCCCTGTCCCAAAGAGCTTACAATATAACACTTACCAACAAACAGAACTTCCTTTAACACTGGGCTTTCATTTATAACACTTAGGAAATTAGTCTTTTCTCAAAGTTAAACTAAGTATGTAATGTTGTTGATGCCTGAAGCACAAAAGACTTTTGAATCTAACTAGGGAGGCATAAGGGGGCAGGAAGCGGGCAAGCAGTGAGACCTTGAGGAAGGGAATGAGGAAGCAGTCAGCCAAAGAGACTAAAAGGGATAAAAGTGAGGGGCTCCCTTCAAAGTCAAGCTCAAGCTAGGAGCAGAATTTGGCCTAAGAGGGGGTGCTGTAATGAGGCTAGTGGAGTAAAAGAGACAGCAGCAGGAAGGAGGACAGGCCAGAGAAACAGCAAGAGAAGTCTAAATGGGAATGAGGGGAGGGATTGGGGAAGGTATATTATATAAAACAAAACAAAAAATTGCACCCATGAGTGTCAACATGGGTGGTAAATGGTAGGTGCACCAGTTTCAGTCTTGGTGAGATGTTTATACTGTGATTTCACGGTGCTGTATAAGAGCTTGGCTACGCTTGGAAGTTAGAACGCATTAAAGCAGTCCCGAGCGCCATAACTCCTGAGGTGTCCATACTGGCAAGGCATGTGGAGTGCCTGGACTCTGCAGCTGGAGCACTCCTGGTAATCCACCTCCATGAGAAACATAAAGCTTGCTGCATCCCAACTGAAATGCCCGGGTGTCAATGTGGACGAGGTGCTGCATTACTGCACTGTGATTGGCCTCCAGAAATGTCCCATAATCCCATGAAGTCAAGTGGCCACTTTTCGCATTGTTTTGAAATCGGCTGCAGGCGTGCAGCTATCCCCTTTCAAAGCTCTGTTTCTGACAGCCAGCATGCTTATCTGCTCCGGGACAAAGCAAACCGTTAGTGTGGAATGCTGCTGTTGTGTGTGTGTGTGGGGGGGCTGCTGTTGTCTGAACTTACAAGACAGCATGCTGACACACTCTCTGCCCCCCCCAAAACACACTGTCTCCCCCTCCACATACATAAAAAAACGCTCCCTGTTGCACTCAGCCCCCACCCCCCTTGAAAAGCTCGTAGCAGCCATTTGCACACTGGAATAGCCACCACAATGCCTTGCTCTTTGTGGCATTTCAAGAGCTGCTAATATGGCCATGCCAGTGCGCTTGCAGCTGACAGTGTAAACACATGGCAGCTTTTCCCTGCTGCGGTCTCCGAAGGCTGGTTTAACTCCCAGTGCTCTACAACTGCAAGTGTAGTTGTGCCCTAAGAAGATAGTAAGCTCTTCAGGGCAGAGATCTATAAGACAACAGAGTGAGTGAAGAGATAATGGAAGAATGTGGGGAAAGAATGAGGGGTAAAGCAAATAAATACTGTGGTTCTAATTCAGTCCCGCCAGAACTCCAGTAAAGTCACTGGAGATATACTTGTTTGTACCAAAGACGCTTTGTGTCTTGTGGAATTTTGTGTTATAAGCTTCATAGGCATCTCTCAATTCTCTCTCTCCTTTTCATTTTGAGCAAAGAGGGTCAAGCGGAGGTGAGTGATGGAAGGCTAACCAAAATAGGTCATTTTAACAACCAGAATATTACATTTGTACTGTGAAAGACAAGATGGGTGTGGTAATAACTTTTATTGGACCAGCTTCTACTGGTGAGAGACAAGCTTTTGAGCTACACAGAGCTCTTCTTCAGTCTGGGAAAGGTATTCAGAATGTCACAGCTAAATACAAGGTCAAACCGATAGTTTAGCATAAGTAGTTAGCACACTCTAAAGGACCATTCAAGATAGAGTGGCCTGTAGTCATAGGACAAAATGGGGGCAGGGAGGGGGTGTTTAGTGGGTTACAGAGTGTTGTAATGAGCCATAAATCCAGTGTCTTTATTAAGACAACGCTTAATTTGTGTCAGGGCTGAGCCCCAGCACCTCTGGACTTGCCACGTAGTTATGAAAGTTAAAAAATTGCTGGAGCCCTTGCATCTCCTTCATTACAAATTAAGCACTGATTAATACCATGGATTTTTAGTGACTAGCTAAGTTATGAATTCAAGCTCCAACACTTGTCTTTTGAAAGTGTTGTGCAGGTTAGTAACCACTAGAGAGTGCTATAAGACTGTGTACTGAGTTCAGGAAGTTCCTAATACAATGTATTGTGATGAGAATTCAAAGGCACAAAGAAATGAAAGCAAGATTTTGTATCTTCACTCAAAAATAAAATCAGCTATTAAAAAGTGTATTGGACTAAATACAGAAGTAGAAACAATGTGCACTGTAGATTTTATGAACACATCTCAAAACCTTTCAAAAAGAAATTGAACATTTTGTTACTAACTCATGCCATAGAAAGTTTGTAATAATCTTAGTTAACAGTATACATTGCTCCTCATTCAAGCTTTTTGCTTCCTCTGTGTTATAAAGACATGATCTTCCTCCAAAAACTAAAAGCTGTTACCAAAGTTCATAATCATTTTTTTTCTAATTACAAACGAAATCATCATGAGTCATCACAGAAATATGAATCTAAACAGTTCACCAACATTCAGTGAGGAAAGGGTATCTAAATAAGACTATGATAGCCAGTGTAGTTAACCAGTTCCTTACCCCTGCTGGGTAATCTACAGGAAATCCATAGTACTTGAGGGGGCTGGCTATAGGTCAAAATGAAGCAGGATCAAAACTGCCTCTTTTTATGCCTTTTTGAGGCGACACTGGTTAACCAAAATCACTATGCTGGTTTTATTCAAGCAATTACTCAAAGACAGGTTTTCTGAAGTATCCAGGGAGGCAGTCCCATTTTTTAGAGATTGCTTACTTAAGACATTTTCGGTCAAATTTTCAAAGGGGCCTTAACTCAGTCTGTAGAAGTATGCCTGCAATTCAAATTCCCGCACACAATACTTAGGTAAACAGCATTTATGCAAACCACTTCCAGGATGGAAACAGAAGTCTCTCCAAACAGGCTGCACCCTTAGGATTATAGTTGCCATTGGCTCACATGTCCCCATTCCCCTGCAACAGAATCACAGACACTGTTCAGAGAGCCACACATCCCTGATCTAGCCTATCCTGTACCTCAAGCATTAGCCATAGTATGGCAGATAGAGCCCTGAAAGGGCATATTTCTGCAGCATGCTAAAGGTGCAGTTCTCTGCATCCTTCCACCCCCTCCCTGCCGTCAGGGTTTCCCACAACCTTCACTTGGGCCAAAAGACTTGGCCCACAATAATTTATTCCCACAATTTTGTATTTAGCTACCCATATTTGTAAATTAATATACTATTTACATACACAAAGGTCTCTCTTTTGCAAGGGGCAAATGACTGTACATACAAAATTGAAGTTACAAGTTAGGCTGCTTTGGGGAAAGGTGTCTCTCGTTTGAATGCTTGGAGCAGGAGGAAACTAACCTTGTACTTTGTAACAAACTTCAAAAGAAAAGAAGATAAAAAAGATCTCAGAACACAAGAAATTCAGATATCGCCAGCAAAGAAGTGCTAGTGGCTCAAAGTCCAGGTCAGTCAGTGTCCTGAGTATGTCATAGCAGCCACTCAGAGGGCTGTGCCACTTCAGAGGCAGCTCAGAGACTGACTGAAGTAGAGAAAGATGTCTGATCTTGCTGAAAAAGGGCTTCTGTAGAATTCATTAATTGTAACTATTGTATCTTTTTCTGGATCTTCGTTTTCTAGGATTGGTTAGAGTAGCCCTGGAAAGGGAAATTCTATAGTTATCGAGCATTAAATCTTTTTTGTTCAATGTGTTTTCCTGTTGCATCAATCCTTCTTGCTATATATAATTCTGCAAATAAACATGATAGGTAACAGAATACAAGAAGCAGCGCCCACACCTGAATGGAGCTTCTTCTGTTCACATCTAGAGATAAGGGTATTTTATTACATAGTTTCTGTTCTTTTTTCAAGAAGGTAAATAAGTGGCGAGGGGGGAGAGACTGTGTCCTTCCTACTCCCACCCAATAATCTCTGCAAAAGGGAATCTGAAATGATGATTTTATGACAGCATGTAAAATGTGCTAATTCAAACAGAGAGAAGTATGGCTCCTTCCCCAAAAGAAGCCTAATATGATTAACAGATCTTGGATGATCTTTTGGAACAGATAGGGCAAACGACCATAAGGACTTTAGCAAGTATATGATGCAGTGAACTGAGCACTCAAGATATTTCAGTGTGATCTGAGTATAAAACTTGGGGGCATTTATTTTCTATGTTTTTGGTCAGTTGTCAAAGTGCTAATTGTCTCTGACTCCACAGTAAACCACTCATTACTATTGAATTACCAGCTGGAGGAAAGAATCTGAGACTGTTTTCAGAAATGGAATGGGTTCACTAGGCAATCTGTGTTGGGAGGAAGGAGAAAGACAAACTAATACTAATAAAAGACAATAGGGGTTCCACAAAGGGAGAGCAGAAAAGCTTTGAAGAGATCAGAATTGTGGATCAGAGAGGAGAGTTTAGCCTTTGTAGTATAAGAAGCAAAGCAAAAGAGGCACTAGGGGTTAGATCTGTAGCAAGGAACCACCTTATACCCTAATGCAGCACAAAATACCCTGCTGTACATCACAGCATAGTGAGGGATCTCTGGCACCTCCCCTTAGGATAGTGCAGCGTTTGCGATGTCTACTGGGTGGGCAGAATAAGGAACAGGACCATGACCTTCCCTTTGAAATAAGCAGCACCCCAGAGGCACCAGAAGAGAGCAGTTCCTGTGCTCAATAAAGCATAGGGAGTATATTTGTGCCTGGTTGCTGTACGAAGGTGTTAGGCACATACAGAAAGACATGGTTCACAGAATGTATAATCTAAGACCTGGTCTACACACAGATTTGCAACAGTTAGGCTGTGTCTACACTGCCACTTTCAGCACTAAAACTTTAGTCGTTCAGGGGTGTGAAAAAACACACTCCGGACTGACAAAAGTTTTAGCGCTGAAATGTGCCAATATCAACAGCACTTTATTGCTGGGAGCAACTACCACCACTCATTCAGGGTATTTTTTTTTTTTTTTTAATCGCCAGGAGAGCTCTTATGCGGTGATAAAGCTCATCTACACTGCCCACATCACAGCGCCGCCACGGCCTTGCTGTAATGTGGGCAGTATAGACATACTCTTAGTTAAGCTGATACAAACACCTTTGTAGGCACTCATTTCATTAAAGAGTAACTTATTTCACTGTTCCTCATCAACATAACCTAAAATATACCCATTTAAACTGAAATCAGTGTTTACACAGACTTGCACCTGTTTAAAGAAATTTTAAAATTGCACATTTTAAATTGGTGCAACTTTGCTGGTAGAAAAGCCCTACGATTCTATAGCTTCTGCAGTAATGGTCGCATAGCTTATTGAAGAACTATGTTATTAAAATACCTGACTTTGCTAAATAGCTTAGTAATGAGATTTTTTTTCTGCACAGAATTCATAATGCAGCTTTTTCAAAATAAAGAGCAATACATTTCTCTTTAAAAATGACATCGAATTGAAAGAGTTATCCTTGGTTGGTACAATCAGTGCACGCTACTTGGTAAGCTTATGAATTTGTAACTTTGTATGTCATCAATTAGTAGGCCCTTAAAAAGTGCACAGTAGGGATATTAAGTAATTGGAGCAGATCATCTCTAAAAATGCAAAATGAAGTAGCTGTTTTTGCAATCTGTATCATCATGAATAATCATAATTCACTAACTATTCTCACCCCAGTACCTACATCCTAATCATTCCAGCACAGAATGCAGGAATGTGGAACATTAATATAAGAATGGCCATACTAGGTCAGACCACTGGTCCATCCAGCCCAGTATCCTGTTTCAGAGTGGCCAGCAGCAAATGCTTCAGAGGAATGTGCTAGAAATCCCATGGTGGATAATTATAGCATCCTCTGCCCATAGCAGGACCTTCTTCTTAACCAACATTGGCATCACCTCCCCATCCATTAGGGATATGCTCACGTCACATTATGGTTGTTTATTTAAAAAGCAATATTTAAAGCCTTCTACAATGCATAAACTCTCCTCTCTAAAAAGCCTCTAAGGATCCTCTTCGCATGTTGAAATAGCAGTTAATACAATCTTTGTTCAGTGTGACATTGCATGATCTAGTGGACTGGGCACTGGAGACCTGACGTGGGGCTCCCTCAGAATCTCCCGTTGAAGCTGTTCCACTTTGGATAAATCATGAGCGAATCACTGGGAAGGTGTGGAAGGAAAAAGAACAAAAGAGAGCAAAAGACTAGCTGATGGTTGCAGCACTTGCTTAGGAAGTCAAAGGCCTCCAGTCCCTCTGCTCCAAATAATTTTATAGGCCTCTATCTCCAACAGAGGGGCAGTTTTGAGCACACACCACTTGGCTTAATGTCTCCCATTGACTACCTGAGGGGAAGAGCTGCCTAGCATGCTGGCTTTTGTGAATCCCACTGTAAAGGGCCTATGTCTCCCATGCTCTGTATAAGAAGCTAGGTGTCTAACTCAGGTGTTTTTTTTTAGGCAGGTTAAAGTTAAGCAGGGTGACACTTAGCATTGCCATACTCAAGTTCCTTTGTGAACCTAGCCCCATGTGACCTTCTGCAAGTCACTTCACCTTTCTGTGAATCAGTTTCCCTTCTGACTCTTTATTTGTCTTGTCCACTAAGACTACAAGAAATCTGGAGAATACAGTCTCTCACTATGTGTTTGTACATGCCTAGCACAATGCGTCTCCAGTTGTGGCTGCTTAGTGTTAGAGCAATCCAAAAGACAGTCATAATAGGGGCTGTGCTGCACTGCAGGCCAGTACTGAAGCTACCACTATCAAGTGGAGCTCAGTGCCACCACCGAGAATAGCTTGGATGAAATCCAAGATGGATAAGGCTTTCCTCCAGATCAGTAGGGAGTGATCTTTTCTGACAAACATCTAGAAGATGACCACACCTATCTCATTACAATATCCAGAAAGGATGCACTCTGGCTGCAGAGAAATCCATCATTCATGCAGTCAGAGAGGACAGGCTAAATGTGAATAACCCATACAGGAGTGAAGGGGTATGAAATCTAGCCCTGACCCTCCGCCAAGAACCTTCATTCAAGAGCTGCTGCTACCACCCACTCTTGCTAAACCAGACTCTTGAGCAATCCTTCTGTATATTCCATGGATTTGTTGCTCATATCCCTGGCTCTTCCACAGCCAGCCAATTCCTTTCCCTGTCCACTCTGCCATAAAGAAATTACTGCACATCTTTGTGGTGAGATCCCATATAAGATGTCTCTAAGCATATATCTTTAGGTAAGATGTCTTGCTCCAGCTATCAAAAGGAATAACTTACATTTGTATAGTAGGTCATACTAACGAGGGCTAAAACAACACAAGTCACAATTACATTAGTGCTGGAAAGCCAGGCTCACAACAGTTAATCCAAAATTTTAGCTTCCCAATCAAAGCAATAGGGACTGCTGCATTTTATGGCATATACTGTATGTTAGTAGAATGTTAATGGTATATCTAATGGCATGTATTATGTCTTATTATAGAACGTATCCAGTTTTTTAGCTGTGATACACCATTAAGGCTGAACATGTTGTGAAAGCCACTCTAGAGACAGGAGCAGCCATGAAGGCCCCTTCCTTCACCCCCTAGAACCATGCCAGAGCATGCCTTTCCACTCCATGGCAAGACATCTATCTACTTCTCAACACTAAACAATATGGGCACCATCTACATGGCTGATTATTTTTATGTTGGTATTACTCTTAAATCTATAATGGTGCAGAGAGCATGGAACAAAGCCATTATTAACATGGAGGGGCAATGGGAAAGAGGGAGGATGAGCCACTTGCACGGACAAGAGGAATGAAGGGAAAAGAGGGGATGGAACTAACAAGATGAATGTTTAACATTGTGACCCAAGGACCTCCTGATGCCAGCTGGCAGAGGTGTGCATTAGGGTTACAGGGATCCCCTGAGTCTGGTATTTACATACTAGTTCCTCCAAAGAGTGTTATGTAAAATCTCTACTGAAAGCCTGAGTCACACTGGTCATCACAGTCTTTGTGAAGTGTATGTGCAAATAATACATAAGGAGATGTGTGTGTGTCTCTATAGAAAATAATATTCTTTTAAAGCCTTGAAGATAAAGGCAAATGATGTGCCTCAAGATGGATTGCTGTACTATATAATTTCTTCTTTCAGTTGAGTCTGGTCTTGCAGGTAACTATTGAAAATATCTCCAATTTAATCTACACACTTGACCATTATTAGTCATGGCATCGTAAGATTATGATTTCTGAGCCCAATTTCTACATTAGTATTTCAAACAAAGTAGTTTATGCGATCCTCTAACATAAAAATTCATTTGATACAAATTTGACTGATATTTATAGTTAATCCTTTCCTTATAATCTTGAAAAAACCTAGGTAATCTGTTGCTAAGATTTCTGTTACAGGAAATGTATTTAAAATATATCATCATCTTCAATTACACTGGTTACTTCACAAACTCTAAAAAGTTGATATTCTAATTTTAAATCATATAAATACAATTGAAGCTCTGTATTACTTATTTGGTATCCTCAATGAGACTTTTGAATTATGAACTAAATGTCTATTTCTAAGTGTTTCCAGACTTCTCTGTTTGCAAACTTTTGCAACATGATTCTATTTCTTGCAGACATGGCGGGTTTGACCATATCTTGGACATTGTCTAGGTTTGTGCCTCCTTCCATAACTAGAACATTCTTTCATATGCTCATACGTTTTAACTATAATACTTTCACTCTGTTTTCTTCCCTAGACTTGTTCTTTACTTTTTCTTAAGTCTGTATTCACATCAGTTTGTTTTCTTTCTGAAATATGCGATCATTGTTGATTAAGTTCAGTAGTTTGGCATATTTGCATTTTTTCCCCTCAGATTTATCAGGCTCTTTTAACAGTCTTTTTCTTACATTGATATCTTTTATACCCATCACAATTTGATTTCTGATAATTGACTTTGATTTTGGAAATTACCCATCTGACTTCTCTTAGATCTGTTGAAAATTATTTGAAAGTCTCGTCCTCCATTTGATTTCTTGAGTGAAACTCAAAATCTTTCAAATGTTTCATTTCTTTTTGGTAAACAGTATTCCTCACATTTTTAAAAATTGTTGTCTAATATTAAGCTCGAACAAATTATATAATTAAATTGCTGCAATATTCAAAAAGATTGCCAACATTTTGGACATCTTCTTTATGAGTAGATACTGATGCCCTCACAAATCAAATTCTTGTTTAAACTGTTTCCAATTTTTTTCCTCAACATTTCTTGACATTTTCAGAAATGTGACAACTCTTAATGGATCCATCTTCTTTCATTTAAACTTGTTTTTCACTCCTGAATAACTTTTACTTCAGGATTTTTTAAAATAACTTCTTCCAGTTCTTTTTATCACTTACCCCACTCCTTGTTCTATGTGTTAGAGTACTTGAATAGAAAACACTAGTCTTTCTAATAATTCATTGCTAGTAACTTAACAGCAGTTTTTATTAGACATATAGTTAACATATATACAGAGCATCTTAATACAGGTCAATCTATCTGTCTAACCTAAAACCAGCTGCCTCTTCCTACCGTCAGCTCCCACACCCTGGAGACTCTATTCATTCTCCTAAAGCCACAGTAACTCCACATACTGTTCTTTTGAGAGCAGAGGATCTGGGAATTCTGGGACTGTCTGGTGGATCAGGGGGCTTGGGGCTGGGGACTCTAGGGGCTTGAGGGTTGGAGCATGCCTTTTGCTAATCTGTAAATGGACAGCGTGGATAGGCTGAGAGTGGAGTGCTTGTGTTGCTTGTGAAGGCGGAAGTCAAGGAGTTGACCCCTGGTGAGCACAGACAAAGCTTCCTCACACTAAGGGCAGATGGTAGCGAGGTGCCTCATAACTCTGAGTACCTTTGGGAAGCATCACAAACATCGCCTCAGCTAATCTGTCCGTCTCTCTCTCTTCCTCTGTCTTGTCTAATTAGACTGAAAGCTCCCTGAGGCAAAGACTATGTCTTTATTATGTTCTATAAGTTGCTTAGAGTATTTTGGTTAGCAAGAGACCTCTCATGGATCACCTTCCCCTCTCTATTCACAACACAACTTGGTTCCCCAAATATTTAATTCTGAGACCTGAAACCACCTTGAGAAACGTGTCAAAATTAGAATAGATCAAATAATATTCATTAGATAATTTATTCAAAATTGCTGACATTTTAAATACAATACTAAAAAAAAATAATAATTTCCTATTATTTACTAAGTCCCAGTCAAAATTCATGCATCCAGCCATCATCCTGGTGACTACCAATCTCCTGTGGCTACTGTATAATATTAGTTATTCCTCCTAAAGTCTGGAAAAGATTTGCACCTGAATTTGCTTTGTGTTAAGCAAACATAAGTGGAAAGAATTGCACTTAGTACTAAACTGTGCTAAAAATGTCCTATTCTCTCCAAATCATGCACTCTCCCCACTTTTGTTCCATTTGCCTTAGCATCAGAGTAAAACCACTTTTTAGAGAGAGAGAGAGAGAGAGAGAGAGAGAGAGAGACAGTGAAAACCCCTATGCTCACTTGTTTGTTACAAACAGAACTATAAACTACTTATTTCAGATTTCTCAGAGATCTTATGGTGTAATTTGACTTGAAGGTATTATATTTTCTATCATCAGTATAATCCTGATTATAATTAGATCATGTGCGTAACTCCCCTTCACATCAACATATGTCCCATAATGTGGATTGAGAGAAGTATAGCTTTGCATGTTGGAAGCAACAATACACAGATAAATACACACACAACAACGAAAGGCTACATCCCAAAGAAAGCTCCTAGAGAATCCTGACACAAAAGGGAAGTAACTTCATTAGAAACTTTAATACTCATTCAGGAGGAAGACAGAGTTAAAATCCTCAAATATTCTGAAAAATATATTTAACTGTAGCCAATCATTCTTCCCCTCAGTATCAGCCATACATTCTTCAGACCTCTTTCTAAATACCCTGGAGTGTCACTGTCCATAATTTCATGACTGCATATTAGGAAACCACATACAAATATTTTTCTGGGCATGTCTACAAGGTACCTTAGAGTGCACCAGCAAGGATGTAAATTCTAATGCGATCAGCCTGTTGCACACTAAATGGCCCATGTGGATCCTGCTGGAATGCACTAAAAGTTCCCTAGTGCACATTAGTGTAGTTCTGCTTGAAGTGGGACTACATTAACGTGCACTAGGGAACCTTTAGTTCAGGCATAATTTGATAAGAGTTAGACGAACCTCTAAAAGTTGCTACCCAAATCCCCACCTGCGTCCCTGTTTTTATTTTCATTTTCTGTTCTGTTAGATGCAAACAAAATTGCCCCCAGCGAATACTGCTCCTTCCTGCTCACCCAGTAAATAGTGCAAAGTGATCCTGAAAATAGCAATTTTTCATGAGGTCATTATTTTCTTCCTGAAGAATAAACTAACCTTACTTGGTTGGAGAACCAGAACCCAGTATTTGATAGTCACTTATTCAAATCAATCTGATTCATAAGAAACGTGTTGTTTGGTTTGGGTGACTCTATAGGCCAAAGGTCTGCCAGTCTGACATTTTCTAATGCATTTCAGCTTGATCAGGTCAGTACACTTGACTGTTCAAGTGCAAGTGTAATATATATGTCAGATTCAAAGGCCTGACTTGCCACATCCCAGTGACTGAAAGAAGGGAGGTGCTTTATTTTCTTTAAATTTGACCTTTGCAAAAAATGTGCCAATTTGTCAACAAGTAGCTACTCCTACCTCATTGTTTCTTATACTTTTCTCCATGGAGATGATCCTCTGATCCAATGAAACAAAAACCAGTCTGTGCTGAATAATCCAGGAAAGTCCTTCACAAAAGTACAACCATAACACACAGATGAGGAGTTGAGGCAAGCTTTATGTTCTCAAAGTCCTCTCGCAAAGATCTAATATTGTGCTTTTACTTTTCCCATAGCCAACTTCTGAACATCATGTGGCAGGGGGGTGAGGTACATGTAGAAAATTTTACATCCTTGTAGTGAAAGACTATATTTTTAAACTTAAAAGAAAAATGAGTTCAGTACTGAAAGTTGTAAAATATAGGAAATTAAATATATTATTTTCCCTAATTTAACATAATTTAGACCCAGTGCTGCGAATATAGCAGTTGATTACAAGAGAAGAGCCATGATATATATAGTAAATGAAGTAATTACATTTATTCCACCAATAACAAGCAAAGCAGATCCAGGCAGAGGCTATATATAACCTACTTCTTAGCTAAGGCAGGCCTCCATTCAGAACTACTCATATGATTTGAAAGTTTTGTTTAAATAATCTCGGTAAAGTTTGGATATTTAATTTAGGCATTTATTACATTATTAATCAGTATTAGGCTGGCAAACAGCCCTCTTCCATTAAATCCAATGGCAAAATTCCCATCAGCTTCAAAATGAAGCCCTAAAATCTGAATGTTTCAAGTATTTTTGAAACTCTCTCTAAAAGTCATCAAATAACTAACACCTTCAGATTTGTTTTAAGTCAAGATCGGGGCTGAGAATTGAAAAATTGATGTGTTCAGCTTCTTATGTTTTTAAATTTTCCAGTATGGCTCAGTAAATTTCAAAGACCTATGTTTCATATATCACTATTAGGACATGATTGACTGGACTCTTCACCAAAAAGAATGGGGATAGAAGGTCTAGACTCATTCTGAGTTCCACAGACCACACTACTGAGTAAAGCAGAATTGTAATAATCTCAGCACCTGCTGAAATGCTACATTTCTGTGAGGAACTCAGCTGGGACTCTGGGCTTACCCAGAGCCCCTTTCTTAACTGTGTCATACAAAGAGAGTTTGAAATGTACAAAAGGCATTTTACCTAACCAGATTCAGGTTCATGTTTCTGTGCAGCCGTGGATGACATCACAAATATCTAAAACTGATAAATGTCCTGAATTCCTTACACTTCCATGAGCGTTATTGAGATCAACCAGTGTAGCGGGGGAAATACAGAATTTGGGAATGGCAGATGAGTAAAAGAGGAAATAGCTTTTAATAGTTGATTTTTAAGAAGTGTTATATTCTGATAACCAAAGCTCTGGCTTTTTATTTTAAAATAAGAGCCCAAATCACCATGAACAGCAAAGCGACATTAGAAACAATAAAAGCCATCTTGTATTCTCTTCAAGAAGGCTGTTGCACTGCGATGTCACAGTACAATGTTTTGATGTGATGACATTTTGCTAGCATGCTGATACCTTAGGGATATTTTTGGGTCATGAAAGTTTGGGAGGGTCAGATTCTCAGCTGGTATAAAGCACTGTAAATTGGGACAGGAGCAGCAGAACCTCCACTGAACAGAACAAAAAGAAATATTGGGAGTGGTGGCTAGCCCAGACTATCCACTGTGAAATATTTATGACCTGTTGTTCTTGTTGTGGTACAAGTCATGAGAAGTTGCACCACAAGAACAAGTATATGTGTGATCTGTTTACATACAAATTAGCAGTAGAGCTCAACTGTAATTGCTAAAACATTAGAAGTATAACTGTCTGCACAAAACAGTCCCTTGTATCCTTGAGGCATCACAACTGGACATAAATGCCATAGAATTATTTTAACTTTAGAAGCTTTAATATACACATTCTCCCTTGCGCACAAAGTTGTACACTATAATGACATGATAGCCAATAAAAAAGTAATAGCTTTGTGCCTTTGTGCATGCTGGTGAAGTATCTGACCTCACATATTACAAGAAATGAGTGTGATTTAAGGCTTGCAATGTTTGAGTCTTAGTTTACTGTAGGAAAGAAAACACTGATGCTGGTTGCCTTGACAACACTGTGTAGCAGAAATCAAAAGAAAATGCAGGACCTTCTGCTATGTCAAGGATTGAAACGTATCCACCAAATTAGGTTAAAAGAAAACGAATCCCACAGCAAGTCAATGTTACCGGACCCACACGTTAGCTATCACTTCTTATCATGGATCTTGTTATAAAGATGATAAAGGCTGTGTGGTTTCTACATCACAACTCAGAGTAATAGAAGAAAAAAGCAAGGGATACAGTAGTGACTGCTCAAAAGTTTCTTTTTTTCCTAGGAGATACTGCAGGTCAATTCAGGTTCTGACAGAATCTCTTCGGTTGAGAGGAGTGTTTTGTAATGGACTAGCTTGATTTCACAGCAGGAGCTCACACAGCTCTCTGCAGGGAATATCAGTTTCAGCAGTGAATACCACATGGCATGTTCTTAAATAATGAGCGTAAATAGGAATGATCAAAGTGAAGCTATCTTTTAAACAAAAAGAAATCAACATCTTTCAGCATATTTTGCCTTCATTTCAATTATTATATCACCCAATAAAGATTTATCCTCAAAACATCAAGCCTTGAACTAATCCCTCCAATAAAATACTATTTCTATTATCAGACAGATGCACTTCCTAAAGGTTACTCCTTTTCTGGCTTTGTACTGACCACGCAATTTCAAGGCTCCATCACAAAGAAAATGTTTTTGCTAATGAAACCTAAGTCATGTTCTTCTAACTCTATGTCCCATGTAAAGGGCTGACTTGAAACCATGTGAGAAGAATGTATTATATAGAAAACAAAGATTTGGAGGATAGTTATAATGTCACTTTGATATGCTAGATTCTGCACTGTTTCCTGCCACTATAGAGTCTATGGGTAAGCTGAGACTGAAAATTTTGCCAAGCAAAATTGTTCTAACCCATGAAGGTGAATACAAGGAGTAGTGTGAGAATCTTTCCCTAAGTGTTCATGGAATAGACTCGGTGAGAGAGACTGGATTATTATTAGCGAACACAATATACTGTATAGAAAATCTGTAACAGAGTTTTGCCTTAAGATATCTTGACGGAGCTCATTTGTGACCGGTATTATGGCTTTTTATTCTTGCCTCTATAGAGACAGCAATACTAAGTAGATCTTAATCAGTCGCCAGGCCCTTCCCTAGGACCCAGCAAGCCCTGCTGCAGACAAAGGGTAATAATTTGTTACTTATTACATTAAAACTGAATATCTGCTTTTAACCAATAGTGAATCTCTCTGTTGAATAACTTAATTCTTCACTAACCCGCCTCAACCACTGAGTTACTAATCTACCCCATTGGTGCACTGGGAGGACAGCAGTGACTTTATATTTTTCTTTTGGAGACTCCTGAGTATGAGCTAACCCATTTAAATTAATTTCTTTCTTCTATATATTTTATTATTCTTATTATGGCTGATGTTATGTGGGGAGAGACCTTATCTTCCATCTGCCCCATTATGGGTATCAGTGGGCTACCTAAGGTAATCCCATGGAGTCCTCTAATATATGAAAATCAGTAGCTCAATTGAGAACTATCTAGTAGTAATGCTTGATTTGGTATACAATATCAATGTATAAACAAACACAGGCTGCAAGGCTAGTGAATGCTTGGAAGAGCTACATCGACAATCTCTAATGGATAAACAAAAAAAATCATGTTTGTCTGAATATTAACAGTTCTAGACTTGTATTTAATTTGTTAATATGAGTAATGACAGAATTGTCATTCAATTTAAGAAAACCCAGTTTTGTAAGGAGGAGCATCCTGTAACTTCTATTATCCTTCCAAATAGAAATAAAATGGTGCCTGAATTGTTGCATAAACAAAGTTGATAAATTCATTTTTAATGGTTAATGGTATTTACATGATAATGATTTGTGAAATTACTCTTACTTCCTAAATACAGTAAAAAGCTTTGTTATCCGGCATGTTCAGGGAATGGGGGCTGCTGGTGAGTAAAAAATTCCAATTAACTAAGAGGGAGGGAGCTTGGGTGTAGGAGGGGGCTCAGGGCAGGGGGTTGGGGCACAGGAGGGGGTGCAGGGTGCCGGATCTGGGTGGCAATCACTTGGGGTGGTTCCCCACAAGTGGCAAGCTGTCCCTGCTGCTCCTAGGTGGAGGCGCAGTAAGCAGCAGTGTGCTGCCCTCGCCCTGAGCACTGGCTCCGCAGCTCCCATTGGCTGAGAACTGCAGCCAATAGGACATGCAGGGGCACTGCTGCTAGCAGGGAGTCGCCCCAGATGAGCACCACCTGGATCCAGCACCCTGCACCCCCTCCTGCACCCCAGCCCCTGCCTTGAGCCTCCTCTCACACCCAAACTCCTTCCTAGAGCCCGAGTCCCACACCCCCACCCCACACTCTGAACCCCTCGTGGCCTTTCCTCTGCCTAAGAGCAGCAGGGACATGTCGCCATTTCTGGGGTGCCATGCAGAGCCAGGTAGTGAGCCTGCTGGCCCCACGCCAACCGGACCATAAACCAGACTTTCAATGAAGATCAGAAATGCCAGTTTATAGAGTCTTCTGGCTGGTAAAGTGCCAGGTAACACAGATTTTACTGTAAATGGTTATTTAAAATTTTTCCAAAGTTAAAACAAAACCAGGAGAAAGAAAGTCATATTTGACCCTACAGAATAATCAGTTGGGATAATACATTAAAGGAAAATAGCTCATCAGAGACCAAAACTCTTTAACTAGACAGCAAGATTTAAATATGAAAAGTAATTTGAAATATAATCATAGTGAGAGGCTTTGGGGAAAATCTCCATTTGAAGATGTATCTCTGTGTTATGCACATTTTAATTTGATGCTTTCATCCATTCCATATGGATTATTGTAATATGTTGATTCAGTTTATGTTTTTTACTATGCTTCATGCTTCAAATATTGGATTGAGTATCTCTAAACTGTAGCTGTAACTTTACCAACTATATCTAAGTTTATTTTATAGCGAATGAGGCCTGGAAGAGACTGAAATAGGCAAACGGGTATAAATTGGCATATGGCCTTTGATTTCCACAAGGCTATCAAGTTTGCATCAACTGAGAATCTGGCCCATGGCCCCGTCTGACTCAGACATAATTCTACTGAAAATCTCACAAGGTGAGTGCCAATCTGACATAGGGGGAAATTAATTCCTGACCCCATATATAATGATCAATTAACCTCTGAGCATATGAGCAAGAACCAGCCAGCCAAGCACCTGAGAGAGAGAGAATTTTCCATGCCACTTCAGAGCCCTGGCCCTCCCCATCCTATGTACCATCTCTAGCCATGACCATCCCTCATTCTTCTGAGGAAGGAGATTAAAAGAAACCCAACAGAATACAGTGGGGAAGGGGAGTGGGAGATAAAATCCATTCCTGACCCCTGGAGATGACTAGATGAAACCCCCAAGTATGAGCTTTTAGGACATATGACATAAACCAAAAGTGAACTCCAGCACTGTTGAGCCTTGTCCCCCCCCTTACCACCACAAGCAATCCCATCAGACAGTCACACTCAAATTTGTCCAGCTTTCTCTTAAAACTAAATAATTTTTTTGCCCCTCACAACTCCCATTGGGAGGCTGTTCCAGAATCTCATCCTTCTGATGGTTAGAAATCTTCTTCTAATTGTCAGCCTGAATTTGTTCGTGGCTAGTTTATACCTAGTTTTGCTTGTGCCAGAATTCTCTTTCAACTTTAATAGCTCTTCTCCCTCCCTGCTATTTATCCAACTGATGCAATTATAGAGAGCAACCATATCCCCTCTCAGATGCCTTTTTGCTAGACTAAACAAGCCAAGCTCTTCCAATCTCCTTTCATAAGACAGACCCTTCATTCCCATTATCACCCAAAAAGCTGTTCTCTGCACTGGTTTCATTTTGAATTTGCCTTTCTTGAACACAGGTGATGAAACTGTAAACAGTATTCCAAATCAAGTCTTACCAGTGCCTTGTTCAATGGCATTAATACTGCTTTCTACTGGAAATGACTCATTTGATACATCCTAGGATCGCATTTGCCTTTTTCACAGATGCTTCACATTGGTGGGTCATAGTCATTCTGGAATCAACCCACATAATCAGGTCTCGCTCCTCCTCTGTCGCTTCCAACTGACAAGACCCAGCTCATAGTAGAAATTCTTATTATTAGACCCTAAGTGTTTGACCTTGCACTTTGTACTATTGAATTTCATCCCATTTCTGCCATGGGTGTCTTCAAGGTCACCCAGCTCTTCCTGTATAATATTCTGATCTTCCTCTATACTGATTATGCTTCCCAACTTTGTATCATTAGCAAATTGTATTAGCACACTCCTATTTGTGGCAAGGTAGTGAACCATAATATTGAATAAGATTGGTCCCAAGAATGATCCTTGAGGAATTCCACTAGCAATCTCTGTCTAGTCCAATAATTCACTTTTTAGCACAACCTGTTGCTTCTTCCCCTTTTGCCAGTTCCTTATCCACCTTATAATGCTTGTACTGATCCCCTTCTTTCCTAATTTAACTAATAATTTCCCACATGGTACCATTTCAAATCCTTTACTGAAGTTCAAGTACATAAACATGGGTTTATCACACAATCTTAGACTGTATTGTAAACAACATTAATACAAAATTAAGGGCACATGGAAGTCTGAGGCATAAAACCTCTGAATAAATATGGTATTTCACCAGTCAAGTTAAAACAATGTTCTTTTAATGCCAATCCTGTTTCATAGTATCGTAGAAATAGAAATGTAGATAATCTGTAAATAGGTTCAGTTTTGATCCTTACAAGTCTGGCATTTGAAATGTTCCAAAGATGCTATTATGAAAACAATTATAACGGAACATACTGCAATCAAGAGCCAAACCTCCATAGTCTGGTATCAAACAGGGGTTTGTGAGAATTAGTGGCAAGACTGGTAATAGGATAGTGATGGTGCACTCCATATGATGTTATGAAAATATGCTAATGAGTGAATATAATGTAACTGGAATATGCTTCATGCAAATGGTCTCTTGTAAGGTATCATTACAAAGCTTATAATCTACTGAGTGTGATCATCCTATTTGTATAAATGTATCATTCTTGTATCTGAAACTAGAAATATGAAATCTAACTCTGAGGTCCTATTGTAGTTATGCAAAGTGTAGGCCATTAATGGTGAATTAGAATCTTAATGGTGCCCATCAACTAGGACAATTGACTGAAGATGGTTCTGTTTTACCTGTAAGTCTTCCTATATATGTGTGTGCTGGCAAGTGGGTAATGAAGTCTTACAGTGACATGTGATCACATCACCTGAACTGGAATCGATCTTTAACCTGGTGTTTTTCCATTTAGAAGGAGGGGTGGGAATCCAGAGAGGGACAAAGGATTCCCACCTTATGCAAAAGATATATAAATGGGTAGAACAGAACAAAGGAGGCTGCAATCATGAGAAATCCCCTAGCTACCACCTGAGCTGGAACAAGGACTGTATCAAGAGAAAGGATTGTGACCAGACTAGAAAGGCATCCAGTCTGTAATAGAAGCTTATTGAAACATTTCTGAGGGTGAGATTTTATCTGTATTCAGTTTTCTTACTGTATTAGGTTTAGAGTTGCATGTTTTATTTTATTTTACTTGGTAATTCACTTTGTTTTGTCTGCTATTACTTGGAACCACTTAAATCCTATTTTCTATATTTAATAAAATCACTTTTTACTTATTAATTAACCCAGAGTATGTATTCATTCCTCGGGGGGCAAACAGCTGTGCATATCTCTCTATCAGTGTTATAGAGGGTGAACAATGTATGAGTTTCCCCTGTATAAGCTTTATACAGTGTAAAACGATTTTATTTGGAGGTTGAACCCCATTGGGAGCTGGGTATCTGACTGTTGGAGACAGGAGCACTTCTTAAGCTGTTTTCAGTTAAGCCTGCAGCTTGTGGGGGACATGGTTCAGACTTGGATCTGCGTTTGCAGCAGGCAAGCGTGTCTGGCTCAAACAAGGCAGGGTTCTGAAGTCCCAAGCTGGTAGGGAAAACAGGCTCAGAGGTAATCTAGGCACATCAGGTGGCATTCCCAAGGGGGTTTCTGTGATCCAACCCATCACAAGGATATTGAGCCCTTCACCTTCAGATTGCTGCTTCAAATCTAGCCCTGATGATAGTAGTGAAAATAACTGTTTTAAGCAGACAGCTGTTTGGTGGGTTTAGTAGAGCTGGTGGAATGCTTTAAAAAAGCTGATTCATTAATAATGTTTTATTACACTTGTGTAGTTCAGTTTACTATGATTCACATTATTCATTGTTTGTGAATCCAGTTTCATGCATTTTAGCACATAATGTTTATTCATACTAGAAGCTGGTTCTTCATTATTCACTATTCCCCTATTCAACAAGCTTTAGTCATCCAACAGGGAGCAGAAACAATATTTAGGTGACTGACCACACAATGCGAATATTAAAGAGCCAAACAGAACTGCTGTTAAATAATCCATATGCTCAACATTATTCATCAAAACTATTCAGCAAGTACTTACAAAGAACAAATACATTCAAAGAAAAATGAAGATGGAGTCACGAATTGCTTGCTAGTCAAAAAAAGGCTAAATTCTTAAGAATGTTATAGATACAGAACAATCTAATCATTAGTTCTCAGATTGTAGTCCATGGAGTGCCCATGGTTTGCAAAGCCCTTATAGGGATGACCAGAACAAAATGCTTTTCAGAAAGAAGGAAGGAGGGTGTTATAGCATGCCTTCACCTCTATGGCACTCTCTTGCACCTGGATATGGCATTGCAGGGGATTTTGCTTCTAGTGCCCTCAGTGGCCACTTTCTCAGCCCTATGAGGGCCTCTCTTTTTCTGGGTCTTCTGTGGCCAATTAGACCTCATCAAAGGCTTTCTGAAAGTCCAAATACATCATACCCACTGGATTGTTCTTGTTCACATGCTTGTTGATACCCTGAAAGAATTCTAATAGATTGATGAGGCATCATTTCCCTTTACAAAAGCCACGTTGACCCTACCCCAACATATTGTGTTTAGCTGTGTGTCTGATAATTCTGTTCTTTACTATAGTTTCAATCAATTTGCTTGGTACTAAAGTTAGGTTTACCAGTTTGTAATTGCCTCTGGAGCCTTATTTAAAATCGACATTACACTACCTACCCTCCAGTCATCTGGTACGGTGACTGATTTAAGAGACAAGTTACATACCACAGTTAGTCATGGGAGTCAGCTAACTGTATCTAGGAAACAGCATTTCTCTCAGCTAACTGTTCAGTGCCTCATATGCCATCTACTGTGTTCTTACTGGCCCATTCACCTGTAGAGCTCACTGTTATTTCACCTTATTGGACTGTGTATATCTTACCCTACCCTTGTCATAAAGAGATAGCTAAGGGTTAATGTTCTTTTACCTGTAAAGGGTTAACACAGGGAACCAAACACCTGACCAGAGGACCAATCAGGAAACAAGACTTTTTCAAATCTGGGTGGAGGGAAGTTTTGGGTGTGAGTTCGTTGTTCTTTGTCTTGGGTCTGTGCCCTCTCGGCTCTGAGAGTGATTTTTCTATCTCCAGGTTTTCTAATCTTCTGTTTCCAAGTTGTAAGTACAAGGATAGTAAGACAATAGGTTTATATTTTTTTTGTATTTACATGTGTGTAGTTGCTGGAATGTGTTAAATTATATTCTTTTTGGATAAGGCTGTTTATTCATTTTTTTTCCGTTAAGCAATTGACCCTGTATATTGTCACCTTAATCTAGAGACTATTTTCAATGTCTTTTTCTTTCTTTTTTATATAAAGCTTTCTTTTTAAGACCTGTTGGAGTTTTTCTTTAGTGGGGACTCCAGGGAATTGAGTCTGCAGCTCACCAGGGGATTGGTGGAAGGAAAAAGTCAGGGGGAAAAATCTCTTTGTGTTAGATTTACTAAGCCTGACTTTGCATACCCTCTGGGTGAGGGGGGAGAGAGGTTAGATCTCTCGGTGCTTGTGTTTCACTGACTTGAAGCAGGGAGGGTGGAATCCCTCTGTTTAGATTCACGGAGCTTGCTTCTGTATATCTCTCCAGGAACCCAGGGAGGGAACACCTGGAGGGGAGGAGGGGGAAGGGAAATGGTTTATTCCTCTTTGTTGTGAGACTCAAGGAATCTGGGTCTTGGGGTCCCCTGGGAAGGTTTTGGGGAGACCACAGTGAGCTAGGCACTGTATAATTCCTGGCTGGTGGCAGCAATTACCAGGTCCAAGCTGGTAACTAAGCTTGGAGGTTTTCATGCTAACACCCATATTTTGGACACTAAGGTCCAGATCTGGGAAGAAATGTTATGACAACCCTACCAGTGGACTTGATCTTGCCTGGCTTTGAGCACTTCTTTCATCTGTGCCTACCACTGTTCTGTCTTTCAAGTAGTCTCAGGTCTCATGAAATCAATGACTAAGTCTCCAGTGGACATAACATACAGTAGGGATTGGGTGTAAGTGTGATCTACTGGGAGCTCATGGCACTCAGCAACACTTTGCAAGAGATGCTCAAACCCTCATTTGCATGGCTGCAAGACTGAGTCCTAAGGACCTGATCCGGAAAGTTGCTAAGCACCTTAACTTCCAAAGGGAGCTCAATATCTCCCAAGATCAGGTTACAATCTTGGCTCAGTGTCCTAGGTCACCACAAAATCTGTCAAATAATAGCCTTCTCTGTTCTCAGTTGCTGAAAATTTCCTTGGGTGAACCTCAGAAATCTACCATTTTGCTGGCACTTCTATGCTTTATAGTTTGCCTTCCTTAATGAAGTTCAACAGCTCTGTAGAGCAGGAGGCTGTGTGGGGATCTGGGGGAGCTGACAGTAGCCTAACAGGCTGTGGAATCTGTTAAAAGCACATGGAGGTTTGCAATAGAAGGTACCTGAGAGCCAAGATCCACTAGGCAGAGGGCAGTAGTCTACATGGAGAAGGATAGTCTGGAAAAGATGGGTCTATAGATGGCTTTGAAAGGGATGGTCACCAAGGGAAGCTCTGGAGACCAGTGAGGGGTTGGGGGTGGGAAATCTTTCATATTTAAAGTGGTTTTACAATCAAAGCCATATTGTTTTCCTCTTTAAAAGGGAAGCTTTAACAGGTTATCTGCGAATACCATGGCTTTTTCAATATTAATAAAACTTCTGTGAGGAATTAGACAGGAATATGTAAATTGCTTTTCTATACATTTTTCATTGTCATTGTATTTTTAACTGATTCCTTTATGTCTTGAAGCATTTACAGTCGATTTAGGCACTCTTGAAGTAATCAAAGTTTCCAGAAACTGCCTGTTATACAGCAACATTTCTCAATCTACATAACTAACCTATTTAGCTGGAAGTAACTATTTCCTAAAACGATTTTTTCTACCCTCATTCACTAGTAATAAGTATTCTCATTTTTTAAAAATTTGTTTAGTTTGCTATTTTATTCCAAAATGAAACTGCACTACAAATGTACAATAGGGCCACGGGATAATGTACTTCATGGTAACACACTTTTAGGCTATGTACACACTACAGCTTAAGTCGGTATAAGTTATGTTGCTCAGAGGTGTGAATAAACCACCCCCTGAGAGACGTAAGTTACACTGGCCTAAGCACTGGTATGGACAGCTCTATGTCAGAGGGTTCTCCCACCAACATAGCTACCATCACTCACAGAGGCTGGCGTACTTAAGTCAATGGGAGATCTCTCTCCCATCGGCTTAGATCATCTGAACTACCAGTGTTACAGCGGCGCAGCTGCACCGTTGTTAAGCTCTCTAGTGTAGCCAGCTGCAGCCTTACTCCAAACTACCCTGGAACACATACTTGCTTTCTCTCTCCTTTCACCCACTTTTAAAATATATACCTTTCCACACATGGACAGATCCAGAGTTATGGGATGGCCCTATTGAATTTAACAGAGATAATATCAATGGTATAGAACTGTAAATGTAAAAGCTTACAGAATTTAATTAATAGAGAATGATAGTTTTTTCTGAACCATCTTATAAATTTTTTAGCAGTGCTATAAATTTTCTATTAAATTCTATAAGATGGTTGAAAAAGCATAGAGAAAGATTACCTTTTTCGATAAGATTTAGCCATAAGAGCAGGCCCAGCTAGACTGCATGGATAAAGATAGGTAGTCTCTGTGGCCCTCTCCTCCATTAAATATGAAGGTAGCTGTATTCTAGAATTTTACAGATCACACTTAACCTGACAATGCCTTACCATGGCTACACTTGCCATAAAAGTCACTCTCAGTGTTCCAAACTGACCAGTTGTAGAGAGGAAATAATTGTTTTGGGGATTCCCAATGAAGTGACTAATCCTGCTATCACTGAGATCAGTTGCAGAACTCCCATCCATTTGAAAGGGAATGGGATCAGGATTGCAGTGCGTGGGTAGGCAATGCTCTGGCATACAAAGAGAAGCCTCCATCTGATGCCTTTTAAGGGCTGAGTGGGATTATAGACCATTATTGGGACAGGTTAGGACATCTGAATCCACCAAGTTCATATAGATTGTGTTACTGCCACAACTACTAACGCACATGAACATTCATACGGCTGATCTCTGTGTGATCTCTCTTCTCATTCTAATTTTGCTTTTGCAACAACATACAAAACAGCTTCTTCATGACTGTATGGTGTATCTTAACATGGTGACATGATAAGAAGAGATAAATGTAAACACTTAGGCATGGTATATCCATGATATTATATCAAAAGGATGTAAGACTCAGGACTCCATTAATGCAAGTAATATAAATAATTTAAGAACTTCTCAGTATTGTTTCAAAGAAATTCCTGGTAATTTTGGTATGTTGAAGTAATGAGCAGAGAGAAGAATTAACCAGAGAAGACCAGCAAGAAAGAGGAGAAAAAGTATATTTCTGAGACCAAATTACAATATAAAATTCAAACTTTTGTCACTGATTTCAGTGGGAGGACTGGGTCCATGCAGTTATACACTAAGCCCATATTGTACATAGAATATTGGTATGTTATGAATTTTCGGAAAAAAGGCTGGTTGGCATCTTTTAACATTGCTGAAATAAACTGGGCTTGGAATGCTTTTTCTAGTGGAAAATAACTACTTTCTGAAAAGCAGGGACAATCCCTGGCATGTACAAAATTAGAGATATTACCAAGAACTGGTGATGACTGAGCATCAGGGGGCCATGACTAAAGTGTTTGCCATTCAGTGAAGAAAGTTACAGACTTACATGAATGCGGTTTTGTGTAACCACTCTAAATTTGCCAGTATTCTATATGATTTTCAGAATGAAAGAAGAATTCTGAGTGAGAGTTACCTGCTCAGATTTCAATAGTGGTGTTAGTTTTTCATTTCTTTTCATCATGGAAGCTGTAAGTTGTATTTCTTGGGCTTTCCACACATCCCGTTTAAATTTAATGTATAGTGGAATTAGGCAGCTTCTTTGTTTAAATAACATGCTCTCAGTGTATTCACTTGGGAAACATGGCAATTTTTACTTGTAAGTTTGGCAGTTACGTTGGCGAGAGTGAGCAATTTGTTTAGATCATGCCAGAGTGTGTGACTAAAGATATTTAAGTATGCTCCAGATACAATTTGCCTGTGTATATTAAAAATTATAAATAATAATTAATAACTTTTAAAGATGTGCTCTGTTCTCAGATTCCAGGTTTAGTCTGAAGGACTGGCAGTTTAAAATTAAGTATTCCTTCTCTGTAACATGACTGTCTGTGATAAAGCATTTGCAGATCAAATTAAGACTTCCATGACACCTGCACAGCCCCAGTGCTTTTTATTAGCTGGTATAATAGATTGGAACTTGCTAAATAATTTCTGTGAATGAGACACAGGAAGGCATAGCATCCGGCTCACTCTCTAGGCTGTGTTAACAAGAGTAAAAAGCAGTAAAACCTATCTTTTTTTCACCAAAGTGGCTCTGAATACACATAGGTAACAGGTCTGTTGAGTAAGATGTTATTTTTACATAATCACTTTTCAGAAAACCTCACATAAAAATTAAAGTTTAGCTTTAAATTAGATGCTGGCTCTAGTGAAACTCCAACCCTAAAGATAATAAAACCTCAGCAGGACACAATGATGTATTGGGGGAAGCGAGAAAGAGAAGCACAAGAGAAAGAAAGGATATTTCCCTTTTGCAAAAAAATTAACATTTCTTCACCTTCTATACACTGACACTTCATTGTCAATTAAACTGACTTTTAAAAGATTCATCTTGAAGCATATTTATCCTCAAACTGCATATACTTGACTACCTAGATACCAAATCAGCTAATGTAACCTAATATACAGAGGGAACTTAATGCACATGGACAGGTATAATAAATTTTCACACAAATGTAACCATTAACATTCATGCATCTAGAAGCATTATTTGGGTTATCTCCAGTTTCCATCTCTGCACAATCATCTGCATAAATCTCAACCAAAAATTATGGGCTTGACAGAGGAATTGCAGAGTGATATTCTATGACCTAAAATATGTGAGAGATCGGATTAGATTATTGTTGAGTCCCTTCTGGTTTTGTAATCTATGTACATACCAATATAACACCAAAGCTAAGGAAGAAAAATCGAAACAGCAAAATATATCATATGAAACAATGTTCTAAGGGCATGAAACGCATTGGACCAGAACCACAACTGCTGTAAACTGATCAGCTTCTGTGTTCATTGCAGCAGTAAATCAAATGACATTTGGGAAATGTAAATGTATCTTAAATATGTCAGCAGGTTGTACAGCCATCTCATCCTTTCAACACTTGAATATAATTAAAGTACTAATATCGTACCTTCCGGAGAGGTTTGAGCTTGGTCTCCATTATAAAGTCATACTTGCAGAGTTCACAACAGCGTGTATCTGAGCTTTTAATCCACTGGTGCAGGCAGGCCTGATGAACAAAGCGTAGGGTCCCCGTACAGCGACATGGTGTGATGAGGGGGCTTTCATCATCTCCCTCACAGTGACAGATCCTGACAGGGAGGACAGCAACAGATAGTAAGGGAGCTTTCCAAGGAGCAAAGAAAAACACAGGTTTATTTACACTGCTTTTCATTCTCAGATTTGACATTCATAAGACTCAAGGTATGTGACCTTTTAGATTAGAGCCCAGAAACGCATTCCTCATTCCCTTCTGACACTTTGATTTTGCTGTGTGAGCTAGAGATGAATCAGTAGACATTATACTCATTTCACTCTCCCTCTCCCCTCCAGCCTTTGTATGACAAAACCTTCTGTCACCTTACTCATGCTGAGTAGTACCTCACTCTGTGAGTAGTCCCAGTGATATACTCAGCTAGGGTGACAGAATCAGACCCCAAGCTAAACAGGCAAAATATGAAAGGTATAGAAAGCCTACCCTGAAAATGGTCTAAGGGGTAAGGGAGACAGACTGGTGGATATCTTTAGCATTCATACAGTCCCCTTGGGAGAGGGTGAGAGGGATTGGAAGAGTCACAGCCTTGTCTGTTCTCCATTTGTCTCTGCCCCTTTTGAGGTAGGTAGCTGCACTATCTGGAAGCACAAAGACTACAACAGCAACAAGCCTGGCTATGTCTACACTGCAGCTGGGAGCAAGCTTCCTAGCCAAGACAGATAAATTCATGCTAGTGGGGCTTAAGCTAGCATGCTAAAAATAGCAGGATAGAAACTACAGCTCCAGCAGACTTGGACAGCAGCTAACTGAGCTCACACTCAGAGCATCGAGTGAGCTTGAGAATCCAAGTTGCTATTTTTAGCACACTACCTCAAGCCCCACTAACTTGAGTCTGTCTACCCATGCTCCTTCCCAGCTGCATTGTAGATGTACCCCTTGAGGGTGTTGTATGTGCACTTTGTGAGAACTAGTCACAGACTGAGTACTAGCTGGTAATGGGATACAGAGCTTTTTTTACTTTTGGATCTCTGTTTCAAATGTATTTGGAGTCAGTAGTGTCCTAAAGGTACTCTTATTTGATGTCTTTTCTGTGGCCTATGTCAAATGACTTGGTGATCTCAGTCAGTTCTTAGTAAACATCTGTCCACATTAAAAACCAAACCAAAAACCACAATAATCAGAACTGGTACTTACTGACACCTTTGTTGACAGTGTTTCTAGAAAGGCTAAGAATTGTTCTGCAGGTGAACAGAGGACTTTGCTGTAGGACTGTTCATTAAAAAGAAGTTTAATTTCAACAAACACTCACAAAAGCTAAGTGGACATCCTAAATGGCAAACTGAAAAAAATAAAAAAGCCACAAGCAATGCATCAAAACCCAAACCACATCAACCTCAAAATAGAGAAGTGGTAACCAGGGCACTTAGTCCTTCACAGGCACGTGAAGCTTGCAACAGGCAATTAAAATGTAGAAAAGGAACACTTTGTAACTCTTCTGCAAATTCTGTCGCTTGTATGAGAAAACCTAAAGAAAAACTTTTTCCGCAATATACAGACAACTATGTTCAGTCTGTTCCCTATGGGGACTGTCATGCTGGATTTGTTTTACAAAGGGGAGGAGCGTCATATCCATCAGGATACATGAGCACTTGACATGAATCGTGAGAAGGGCTAGCAAAGTCTTGAAAATATGTTGCTATAACTATTGACTACAACAGTAGCAAATATGCTACCTAGTCTATTGCCAGAAGAAAGAGGAAATTTGAAATTCAAGCAAGAGTTGATTTATGCCAAAAGTGCCATTGAAACACTCAACTCCCTTCTGTATCTTTCAAAGGCCTCACCCACAGCCATGAGAAAATTAGTCTACAAAAATGAAAAAGCAGAACAGAATCAGTCTTCCAGATGTACAGCCAGAAATGAAAACACAACTTAAAAAGAAAACTACATGAAATTGAGAACTGTCCACACAGTTGGTTCAGTCAGTGATCTGATAATGGTGCCTAAGCACTACTCAAAGATACAAATTTCACTCATGTGCACCACTTTAGGTTTTTGTACACGTTCAGGCAAGTTCACATTCTACAAAAAAAATCCATCCGTGCTCAATCCTGTGTGGGGAGGGATAACTCAGTAGTTTGAGCATTGGCCTGCTAAAACCAGGGTTGTGAGTTCAATCCTTGAGGGGGCCATTTAGGGATCCGGGGCAAAAATCTGTGTGGGGATTGGTCCTGCTTTGAGCAGGCATTTGGACTAGAGGGTTCTCAAACTGGAGATCAGAACCCTGCGGAGGTCACAAGGTTATTACATAGGGCATTGCAAGCTGTTAACCTCCACCTTATGTCCACTTTGCCTCCAGCATTTATAATGATGTTAAATATATATAAAGTGTTTTTAATTTATAAGTGTGGGGGGGTCACACTCAGAGACTTGCTATGTGAAAGGGGTCACCAGTAAAAAAAAGTTTGAGAGCCACTGGACTAGATGATCTCCTGAGGCTCCTTCCAACCCTGATATTCTATGATTCTAGCCCAGCCAAACTTGACAAATTGAAGCCTCAGCTATTATGTGTCCTCACTATACATGACTTTTTACTCAAACCCTCCCTTAAATAGGATTTTTTTTAAAATGAATAAATAGCTATTTTGATACAGCACACACATTCCCAAGAGTTGATTAAAGTTTTGTGAATGTGGTTATGAACTTACCTCTGTGCTAATGGTAATTTGTAAGTCTTACCCTTTGCCAGTTTAGATAAAAGTTTTATCTCTGTCTAAAACATTACATAAAAAAGCAACATCACTTTCTTTTTAAATTAAAACCATTTCCCAAAGGGAAAATACAAGGTTTGCTCATTTTAATTCCAGTTACATACAATTTATTTTACAGCATTTAAGCCGTTTAGAAATTAGACAACTAAATTGGGTACTCAAGAGTCTTTTTCAACCATTGTTGAAATCGTTTTACATTATTATAAAAGCTAAAATATCAAGCTAAAATTCCATTGGGATCTGCAAATAAAATGACAGTACTACTTTGAAAGGAACAAAACTATTCTTCAGTAGAAACACTTAATACAAAACACTACCTGAAATATAAATTAAAAACATGCAATGAGAAAATAAACATTCTAGCAATAGAAATGATATCCAGAGGAAATGATTCTAGAAACAATTTTCACTATATTAAGTGCTCTTCTCTTCTGTGTATTTTTGTTCTGTTTGTAATTTATTTACCCATAAAAGATTGGCTTAGAATGATGCACAACATGTCTTGCCTAAAGACAGAGTAAGTAAGTGTAAATGTTTGACTTAGGAGGATTTGAACCAGTGCACCAATTGACCAGGCCTACCACTTCCCCCATAAATTTCACCTCATAAAAGATTTTCTTCAAGGATGTTCAAAAAATATTGCATAAAATAATTATAGCTGGAGCGCTAGCAATAGCTATATTTAAAGCTGGCAAAGTTTTTCCATCCTAGCCTCTCATTTTCTGATGCTCATAAATTGCTGAAATATCAGGTTGACATTTTGCAGGCCTAGTCTCTGCCTGAGGGTTTGTGTATATATATATATATAAAAATACAGCTGTAGCTAGTTTTCCAGCTATAATTCAAATTTTACATATACGTTATAGCCACAATTATATAATTTAATATATAAATATATCATTTGATTCTATAAATATAAATACCCCATCCCCACCCTTGGAAAGGTTGAATACAAATTGTTTGGGCACTTTTGAGATGAATTAAATGGGAAAAAATATTCTGTGCTCCCCTGGATAAATTATTTTGACTATACTTGGGAAAATAAGTTAATGACAGTTCAATGTTTTAAAAATACCTGCTCATGGACAGAGAACTAATTTGGTTACAGTGTAAAAAATATACACAGTGACCGAGGCAGGGCTCCTCAGGAGATATGCCTCAATGATTTAGTTGCACTCTGATAGCAAGTGGTTTTATAAATATCTTGTAAGATCCACAGGACAGCAACTTCTAATTATGTATTTCTAAATTACAGAATTTATCCTTTTTTCTTAGAAAAACAAAATTAGAAAACACACACACACACACACACACATGAAATTCCATATAAAATACTGTTAAGAGTATTTACTGTTGCATAGTAAACATTACTCCTTGTGCCTGTGCATTTTATGAGTCACATATTCATAAATTCATAGATTTTAAGACCAGAAGAGACCATTGTGATAATCTAGTATGGCTTTATGCACAACACAGACCATATGACTTCCTTGAATTAATTACGGCTTCGAGCCCAACAGCTATGGTTGAACTAGAGCAGAGATCGGCAACCTTTGGCACACGGCCTGTCAGGGAAATCCGATGGCAGGCCGGGATGGTTTGTTTACCTGCAGCGCCCGCAGGTTCGGCCGATTACAGGCCAATGGGGGCTGCAGGAAGCAGCGTGGGCCAAGGGATGTGCGGATCTCTGAACTAGAGCATATTTTTTAGAAAAACATCCAATCTTGACTTAAAAATTTCAATGATAGAACCCACCACAACCCTTAGTAAGTTGTTCCACTAGTTAAATGCCCTTACTTTTAATAAATTATCCTTTATTTCTAATCTGAATCTAATCTTCAACTTCCAACCAATGGAACTTGTTATAACTGTCTGATAGACTGAAGAGCCCATTATCAAATATTTGTTCCCCATGTAGGTAATTATAGATTGTATTCATGTCACCCATTAACCTTTTCTTTATTAAATTGAGCTCTGAGTCTATAAGGCCTGTTTTCTAATCCTTTAATCTGTACTGTAGCTCTCTGAACCCTCTCCAATTTATCAATATCCTTGAATTGTGGGGCACCAGAACTGGTCCCACCAGTGCCAAATACAGGGGTAACATAACTTCCCTACTTCTACTCGATATTCTCCAGTTTATACATTCAAGGATGGCATTAACCCTTTGGCCACAGACCACATTGGGAGCTTACATTCAGCTGATTATGCACTATGACCATCCCCCTCCCCTGAGTTTTTTTCAGAATCACCGGTTAGAGTCCCTGTGACTGTGCTCTTCAAAATCCAAGACAAATGACAGGGCAGACTCAACTAGAATGCAGAAATCTAGTCCCCTTTTCCCCGCAGAATTTCTTGCAACAGTTTCATTAAGCCCATGGGCCAGCACAGACAACCCAACAGTCTTTATGTAGCAAAGCAAATAAATTGTCCCCAAACCAAACTCAATAGTTTTGTGCTGGCCTGCTTGCATCCCTCACTCCTTCTGGAAGCCTCCCGCAGTCTCTGAAGTGGTTCTAGGCTGGCCCTTTCCTTAGGGAGCAAAGGGTAGAAGGTCTGTTCTTCTCCCTCATCAGCTCGCTACTGAGCTCTCCTCTTCCTTTTTTACCTGCCCTTTCATTACGTGACCCTGAGTGCACATGTAGCAGAGTGGGGCTGAGCAGGCCCACACCAGCTCGTTAATCTTTGATGGCTCATTGTGGGGTTGCTACCCCTATCACAAGTATGGCCTATATTCTTTGTTCCTAGTTATCTGACTTTACATTTAACTATATTGAAATGCACACTGTTTGCTTTCATCCAGCTTACCAAAAGAGCCAGATTACTCTGTACCAGCGGCCTGTCCTATTCGTTACGTACCACTCCTTCAACCTTGTCTCATGTGCAAACTTCACCAGCAATTATTTCATGTTTTCCTCCAGATCTTTGATAAAAATGCTCAATAGAGTAGAGGCAAAAGTAGATCTCAGTGGGACATCACCAGGAAACACACCTGCTCAAATTGGATTCCTGTTTACAATTACATTTTGAGTCCTATGAAGCAGTTTTTAGTCCATTTAACGTGTGAAGGGTTGATTTTGCATTGTTTCAGTTTCTTACTCAAAATGTTATGCAGAACCAAGTCAAATGCTGTACATATGTTTAAGTACATCACATCAAATTACTGCCTGATAATTACATAATCATAAAATATTTCTCAAGCATAGAATTGTTACTACCTTTAGAGACACACACACATAGTATCTGGTAGAATTATATTCTACTCTGTGTGTATGCAAGACAGAACCCATGAAAATTATTTATTTACAAAATGTGTTCCTGCAGAGCCCAGATTTATTTGTTATGCACCAGGAAAACAATTTTATGAACAATTTGAGTATTGTTTCCATTTCTTATTTTCCATATTTTGTGAAATGTTCTGCAATATTTTATACAAAACTTTTTGCAAAAACTGTTTTCAAAGCTTTTCATTTACTGAAAACTGGGTTTTCAGTAAGAAAATATTTTTCAGTAAACAAAAGAAAAAAGAAAATTTTAAAAATAATTTAAATAAAAATGTAGAGACGAATTGACAGTTTCAGTAATATTGACAATTTTTTATGGTTTTGTATTTTATTAAAAAGCAATTTTTGACCACTCTTTTTGTGAGAAAAATTTTGACCAGCTCTAAAATGTACGTGATAAGATTGCACAAAAACTGAATGTTAATATATTGCATTATGTAACAAATTGAATGCATGATGTAATTAAATGAATACACAGAAGAGGACAAAGGTAAAGTTGTACCTGCAACCTTAATTGTATCATCTTCTGACTTTTGAGTACACAACTGTGCTACCTTACTTTTATCTTATACATATTACAGCCAAAATTATCGTTAAAAGTATATTATTACGGTTGCACAGTCAAGCACTCAAAAGTTAGGAAATGCCTAAATTAAGATTTCCCATGCAATCTTAATTCATCCCCCTTGTGCTAAGGCATTATGATACAATGTCCAATTACTAGATCAGACACTACTTTTTCCCATGACTCTTTTCCTCCCTCATTTTTCCTGACTTATTTGTTGTCAAAGTTCGAGGGATATGTAGTGAATGAGAAAAGGAACTGTAGGAAGGGAAAGAATGGAATGTGAGAACTGTGTTTTTTCAGGGACTCATAAATTGGCCACCTTTGGGTGGACTGTCACAGGGACAGCAAAGCACATACCCTTGACATCAGGCTGACCCCCCTACCAAATTTCAAGGCCCTGCTCCAGAGCATGGAGACACTGGAGTTTCTCAACTAAAGGCTTGTAAGACTTTTTTTAAAAACATGGACAAAACAATGTAATTTTCCATAATCTTGTTTTCAGAAACAGCAAAAAAATTATTATATATATATATTTTCAGCACTGGGCAAACAGCTGGCATGGAACATTTCAGCCCCTATGGTTAAAATCTGGCAAAATTATTAGCAACTGAAAATAGGGTCTTTTAATAGAAACTGTCAGGCAACCTCAATAATAAGTGTCACCACCTGCTCTTCCTATAATTTAGAGCTATAGATATGTTGCAACAGGTTTGTATTTTTCCCTTCATACGCAGGATAACAATTTTACCCTCATTAGGAAGAATAACTGCTAATTTCTGCCCTCGTTAGGGAGAACAGCGGTTATCCTAACCTGTCTTTCACTAATTATCTTTACACTTCAGTAGTTAGGAAAACAGGCCAATTTCATTCCTGCTTGTGCAGCAAACAACATATTCTACCATCCTGCATCAGTCTTGCCTGCTTTATCCAAGGGATTGTACTACCATTGGTGAACAGTCCACTCTCATGTTGTCCATCAAGTGATCTGTGCAAAGTGTTCTGAAGGAGTTTTCTCATCTGAGATAGATTAGGATTATGACTGAATCACTACATCTCTACGCACACTATCTTAAACCCAGCATTTGCAGGGTGGCATTGGCCACATGAACGACCCCCACAGAGAGGAGATTGCAGGCACTTTGTGTTACCAGAACCCCAGAAATGGATGTTACATCACAAAAGATTCTGGATAAATTTAGTACATTTATGTATAAAGCCATATCCACATGCATAATTTTCTCATCAGGGATTTCTGGTGACAAACTCTAACATTGGTGACACCAGAATCCAAAGATAATATACCGTAGATTTAAAATAGGTCTGTCTTAAAAAGATCCCTTATCCACAAGATATCCACACCCATATTTTCCTATAAATTGCATCACTCATGGCTATATTTTAAAAAAGTGGCAGCTCAGGTCCGCATGTGAAATATCTAACTGTGGATGCAGCTTATAAAAGAAACAAGAGCAAAATGCCATACAGTAACCCATTTTCTGTACTCATGTGAGAGTGTGGATGCACCAATTAAATGCATCTTTGCAAGAATGTGGCCCTTACATTTGTATTTATTTGATCTTCCACACATTCATTCCTATATCTCAGTCTGGAAAATAATAAATCAAGGTATTTCAGAGGATATTTTGCTTCACTGTATTTCATTTAACTACCTAGGGCCAAATTCTTCCCTCATTTACATCTCTGCAAGCCCATGGGGCATTAAAACCTTTCTGAAGTTCTCAGGGTACATCTCACCACAGCCAGGGATGTGAATTGCAGCTCATGTAGATGTACCCATCCTAGCGTTAATTTAGCCTGCTTGCTAAAAACAGAAGTGAGGATGTGGCAAGTGTGGGTAACAGAAGTCTATTCACAGTTAAGATTGCTATCAAGTTTCCATTTTAAAGCTGATGTTGCTCCCTGCTGCCATAAAATCCATTAAAAGAATTCCTATCCCCCTCAACTTTGGGTAGCTTTTAAAGTAATTTGGATAAGCAATTAATTTATTATAACCACCCCCTCCCCCAAAAAACTCTGCCAAAAATAGTTCCAACAGCCTTCTAACTTTTTGCTATTTCCCAGTAAAACTGGAAAGAAGAAGAGGACTACCTAGTTTACTGGACTCTCCCAGATGAGATTTGTGCTTATTACTAAAACGTAGTTGCTTAAAGTCTAATTTTAAAAGTTATTAACTTTTTGACTTTGGAATGTTGCTATGCATGCTCGCTTCAGTGAACTTAGTACAGTGTGTCAGAGGTTTGCTGATCTAAGCTTTTATTACAAAGGAAGTAAGGGCTTCCTTTTTCAAAGGGATTCTCTGTTACAGTAAGGAGAGATCAGGCAGCATAAAGCAGTCTTAATGTGGGTGGAAACAGCCCTTAGATTATCTCTCCTTTATACTGGGATCATCATTTTGTTAGCAACTGACAAACTTGCAAGGTTTGCCAGCAAACTTGACAAAATACACTTAAGATATCTATATTTTGAATACTCTTGAGATCTAAGCAAACTATATTTTCTTAATCAATGCAGGTACATCACTGATGTTCAAGTTTCAGAAGTTAGGGCCAAAGTCTCAGAGAGTATAAATTAGCCTAGGTCCATTGAAATAAAGGGCTCTGCGTTGATTTACACTAAGCATCTAGGTTTTAATGTTAATATCCTCATGTGAAGGTTAACAGCTGCAGAAATAAATCTCTCTCTAGCTCTATAGTTCGTCTCAAGACTAATCTTAATCTGTCTTCCCAAACTTCTTCTCAACTTTTAGACTTTTTCCCTTTGGTTCCCAACCTGATGAGTATTAAGTGATTAAAGTTCAGTACCAATAAGATACATCTTAATTTTATACACAACTGATACATGATTATAACACTTGATTTCATGTGGTGAAATCATGATTTCAGGAATTTTATGATTTCATAATTACGTTTTCATGTATCCTATGTAATATAATTTCCATGATGTTTACATTACTTTTGTCAGTGGCTGAATACAATAATGCCTCATCTCATTTCTTTTGAAGTATTTATAATATAGCCCAGAAAGAGTGATTAAAAAAAAATCAAATCAACTTAATACATTCACCAAAACTTTTCTACTAAAAAGCTGATTTTATTAAAGTGAGGTTTGAAGTGGATTATGCAGATTTCATTACCAATCCCCTCATCTAAACCTCCCTTTCTAATGATCACTAAGCATCTCTCTCTGTTCCATTCACTCCGACTGTTAACTCTCAATTATCTGAACATATTTGTTTCCACTCAAGAAGTTTAGAAAAATCAGGATTCTACTGTGTATGTAAATAATTTCTGTGCTGGTGATGCAGCCTGTCTTATTTAAATGTGTTTTTAAAAGAAATGCATATTTTCAACCAATTACAGTTTAGTATTATAGAAACTGTAAAAGTGATCCAGTCCTGTCAACTGCAAAAACCTTCGGGATAAAAAACAGAACCACAGTGTAAAACAAAAACTCCTCAGTGCTCCTTTCATTACTAATATAACAACCAACAGTCTTCTAGGAGTGTCTCATCTATTGATTCTGAATTAATACCATTTCTAATTAGCATTGCTTCATAATTCCAATGTTGAAATTCCAGTGATGAGATATGCACCCCGGTCCCAGCCCCTTTACACCAGGAACACGGGCTGTAGTGATGTAAAGGAGCCCAACCAGCCCAATTTCTGCTAGGCGGAAGAGTCTCTTGGCACAGGCACTGAGCTGTAGGGCTGCCATCCAATGATCTTGCATGGTAAACCCTAGCATAAAGGTGTGTTGGGGGCGATTCCGGACAGTGCTGTGGCCCATAAGGCCCGCCCCAGGGTTGTTTGAGTAACACTGGGGACCTATCCAGGCCATGAAGCTACCCTCGACAGTGACTTAAACTGAGTTTTAAACTATCCCACTCACGATTTCATCCTCTCCTTTAGGAATACTGTAGAACCCAAGACAAAGCCCACTGAAGTCACTGAGAATTCTAAGGCTTGGAACTTTACAGTACTCGCTCAGATAGCCACCACATCACAGGTACATCAACCACTACCACAGCCACTTCAGATACTGCAAAGGGATGGCTCTTCTTGTATCCCCACCCATTCTGCTAGGAGCATGTTGGAGACAAAACTTGTAGGCCTAATACCGTACATACATATATCCTTCCACCAGCAGCTCAAATACTGCATGAGGAAGAGAGGTAAGCTGCTGCAATGAGCAAGGCCTGCATTTCTCCTTGCCACTACCTGCCTGCTCAGCCATCTTGGAATTTGAACAGGGAGGGAGCCCCCCTGTGATGCAGTATGATTTAAACATGACTATTTCTCATTAATATTGCCTCTTTTGGACAATTGCAACACATCTTGTACAAAGTACATCATGTAAAGTGTCAATGGAAAAGTTATGATTTGCTGAGTATGATTATCCTGTTTATAGCATGTATCACTTTTGTATCTGAAGTTGAAAATATTGACTATATACCTGTATTTCAAAACGCATTTGCACGTCGGGTAACCCCCACTAAGTAGTTTACATCCAATCTAGGTAGCACATTGTGAATGGACCATTCAACTTGATGGTCCATTAAAAGATACTTAGCTCTCACAACGGATATAGAAGCAGCTTGTCCCCACCCTGTTAGCCAGAATATGAGTAATGGCTACTCCTATGAGTCATCAAAGCATGTGACCCTGGACTCCATCTTGTGCCTGTAATTTTCCACAAACTAAGAATAAAAGCATCCTCCCTACATGAGTGATGGTATAAAAGACCCTGGAAACACCTCCATTTTGCCTCTTTCCTGCTCTGATCTCTGGACTATGAACTTACACTAAAAAGATCATCCCAATAATGGACTGAGGACCTTCCAATCTCTTGGAAGTTGAGACTTTACAAGCCAGTAGTTTATTCAACATTGCTACAAACCTGATCCAAGAACTTTGCAATGAGTATGTTTGTATGTAGGTATGTATATTGTTTCTTTGATCAATTTTAACTCTCTCCTCCTCCTTTTCTCTTATAAATAAACATTTAGATATTAGATAATAAAGGATTGGCAACAGCGTGATCATTGGGTAAGATCTGAGTTATATATGGACCTGGCTAAGTGGCTGCTCTTTTGAGATTAGAAAGATCCTTTGTTGGATACATTGGTTTAAAAAACCCCACATCATAAATCTAGCATCTGGGTGGTGAAACAAGGGCTGGTGCCTAAGGAGACTGCAGTTTGGACTTCTTGTTAACCAGTGTGGTGAGACAGAAGTTTACTTTTGTTTCTGGCTTGGTATATCTAACAACAGAATAACCACCAGTTTGGGGTGAGCTTCAGCAGTTTGTCCTGAATTTGGTATCCTCAGCTGTCACCCACTAAGGCACAGTGACACCCCCAAATGATGCAGAGATCCACTTCCCCAACCTAACCCCTTGCTCCAGCTAAAGGAGACCACCTCTCATGAGGGGAAGTTTGTTTGACCTCAAGACGCTGAAGTGTCCATTCCCCAACCAGCCACTCAGTCTTACACTGCAGTAAACATGCAACACTGACTTACGTAGAAAATTTGGAGGAAGCTCCTTATTAATACATTGGCAGCACGTTACTCACTCTGAATACCACACATACATAGGCAGAGTGTATGCCCTATATGCCAGGATATGCAATGCAGAAGAGTGTGACTATATGAGCACATATACCTACCCCAAAGTGAATATTTCATTCCTTTTTTAATTCCTGAAAGAAACATTTGAATCTATGGAAAGAAACTACAGATCAGCTATTAACTAAATAGCTAAGTAGCTTGTACCACAGTACCTAGTAAGATTCTTTCAGCTGAATCAGTATTATCGCATAATAAATCTTCTCCCTTCCATGAAGCTGTAGGCAAATTTAACAAGTAAAATAACTTAGTAGCCATGAAAAATTACCATGCTTTTGATTTTGTAGCATCCTTCCTAGATGTACAATCTTCCAGAGATGATATATCTAGAATGACTGCAAGAAATACAGCACTTTCCCCGAGAGTGAAGGAAGGGTGGCCTTATGGCTCTGTTAACATGGCAGCATTTTAAAAGAGGGCAGATTCTCAGCTGTGCCACATTTACACTCCATAGAGCTGAGCAGAGTGGCAGGGAAAGGAGGCTCCTCTGATCCTTTAAATTATGCAGGCTGTAGCCAGTCACACACAGACACTGCGGAGCTGCCCAGGTCTCAGGTGGAATGCCATGTACTCTGCCCTACCCCTTCCTTGTTTCTCCTGATGTCAGAGGAATCTTCGGCTACTCTTTTAGGGTAGCTTTCCACCTGCATTTGTGTGCTCCCTCAGCAATTGCTATCTGGCAAAGTCAGGGCTGAGACTCTGTTCAAGCATTTATCTAATTTTAAACATGCCTGTGATGCTTTCTTTTGTGATTTTAATCACTCTAAGTCTTATTTTGGGTTGCATGTGTCTGTGTGTATTTTCAGAGTGAAGACTAAAGACAGGTACATGGGTCAGGCAGGTATTCAGTGTTGCTGAATATTAACAGGGAGTTTTTTAATAAACTAGAAAGGAATTGTGTACACAGCAAAATGACAATAGTGGAGACTTCTTACTAATATCTTGTAAAAGAAGAAAACGTGCTTCTCTTATTTTTATAATCAAACTAGGACAAAACACTTGGATTCAACTAAGGCAGTTACACATTTCAACCTTGGCCATATCTAATGAAATGAGGATGACATAGGAAGCTACCAGTTTCTATCCCATCCATATCTAATACTAGCACAGCTACAGTGCCACTACAATAAAGAGTCAACAAGATGGGGCAGAAAGCCAGGTAGAGAGATTTGCCAAATTCTCATAAGGATGCCTGAGCCTTTCATATACCTCCTCCATGTTCATGTTTACCATGAGATCAAGTAGGGCACAACCCTCTGTAAGCTGGGCAGCCCTTTCTCACTAACTTGAGCCTGGGCCGGAGTTTTATGTGAACCTTCAAAAGTTTCACTTCCAGCCTCAAGCCAGGAAATTTTACACTGCTGTAAAAGCAACTATGATGGTTGAACCTTAAAGGGTCCTCCAATTTCCCTCTCTGTAATCACCTCCTATCTCCTAGTTTCTGACCCTACCTAATGTACCACACATTTATTTTAGTGCATAAATACTGTAGTGAAAGTACACTTGAGAAACACATAAGATGATAAAGGACATTTAATCTAACAGTTCCTAGGCCTCCTTCTCCCCCTACATGACCTTCTTTCTCCTCCTTTCCTGCAAGCCACGAGTGAACAAAATGTGGATTAGGTAGCAGCCATAGCCCTACAGACAGAGGATTCCCAGGACAGTCATAGTAAAGCTGGGTGGGTGGACAAAAAAGCACTAAAGAGAAAAATGGAGTCCATGTTTGAGTTCATGGGTTGGGGCAGCAACTAGGCCCTCTCTACCTGAAAAAGTTACACTTGTTTCATTTAAATCGTTTTTTAAAATTGATTTAGTTAAATCCGGGCAAGCCCTTGTGTGGACATACTTATTTTGGGTAAAGAGGGGATTATATTCAGTTCACAGCTGAATTTTCTTACTTTATATTTGTACAGTACCTAGGACATGGAGCCTCAATATATGTTCAGGTCTCAAAGTGCTATTGTAATATAAATAATAATAATTATTATTATTTATTGCAGTAGTAGGTAGGGCCCCAAGCATGGATCAGGGCCAAAACATAAAACAAAATGATGGGCCCTGCTCCCAAGATCTCACAATGCACATACGGGATCAGACAACAGGCAGATACAACAAACGAATAATGAAAAAGGGAGCTATTTTGTGGCTTGCCTAACATATTGAAGGATGTGCAGCAGATGATCCACTAATAACTATATCTTACATATAGTAATCTGAAGGAGCACACTGTCTATACTTCCACTGCCTGACAATTTTTTTAACCAGGACCATTGGAGCTTACTGCCAGACACAGAGAGCATTATCACGCCATGCAGTTTCACCACACATATTCATTTCCTCATTCTACTTCCGTTTACATTTTCATACCAATTCTTCCCAAAAAGAAGATTGCAAAGTTTTCAGTAAATGTGCCAATATATTAGTTCTGATTCTCACTTACAGTAAGGCCCACTGTCGGGGACTCGCTGTAAATAACAAACAGGTCTAGCATTTTTTTTTAAAGAAATATTAACTTTAATGCCTGGTTTTCCCCTATAACTTCCTTTTCAATTTACTGATGAATTGATTTACTCAAGTTCACTCAGTTTTAAAGGTGTCAGTAAGCTGAAGAGTGTTTTTACTCAGAGCACAATCCTGTGAGCTTTCAGATCCATTGACACGCTGCCATGTACTGGTTTGATGTTGGTCTTAAATCCTTCCTTTTAATAGTACCCTCAGGCACAACTTCTCTGCTTAGCTGGACAACTTGTTGATGTTACTTTATCCTAATTCTAATTCCTTTTAATATATTTTTTCCTTCAAATATTGAATTTGTTATTATTCCATGCACTTCCAAGGGTCTGTCACTGTGAATGGCGCCAGACTGACAGCCTCAGAAACCAAAGACCTCTATTCATTCACATAACACATCATGGAGAGCAGCTGCACAAACTCCCCCACACTACCTGCCAGCATACCTCCATCCTAACCTGGAAGGTAGTTCACTATTCGTGCTGATACAGCCCTTAATGTATGTGCCAAGACTGCCAAAGTAATGCCAGCTATAAGGATGTTATGTGCAATATGCACTGACTTGAGACCAAGAACTCACTTCATGAGGTCAATGAACTGTCTCGGAGAGAAACACATTTCAAATGCTACAGACCAGAAGTGGATTTGAACTGATCATATAAGAATGAAAGCCTCCGTAGCCCATTAGCACTGAGCTATCTGATCTTCCCATTCAATCTCTGGTTCTCATGCCAGAGTGCACAGTGTCTCAAACTTGGTAGGACAAGTCACCATGCAGGAGGTGGGAATCTAATTCTGTGCTACTAGTGTTGTTAAATGAGTTAGGTGTCCTATCTTTAGAAAATCTTCCTTTATCAACTATTTTGTGCTATGTATCACAGTCCCTAACAGATAGCTACTGAGAAATAGTTATAAAAAAAGATCCAAATGTCAGCAAGAATCAGATAAAAAGCACATGTATAATTCATGGCAATAACCAATTCCTTTTGGTAATATCCAATCTTTCTTATTAGAGACTAACCTGCATACTTCAAAATCATCAGACCAGTCATCATATAAAACAGGAAATTTCTGAACTGCATCAGTCACATTGGGCGCTGCCCCAACAGGTTCTCCATTTTCTGGAACTGTCAGAGTATCACTGCCAGAGCCTCTCTCTGTAAAGCCTTCCCCAACCACTTTATTTTGTCTAAGATGAGGTGAAGAGTTCAGCTCTCGGGGGTAGCTTCTGCCCCTGTTTTTTCCACATTTTCTTGAGTAATTCTTCATCTCCAGAGAGGACACTGAAGACAGCGAAAGGCAAGATTCTTTACATCTTGAAACCCTTCTCCTCCGGTGATTTAAAGTGTGGTTATCAGAATCAGACACCTCTTTTTTCTTTTCCCCTTTTGTCCCCAGAGTGACAAGTTCAATGGCATTGTTATTTGGAGATCCATCTGTGTTACTGCAAGATCTATTGCTCCTTCTCCCTCTCCTGGGCATTTTAACCTTTTCTCTGGCTCTCTTTCTAGCCTGAGCCCACTGATTCTCATCTGAGGATGATGAATCAGATGTTTCCTTGTGCAATGCATTGCATCTGGAGCTTGCAACCATCGGGTACAATCTGCAGTCCTCTTTTCTTTGCTTTTCTGTATTCTCAACATTGTCACCAGTCTCTTTCCTCCGCCTACACCTTCGTTTCACTTGTTTCTTACCAGGCTCCCTACCAGCAGAGGTCAGCACCATGACAGGTGTTGCATGTTCAAACTCATCTTCTGACACATCATGCAAGGTGGTAGATCTAAACAAAGCAGCAGCAAAGGAGAGGGATGGAAAATGGTAAGGAGAGAGCAAAAAAAAGAAGAGATGAAAATAGAAATGAGTTGATTTAATAGAAAATATGAGATTGAAAAGGAAACATGACAAAAACAAGAGCACAAAAGAAATCCCAGATGTATGCAGTTCATGAATAATGCCAGGCAGAAGCAAGAGCTTATAGCTTATTAGCTAAAGAAAACAACTAATGTCTGACAGATAGATTTAAATGACTGATTCAGCACCTACCTACAGATGTCCTGAGTAGAAGGGCATACAGACAACCGTGACTGACTCCTAGGAGCTGTTCCTGTTGTAGGACTGCTTGCCTGTTGAAAAAAGTTAGACAATTTGGAATCTTTGCTCATGAAATACATTGCAGATATTTTGCTGCTTTGCCACATGATTAAAAAGTTTAAACAACTGTTGCAGTTGTGCATAGTCTTCTGTTGCAAGCACACAAGTTCGCAAAATACAGGAAGAATGAACAGAAGTAAAACCTTTTTGAGGAACTAAATATGACTGAAGGACTCCAGCTCTCATTTGCCCTTGGATATGTTTTTTTGTTTCAGGAAGAGGATTTCATCAGCTGAGATTTCATTTTAGTTCTGACCTACTGTAAGTGTTTGATTGGAAAGAACATTGTTTTCTATTTCAAGCAGGCGAATAAGTATGACGATCCTTGTCAGAATGAAATAAAACACACTGACATTATTCTGAGTCAGGATGAGCAGAGGGGCTCAGCTGGCAAACCTGTGTGTCATGGAATGACCAAGCATCATGAATATTAAAGCATTTTTTAAAAAGGTTTCCAAGGCAATCAAATCATCTACCAGACCTGAATGAATGTGAAATTGATGAGCCTGAGAAAGTCCAAAGTTCAGCCTGCAACTCTACAGAGCCTATCACATTCTCCAAACAGCAGGAGAGAGAAATTCAATACATATCCACTGTACACAATTCCATTCCTAAGGTTGTCATTGCAATTTGCAAAGCGCATCCAGTGAGAAACATGTTTTGATGGTGCTGACAAGAAACAGTTTTGGTAGGCTAGCTGTGGGGGATCCAAATTTAGGTCCTGAGAGATTCCTGGTTTATCAGGGACTAGATTGTGGAGGCAGCATGCTTGCTTCTATAGGGAGAGGGAGCAACAAAGTAGCAGAAGTATCTGAACCCTCCCCCTGGCTGATATGGGCACTACGATATCGGATGCATCCGTTTGAGGTGCTAAGGACCTTCAATTCAGTCGGAGCCAGAGTATCTTGAATGCTAAACATGAAGGAAACGTTTCCAAGACAATCAGACCATATACAGAAGAAGAATAAATATTAAATAGGAGCTGAGAACGCAAAGGATCAGACACCAAAATTTAATGCTGATAAATCATAGGCCCTAGATAAGGCAAATATTATATAGACCACTCTATCAAACTGACTCCTGTCTTACATTGCACAGGGAAGAATGTCAATTTTTATTTTGATCAGGTGTGAATTTTGTACTAATGAAAATAAGGAATTAATAGCCCAAGCTAAACATTGTTGATAGAGGAATCAAGAGCGTCCTGCAACTGCAGATTAATCTTGACCCATAACATCCATAACGTTTAAGGTCTGAGTCTGTCTCGAGCAGGAACACCACTGTGTTTAATATGGACTCAACTGAGACTCAACTGGGAGCCAAGGTAGGACTTGAAGTGAAGTTTGCATGGGTGAGGGATTCAGTCATTAAAAAAAAAAAAATCTTAGGAATACAAAAGGGAACTTGATAATGGTGTGTTGTGATAAAGCATATATGTTAAAACTGCTTTTGTATGGATTAAGCCCCTTCCGCCTGTTACAAAACTCAGGTGTGATGTGTCATTAGGCAGATGTGGTACATTAAAGTGTCTGCCACTGAATGAAAATAATCAGTCATCAATGGAAAAAAAACATTTTATGTTCCTCATCTCTCTATATAAACAAACATCTCAATTCAACAATTTTGAAGGAAAAAGGCAGAGTCAATTACATCTGGGGAAAGAGGATGTTAGAAACAGCTGGCGGGTGTGTGCTGTGGAATATATTCTTCCTCATCTCAACATCTGTGATAAGCCTTTTTAAGTGATAGATAACTCATGCATTGTCACTGAGGAACAAAATGCAGGGGTCAGTGTCTGACCAAGCAGCTGGACTGTGCACCAGCAGATGCGTAGTGGATAAGGGCATGAGAACAATCTATCCAGGCCACAGAGCAGCCAAGGAGTTGCTATCTGGCGATTGCTCCAGCCCAGCCCATGGGGCCTTACACAGGCTCCCTGCAGGTAGGCCGGAAAAGAGATTCCACATAGCAGTGGATCCTCTGCCCTTGGTACTACCTGATCCACTCATGCTCTAAATCTGCTAAGCTCTATGGCATGGACACACCTTGCCTGTTCTTCTGACCTTGTCCCTTTTGGGGTGGGTGGATGGGTGGCAGAAAGTGGTGAAATATTGTCAGAAAAAATTAAGGACAGTTTTTACACTTGAACAATTACCTTTCCATACATGTTCAGCCGTAAAGAACTGTGTCCTTTGGTGAAACACTGCAAGTATGAACACAAGTTGTACCAGACAGAATCAGATCACTGGTGAACTAGCACAACACCCTAAGTTAACTTTAGAGTGAAATTCACCCATATGCAGAAGTTTAAGTGGGACTTAAATAATGCACAGACCTTGTGCAGTCCTTCTACACAAGGGAGAATTTGGCTTTGAGTTACTTTAACTCTTTCTCTGTACATCAGTTGAAATTCACAGCGAGACTGTGAATTATATTATTTTGTTCCATACTGGCAACTCTTTGGATTGTTTTCCTAACAAGTTTCAGCTGGTGAATCAGTCAGAAACTGTTCTCTGCAACAAATTCTGCATGATTCACTCGTTGGGTGGTGTGACTGATGACCTGGCACCATGTGCCACTGTTTGTTACCTGTTTGATTGATCTAATCTTTATAAATTAATTCTGCTTTTATCCAAAATAAATTTCATTTAAAAATAAAGCCAATTGTATGTTGTGATTGAACAAATCCCAGCAACTAATTGCTTTCTGTGAACATTTGTACGGGGAACTTCATTCACAGAAATGTTTGTAAAACGTGAATAAAAATGGGTGACTCTCAATGGGTTGAAGCAAAATTATATTTAGAAATGAGCAAAATGTTTGTCAAGAATTGGCCTAATTCTGGATTAGTCCAAGGTGTACTGAGAGGAAGGTTAGCCCCATGTTTAGAGCACTAGCCTGGTACTTGTGAGATGCTTCTCTATCACAGGCTTCCTTTGTCAACAGATAAGTCACTTTGTGCCTCAGGTTCCTATCTGTAAAATGGAGATAAATACTTCCCTATTAGAGCTGGTTATGAGATTTCAGAGGAAAAGGCATGGTCATCAGAAAATGCTCATTCATCTAAACCTAAATGTTTTCAAACAAAACATCAGGGAAACAGTCCAGTTTGCAAGGGCACCCTGGCTGACAGAATGGCTGCCATGAGAACCTTGCCTAGTTTCCTGGTGGGCTGTTGGAAAGCTTGTACTTCCAGGGCTCTGGGGCAGCCCTGCCATGCTGACTGCCTTGGGATCAGGGACACTAGGTCTTCCATGCTTCCTGCTGTGAGCAGGAGAGAAAGGAAGCCCTGGGACTCCCAGCTCGAGATGGATCTCTCTACACTGCCCACTGAACCTGGGTTCTGACTCAGGTTTGAGCCCAAGCCCCTCTTCTGTCTGCACACAAATCAGTCTGACTTGGGTCAGTGAGAACTCAGGAGTTGGGTCACAGGACCTTGCTAGTAGCAGGGCCGTCCCTAGTGGGGTGCAGGACCCAGGAGCCGAGTTTCTATCTGCCGGGGAGTGCTCTCCTCCCAGCTCTGCCCAGGCCCTGCCCGCACTCCATCCCTTCCTCCAAGGCCCCACCCCCGCCCCACCTCACTTCTTCCCACCCCCACCCCACCTCTTCTCCACCCAGTTCCTCCCCTTCCCCGAGCACACTGCACTCTCGCTCTTCTCCCCTTTCCCCTAGCACCTCCAGATGCCACGAAAAAGCTGATCAGTGGCAGGTACTGAGAGGGAGAGAGGGGGAGGCGCTGATCAGCGGGGCCTGCTGGCAGGCAGGAGGCGCTGGGGGGAGGAAGAGGTTAGTAGGGATGCTCCTCCCTGTCCCTCTCACCGCCCCACTCAGCTCCTCGTGAAGCACAGGGCCCAGTTCAGTGGCCCCAATTCACCGGACCCTAGGGCTGGCTCTGGTTAGTGGACTGGCCCACTGTGACTTAGGTCCAAGCTCTGTCATTTTGCACTGTGGATGGAAGTCAAGCTGCAGAACTCAGTCCGAAGGTCTGCACAGTACAGCGGGGACACATTTGCATGGCTGACACACCCTGGTCCAGCATCTGTAAGCCCACGTTTACAACGCAGCATGGATGCTGAAGCACAGGCTTGGAAACACGGAATCCACAAGCCCGGGTCTCAAAGAGTCAGGTTTATAATTCAGTGTAAATATACCCTCTGAATATTGTCTCTGTGGAAGCCCTTAATTGGCTTCAATGTCCTCAGAGACACAAGGTAGGCGAGATAGTTTTTATTGGACTAACTTCTGCGGGTGAGAGACAAGCTTTTGAGCCACATGGAGCTCTTCTTCAGGTCTGGGAAAACTGGGTGAAACCTTTTTATGGGTTGAGTTAAAACTTCACTGAAATTGATGAATGGGAACACACCTTTCATAACATAACCGTAAAGATTAATTAATCACAATCTCTCACCTAAGGCAAAAGGTATTTGTGAACTCACTCAGGAGTTCTGGACTGTGTGGGTTGAATGTTTTTTTGTTTTGTTTTTGGTAAGGAGTTGGGAGAAGGAGAGGAGAGAACCAGCCCAGACAACCTGAAGAAATCCAAGCAGAAGCCTGTAAGCATAGTGTGAGTGTGACCCTGAGAGAAGCTAAAGAGACAGCTTTTGGGTCTGGTGCTGGCTAAAGAGCCTTGGGACTGTCAGGTAAGAAACTGTTCCTTTGGCCTTTGGTTCCTCCTGAGTTTGCAGAAGCAGGACTTGGTAAATTCTTTGTAAATAAACAAAATTGCATCAAAGAACATCCTAGATTCCATAATCAATTTCTACTCCCAACTGGAACATCCCCAGACTCTGAATTTTGACTAGCCATTCAGGTAAAAAAGGGAAAACATTATGCTTCCCATTCACTCAGATGGTTAAAGAAGATTTTTAGTCTGGTTCATAGTGAGGTTCACTTTCTATTCTCACACATTAGCAAAATGGTGTTTGTTTGGTTTCTGATACTAGAGAGGAATGTTCAAACTCTGCCAAAACTGTCTCCATTGAATTCAAACACAAAAAAAACCAAAACAAAACCTGGAAAAATTTTCATGCCCATTACAGTGAAACATGACTCGTGTGCAGGCGTAAGCGCTATGAATCACCTAAGTGCTCAAAACAGAGCTTAAGTAAGAGCTAAGTGGTACACAAGCCTTACACAGATCACCTCCTCAGTGGTAAATTTCATTGTAAGTTCCCCACATTTTTTAACAGAAATCCAAACTTCAGGTTTAAACTAAACAGTGTTTCTTTAATATCCAAATCTCAAACTTAAGTGGTGTGTGAGGCTCTAAAACTGAGAGACGGTGTTCTTAACATTTGTTCTGATTTATTTATTATTACCTCTTTTTAACCCAAATGGCGAGTCAAAGTCTGGGATCCTGTAGATGTTCCAATTAGGAGTAGAAACTGAGGCTAGTCAGGTATTTCTTTGATGCAGTTTTGTTTGTTTACAAATAACGTACAAAATTCTGTGACTCTCAGAGCCGGCGCTTCCACTAGGTGACCCTAGGCAGTCACCTAGGGTGGCAGGATTTGGGGGGCGGCATTTTGCCACCCTCGGCGGAAATTTGGTGGCAGGGGGTCCTTCTGCTCTGGGTCTTCAGTGGAAATTCAGCGGCGGGTCCTTCACTCGCTCCAGGACCCACCGCCGAAGTGCCCCAAAGACACAGAGCAGAAAGATCTCTGCTGCCGAATGCTCAGAGGAGGAGCGCTGCTGCCTAGGGCAGCAAAAATGTGGCGCCGCTCCTGGTGGCTCTGAATTCAGAAGGAATCAAATAGCAGAAAACAGCTTTTTTTGCTCATAGCACCGAGAGCACTCTTTTCAGCCTGCATCCCTCTGCCCTCCCTCTCTGTAGATTTTTACTCTTTCAGCCTCTCTCTGGCTCTATCTGTTCTTCTGTTTGACCTCAATTTCTGTGTGATCTCTTGTCCCATCTCTACCCTAAACAATACTCAGCCAAATGTTCCTGGACAGGTTCACACACACATTTTCTCTTAGGTTTGGCTTATGCTTTAACTATGTTAATTGAACTGTGAGTTCACAGCTACCAAACTTAATGAGATTTTAACTCAACCATAGAAAGGTTTCACTCAGCCCATAACATTATTAATTAAAGGTCAGATCTTGCAGCCCTTACTCAGGTTGAGATGTATCTTGGGCCCTGGAGCCTGCAAGCTGTACCTTAGTTAAGTCAATGGGGATCTGCGTAGGTGCAGGAGTCCATCTGTGCAAAGCTGCAAGCTAAGGCTTTTATTCTGCAAGCAAGTAATCCCACTGAGATCATACTGAGTAAAGTGCTACTCCTCGTCAGAATGGTAGAATCAGATTTTAAGCTTTGTATCAAGAAGCTAAATTTTTATGAAGAAATTCATACAGTTAAATAACAGAATCATGCAGTTAAGTTAATTGTTTATGGACCCCCTCTAAACTGAAAGCACGATAGCTTCAGTGCATTTTTCTAATATAATCTCAGTCAAGATAATGAATCCTTAAGGGAAAATGTACACAACAGGTATGTTGCAAATACATAATCTCAGCATACCAAATCTCATTGCTATAATTTGCCACTTGGCACACTACGATTATTTTGAAGTTATTGTATTCATTGAATGGGGACAAGATTGATACTAAGGTCTCTATTTCATTTGGTGTGTAGAATAATGAATTCTTGTAAAGAGTGTATTCCTTTAATAGATGTTTATTTCAGACAGCTTCATTGTACGGTGCATTCAAATGTGGAAACTAAACTGGAGGCCAGCTGCACTAATTTTATCATAGCAAATTATATCAAGTAGCATAATTAAAGACAGTAATTCAAAATTAAGTTGTCTGACAACCCATTTATAAGCAAGGCAACTCATTTCTCTAGGATATGAAGGTACTGAAGGGACAGTGCCAACTCCAGCTGACTAGGTTTGGCATTTCAAAAATTGCTGTTAGAAATCATTCTCTAGTCAGCACCTTCTCATGTCTTAACCAGTTTAGATTAATTCTTCTTCAAAAGGATGCAATTCAATTAACAGAGATGACAGGATGTTTTAGTCATAATTATTTTCAACAGCGCTGGTGATACACTTTACAAACAGAATAATTGTAAATAGTACACATTTAGGACAACAAAAAAGCAGGCTGGACCATCATCTGACTGCAGAAAACCCTCTAATATCAAGCATCTCTCTCTGCCCTAAAAGGCAGTCAGTAAACTATCAACTTCTAGTAAAGACAAATATTCCTGGTAGCACAGATAGTAGTGGAATTAATGTATCATTATTGCTGGAACCCTAAGAACCTCCCCATCAGCTTTCAAATTATTTAATGGTCTTTGGTTTGTACATCACAGACTTGTAAATCTTCCCAGAAAATGTGTGTCTTCTGTAACTCAGCTGTACTCTTGACAAATTATTTCCGAAATATTGCACATTTAAGTTCCCAAGAATTTAAGTCACAAGCATGAAGAAAGCTTCCTCCTGAATTGGAAAAAAAGGAACTTTGAAGTGACCTTATGGACATGTTTAATGAAGATACATGATTTCACACTTGCAAAGCATTCAGAATTGAATGGGCAACATGTTTCAGATAAATAGTTCATTTGCCAAAAAAATGCAGTTTCAATTGACTCAAAACTGTTTGTGAATGTGACCCAATAGTTTCAGCTGGGAAAAGATTTGTGTATGTGTAGTTTTAATCCCCATTCTAGACCAGAGTGTTAAACTCAGATTTCCCAATGCCAGGTAAGTGACTAACCAGGAAGCTATAAACTATACTGCAGTCAGGGTCAGATTAACCTTTTGTGGGCCTGGCGCCAAACATATTTGTGGGCCACCATGGGGGCAATTCAACATGGCCTGGGGAGATTGGTCCCCGGAGAAAGGGGGATGGCCAGCGGCATGGCATGACAGGGGCGGCCCCACTCCACCCAGCCCAGTGCAAGGGCACTATTTACAAACTAGCTGTTGCCAGATGCAGAATGGCCTGCCCGTCCCTATGCTGCCTGCATGCCCCTTCCCCTCAGAGGTGGGCCCATGCCACAACTCCCCCGTTCCCTATGCCCATCACCCCCCAGACCCTGTCACAAATGCATAGTGCCCTGCACACCACCACCCCTGTCCAACGCCCCCCTGCCCATAGCCCCACCACAACTGCCCAACACCCCACACAGAAATCCCACTCTCTAGTGCCCCAACACACAGAGATCTTCCCTGGCCCCTCACAACTCAGCACCCCCCCAGGCCCTCCAGAGACCCAATCCTCCATGCCCTGCCTCCCGGCCCTGCTGGGAGGCGACTGTGTCTGCCGGGCTGAGCCACCAGTGCAGCCAGCGCTGGTGCCAGGGCAGGGAATTGCTCCGGCCTGTCGGAAGTGGTGCAATCAGCCAGGCCAGGGCTTGCCCCAGTCGGGTTCCCTTAGGACCCACTTGCCTAAAGGAGTCAGCCAAGCCCCCCAACTGGACAAGATTGGCCAGGCTTCTGCACCAGTCCCAGGCAGCTCAGCTCCAGGGAGACAGGTGGGGCCCCACAGGGGGTGGGAAGCAGAGAATGCCTGGAGCCAGAGGTGCATTGGGGTCTAGCCAGGAGGCAGAGAGAAGCTGGCAGATGGGGCCAGGGAGTGGAGAGAAGCCCTCAGTCAGCCGGTGGGCAGCCTGAGAGGAACAAGTGGTGGGCGGGGGGAAGCCAGCAGGCTGGAAGGATCTCATAGCGCCACTGGCACTCTTGTAAACCGAGCACTGACTGCAGTGGGTTGCTCTCAATCTCTCCTGTTGAAGCTGTTTCACTTTTACTAGATGGCTCTATAGCCTGGTGATTAAGGCACTACCTAGGAGGTAGGAGCTGTGGATTCAAATCTTCTCTCTGACTGATTCAGAGTCTGACGGCCTGACAAATCTTGGGCAAATTTGCTGACAAATGTTAAGTATTTTCAGAACCAAATGCAGTATTCTCCCTGATTCTTTGGTCTCCTGGCCAAACCAAAAAATCATTCATCTAGCTTTAGGTTTAAGCTTTGAGTTTACTAGTTATAAATGGATAACCCATGCAGAATAATTTCACATAAAGGGTAAAGATATGGCAGGACAGGTGAATAGATTATCCTAAACCTCCCTCTTAAGTAATATCAAAAGTATTTTCATGGGATGCTTGGTTCAGGATGGTACTTGGGGCTATGTTGAAAAGGAAGGTGCTAAGACAGAACCAGTGGGAAAAGTGTTGTCCTAGATGGCCTTGTCCGGTCCCTAAAGTGACACTTACTCTAATTCAGATACAAAGTACACTTTATAGCAACAATTCATCATCAAATCCTCCAGATTCCCAACACCTGACATATTCAAATAACTGAAACTTCAAGTCCTATTAAAATAATGATACTCTGGGAATGGATGCCTTAGAGGATCAGCAATGGTTTATTGAGCTTTACACATTTTGATTTGAATGCTGTTAAAGTCAGTAATCACATAAAGTCATTATCGTCTGATGACTGTTCAGAGACCCTGAAATGAATTTGTAGTCTCTGTCAAAATCCTGGTGGACATGTATCTATACTACACAATCAATTATCATTGTTTGAGACTTGGAGCATGCTTGGTGCTGCATAGGTGTAAAGGGGATTTACAATCTAAGTTGTATATGGACAGCAAGAGTCCATATTATTATACATACAGTAAACATGCATGGCTCAAAGCCTGAACAGTAGAACTTCATGTATGTGCTCTGTATGTTTTATTTTGCATAATTATAAAAGATGGTTAAATATATATCTCCATTAAAAATAAATATTTTCTGATGAAAAAATCTGATTTTTCTATGGACATTTGTCAAACAACATTTTCTTTTAATTTCTGTTACATTTTGAATTTTTTCCTTCACTATCTTTCCCTTTATACTTTCCCCTTCTTTTCAATGAAAGAGGAAAAAGTAGAAAACCAGAGAAACTGAGGAATAACAGTTTCATTTTTCTTCCTTTTTTCACTGAGGGAAAAAGGTAAAAAGAAGACCCTCAATCTCTCTCCCACGCTTTATTCGACAGAAAAAGTGTGAAAAAAGTTTGTTAAAAGATTAGCAAATTAGAAAAGTAATGTATTCTATCACTTTTTATTTCATTTATTTCACTTTTTTCACACTTTTTAAGTGGAAAGATGTTTTAATATAAGTGTGAGAAAGTGGGAAAAAATCCCTAGTCCTTTCACTTTTATTCCCCCTTTTCCACTAAAAAAAAAAAAAAAAATAGAAGTAGTAAGAATAAGGAGAAAACGGTTGCTTTTTAATCCTCCCCCTACTTCTTCTCTTCCCTTTTTATTTTTTCCCCAATGGAAAAGGTTTTCCCCCTACCTTTTCCTTTTTAATATTTTCCAGTGAATCAAAAGGAAAGAAAGAGGGGAATAAATCCCCCCCAAAACCCTAAACTGAAAATTGAAAACCAAAGTTTTTCAGATTTCAAACTAATAAAACAAAATTTTAACCAAAACCAAAATGAGATTTGTTCTGAATGTTTATCAAAAAGTAGAAAAAATATTGAAAACAAAATTTTCCTGTGAAAAACAATTGTTGACAAAACTGCATTTTCTGACCAAAAGAGATGTTGCTAGAAAATTTTCTAACAATCCTAATGGTGACACTATTACTTTGTCTTGCCACTCACCTAGCTTGTGAATGCCTTTGAACAGAGAATTTTCTTCTTTGTTTACACAGACGCAGCTCAATGCATTAGTTATTAAACATAAACTACCACCATATTGTTTGTACTATAATAATGGACCAACATCAAGGATGAGGGATGCACTGTGCTAGGTGCTGTACAAACAAGACGACAATCCCAGTACCACATGTATGCAGGACTTGAACATGTTGTCAGGAAAGGACCTGAAGAAAAGGTCTGTATGAGCTTGAAAGCTTGTCTCTTACCAGATTCTTGTCCAATAAAAGATATTGTCTCACCTGCCTCATCTCTCTGGTTGAATAAATGCACTTTAAAGAGGATTTTGAGTGTATCCGGGGAGATTGCTTGGTGTCCAAGGAGAAGGAAGGCTTTCCAAGCATAAGGGGCAATATGGAAGAAGGCTAAAAGACAAGAGTGGGCAAATAATAAAAATGGGGTGCTTGGGAAGATCCTCAGTTTTGGAAGGGAGAGATTGAAGGAATGAGAGCAGAAATACAGTCAGGAACTTGAAGGCAAGATTGAAGAACAAGAATTTGATTTTCAAAAGCACTGAGTACCAATAGCTCCAGCTGAAGTCAATAGCAGTTGCAGGTGCCTAGCACCTGTGCAAATCAAAGCCTTATTGTGTCATTTTTCACTCAAATGAGTACACCAAGTTTATTTCCAACAAATCAGCATTCAAACACAAATTCTAAGTGGTATCATTATCCATCTGCTAAAAAAAAATTAAAATGAAGCAAACAGTATGTCCAATTTTGGCATTGGTATTTAATGGATTTCTTATCAACTTCTCTCTTACCAGGGGAAGTCTGTTTCCTCAGGGGTTCAAGTCAAAATTCTGTTCATTGCATAAAATCAAGAAAATTGCTAGCTAAACTTGGAATTACCAGGACTATAGTTTCCATTATGCGTTTGTATGATAGCAATGCAATTATTATGAATTGTGATTCCTTCTTAACTCTTTAGGACATATTTCTCAGCATTATCATTTTGTTAGTAAAAATGTTGCCTAACTCCCCGAAAAAGTAACATTATTTCCTGAATCAGCAGCCTAAGCAACTGGAATTGAGTAAAAGCAAAAGTGAGCACAAATTTAGGTTTCCAACTATACCAAAGGTTATTGTCCCTGCCTACAGGTATATGGGATCTTGGGGAGCAATTACCACACAGGTGGGGTGTCAATTAATTTCTTTATTAAAGGAAAAAAGGAAGTGGTGGGAATTTAACAATGAAATACGATGGGATGGGGTGTATAGGGTGTTTACAATAGACAATGATGGGGGGGTTCTTCTTATTGAACAGTGTAGGGAGTTCTAACAGTGGGGTACAGTAAGTGGGGTTCAGCACAATGGGATACAGTACAGTCAATAAGCGTATCAAAAGAAATGCAAAATAAAATGGTAGCTTCTATATAAAATGGTCAACAATCTTAGATAGAATGTATTAAGTGGTTAGTGGCCTTATACACAATGTAACACAATGGTATCAATGCAAATACAAAGTATATCAGAAAAGTGGAAGCAACCAATGGGGTGTTATAATTACAAGTAAAATGTGAATCACAGTGCAATAATACAATATGGGTGATAAGTGAAATTATGCAATGTAACGGTATAAAAGAAAAGTAATGACTTAATTTGTGAGGCTAGGATAGCAGATAATCTGCAAGAGTGTACCTAAAGGCTGGGTCAAGGAACAGGAGGGGGGAGGGGAATTAATGATTAGTGGCAACTGATGAGAGGAGAGTGCGGCTGGAAGCAGCGAGATACTCTGAAGCCCTGCAGGGTAAGGACAATGGAGCAGTGTGATGGTGATCTTCGTAGGGGAGGGGCAGCGGAGAAGTGTAAAGAAGGGCTAGAGAGAGGTTTAAGCAACAAGCGGACACCAAAAACAAAGGAAAAAAAAGCGGCAAAGGGTTTGGGAAGTTTCACAGGGGGAGAAGCAGCAAGGGGTTTGGGAAGTTCGGAGAGAGTGCAGATGCGGGGGGAAAAGCAGCAAAGGGTTTGGGAAGTTTCACAGGGGGAGAAGCAGCAAGGGGTTTGGGAAGTTCGGAGAGAGTGCAGACACGGTGGGAAAAGCAGCAAAGGGTTTGGGACGTTTCACGGGGGAGAAGCAGCAAGGGGTTTGAGAAGTTCGGAGGCTGATGCAGATGTGGGGGGGGGGGAAGCAGCAAGGAGTTGGGAAGTTCAGAGAGAGTGCAGATGCGGGGGAAAAAGCAGCAAAGGGTTATAACAGGGAGACATGGAGAAGCACACAGAGGGGGAGATTGGAGCGGGGGAAAAACAGACACGGGAAAGTTCAGTGAGAGATCGGGACAGCGGGAAGACGAATTTAAGCAGCAAAAACCTTATCTATCTTAACCAACGGCTAGGCAAAATAACAAATATCACAATTCTAAGCAAAACTATAACAAGCAGCTATACGGAGCAACAAAACAGTAAACTATAACAAGGCAGGTGAACTTACAAGCTCTACAATCTTAACAAACTATGACTTATTAAACTAAAAAAACAAAACCTATGGTGCGCCTTATGCTATGGAGAAGTCACAGAGGGCAGAGTGGTATGTGCTCAGGATCCAGCTCCCAAGGAAGCCAAGGGATGGTGGCTGCAGCAATGGATACAGCTGAAAGCAGAGAGCCCCGAGGCAAAGCCCACAGGAGCAGAGCTTAGCAGCGGCACAAACTTATTTTTAGCAGCAAAGCGCCGCGGAGTTTAAGAGAGGTTTTAAGACACAGACCAAGGTTTAGCTTGAGTCTGTATGCTGGGGAAACAGAGCCAGCAGCTAAAGTAATAAAATAAAAGTAGGGAAAGTTTCACAGAGGGATTCTTACTAGTCCCCAAGGCAGCAGCAAAGGCAGAAGCAGCAGCAACATCAGAAGAAGCAAGGAGGGCTCGGTACAGACTCAATAATCAGGAGATCTCTCAGGTAGCAATTCGTTCTTCGTGGGGGGGGGGTTTAAAAAACCAGGGGTATGCTCAAAAATAAAACGAGAGCAGAGAAAGGACCCCCCCAAACCCCTGGCTGATCAGACCAGGCAGCAATGCAGGAACCTTTCTGATGTTTGTTTCAAAAATGTCTGTTTTTAAAGGCAAACTCAGGCAGTTTCCCGCCAGTAATCCTGATAGGCTCCCTCTGTCACAAGGGAGGAGGCACAGGGAAAAACTGCAGGTTAAGCACAGAAACCTGTCTGGGCAGAGTCCTGTGCAATAGGTGACTCAAAAGCACATGAGGCCTATGACTCATGCCCAGGATCTTAAAAACACAATAGGTCTTGCAGCTCTGGACATTGCCTGCCCTACACCGAGCCCAGGTTCAACGAGGTGATAACAGGACTAACCCTTTGAACAGGGCAGTGGTCCCATTTAGCACGCAGCACAAGTGGCCATCCCTTTGAGAAGGGCAATGGCTCTTGTTAGACAACTTAAGCAGCCCTCCCTTTGAGAAGGGCAGTGGCCCTGGTAAACAACTTAACAGCCAGGGAAGGGCAGCCACAGGAGGAGAACAAAAACAAAATGGAGTATGGGGACAGCTATAAGAAACAAAATGGAATGGGGGATAGCTGTAACAGATAGTTATATGAAGTTAATTCCTGAACTTCCATCTCAAGCAAGCGTTTTCTTTAACCATCTCCTTCTCCTCTTTCAGCTGCATAACTAACGAACCAGCTTGTGACAAGTCATTTTGTTCCAAGCAGAATTCTCACAAAGAATTCTTTTGGGAATGGGGTAAGTCAACATTATTATGAATATTTGTATTACAGCAGAACCCCAGAAGCCTCAGTCAGATCGGGGAGCCATTGTGCTGGGCACTAAACAAACATATACTGTAAAATGTATATATCAAGAATTTATGGAGTAGGTTTATTTGCTCTTTGTGCTGCAATGGGATTTAGAGGGATGAGTATTCAATCAACTGGCCTCATAGAACTGAGACAGAATGGGCTGAAGCATACAACCACTGGGCTTAAGCTAAGATGTAGGGCTCTTCACAGACTTCTGTAAACAACTTTTATTTAACCAAATAGTTAAGTAATACAACACTGAGTTCTTACTTCCCCATTCCTGAGACTTCTATCTCTTAATAGATAGTAAAGCAAATAAAAGGCATTTGGAGAACATCCCCTTGCTGGTAGGGAAAAAAAAATAGAAAAAACACATCCTTAGCCAGAACTTATACTGGGACCTGGCAAAGCTCTACTAGTGCTCCTTGTGCTGGCTACAAATTTGGACCCCAATCCTGCAGGTTGATCCATGAGAGTGGACCCGTAGGCCCACGTAAAACAGCTTGCAGAATTGAGGCCTGGCTCAGCAGCAACATATGTAAATTAATCCTGCAAAAAATATTTGAAAACCATGTAATGTTTTCTTATCTAAAATCAAGAGCACTATTTCCTCCCACTTGTGTGCTAATACAAGAGATAGGATAGCCCAGGTGGGAAGAAATGCAAGTGCTAGATGGCTCATCTGTATCAATGAGTATTAACACATCTAGGTCATAACTCCAATATGCTTGCCAAAATAGGAGAGCAAGAAAAGGCCAAAGTGCTAACAAACACAATCACAAGATACAATGGTCTGAATTACTTTAGCTTGTCTTAGGTGCTGAAACAGAAATGAAAAGAATAGCCTCACTGCCTTGTTATTTAATAGACTCAGCTCAAGCTCATAGCCATATTTGATCTTGCGAGATTTTGAGTTTTCTCCTTGAAAGCTGCAAATGAAACTGGGCTGTGATTCCACTCTTTGTGGCCTAGTTTATACCCTTGTTTTACTAAATCATGTAAGGCAGTAATGGAGACTAAGGCCCTTTCCCCATCTCGTAAGAACATAAGAATGACCATACTGGGTCAGATCAAAGGGCCATCTAGCCCAGTATCCTGTCTTCCAATAGCGGCCAGTGCCAGGAGCCCCAGAGGGAATGAACAGAACAGGTAATCACCAAGTGATCCATCTCCTGTCGTTCATTCCCAGCTTCTGGCAAACAGGCCAGGGCCACCATCCCTGCCCAAATTGACTAGCCATTGATGGACCTATCCTCCATGAACTTATCTAGCTCTCTTTTAAACCCTGTTATAGTCTTATCGTCTCTTACTTGGCCTAATAAGTCCCATACAGATCTTAGATCTGGGTCTGGTGAGGAGTGCAAATCTGCTCTCTGGATACTCTTCTGTGAGCAAAGGGGCAGGGAGGGAGCAAAACCTTGGCTACTCCCATCCTACTTGCTGGCTGTTTGTGAGAGAGGTGGGAAGTAAACTGCAGTCTTTCAAGGACTGCTATAATTTATTTGCCCTCAGAGAAAGAGGAGAGCAGGAAAGAATTGTGCCTCTGAGGGAGGGATCTAAGGCACAACTCCTCCTGTGGCTCCTCCTGAGGTTGAGAGTGGAAGGAGATTTTGATATCCTTACAAGAGTTGGAATGTGCCTCATTCTACAGATACTCCCACTGGGGTAGACTGTGCCTTTGGGCACTACCCAGGGACAAGGGGTCAGGCCTAAGCTGCAACACCCCTGGTCTTTGATTAGCAATGTGCCTCAGACACATCGCTCTGACTCTCGCTTCCTCAGAAACTGCTACAAGGATTTCACTTACACTTTTGAAAACATATTCACCTTAGGACAGAGACCACACATGGTAAGGCTCAGCCCAACAGAAACATTTCTGGGAAATCTGTGGGGGCTGGGGGGGAGAATGGGGGTTATTATGAAGACCATTTTGTACCTTAATGACAACATTTGCTTCTCTGAAAGCCATAACAATATCATAATTGTACATATAGAAATGAAGGCCCTGTCCTGCAAACTCTCCTTCCACAGCACTGCCATTGTCTTCAGTGTAATTTCACTAAGCAGGTGCCCTGTGGGACAAGTGTGACTAATAAGGGTGCCCATTGGATACCTGCTGATAGGTACATTGATGTAAATCAGAGTTTGTTACAGGAGTGGGTGGGTGAGATTCTGTGGCCTGCATTGTGCAGGAGGTCAGACTAGATGATCATAATGGTCCCTTCTGACCTTAAAGTCTATGAGTCCACGAGTCTATAAATACCAAAGGAAACAGTGTTGTTTTGTGAACAACATCCATGTAAATGAGGGCAAAATCAGGCTTGGCCACAAAAATATTTTCTATTTTCTAACCTGCGTTGGTTGGGTGTAATTTGTCTCAGTTGTGTTAAATTGTAACTATATAACTGCTGAATGTATACCATCTAGTTGTTCATAATGCATATTAAGCGAGCAGTATTCTGTCTTTCCAATTCTGTGCGCATTTTAATTTAATGTAGAGAGTAGCCATTCTTCAAAAGTCATCAAGAGGATTGTCCCTTTCATGGAGGGCAAATACTATTCTGACAAACAGTTTTGTTTGCAAGCCTTTTCTTAAAGTCTCAAAATACTTCTATAAGCTGAACTTCTTGCAGGAACATTGTCCCCTACAACAGAAAGCTGCATTTCATCTGCTGCTTTTCTGATCTTTTGTATTTCTGAGGATGCAGATTGAGGAAGTTCCCATATTTGGGACTATAAAAATGAAAGAACAGATCTGAACAGTGCTACTATGTTCTCCGTTCGAGAACACTTTATTCTTTTATTTAAAAGAACAAAAGAGGGCAAAGGGGCTACCAAATCTTGGAAATATCTATGTGAAAGGATCTCAATGCTCCAAAAAGGCAAAATGTTGTAAGACTTAAGAGGCTGCCACATTTTTAAAGAGACATGCCAGTATTACAGAATGCAGCAAAATATTTTGGGGTCTGTGATGCCGGCTGGCCAGATGCCAGTTCATGCAGAGGTCCCCATGTCTCAGCTGGACATTGACAGCTACATAGCTAGAATCAGTCTGGCTCACTCATGGGTTCATATTTGATAAAGTAGATATTAGAATGATAAGAACGTGTTTAGTGTTTAGACTACTGAATGCTTGTGAGCTGCTGCCTGCATTAATTTCCCTTGTAATATTGTAATGTAATATTTCAGAGGTTGTATTGTGAACTACCATACAGGTGACGGACACTAATTAGAGTGAAGAGCTGCTCCTTCCAAAAGAGGAGACCCAGCAATACCAGCTGGGCTAGGGTTGGATCTTACAACTGGAAACTCCCTATATATGGATTGAGACACGGTCCACAAAAGGACCGAAGACACTTATTGCTTTTCTCCCCTCTTCCCCCTGAAGGTGAGTCATGCAAGTGGACTCCTTCCATCAGCTGAGTTTGCACCTCAGAGCACATGGCACAAGGGGGATAAAAACTCCAAGCCAAAGGAACTAAGGATCTCTATGCTTCTTTGACTCTGGGTATGCAAGGTACTTCTAGACATAAGCACGAGATCACCAGCTGTTTATCCTGGGTTAGCCCTAAAGGACAAATCAGCAAAGCTTGCTGATTACCGAAGCCTATATTACCCTTTGAAGTCTACGGTTATAACTCATTTGTATGTCTATGTTTCTTGCTTTAACCTTGTAAATAAGGCTCTAGTTTCCTTTTCCTATTTAATAAATCTTCATACAGGTTACTATAGGATTGGTTACAAGCGTTGTCTTTGATGTGAGATCTAACATGCAATTGACCTACAGCAAGTGACTAGTCCTTTGAGATTAGGAGTAACCAGAATACTACTGTGATTCATGCATCACTGAGCTTCACTCACCTGGGTGGAGGTAGGACAGACCAGAGTACCCAAGGGTCCTTCTGTGACTCCACATTAAGGCTATTAAAGTGTCTCAGGAGTTTGCACTTCGTGCAATTGGCTGGTGAAATCTGAATTTAGAACTCAACCAATTTGAGGTTTGTACCTTGGTTTTTAACAGTATGTCCTGCGGTTTGCACTCATGCTCTTGAGTCACTGTTGGGATCATCACAGGGCCAGTGGGACTCTGTACAGGGAGAAACACCACTTAGCAGGACTGGGGCCTTAAATTTGCCATATTGCTCAACAATGAAATAGGCACATTAAATCTGATAAAAGTGCATAAAATAAAGTATGTTAAGGATAGGCATATCAATCTCTCAATTCAATGGACTATTATTTAAAAGCCTGCTTGAAAATGGGACATCTTACATAACTCAAACAACAAGCATCATGGTTATCCTGATGCTATCAGGACTGCTTGATACACATGTATATATATAGTCTTATAGCTCAGGCTATCATCTTCTTCTCTAAACTATCTAGACAAGAAGCATATTATTTTAAGATGTATGTGTGCATAAAATATCTCTCTCTCACACACACACAGAATTTGACTTAGATGTGTGTGTACATGTTGCCAACTTGCATGACTTCAATTGAGTGATAAATTATTGTTTATAAACTATTGGTAGGCATTTTGATTACATACAGTCTGTACAGCAGGAAGCATAGTATTTTTTCAAACACACACACACACACACACACACACACACACACACACACACACACACTTACATCATTCGAACAGCAGTTTAAAACAGGTCAAGTCTAACCAAGAATAAATTGAAAAATGCATTATTCTATACTGGTAGGCCCTTGAAGTTGAAGCATATTCAATGAAATTTTATTCAGAAGTTCAAAAGTCAGGCAGAGACTTAGGAAAACAAATGCTGCTGTCATACACATTGTAGAATATAACTATTTACAATAAGCTCACAAACGGCCACTGTGTGTTTTCTGAACAAATTCAAATATTTACAACTGATAGGAAAACAAACAGCAATAATTTTGAATGCTGCTGCATTAAATTTTAACTACATATGCTTTATTAATGTTTGCAAGAATAGTCTATTTTTCTAAGAATGTGTTTGTCAGCATTGGAGTTTTAGAGTTTTAATGGTTTAATATGAGCTATGCTACAGGTCTGCCCCATATTTTTTGATATTACCTGTTCTGTTTATCAGCAGGAGTTATCATTTAGGTGACTAAGATAATATTTACTCTAATATATTTTAATGCTGGTTTTGTAAACATAATATTAACTGAAGACACCATTTGAAGCATAATGACATTTTAAGATTTATACATTTTTGGTTTTGTTTTTTTTAAGAAGCCATAAACAGTTATTACATAGGTATAGGATATGCTCACTCTCTTACACATCTGAATAAATAAGGGCCTTATTATACCTCAGATTTATGCATTATCCCCATCGGACTCGACTGGGAGTTATGTTTAAAAAAAGGTGGAACATAGCCCTTTGAAAAGTCACAGTAATTCAGAAGAGAATACCCATTCAAAGGATTAGTGCAAAATTTGGAAAGGCCTATTAAGAATCACAGAGAAGGGCCAATTACCAGCTACATGCTGCCACTGTACCAGTGTATTTGGGATTAAATATTTATAATCTTAAACCCCAATCCTACAACTGATAGTGAGCAAATATAGCAGGCCAGCCTATCAACTGCAGGATGTGACTATAGATACTGTTGTTATTTTTAAGAACACTCCCAGTTCTGTGAAAAATACATGTTCTTTTTTAAAACCTAAGTCAGCTGTGGTTATTTGCATAAAGAGACTGCTCAGAGCAACAAAAATAAGTCTATTCACAGAACGGCAGGGTGGAAACTTGCTGCTTTATATAACTTTATCACACCACAGTGGTAGGAAAACTCCCCCTGACTAAAATGAGAAGTAAAGGAGAGGAAGAGCATAGCTCCATCCCATAATACATTAGGTAACCCAGTTAACACTGTCACAGCCACTTTATTACAATTATACATTCTGATTGCGTGTACCATGCATTCTCGGATAGCTACACTGTTAAGGAAATGTGCTGTTTGCAGCTATAGAAAAGTTACATTATGCATGGCATCTTGAGTTTTGCTTTTATGGTGTAAATCAGCCACTTATACTGTGATAAGGCATGCTTAATATTTGCACCTCAGAGTGCTATATAGAGGGTAAACTATGAATTTGAAAACCCTGGTGGAAGAATCTTCAGCTTTGATTGAAAGAGTGAAATAGCTTTCCATATGTCTAACTTAGGATGGGTAGAATAGACTGTAAACTACAAAAAAAAAAATCTTCCAACAGTGAAGTCTGCTTGTACCATTTTTTTAAACCCTTAGACAGAAAGCAGTATGTAAATGGGAATATAGTGAATCTTTATAAATATTCCTCTAAAACAATATCTAGGACAGGTGCTTCAAAATACCAAATCATGTGTGGTCAGTAATTTGGCATTTTTAAGGTAATCATTTAGCAGGTATGTCTTTGACATGCCAGTGCCCCTTTCGTTGTTGTTTATAATATCATGAGAAGAGACAAAATTGATAAATATTTGGTGACAAAAATATTAGATAAGGTGAGATTAAAGGTACACCAAAAATCAGTTCCATCTTTCAGTCTCTGTCCATTGAGCGTTACTGTTCTCCACATTCTAAACCAGGCAATGAGTATTACCACACTTCATCTTTCTCCCTCCCTCCAACTATAATTCAACTGAGTTTTATATGACAGACCCTGTGCCAGACTCCCAAAGAAAGAGTATTCTACTGCCTGCTCTGGGCTTTTGAAAAGTAACGGAGCCAAGCAAAATCAGACAATTTACTTTGAGTCTGAATTTCTTTTAATTGGAAAATAAGCACAACCTCCCGTCAGGAAATTCTTAAGACTTTCTGCATATAGCTTCCATCACTAACTAAGGGGCACTTGAATCATAGTGAACACGGAGAAAGGTAATTACAATGCGTTAGAAGCATTTCTCACAGGAAGCATTTTAGTACAACCAGTCAGTCTCACAAATACATACTTAAACATATCCTCAGAGAGTTATATTTCAAAGACAAGATTTGTTCCAGATAACCACAATGGAAAGAAATGAATCCACCAGATCTTTTTCATATCATCATATCCCTTAAATAATTCAGACATTTAGAGAAACGACACAGGCAGTGAAGAGAAATATACTCTCCTGTGCAGGGACGGCTCTTCCATTTAGGCAGCCTAGGCAATCGCCTAGGGCGCCAGGATTATTGATGGGTGGCGTTTTGCCAGAGAGGGCGGCAGGCGGCTCCGGTGGACCTGCCGCAGTCGTGTCTGCAGGCAGGCAGGCAGGCAGGCAGGCAGGCGGGCGGACGGTCGGCTGCTCGCGCGGCTCCGGTGGACCTCCCGCAGGCACGACTGCGGCAGCTCCACCACAGCCGCGGAGCAGCTAAGCGTCTGCAGCCACAACTGCGGCAGCTCCACCGGAGCCGCGGGACCAGCGTGTGAGGAGGCGAAATTGCCGTGCGCCTAGTGGGCTAAAACCCCTAGTGCCGGTCTTGCTCCTGTGGTAAAAGACTAGATATTTTATTTATTTAGATTTAAATAAAGGCACTTAAAAGACTGTCTATCCCAGGAACTATCCGACCTTCCCAAGAGTTAAAAATACTGTCCCAATTCCCCCCCACCCCCGCATAATTAAAAGAGTAGCACATTTGCCTACACACATACAAGTTTCAGGCAGAAAAAAATATATATGAATCAAATCTGGATATCTCCACCCCTCACAGTCCCAATTGTTTTCTATTTTCTTATTCTTACGTATTGGCAATATGGTAGTGCCTGGGGGCCATAATCGGGACTCCACTGTGCTTGGCACTGTACACACGACATAAAAAGACAGTCCCTGCCCCTAACAGTTTACAGTCTATTATTGCAAAGCTCTGGGAAAAGCACACTCATTGCCACTCATTGCCAGCAAAGCAGGTCTAACTAACCCTTCCTTCCTCCTCACTCCTAACCCAACAAGCATCCACATGTTGTAAAAACAAGCACACTTTTGGTCTTGCCTTACAAAGAGGATTCAAAAGACAACACAGTAAAACAGATTTCATGTCCCCCCTCCCGCCCTTTAAAGTGTCCTCTTACTACAGAAACTAAGGAACATATCTTGACGGACAATTAAATCAGTGTAAGGGGTGAAGAGTTACAGTAGTTGCCCATGCTTCCTAACTGTGGCATCTGCAAAAGGCTTATTATGAGTGCTGTGTCTTCATTAATTAACAAAAAAGTGATGAAATCCTGGGCCCATTGAAGTCAATAGCAAAAACTCCCATCATCTTTCATGGGGCCAAGATTTCTCCCCATGTCCTTTTTATGAAGAGAAAGCTAACAGAGATCAAGCTGCAAAATACTAGGGTTTACTCAATCATCAACACTGAAGTAAAGCTACTGCTTTGCCTTGTGTGCACTTGGATTTCACAATGAGACAGTTTTTTCATGTTAGCTCTCTCACAGAAAAGGACATACTATTTGTACTAGTGAAAACTTACCAAATGTGAAAGATGGCAATTTTCTGCAAAATCCTGGACAAACCTTATTAAGTTTAATCCCTTTGGGATCCATTGTATTAAATATGCAATTGTTTATGTATTATTGGATGTAAATTTTATTGAAGGGGGTGTGTGCTAATGTAATTCCTTTGGTTATCAGCTCTTTCAAGCTTCATTCTGTGGAGGGGGCCCATTGTCTGGCTGATTACCTATTCATGGTCTCTTCAAAGATCCAAGCATTATCCAAGGATTATCTAAAGACCAGCAGAGAAAGAAAGGACATTGGGATAAACAACCTGAGTTTAAACTGACTCTTTACCTCTTCTCTGGATCCAGGAAACAGACAGGACCTCCAGTCTACAGAGGGTCCCAGTGCTAAAGGAACAACTGGAAGGACTCTGGTCAACTGCAGCCCCATATGATTGGGTTCTTGTTCAGCACAAAGGGGTGTGATGAACTTTAAACTACAGGAAAACCCCTGGTTGTGGGCTGAACGACTACTCCTTCTGGAGTTGGGGAGTGATCTCTAGTAAGCTATCACATGTATAGGTTCTTTAATTGTTTGAAACTATATTCTCTGTCGTGCTTTTTCCTTAAGAATAAAATAGGCTTGCTTAGACGGAGTTGTATGGTAACTTACATCTGTGGGCAATTATACTGTTTTTAGTCTCTGAAGAGAAGGCAAAATAAGCCTGTTTAGATAATCTATATTTTACTGGGAACAACACAATGAAGGCAGGGAACTGTTCAGCCTGGAACTACAGGCAGGAGAGAGACATGTCTCCACCCAAGAGAGGCAACAGTCACGGTTGCTAGAAGCCTGGACCTGTGAAGGGAAATGCAGATGTAGTTGCCCTCAACTGTGAGGTCCTATAAGGCTATATTTCCAGTAGCAGTTAGAAACTGTTGTGTCATCTGGGTATAATTAGCTTCTGAGTTTGTTTCTTTGCTTCAATGTCTTGATATCCTGCTCAAGTGCTTGGTGTCTGAAGTTCTATGGAACTAGACTAATGTGAAATTCTTCCTCACCAGTTTGTTTCTACATTTTCAGTTAAACTAATGAAATGAATTTTTATCTCTGCATAAACTGAGTTACGTTTTTAAACGCACCTCCAGAGTCCTAGTGACTATTACTACAAACATTGCTAATCTTCTCCCCTCTAATTTTCTGGGTCCTTACATCACAAATACCTGATTAATTACCTTTGTGATGGAGCATATCTACAGTGTTCTTGACAATGCAGCATAATCTTTCATCAAGAGTCTGCAAAATGAACTAATAGAGTACGCAATAGTCCAAAACAAAGATATAAATATATGTGATTCTGTGAGAGAGAGAGATGAGAGTGAGATAAAGAAGGGTAAAAATGTACAATTATTTAAAATGAAACTAGCTACTGCCATATTAAAAAAAATAAAGTTGACCTTTTGTGTAAGTAACATGGACAGAAAAGCTATCAGAAAAGACCTTATCAAATATGTTGCAGTGAAAGACACCACAGAGCACAGGGTAACAATGAAATTTGACTAGAGCCTAAAAATTCTTGACTAATGCTTTGTTAAAGTGGTGAAAATTCTTTTGCACATTGTCACATTAAAATTTTCAACATATTTCTCATTATTTTACATTCCTGAAATTCTACTTCCCTATGAAATCTGTTGAAATCACTGTTTTAACATAAAGACACGCAAAAATATGAATTTTGAAATGTCTTCAAGGCAAAATCCCCAATACTCAAAGTTGGCCACTTTTCTTTGAAAAATATCCTTTAATCCTGAAAATGAGTCCATTTTCATTCATAATGGTACCAGGTTAAACAAGTCACATAACTGGGCAAATACTTAGTGAAATTATGAAAAGATTCATATTCAAAATAAAATGTTCATAAACTCACTTAAGAATATTTTCCCTTTTTTCCCTCCTCTCAAATATTTCATTAAACTGTAGACTTGATTTTAACCTGAGTAATCTAGTTGGACTCACATGCTATAGACCCTGTGATAGCAACAGATGTGCTTAAAATGAAAAAAAGGCAATATTCCTATAAGTATATCTATTAGATTATGTGCAATTCTTTGTTTGAACTTGAACATTACTTGCAAAGGAAGTCAGATAGCTACAGTTGGTGCCTGCTGTGAATGACCTAATGATTCTTCTCTATTCAGCCATTAAATGTCCGCAAGCTGTAATGAGAGTCAGACAGAAATACAAGTAGTGCACTGAAACTCATTTCAGTGAGACAAAAGGGGTTGAGCATCTTTATGCATGACTGATTTTCAAGGAGTTCCCTTACCTGAGATGACAGATAATGGAAAAATAAAAAAACAACTTTAATTTTAGCCTTTCCTTCTTTATCCATGCAGATGACCAGTGGTAGTGAATATCTGGCAACTCTAACAGTGCACAGAAAAATCTAGAGTACTACTAAGCCTCCTTCAGAAGTGCTACAGAAATTAAACACAATCATTTCACTATTTGGTCATGGTTAAAAAGACCATCAACCAATTGGAATAGTTCTCGTCTACATCTGTGGCTGCGTGTAGGGTACATGGACACCAGAGTGAAAAGCAGGCTGCAACCACACTGCAGTGTGTAACTACACATGACAGTTAAAGACTCTGGTGGAGGGGAGGGAGGAGGTGGCAAGGAAAGCAGGGTGCTTGCTCCCAGCAGCATGAGGAAAGTACCCAGAAGTGGGTCTAATTTTCCCCTGAGAGTGGCTGTGCAGGGGAAGAGCAACTCCTGTTCCTCCTCAGAGCGGCAGGGACTAGCAGTTAGGAGCCTCTAGGCTGGAGGGCTCTCAGCAGCACAGGGGAGGTCAGACTCACTACAACCTCCAGAAACCTCCTGCAGCTGCAGGAAGCTCCAGAGGTGCTGCCTTCAGAGCCCATCTGTGAAGGCAGCACATAAGTGAGTGTGGCAATCCATCGACCTCCCAACAACGGCTTTATGACCTCTCCACAACCCCCTTTTGGGTCAGGTCAAGGGATGTAAAATACTAAAAATGGTTAACTGGTAAACATTAGTCTTGCCGGTTAACCAGCCCTGACTGTTAACCCCCAGGCACGTGGGCCAGCCGGCCAGAACAGCCCCAGGCCACGTGGGCTAGCCAAAGCAGCCCCAGCCCCTCTCCCTTTAATTTGTTAACCAATTAAACAACACAATTTTAATTATTTAAACAGTTAACTTTTTTTAACGGATATTTACATCCCTAGTCAAGACCCTCCATGGTTCCAACACCCTGAAATTTTGGATGTAAACATGTGAAAATGTGAACTTGACTAATTTTCAAATCCTATGGCCAAGAAATTGACCAGAATGGACATTACATTTGATAGAGGAAGTACCTAGGAATGGCCTGCCACTGGAGCTACTGCTGAAAGGAACTTCTCCAGAAACCCAAACAGACAAGGCAGAGAAGAAGGGAGTCCTTGAGGGCTAAGGCTCTAAGAAAAGAACCAGGTAACCTTGTTATGGTGTATGAGGCTGATCTCAGGAAGAGACGACTATTCTTGCACAGACTTTGCAATAAGAGACGTCAATGAGTGGGAGAGTCTCTTATAAGATGACTCAATTACAGGAACCATCCCAGCTGAAGATAGTTTCCTAGGATTCCTTGAGAAGCATGGCAGGATAAAACTTGGTCCGAAAGGAGAAGGGCACTAGAAGATAGGCCAAATCTATTACAGTTGCAACAAGTGAACTAACATGCCCAATGGATTTTCCCTGAAATGAACCACAATTGAAAACAGGCATCAATACTGTGCAAACCTACAGACTGAAACTGGAGGATTACGGCAAACAGACAACATTAGTTCCATGCACAGATTATCCTCTACTTAATTTTTAATAAATCTTTTGCAAAAATCAGACCCTCTCCCATTGTTTGCCCTAATGCTTAAGTGTTTGAGGTCAAAATGTTAGTGCCAACTGTTACACATTCATGATTAATTTCTGTCAGAAAGGATAACAAACAACAGTCATGAAGAGTATGAAATGTGGGTGACCATATGAAATGGAAATATTAACGATGAGCTGCCTTCTAAGCCTAGGATGGTATTTCTTCCTCTCCGGACTGAGTGCACCAAGTGATGTGAAGATTACTTCACAATTTTAAAATAAGCTCCATGGCTACATCCAGAGCACTCCTTGGCAGATTTACAAAAATCAGTATGGAAAGAAAACAGATGGATGAGCAAAATGGTTAGGAGAAAATAAGAATGGCTTTTTCCTCTCCAATTCCCTCCCTCAAAACCCAAAATACAATTTTCATCTTTGAAACACAGTGAGGTATTTCCATAGGTTTGATTAAAAATATTGTAATAAAAAGATTACTTACCTATTTCTCGATCTAATGATAGTACTTACTAGCCTGGGCTGGGAAATGCCAAAATAAAATGCTGGGACTTGGCTCCTAAATGGATAAAAGACAAGCTGCTCTTCTCAATGACCTCAGATAGAGTTCCACCAGTGTTTCTCTCCTGAAGTCTAGCCAGCATTGCACACATCATCATTCCTCAACTGAACACAAAAAGGTCTTCTACATCTTTCTGTCCCCCCTCAACAGTTTCTTTGTTTAAATCTCAGTGGCTGTGGTTTACTTTGGGGAGACAATAGGAAAAAAAATAACTCCTTGGACTCTCTAGTAAGCCTGCCACAAAGATGCCTATTGTGGTAAGTAGTTTTGTGCTTGGAACTGGACCTTCATATCGTATGGAGAACAATGAATAGATGGGAGAAACCAAAATCTGACAGCAACATGAGCTAGATTTGAACAGAGAGCCACAAGGTTAAAGATCCCACATTCTATAAAGGGAGTTTCACCTGAGTAAGGACTGCTGGACGTGGCCTGCAGTGACTGGTTTAAATGTTGAGGGTTATGCTCTACACTGAAAGACTAGAGACTTTCTTGTTTCAAAATGAATGTTCATAATAAGTAGAACAGCGCTTGTAACTTTCATCAGATCTCTCGCTGAAGTTATAAAAGAAGCAGAAAGTTAAACAGTTCGGGCCAGATCTACAGTATACATCAGAGTAGATTTATTCAACTCAGTGGAGCTATCCCAATTTACACTGGCTGAGTATCTGGCCCTTCATTTCACACCCACAGTGGGCTTTTGTTCCCCATTTCTGATTGTGGGATATTCATGACATGGAAAACTTACTAATATGAGCAAAGGAGGAAACTGAACAGCATTTTGCTATTTGGTATCCTTTTATTAAACAAAATAAATCTCTTTACTCCCTATGCAACATTTATTACATTGAACCGTTTCAGGACTACTAAATGTCACTCATTGTGCAGAACACTCAGGCATTTGGCAGCCCTTTATGCATCCCCACCAGCTGGAACCTCACATATCTGGCTGGGCTGATGGAGGAGATGTAACTCCTTTTTCGGCTGCCACAGACTATTGTGGTGTCTGCATTTCAGGCATCCTCATTAACTCTCCTTCTGTGAATGCCAGATTAGCACAGAGCTCCAGGGTGGGGAAATGGTGGAAGTGATGCAGCAGCAGCAGCTGCTGCTAGTATGGAGGGGAAGGCTACTGGACCAAGGTGGAGCTGGAATGGAGGACTGAGTGGAAGGATGTAGAGTCTTAAAAGGTGGCAGGCTTCGAATGGAAAGTGGAAAAAGTGGGTGAGACTACCTCAGTCCCCTCTTGCACCCAACAACCCTCAGGGTCCACTACTATTTCTGGCTCATAGCAAAAGTCCCACCTAGTACAGCAGTATGTTGTTGGGCAAGCATTTGGGTGAAGTTTTGCCTTGCTGCTGTCCTCAAGTTAATCATATTGCTTCATTCACTAGGTCTGTAAATTATCACTTTTCACCAGCAATAAATCTACATCATTTTCTAAGGTGACCTTTAGAGCCAAGTGCATATTACATTTATTGACTCTGTTCCCAATAACTATTTTATTATCAACCACTCATAAATTGCCACTTTTGTTGTTTTAATTTATGTATAAACCATGAATTGCCACAAGTACAAAAATCAACTTCTAATAAATAAAACTTTTTCCTATATCTTGGTTAAAATACTTCAGTGAGCAAATTCTTATTGGGGATTCATATATAAATAAAGCAAAATATGTATATACTCAGCTCATTTTAGAATATTTTCTGCTTATAATCCAACAGGAAATATATATATATTTTCAAAGTCCCATAACTCTCTCTGCTTCTGTCAATTTCAATTAGAATTTGGTGAATTAAAAAAAATATGGAATTGTTATTTTTAAGTACATGATTAACTAAGCTAATTATACATTCTACATAGCTACAGGCCTCAGGGTGTATGTCTATACTGCATCTGCGAGCAACTCTTCCAGCCTGAGTCTACATGCTAGCAGGTTCATGCTAGCACTCTAAAAACAGCTGTGTAAGATGGTGCTTAGACATTATGGCTTGGGCTGTAGCTCAGGCATTGAAGCCCAAACCCCACCACCCAAACCTGTGCTTCAGAGCCTGAGTGCCAGCGCAAGCTGCAGTGTGTCTACACAGCTATTTTTAGAGCATAAGCGGAACATGAACATATTTTGCCAAATGCATAATCAATACAATGAAACTAATGTACTACCAAGATGTTGCCTTTAATACACTACCCCTATGATGGAGAGTCAGAGGCTCAGCTCAGCATTCCCAGCACAATCACGATTTATTTATTTATTTATTTCATTTTATTTTTCAGTACTTTCAATGTAAAAAAACCAATTCATAGCAACTTCTAGGTAGATGCAGGTTTGAAGAAGTTATTTGATCAGTCCACAAAAAATAAAATATGATTGTGTATTTGCTAAATCTTTGATACACTGAATCTCAAGTAGGGTCTGATCGAAAATCTATTGATGTCAACAAGAATCTTTCCATTGGGCGTTGGGTCAGACCCATAGGATATAGGTACCCCCTCCTTTCCCCTCCAGCCATTTCTACAGAAATACTAGACAGAAACCTGTAGAATAAAAGCAACATACTTTGATATTGTATTTCATATCACTAGATAAAGACTTAACGTCTGGTCCTGCACCAATGAAGTCAGTGGGAACTTTGCAATTGACTTTGATGGGTGCAGAAACATTTTTAATGAGAATAGTCCTGTTTTTTTTAATTTTGCTCTAGGAAAAAAATATGCTGTACAACTATGCTGTTTTGGGAATCATTTAAATTAGATCAGGTTTTGTACCACATTATATTAATCTAAAGCCATGTATTTTCTTCTTAAGAAACATTTTCTGGAGCAGAAAATTAATTGGAAACATTGAATCTCCGGTCAAGTATTCTCCAGCATATTCCCTATTAGTGGAATATATAATATAGCTGGTCAAATGGAATGATATCATGCTACAGATAAGCAGGAGACAGCTTAAGAAAGGGCAATAATTTTGCATTGCAATAGCTAATTTGTAAGCTGTGCACATCATATTTAAAGAGCATCATCCAGAAAAACCGATCTCCACAGATTTCACTGTAAGAGAAATGTTAGTAGTTGATATGTTCTGCCTTAACACACACTGAATATATTCCTAAAGTCCCTTACTGATTATTTATGAACCGCTGATGCTGTGGTTTTGTCATAATTTAAAAGTAATTAGTGTACTTTGACATTGTTAGAAAAACAGACAACTATGTATTGTAAATAATCACAGATTTAGGTATTGTAACTAACCAGGTTCAAAATTAAGGAGGCACTGAGCCACAATCTCTGGATCCTCCCAAAGTCTGGGAGTATTAGGGTTTTGAGTTTAGTTCAGCATGTAGTAGAGTGAAGTCAGATTCAAAACTTTCCCAAAAGTTCAAGAGTCTTTCCATCTGGGATATCAGTTTGGGCCCATCTATAATAACACTATTAATATTCACACACATAACATTATGCTTGCATAATATTAAGAATTTGTCAAAAATTAAAAAGTGAGGAATTCAGAGTTAGGACCAAACATGCCTAATTGTAATCTCACTGCCAGAACTAAGAGCATCTGTTATTTAGTTCAGTCTCCTGTCATGAGAGGTACCTGAGCTCATTCTTCTTATTAATTATTATTAATACTTTGTACTTCTATAGCCCCTTTCATCTGAGGATCTCAAAGCATATTACAAGTATTAATTAAGCCTCTCAGAACCCTTTCTACAATTCAACACCGGTCCTTTTCTTTTAGCCAATGATATGAGATAAAAGCATGACAGACTAAGTTAATACTTAGAGTTTGAGGCTCAATTTTGAATTTCCTGGCTTTTGTTGGTTGGTATCTCACAACATTCAAGTTATTAAACCAATGTTTTTTATCTGTAATTTTTTGTGTTATATGAGACCTTAAAACATAACAAAAAGGTGCCATGGAAGCAGATGAGAAGAGATACAAAATATTATGCTGTTCTTTGAGCTGATACCTACATACATAATTTGGACAGAGTGATGGTGTATTTATTAATACTTTAAGGGGTAGATCCAGATTTTGATCTCAGTTACAGCAATGTAAATCACAAAGAAATTTGATTACATCAGTTGAGTTCCCTCAGCTTTACATCAGAATAAATTATATCAAATGTAAATCCAATATTTAATAGACAATTCTAGTTCCTTCCGATGGACACACAGACAGGTAAATATGCATTTTGCTACTGGCACTATATTAATTCTGATACTGTATAATGTGTACCCAATACACTGTTAGGGCTCTCACCGGGTAAGTACAGATATTGATAATTATACATTGTAATGTAACATACTAATTACTTTATTCTTTCCTGTAAATCTTAATTAAACTCACTAAAAGAGGAATTTGACATCATAGAGTCATTACAAAAAATCCTGAAAGAAACAAAAGACTATATCATACTATACACTACAGTGTTTTTATCAAAGCCATAGGTTTTGTTATACAAGAGCAGAAAACCTTTTTAGCCTTTGAACTGCTGTCATGTAACTTAAAAATTACTAGAGTGAGCATTTTCAAATCAAATGTTGCTATGGGGATAAAACCATTTATTGCAGGGTCCAGTGCACCGTATATTTTTGTTAGAGAAGGGCTGAAGACAGTGTTCAGATCTGGAACAGGTATAGGATGGGGTTTGAAATTAGATTATGGCTAGTATTTGGATTTGTCTTCTATCATGCCAAAACTTTTGGAACTGCTCTCATGAGATTTCAGTTTTTAACTCTGTTTTCTGCCATTTTGGACTTGACATTTCAGCCACATTTGAACCAAAACCATAAGAGTTGCTTAAATACATGGATCCAAGTCTGAAACAGACACACTCTTACTGCCCCCAAGAAACTGAAAGGGATCTGAGATTCTACCACTGGCCCATTTCTGGTGTAAATTTACTAGTTGTAAATCCCTGTAGATGGGAATCCTATAGCAAAGGCTGATACAATCATAACTGCAACATATTGAACACTATGGTGCCATCATTCTAGAACTGTGTAAGAAATAATTCCGCCTTAGACCAAAGATGAGAGCATATTTCCCAAAGGTATTCTACAGAGTGTGGAAAAAAGATTGTTATGTATTTTAACATGCTTTACATTGTAATGAAAGCACGGCAGCCTAAAATTACAAACTGGTGAATACAAAGAAAACTGGGTGAATACTTCAGAATAAGGATATCTGGGTAGTGGAATAAAGTACTGCATTACACTTAATAAATTGATGTGACTTGGAATTCTATATAAAAGTAAATAAGTTAACATATTCCACTTACCTTTGAAATGTTACTTGATCGACTTGTAGAGCGCCCTGGGGATTTGTCATTCTGGAAAACAAAATTGGACAAATTACTGAATTAGGTGTAACTCAGACTCTACGAGCTCAGACTGAGAAGAAACTGAACTCTTTAATTTTGACTGTGAACATACTGAGTTCTGTGCATAAACTTGTGTGTTAGTCCACACATTGTATATTCTCCAGCAGCTCAACAACTGGCTGCCAAAATTGGTCATACTGTGCATGCTAATAAAAACAGACCATAAAATAGAGTGGAGAAATTAATTTGAATTCTGAATTGCTGTTCAGTCTGGTCTCTTTGTTTGTTTTTCCATGAATATTTGAGTGCAGAGGTTTGAATATACATTAATGTTGGGAAGTGCTTGGTGTGAACACTCCTATCCACTTGTAAACAAAGATACGTTGTGCACAAATATAGGCATTCAATATTCCCACTGATCTCTGTTTATGAAATTTCAATCATCCATTTACGGAGAAGAAGTGGCAACAACATGTAGCTTAAGTGACCAATCACACACTGTGAACAACAAATTATGACTCGTCAGAGACAGTCACAGTAAATAGCTCACAAATACTATATATGCTTAAATATACTAGCATAAAGTGTTTGTTGAATGATTACTAATAAATCAAATTGGATTTGCAGACAATTCACAGAAAAAGGGCTACATTGGTTCAATTAACTGTTCAGCAATAATACTTTTGCCACTCTTGTATCAGCTTAACTTAGTCTGATAAAAGATGCCTTCTCAAATCTGGATCTCCTTTTTCTAAGAATTTTATTTTGAAGCATAGAGCTCATCCATTCACTGCACCTACTATTTTACTGTTGTATGTTGGAGACAGTAATGTTTTTATGAAGTTAATACAAAATCAATATTGCTGTTGCAGTTACAGTTTGTGCATCACCTTAATAAAAAGCTTGGGAACTGCTGAGATAACAGATGCTCCTTTAGCTCAAGTGATTTCGTCAGGGCTGGCACTTCCATTTAGGTGACTTAGGCGGTTGCCTAGGGCACCAGGATTTGGGAGGGCGGCAGACTGCTCTGGTGGACCTCCCGCAGGCATGCCTGCGGAGGGTCCGCTGGTCCCACAGCTCTGGTGGAGCATCTGGAGACATGCCTGCGGCAGGTCCACCGGAGCTGCAGGAACAGCGGACCGTCCACAGGGACGCCTGTGGGAGGTCCACCAGAGCCACGGGGCTGGTGAGCCAGCCCTGCGCCTAGGGCGCCAAAAACCCTGGCGCCGCTCCTGGATTTAGTTTTGTGTTTTTAGCACTTAAGGTCCCGGATTCAATCCCCACTGCACTGACAATTCCCCACTGTTGGGGAGGAAGGTCTCTGTACAGGACCATAATTTCCTGCATGCCATTTAGGAGGTTTAAATGGGGTACTTTGAATGTAGCCCAGAGAGTCCATAATACATTTGGCATGATATAAAACTGATGTTTGAGACTGTATATTTTTAAAATACTTTTTCCCTAGAGTAAACACTATGAAAACCTACATGAATAGTGCCTAGTCCAAATTCAGATCTTCTGGGAAGTAATAACGACCAGAATCAATCCTGTTTCTTAGCAGTATCACACTAGCATTTGAATCCATCATCTGGGGTAATAAGAAAAGCATAGATTATGACCTCCATAAAATATGTTTTTTTCCCCACATTATATTTTTCAGGTTATATTTTCTACCCTATTTTAAAAATATACAGTCTCAAACATCAGTTTTATATCCATGCTAAATGTATTATGGACTCTATGGGCCTACGTTCAAGGTACCCCACTTAAGCTTCTAAATGGCATGCAGGAAATTATGGGCCTGTACAGATACCTTCCTCCCTGACAGTGGGGAACTGTCAGTGCAGGGGGATTGAATCCGGGACCATAAGTGCTAAACACACAAAAGTAAATCACTTGAGCTAAAGGAGCATCTGTTATCTCAGTGGTTCCCAAACTTTTTATTACGTTGACACACCAACTGTATTTGGACCCACGAACTGTAACTGCAACAGCAATATTGATTTTGCATCAACTTCACAAAAACATTACTGTCTCCAATGTACAACAGTGAAATAGTAGGTGCAGTGAAACCAAAATCAGTCACTAATTAAAAACACAAAAGAAAAGACCCTCCTGCTAAATTATGTGCTTCCATACTGCTAGCACTGTACATAATTAAGATGATGATGACCTCAAGTGGCTTTGCAAAACCTTTCAATTCTTGAGGCAATTTTGGAGAGGCAAAGTCTGAAATAATTTTCAACAAGAAACTTGTTGCATTGTTTGGTCTTTATTGCTGTCAGCATAGAAAAGCTGTTTTTCATGCAGGTAGGTGGTGCAAAATGGTAAAAGCTTCTTCTGACAATGCAGGGTACTCACATTTAATCCCCAGACAAGGTTTCCAATGACTGGGAAGGAAATCTCATCTTCAGAAAACTAATGCATGAGAATTAAATGAACTCACTCTTTTCTTTGCTCTCCAGAGAATGCAGATTTTCTGAGTTTACTGTAAATTGGGCCCCCAATCCAGTCAGATTCCAATTTGGGTAAGTAACATGAATATTTTTGGTGAAGTACTGATAAGTGTGTTTTGTTTCATGCTGTCAAACATGTTGTCAGTGCCACTGAGATATTCCGAAAGAAGTGGAGATGTCAGTTACTTCATTCTCAATTAGAATTTAACAAATGTGAAGTTTTCTCTGGAAAACTTTCAATTTGTCTTGCAAAAATAGAATATTGGTATTGCTACCCAGCAAAGATAAATTAAGAGCATACAATGCATTAAAGATATCCGCAGGATCTGGCAATCCAAGCACCATTTCTGAAGCAATCTGCCAAATCAGAGTTAACTCCTGACAGAAACGACAGCAGTTTGTTTCTAAGTTTTAGAACACATTTCAAAACTTTTCCATGAGACAACCAGCACATTTGTGAATGAAGCAGGCAATATCATCAGTTGTGCCCATCTCAGAACACAAATAGCAAGTAAACATGAATTCAAGTGTCTTGCTTTGACAAAGTTTACTATTGTAATGGCACTATTGAGAACTTCATGCTATTCTGCATCCATTTGTTTTGTTTCCAGTGCTTCACGGTGGATGATGCAATTCACTGCTTTAGCATTCAGTACAGCTTCTTTAGTGTGTTTCATAGTGGCAGCTACGTCTGTACAAATGCCCACACAGTTTTTCCTATTTACATTGTTGGTGATTATAAATTCATTTAGTGGTTAAAAAATTTCCTCCCTTATTGCATGACTTGGAATTTTTCTGAATGAAAGCATTTTTTTTTCCATTAAAGTCCCTCTCTCACACAAACCACACAAATGCTGCTACTTGGCTTTTTGAGCCATGTTAGTTGACTCATCCAATTATAGTGTGCACGTATCCCTAGCCTTAATTTCTCAAAGGCCTGTATTTTTATATCAGAAGCTATATCTTAAATTCTTCTGTGTGCAGAGTTGTCAGGCAGCGGGATAGTTTCCAGTTTTCAGGGAGCTTCAATACCCATCATGACTTCACAGGTCAATAGCTGCTTGAAGCAGAAGTTGTTTTCCAGTCAAGCGACATGTTTTATTTTTCATTATCCTCGATGATCTGAGACAGGATGCCCCCAATGGTGCTTCTGAAACTGTTGCACCTTTACATAAGCAACTTTGTTGTTGCATTTTTTTCTTGCTGTTTATCCATAAAAAGGAATTTACCAGTTTTTCAACTAAATAAGGATATCTGGTGTTCAGGTGTTGCTGCAATTTCGATGGCTAGATGGATTCATTTGTTAATACCTCAGAACAAGCCAGGAACTGTGGTTTTTGACTTTTCTCTGGGACCTACAGATCTAAAATCAAATTTTCAAGAATTCTCATCATACCTCTTGATCACAGATTTTGGCACTTTCATTCTTTGTTCACTGTTTGTTCCACTGGATTCTTTACTTGAAGCATGTATACATCTTAAGAAAGGGATCTATTTTTAACTGTACTTATCACTGTTGATTCTTTATACTGGGAGAGAACCTTTAAAGCAGATATATTGCTTGCTAGGAGCTGTCATACAGTCCTGAGGCATGACTAGGCACAGTAGTGAAACAGTGCTGAGATATGGTCATGAGCAAGAGCAGTAGTGAAGACAATCCTAAAAGGCCTAGCAGCCCCAGACTTTTCTGCTTTTGCAGACCCATGTTTATGTTCAGCATAAACGCTTCACCTTGACACTCATTTGTATTACATTTTATATTTTTCCTTTTTTCACAAAATGTAAGCTTTTACTATATATACATTGAGGCTTGTCTATAACTATGGCCACACTGCTGTTTCTAATGTAAATATCAGACGTATTCTACAATGTCACAAGTGTTATGCTGATGAGACAGTTGTTAATGATATTATATGAGAGTTCCTTTGATTTTTCAACAGCTTTGAAAAGTTTCATAGGAGATAGCCACAGATAACCAGCCATATTATTAATGCTCAATTTAATTTCTGATGCCAATGTTATGTAATTACTCTGAAGTGAAAATTGGAAACTGACACACTACATGCAAAAAGTGTTGAGCTCTACTCTGATGATTGAATAACAGCTGACCTTGAGCACTTTGGTATGCTTACGTATTCTTAAAAACCCAATTAAAATGAAAATATGTAAATTTAGAACCAGGAAGCAAATCACTGTGCTGTTTAAGGAAAACTAGTCTGTGTTATACAGAGAATTGCTGTCACCTCCCAGCACCCATTTAAATAAATCCTGAAATATGGCGACCCATCTAGAATCTTTCTGCAGTCCACTGGTTCATCAGGACCCATCGTTCAGTGACCATTGTATTATCTGGCAGCGGTAGTAGGCTCTGTCTCTTTCCTGTGGACCAGCCATAAGATGGGGACACAAGACACACTGAAATAATAGGCTATGTTCACAAGTTCTGTAAGCCCTAAAATTCAGATTTATGCACTCACACAGCATATCCACACTCAAGCTGAGTATTAATATTTTGAACTACTAGGTCTGCTAGCACAACTTATGCACCAACAATGACCTATATTAAAAGGAGGAGCAAATTACAGACTCTGTTTAAAGATCTGGCAGTAGAACTTCATGTGAGTAGCTTCTAAGGTGCATGACAGCAAGGCTCCCTCTTGCAAATCTTACAAAAGTGAGTACCACTCCATTTCCCCTAAGGAGACAAGGATTCCCATGCCTGAAATCTCCTGTAATCCACTCCTTGAAAACCACCAACTCAACCACTAAATCATCCATCCTTGAAAACTCCAGGTACACCTTACTGCTGCATGCATGAAGAGAAAAAAAGAGAGAACTTTGTGGTAACATGAGCAAATTAGTTATTTCAAAAAAACATCCAGTTATCCAGAAGAACACCTGTCATAAACAGATGGTTAAGGGTTAATGCCTGTTTTACCTGTAAAGGGTTAAAAAGTTCACCTAGCCTAGCTAACACCTGACCAGAGAGACCAATGGGGGAATAAGATGTTTCAAAAGGAAGGAGGGAAGTTTTTCCTTTGTTTAGAGTTTCAGTTTCAGCCAGAATGCAAAAGATTAAGGAATCAGCCTCTTATCAGAGTAGTAAGTTTTAGAAAGGAATAAATAGGTTTATGTTTATTTCTTTGTAACCTGTCTTATGCCATTAAAGGTAGAATCAAATTGAGTATTTGAGTATTTTTTTATGTAACTAAATTTGTGCCCAGGGGAACATCCTCTGTGTTTTGAATCTGTTGTCTGTGAGAGTAGCTGGTATGCTAATCTCTCCCAGAGCGTTTTCTTTTACCTTTCTTTTCTTTAATTAAAAGCCTTTTTCTTAATACCTGATTGATTTTTCCTTGTTTTTAGATCCAAGGGGATTGGATCTGGACTCACTAGGGATTGGTGGGGGAAAGGAGGGGTGATGGTTAATTTCTCCTTGTTTTAAGATCCAAGGGGTTTGGATCTGCGTTCACTGGGGAATTGGTGAAGTCCCTCAAAACTACCCAGAGAAAAAAGTAGTGCTTGAGGGATGGTGGCAGCGATACCAGATCTAAGCTGGTAATTAAGCTTAGAAGTGTCCATGCAGGTCCCCACATCTGTACCCTAAAGTTCAGAGTGGGGAAGGAACCTTGACAACACCAAAATAAAATTAAATAGAATAAAAGTTAAGATGGTTGAGATTATGTAGATTAACGGTATAGTTCCTAACTCAAGTCCACATTAAACTAGGCGGTGTGTGCTTATAGGGAGAGCATAATAACAGAGCTGCAATGAAGTTATGATTATAGAAATTTGCCCTTAAATAACTCCTAGTGTAACATTATATATAATTTTGAAGCTGAATTTCAAAATCAATGTTTTAGTTCCTTGAAATACGTTTTCTTGTTGATGAACTTATTCCCTTTCATGAAAGAGTAACTTTTGCTGAAAAACAGCCTGTGTTTTTCTGCACACCTGATATCATTTTACATTTAAAAGCTATTGTAAAAGAAACAAGCATATGTTCAAGCATCAATTTTTATTCTTATTTCATATATCAGGAAAGTTTATCATCATGTTCTTCCTAACATGTCTCTTGCAATAAAAACCAATATTAATACCTGACAATTTTATAAGACTTCATAGCATGAATTAGTTAATGTCTGTAAAGTGCTTTAAAAGGTGTAAACTTGTTCGCTCTCTTTTTAAAAAATTCAAAACAAAAGGCTTTTAAAGCATATTATATTGATAACAAAACTACAACACTGAAGAGACCTACAATAAAAAGTTCCATACAACAGCATTTAAAATAGTTTATTATTCCATAACACCAATGGTAAATTCTACTGAATTCCTTGTAGTAGTAATTTAAAAGGAAGCATTTACAGTGATATTTTATACAGTAAGCCAGTCAACAGGTTTTAAGGAAACTGTGACCCTATGTTTCTGTCTGGAGTTCCACTCCTCTAATTCCATTCTAGACCCTCTCCAATCCAGCTTCTTCCACTTTGCACTCCAGCTCTCACTAAAGTCTCTAATGACTTCTTCCCAGCTATAGTTGAGAACCAGTACACTATCCTCCTCGAGCTGTTAACCACCTTTGACACCACTGACCATGCTCCTGGTCTTGAAATTCTTGTCCTCCCATGGCTTCAATCCTCTCTGGATTCTCTAATTGCTTCTTCCTCCTTCAGAGGAGTCCCTTATGCCCCTTCCAGCTTTCTGTTGGGGCTCCCTAGGGCTCTGTCCTTGGTATCTCTCTTCTTTCTGTACATATTATCACTGGGTAATCTCATCCACAAAGACAAATTCAACTACCATTTCTATGCATACAAATCACAGCTCTACCTCTCTACTCTAGACCTGTCTCCTTCTGTCCAAACTGAAATCTCAGCCTGTCTCTCTGACATCTGCTCATAGATGTTCAGCCATCAGCTCAAATTCAGCATAGCTAATCAAGATCTCTTAATCTTTCCCCACAAACCTACCTCTTTTCTCTACTACTTGGGACAACACCACCATTCTACCTGTCACTCAGGCCCATACCTTGGGTATGATCTTTGACTTTGAACTCTCTCTGGGTCCTCACGTCCAGGTAATACTTAAATCATGCAGACTCTTTTTGCATAATCTCTAAGGTGCAGTCTTTCTTATCCATCCACAAGGCTAAAACTCTTACCCAGGCTCTCATCATTTTACAGCTTGATTAATGCAACATCTTTCTCTCTGTCCTTAAACAAATGCAATATTGTGCCACTCATATCTATTTAGAATGGTGCTGCAAAAATCATTTTCCTAGCCCACTGATTTGACCATGTGACCCTTCTGTTTGCATCCCTCTACTGGCTTCCCCTTCTCTATCACACCAAACTTAAGATACTTGCCTTCACTTTTCAAGGCCCTTTGAAGTCTGTCCCTGCCCTAGCTATCATTTCTCATTCACTATTGAATGGACACTGCTTACCTCCAATCATCCATGATGCCAGCCTCCATCACCCACCTGTTACATTTTCAAACAAACACCTTCAAGCTTTCTCCCATGCTGCCCCTCATGCTTGGGAGGGTCTTCCCATAAATGTGCAAGGTTATCTCATTGTCCACATTCAGATCCCTCCTCAAAACTTTCCTTTGCCATGATGCTTACAAAGAACTCAACAACAGTTAGGCTACTGTTTTGCTGTGACCACTACCTATCACCAATGTTGTCTCATGGTTTCCTTGTATTCCCCCAGTGTCTAGCTGTATTGATCTGTTGTCTTTTGTCTTGTACTTGGATTGTAAGCTCTGTGGGGTAGGAACCATCTTTTTGTTCTACGTTTGCACAGTGCCTAGCAAAATGAAGCCCTGGTCCATAACTAGGGCACCTTGGCACTATGGTAATATAAATAAAAATTATTAGTAATAATATCCCCTTTGAACCAGTCAGCAAAGATTGAGGGTTTTGCAGCTTGTTTCCCATAGGAAGAGAAATTGATGGCAGAGTTGCTTTGATTCATTCCTGTTTATTTACAAATGATGTAAATAAAGTCCTTTTTCCTTGAACACAGCAGGAACCAAACAGAAGATTACTTCCTTGCTCAACATTCCCAAGCCTCTTTTTCTAGCCAGAACTATACCCTGTAAGTCTCTCTCTCAGGGTCACTCTACAAGTGCTTTTCTGGCTGTCCTTGGCTTTCTGCTGCCTTCTCTGTCCACTTTTGTGGTGTTTCTAGCCACATGTGTTCTCTTACACACACAACTCCATTAAAAACAATACTCAGCCTTCTGCATTTGCATTCAGCCCTTAGTGAACCCCCTCTGCCCACATAGCTCAGCACTTGACTGGCCTTGCAGGTGGCCTGTGTTTTGGGCCATGGCTCCTATTGTTTCAACTACCTTTCACCAAAAGCAGTTTAACTGCTTCTTACATTTATCCTTAAAAAGGGCAGCTATTATGGTTACCAGCTTCATCTAATCCCCATCATAGCAGTACAAATAAACTAAGAATTCCATAGCTGAGTCACCACAATCTTCAAAGACATGATTATTTAATTGAATGAAATGAGAGTGAACACTAGGGCTCTGAAGGACCTGAAATTTCCATTTTGTGGCAAATTCAATTGTTTTGACATTTGTTTTAATCCTGAATTAGAAGAAAGAATTTAGAAATTTTCTGAAAAACAAAATTTTTGAGAAAATTGGTTTGGGTCAATCAGAATATTTCATTTCAATAAAATTAAAATGTTTTCTTTTAATTTAGACTTTTTACGTTTTTATTGTGTAAAATAAAAACGTTCAAAAGCAAAAGCTGTTTTGAAAAAAAAATCTTACTGTGCCATTGCAAAAATGTTGAGGGGGATTGTTTCAGCCTTATCAAAATATTTCTTTCCCCTACCCTGATGCCTCATTTTTTCCTAAACGAAATACGTCTAAATTGATACATTCCCATGTTTCAGTGAGGAAATGGCATTTTTCAATGGAACAATACTATACTGGAAATTTTTCAACCAGCTCTAGTCATTCAATACTATACAGCACAATCCAAAGGACCATACAGGACTTCAATATCTCTTCTCTTCCGTACATTGGGATGTCACTGTTCTCAACCTTTTGCATCTTACATAATGGTCTAGTGGGCTGACTGGGAGGCTAAGAGCCATGAATTTCTGAGTTCTAATCCCAGTCATGCTATTTATTTGCATCATAGTCTCAGTCATTTAATTTATTAATTAGTATCATCCCATTTTTAAGGTGATGCAAACACATGCTTACCTATTATTGTTATTTCACAGGGGCATTGTGACAATTAATAAGTCTTGGTGAAATCACTCTGAATATGTATAGTCCAACTCATAAAAGCTAAATAATAATATGATATTCACATATACACGTGCCAGTTCTTACTTATCAAGGCCTGTAAGTAATTCTGGAGACAACATGTCCATGACGAAATACATGTGCTTAGATGAACATGAAGAATTTCATTATGTCCAGGTGCCACTAGAAGATATACAAAAGAACAAATCTAGTGCTGTTCAAGAAGTGATGCAACAAATTCAAAAACTTACTTTGTGCTTTTTTTCTGCAAAAATGAGACATTTTAATGAAATTTTAAAGATTTGGTTCTGTGTGAAATTGGCCAGAAAATGCTCAACTTTACATGCCTGTCTGCCCCACATAGGCTTTCCATCTCAGCTAGCTAACACTATGTGAGGCCCATGTCTCAAGGACATAAAACTGAATGCAACTTTCTACAATGCTTTTGCTCTGTTGCTCTTACCTTGCTGCCCAGAGGCCTTTTCATGCTCTGGTATGGTACGAGGGTATCCATAGCGTCCTTTAACAGCCAGAGACCAACCCATAATTTAGCTGAACTACATCTCTCTGAAATTCCTAGCATTAGTCTTAGTAACTTCTAAATAATAAATTCACTTTTAAAGCCACGTATCTGGTTACTTGTACTGGATTATATCCAATTATAATTTCTCATGGGGTATCACTGTTGGGCAGTCAACAATGGATGCCATCCTTACCCTCTGGCTCCTGGAATTGCACCAAGAATTTAACTCCTTGCCTCCTGTGGCATATATCAGCATCAAACTGACTTTTGATTTGGCTAGCACTGAAAAGAGTTGGTGTTCCTGATGTTCTGCTAAATCTGGTGAGTGATCTTCACTGGAACCAGTGCAAGAGTGCATGTTAGTTCACAGTATTTGCCACCTTTGTACACAACCTCAGGTGTGTGGCAGAGATGCATTCATACCCTGGCACTACTCTATCGAGCCATCAACTGAATATTAGGACTTGCCACTCCACATGCTGGAATCCAGTTTGGGCAGTAAGTGTCTACTGACCAAGAGTATACTGACAGACAATGTTGCCTTGCTTATGGAGAGGTCAGAGAATTTTGGCCCTGTTCTCCAAGGTCTCCCAAACAAGACTCGCACTATGGGACTGAACATTTCATGACAGAAGACCAAGGTCCAGAACCTCTGAGCTGGGCCACCAGAATCTATAGTGCAGGTAGGGTAAAGAACTTGTCAGTGCTCTCCACTGTACATCTACCTAGGCTGCAAACAGGTCAAACAGTTGCAGCAAAGAGTATGTTCTTTAATTAATAGGTCTTGCTGCCCCCTCCATGAAGTCCAGGTCTGCTTATGGATGCAAAAACATTTTTGCACTGAGATAAAAGTTTGGGAGCTATTAAACCTGTGTACTACTCAGGAGTGGTGGAACTCCCTAAATGTGGGGGGACTACTGGCACCTGAACCATGGCCCTTCCCCCCAAGTCTCCACCCTTGCCCCACTCCTTCCCCTAAGGCCACACTCTTGTATCATATCTTCCCCCAAGGCCCACCCTCCTCTCCAGTCCCTCTCCCCATCACTCACTGTTATGGCCAGTAAAAAGTGATGGGGCCATTCCGGTGCCCCTTATACTGTATTGCTATATGAATCAGAGACCCAGACCCTCTTATAGGCAGACTCAAGAGTGGATAGACACATTCCATATCTGCTGTCAGAGCCAAATCCTGGGCATAAAGTGGTTTTACTTGTGCAATGTATCACAATCTCACAAAGATATGGCTTTCCTTCAATTGAGACATTGCATGCTCTTCAGCCATGTTGCCAGGATGAACTAAAGCACCCCAGCACAATGTGGCCTCAAATTGTCCATCAACATGTGCACATCCTGACCCTAACTGAGGCCACCCCAGAGATTTGAGGATTGGTAGGATTGGACCAGATCCAGGAATTTCACTACATGGTGGTGTAATGACATCAACTGTAGTTATTCTGGCTAGTGAAACAATCCTTAGTAGACTATTCATATTTGATGATGATGAAGATGAAGATGAAGGTGCAAAACTACTCTGAATATATGCTTTTGGTATCTCTCAGGGACATCATTTCTCATTAAGCATTGTTTAAATTATTTTATGTTAAATGTAGTTATATTATGGTGAAACCACACACACATACACACATGACTGAAAAATGTTTTTTAGCGTGACTGGTTTTTGTTTTAACTTACTATTATCCTTCTCCAAAGAAGAGGACAGAAAGCAAGGTTGATACCATCTCACAAAGGGAAAGATAAGATTTTGCAGTAGAGAAAAGTATAGTAAGTCCCAAGGCTTTGGAGAGTTAATTTTATTTTTTAACATTTCAGTTGCATAAATTTGAACTTACTGAAATTTATTCATAGTGGAAATTACTTAGACCTGAGAAACACCAAGGTGTTAACACAAGGAACAAGAATTAATGAGTATTCTTTAAGCTCTTTTGAATTATTCTTACATTTGAAATAACCTACCAAAGTACAATTAATAAAATAAGGCTGAGCATATCTTCTGAATATCCTTTCTTTCAATATCTTGAGTCAAAAGAGTGGACAGATCTTTGACCATCAGGTAAGATAGCATATACTTTGTGAGTATTTGGCAACATCTGCTCCAATTAAAAATAAAAATTGAGACTTTAAAATACAATAACTCAAAGAACTGTTTTAATTTCTAACATGTACAAACCTGAGTTATTAAAGCAAATACAGCTTAAGGAATCCTTAGTGAGGTCATTCTAGTAGTAACAGTCCGAGCTGCAGAGAACTTCATTGAAAAATACTCTAAAATGATTGCTCTCTGGGCTGATCAAGTTGGGACAATAGTTCAGTATTTCTGCTAGAAAATTCAAGCAGTAATATTCATGAAAACACTGAATGGGCTCATCCACCTTCTCTTGATAGTGGCAATGTTTAGGATTTTGTTATCACCGCAGATAGATATAACTTCCCAGTGGGAAAGTTGCATTCTCCACCATGATACACCAGATAATGAGGATAAATGAGGAAAATTTTAAATTGTGGGGAAAAAGTTGAGGACTCCACTTAGGCTCATTTTCTTGTAAATGGAAAGTATTAAAAGCAGAAAGAACTTTCTAGATGTTTGAGAACTTCACCTCAGTAGATAAAAATAGTAAAGTAGAGTGCATTTTCAAAGCTGTGTGAAGTACCAGTAGAGTAAGAACAAATTCTCAGCACTTATACTTGTTAAGATGGAGGAAATTGATACACATGCCCTAGAATTATGTTAAATATACTTTTTAAATGACTTGTAATGAAAGTTCTGCTTAGAGATAAAGATAAAAAGTGTAGTTACAGACAGCACTGGGTCTCCAGTCTGAACAAGGGTCTCCTGAACGCGCACACATGGCACCTGCACAACAACATTCTAGAGATGCAGTTCTAGGTCCATAAGCCATTTCAAGGCCTCACCTGAGGGTGAACTACTTGGCCTATGTCTGTTAGGACCTTAGCTCCTTTCTAGCTATTGGTGTAGGAAAAGAAGTGAGGGTCAAATGCATCTGTGCTAAAGAAGAAACTGAGAAGATGACCAATCAGCCAGAACACCATAGACTATCTCACATGTCCAAAATGTGAAAGAAAAATAGGGAACTTTTCCATCCACTGGGGTGAAAAATAGTCCAGCAGTTGTAGGATAGAAGGATATCAGAGTGAACAGAGATTTCTAAAAGACTCTGAAGTGGGCAGCTTTGGTCCAAGAGTACACCAGAGTGCTGAGAGACCAAGAAGGTAAAGAGTAGAAAGAATCATGACCCTCAAAAATGTTGTATGTTTAGTCTGTTAGTTCTTAAAGGAAGTGTCTTCTGTGACTTCACTATTTTGCTTACAATTCTCTACTACGAGTTGCACCATACTAAGCAATACAAGTCCCATAATTATTTATTGTTCACATGCACCATGACCCTAAAATCACCATGCATCATTTCAAAATCATTTACACCTCAATGATTCTTAAAAGTAGAAGCAGAAAAAGTTCTTTTACTTTTTCATAATGACACAAACACACAATTTTCTGACTTCAAGATTTTAGAGGTTCATTCACCACTAATTATTACCTACAATTTTAGAAATTCAATTTGAATATAAACATCTAACTATTTGATGTTTATATGAAACCTGAACTTATTTGAAACTGATCTAGAACTGATGTTGGAAATCTCAAAAGACCAGGCCTTCATGGGAGATTTACAACAATAACAGGATTTGTCTAAAGATAACCTTTCACAAAAGATTGTTGGTATTTTCACTTTCAAACCCAATAAAAATAACAGTAGAACTAAAGCTTAAAACTAAGCTTTTTTCAAACCTCATAGGTTGGTTCAATTAGTGGGTTAAGATTGGGTTAGTCATTTTATCTGAAGTGTCTTATAAAAAAAAAGTACAATATTTTAAAATAGTATCTCAAAATACTACAGCTTACAACAGTAATATTAAAGTGCATTGGGCTATAACTCTACAATGCTGTCATTCTGTGTAAGGCTATTTGTTTTTTTTTTTCCTCTGTACAACACTCAGCAAATTGTCAATATCAAAAAATAATAAATAATGATAGTGAAGGCCTAAAATAACTTTTTAAGGTCCCATTTACATATAAGAAATATTAGCCATCCAAAATCAAAGCTTTAATACAGATAAAATTACAGCCCGGAACCTGTCTGCCTCAACACCACAAAAAATGAAACATCAGGATTGCTTTACTTTAGCTCACAGGCCCTTATGTGGTACAATTTAGACCCTCTACTTTACCCTGCCAGCTCCATGTGTGTGTGAAAAGAATACATCTACAACACTTTTCTGGTGCACTCTTGCAGTGTGTGAGTAGTGCATTCCTGTGAATCTAAATAAAGTTGGTAGACTCAGGGATGAGCTGAAAGAGGAATCTCATGAACCCGACGTGTTAAAAGTTTAATAAAACCAAAAGAGCAAATGGGGTGGTTTCCTTGCTTTCCTCACATCTAGTGTTATCACTGGGTATGCATCAAGAGATTGAAGAGTAAATATTTTTTCATTTGGTATGAACTAAGCTGCACCAAATGGCAGATATTTTTCTAAAAATTCCAGAGCAGGATTCTTTGGACTCCAGCAAGCTCTTCCCCGCTACACAATCTGAACGCTACTGCATAGTATCAATATGCTTGGAACATAATTATCAGACAAAGCATAAAGATTTCCAACAAATGCAGTAAATATGGGCTTGTTTATGGTTGTGCAACACATGAAGAGATTGCCCAGTCCCTGACCATTCCTCTCTTGAGGCCCATGGAGCCACATGGATTTGTCACAGTGCAAGGAAGACAATTTTATGGCAATATCTGCAGCAGATAAACAGACAGATCTCATTCCACACCTAGCAATATTGTATTCTGTAGATAGCCATTTCAGGGAAATGATTTCTTCTCAGCATTTACTCAACAAGTAAATCTACACTTCCATTACTGAATGGAAAACTAGTGCCAAATTAATAGAGCACTTTTTGATGCTATTTATCATTACACCAACTCAAATAGTGGGCCAGATCCTGATAATATTCCATTGAAAAGTACCTTACTTCACAAACAGTTCTACTGAAGTCAATGGACACCTTTGTAAAGTAGGGTGCCAATCAACAAAGATGATCAGAATATGACCCAATATCTTTCTGATTTGAAACTACTAATTGCAATGTAATGAGACTTGGAGCAATTTACCTCACAGGCCAAACTAAGTCAATAGTATACATACTGTTACAGTAGGAGGGTTTCACAGTAATGCTTTTGCCTGCAATTACAAGCACAATTTTCATGCTACTATATTCGGCTACTATCCTTGCTTTACTCGAATGCACAAGGTCAGAAAACTGCATTCAAAACAGAATAACTATATCTTTGACTTAAAAACAAAAAGAATTATCCATTAGTGAATGTTGAAACATTAGTGGATGCTTTTCCATGATATAATCAGGTAAAAAGTAATCACATAGAGCACATAATGGTAAGGTTTCAGGTATGCTTTAAAGTGAAATAGACATGACTGTCCAAAAAACAAAAATTCAAAATCAAAATCAGATGTGCTACCTCTGAACAGATTCACACCAAGAGTCATTTTTTCGCTTTGCTGTATTTTATCCTTGTAATTTTGTAGCAGTCCTTATCAAAGCTCCAAGCAAAATAAATATAAAGTTTCAAGAATTACTGACCAAGTCCAATACAGTGTGATACATAGACATGATATTAATTACATGTCATGTGACCAAGTATTTTTGACTGATCCCAAGATAAAAAGCCTGTCAGAAGCTTTATTGGAAAATAATTACTAGCACTACACAATGCTTATGGGTGTGACACTATAGGAATAAAACGAAGGGAACAAACCAAAGGCTAGGATTGCAAGAGACCCATGTATGGGGGTAGAAGAGCGAGCAACAATCTCTCTACACATACATCTTGCACAGGCCTCTCTCAAAAAAAAAATCTCTTGCATTTTGGAGAGAGTAAGGACTGTTTGCTCCTGCTCCCTGCCACAGTCAGGATGCTAAGAAGGAGTGGGGGAGGATTAGAGATATGGCCGTGGTCCCACTCTTCACCAGCCTGTGGAGAGGAGGCAGCACACAATCTGATCTAGCAGATAGAGCAAATCACACCCTCACCTCCCCCCTACACACCTGTGCACAAGGAAAAAATATGATGAATGATCTCTCTGGTCCTCCTCTTGGGCCAGTGCAGTTCTGCAGCGTCCTCTACTCAGGACAGTAGTGAAAGTGCTACAGTCTAGTTTCACCCCCAAATGATTGAGATTGTTAACACCAGAGAAGGGAATTAAGAGACATGTAATAGGCACAGAAAGTAAACATTACAACATTACCCATATTCAATATTACTCAAATGCAATTTGCTGCATCTTTAACACATTTCCCCACTTTTGTCCCTTGGATGTAAAGATTTCCAGATAGATCTAAACAATAATCAACACACTGCTGCATGGCCGTATATCTTCTGCTTTCTTTGATATAGACCAGCACTGTGAATTGCAGCTACGGATGGGGATTAACTAGTGCGGTTGTCCTTTTCCAAACGTAAAGCAGACTCCTTTCTTCCATCTCTTTCCCAAATGTCACCATCTATCACAGCCTGTGAAAACCAACACACCCTTCAATCTCAGGATTAAATTAATATAACAGAACATTTTTTCACCTAGTGATGCCTATCTTTGTTCCACACTATATGGAATGTTATCTATATTCTAAGCTTTAGATAGCTTTGACAGTTGTGGCACAGAAAAATGTTGAGTCACAGGTCCAGTGTGTGTTCATTGACAGCAGAAAGGATTCCTAGCCACATTTATCTAGCTCTCCTATGCCCCGACTTAAAGGCTAAGATATGATGGAGTGTATATTATTGTTTAATGTACATTTATCCTTAGATGCCATTTGCCATCATGGCATTCATGAAACAAATGGACTGCAATACCTCAATACTGTTAGTAAACATGTTGGATACAAAACTTAGTTAATTTAGAGGTAGTTTCTCAAGTGCATTTCCTTCCAGCACTATGACTAAAAAATCAAAGAAATCACTAATTAGGGCACTATTATCACCTCAATACTTACACATAACAGCACCCAAACACATTCAGAGACACGCCACCACCAGAGGAAACTTCCTGTCACTTCCACCATATAGCTAATTCCTCATAGTCACATCAAAATTCAGTTTCTACTCTAACCTTAGCAATTTAAAAGGAAGTAATAGCATATTATAAGTCAGAATTAAGGTTGTGCATTGGAGTGTGATGTTGAGGAACTGGATTTGTGCATTGTGAGTGGCTGTCAATTGTAAGAGGTGAGGAGAGAGAGCATGTGCTCTGCCATTATTTTCCTACACAAATTTCAAAAGGAGAAAAAAATACAATCAGAGGAAGACTATAGATAAGAGCAAACAAAAAAATTATCAGATTGAATGTAAGTGACATACACAAAAGATTATGAAGATAAATGGCGGGTACTTCACAAATGCTGATTAGATGGAGAAATACAGTACAGATGATTAGATTAACAGACTTGATTAGACAGAGAAAGAAAAATGAAAGGAGGAAATGAAGAGAGGAGAGAAAGTGAAAGCAAACATTAAACATCACAATTGTCCCTACTACCTTCAGAACATACTGTGCCAAAAAGCAGAACCATACATGAAGTCACAGCTCATTCTTAAGCATAAACCTATTTTTAAAAGTTTGTCTTATACACAGTTCTTTAAGACACGGAGTGAAACTTCAGGGAAGCAAGGGTAGTTATATCAATGCATCAATTTTAGCTTTCAAAGTGGATAACAGGAGCAAACTGCACACATGGATCATCCTTTTCTTATTTATTAACGTTTAACATTAACATATAACATCTAATTTTGGCATATACATGTTTTCATAATACTGCAGCAATGTTGTGGTTTTCTATATAGTACTATTTGCCAATGTATTTCTCTGCAGCAAGAATAAGCTTTCTTCATTATTCAGCCATCTAAATACAGTCTGTTTTAGTTCTCTATGGCATTCCACAACATTAATCATAACATTGTAGTTATAAAAGGTAGCAATAGCATTTGTGATAGATTTCTGCATGTCAAAACCACCATCTGTTACTTGCTTGCTAATGTCTAAATTACCTGGCAATTATAAATGACCTGCATGATTGCACGAATACTTGATTTACGTTCACTTATTATTGGAGACCTGCTGGGGGAGCTTCGATACTTGGTGGCTTTGATAAAGATAGCTTATGTTGCAAAACTGCAACTGTTGGTTTTGTATCTTTCTTTCTTAGCATTGTTCAGCTACAGAAAATCAAGACAAACACCTTGGTAGGCACAAAAACATTCAAATTTCTCACTAAAATGTAGCAAATATAACAAATAGCTTGTGAGTTTAAATCTATTTTCCCAATTTATGAGCATCATTTCAATATCATTTTGTCCCCTACAGCATAAAAGGCATGCCTTTGTGTCATCACACATCCCTGATCCAATAAAGTAAAGCAACTAGTTACCTTTTATTTTCAGGGCCGCCCGGGCCCCAGGCCTCCGCAAGAGTTTTCAGGGGCCCCCACGAGAGTTTTCAGCGGGTCTTCAGTGACAGGTTCTTCAGTGCCACCGAACACTCCCGGAGCAAGTGAAGGACCTGCTGCTGAAGACCTGGAGCTTCTTCCACTCCGGGTCTTTGACGGCAGGTCCTTCACTTGCTCTGGGACTCGCCGCCAAAGTGTCCCAAAAACCTGGAGCGGAAAGACTCCCGCCGCCGAAGACTCCAGGTCCCCTGAATCCTCTGGGCGGCCCTGCTTATTTTTATGTATGAAAGAGTTCACTGTGCCTACAGTACCTCCTCTTCTAATTAGACCTGATATATGTAGGGTTGCTAGGTGTCCGGTTTTCAGTCAGAACATCCAGTCGAAAAGGGACCATGGTGGCTCCGATCAGCACTGCCATTAAAAGTCCAGTAAGCCCGCACATCAACCCTGACCCCCCCACAACCCGGAGACCCCCTCCTGCACTCCAAACCTCTCATCCCTGGCTCCACCCCAGAGCCCTCATCCCCCTGCACTCCAACCCCCTACCCTAGCCTAGAGCCCCTCCCACACCCTGAATCCCTCATCCCTGGCCCCACCCCAGAGCCCTCACCCCTCCTGCATCCCAACCTACAGCCCCCTCCTGCACTCCAAATCCCTTGGCCCCATCCCCCAGCCTGGAGCCCCCTCCTGCACACCAAAACCCTCATCCCCAGCCCCACCCCAGAGCCTGCACCTCCAGTTAGAGCCCTAACTCATCCGGCACTCCAAACCCTGCCCCAGCCCAGAGCCCCCTCCCATACCCTGAACTCTTTATCCCTGGCCCAACCCCAGAGCCCTCATCCCCTCCTGCACCCCAACCCCCTGCCTCAACCTGCAGCCCCCTCCCATACACCAAATCCATCAGCTCCACCCACCAGCCTGGAGCCCCCTCCTGCACTCCAAACCCCTCGTCCCCAGCCCCACCTCAGAGCCTGCATTCCCAGCTGGAGCCCTCACCCCTTGCTGTACCCCAACCCTCTGCCCCAGCCCAGGGAAAGTGAGTGAGGGTGGAGGAGAGTGAACCACTGAGGGAGGGGGAATGTAGTGGGGTCGGGCCTTGGGGAAGGGGCAGGGCTGGGGTGTTCAGTTTTGTTCTGATTAGAAAGTTGGCAACCCTAGATATATGGCATGACAAATTGATATTAAATTTCAGGTTCTATTTTTCTCCTTGCTCTGCTGAACATAAATGTAATACAGCACAATGCACTGTTACATTGTCAAACATCACCAAATGGAGCTATTACAAATAGTATTACAGAGGTCTTTTACTGGCTGTACAGCTAAATCTTGAAGAAATGCTTATTGTTAGTTTGCTATAATTCTGTATTCAGTAGCTATGCTCACCATCAATAAATTCTGTCTGTTGCCTTAGGGCCTGATGAGGAGTCAATCAATTAATCTTTCCATTTACTTCAGTGGACTTTAGTTTCTGTCTGAATTATTATTTTTATTATGTGCAGCTGCTGCTTACAGGATATATCACACATGCAAACAAAACCATGACATGATACCAAAACATTATATAAACTAACAGATTCCAATAGACCTAATATCTCAAAAATAAATGTTGATGGCAGATTGAAGAAGGCTCTTTAGTTATCAAGAAGAACTATTCAAAGATTTAGGTAGTAACTTTGCAAAGTCAAATATTCTAGAATTTGTGAAACAGTTTTCAGTGGGAAAAATACTGCATTGCGAAGAATACACAGCCTAGAAGCCTCATTCCCAGGCAAGATTATTGAGCAAATCAGTTCTTGCAACATATCACCTCCACCTATAACCTGCCCCCTCACATTATGGCTTCAGGCAAGGTCAGAGTACTATAAATGTTGCTGGAGGTGAAGGATGACCTCACAGCAATTCAGAGAGATAAACCAGCTATGCTAATTCTGCCACACCTGATTTATCAGCTGCTTTTGTCCCTGTTGAATAGAGACCTATTCATCCTGTCATGAACTGATGGAAACTCAATAAAATGGCTGTGCTCATTTCTTTCCAGGCAGTCTCAGGGGTCATGCTGGACTCTGCCTTTCCATAGAATTCTCACACAGAAGTGTTCTGCAAGACTCAGTCTTGGTTGTCAGTCTCCTTTTCATTAGCATCCTGAACTCTGATCAAAATAAATTTGAACCACCATGTGGAATTTTAAGCTAGGTGTCTTTAGGTCCTGATAAATTGTTTTCTGGATATTCTGGGATGCAGCTATGAAATTAACTTATTTTGCACACTGGAGTGTATTTTCTCCTTAGTTTTCTCTTATTTGAGCTGTGCCTTCTACTGGTTATTGTATTTTAAGGCTCACAGTAAAACCCCAGCAGTTGATAGATTTTTCTTCCCTGAATATTCTATCCTCATAACAATCTCCCTGTATTTACTTCCCCATATGAATGTTCCTGATGGTCCACACATAAACTGCAGCAAATTGCCATGATCAAGAAAAGAGGTTATCTTTGTCATTGTCTTTCCATATGCTCCTCCTTCCAACTTTGAACTCTGAGTGTGATACACATTCAACTTTTCTCTATGAATTATCAGTATATTTGCATTCTTTAATTTGGAAGGCAAATTAATTTGTTTTGGAAGCCAGAATAATTCACTTTGGATTCCAGCACGTCATAGTAATTGGCAGACAACAGTCAATTAACATCAGAGATGAAAGACTCTAGGTGGCCAAGTACTTGTCTAATAGCCAAAATACATTTCAAAGGAAATAACACTAATTAAATACACCAGATCTAGGTGGCTCAATTACAAAAGAGCTATAAAACACGTGATTATTTTATGTACTGTAGCATCCAGCCATTCTTCATACCATATTTACTGATCAGAGTTTTCTTTAAAGGGGCAATAAAGAAATGAATCAAATGATGAAACCAAGTTTCTCGTATGTAAACGGCAAGTGAGAGAAACATGGCTTTATTACATAAAACTCCCTATTTTTAAGGGAAGAGACCTGATGGAGGTCTGCACCTCCTTCCTGCCTTGAATTGTCTAATGTGGCACATGCTGTTTCCAAGGGATTACTCGTTAGGGTGAAACTTTCACAGAAGAAAATTGATGCCTGTCTTATTTTTCCTTATCTTTTCTATCTTTAACATTATTCCTTTCAGTATAAATTAAACTGAAGAAATGTGCACCTGTAAAACATATTAATATAATTATAAGGATTTTAATTACGCATCCCCACCCCAAACACAATGCACAATACACTCAAAACAGGATTCAAACAATTCTTCGTGAAGCCTTTGTCTTGATTAAATTACTGTAATAACAATTAAAATAATAATATCACTGATAACCTATGCGAGTACTTTTCATCTGTATATCTCAAAGCACTTTATTAAAACTGGTAAGTATCATTACCACTGTTTTACTCATAGGAAGGCAAGAGTGATTAAGTGACTTGCATAAGGTTACACAGCACTTCTGTGGCAGATAGTTATAGAAACCAAATCTCCTATTACCTAATCCAGTGCTTTATCTACTGGGTGCATTGCTTCTCATAATTAATAATTACTAAGTGTGTTCTCTTCTTCAACCAAGGCCTCCCTCAGACCATCACTTTTTGTAGCATGGAAGGTGATGCTGATGAGCAAGATAAAAGATTTCCCCATCATCATCATCATACTGGAACTCACCACTTTTAGAAATCCGGTTCATGCATAAAAAACCCCATGAAAGAATGAAAAATCAATCTGACAGTTCTTATGAGGTTTTGAGACCATTTCCAAACTCACTACCTCAGAGAGCTTTAAAAATAGCTGATCTGGGCTAAATGACTTATCCTGGGAATTATCCCATACCACCTTTTACTCTTCCAACATTAGTGGGAGGTTTCTCATTCTTTTATAAGACTGAAATCCTTCCCTTTTTGCCCCAGAAGAGAGGGAGGAAAAATGGGAGAGGGAACAAAATCTCTCACACACAGAAGGTATAAAAGTGTAGTAAGATTATGGTTCCAGAGAAAAGTATATTGTTATACAGGCTTCACAGACTGTAGTGTAATGGGTCTCAGGTGGTGTAAATCAGAGGACCTCTATTACACAGAGTACAGCATTCCCTGCATACCCTGCAAATTTAGTCACATTCACTAGCCTCTCTCCATGATAAAAATAAAATAAAATACCCTGACTGAAATCCAAACCACAACTTGTATTTAAATTTCTTTATTTTCACTAAGGTGTTTTTTTCCTCCCTCATACTGTATGGTGTGACTCTTATTGGTCTAACTGATTCATTATATCCCTTACTGTTAATTAATTATTGAATCAGTTGGTCTCTTAAATCTGTACTATTTAAAGTCCTATGACAATAGAAACCAAAGCTTTTTAGCAATCTTGCCCTTTGACTATGAAATATACTTCCTCATGCCACTTGTAATGCTCAATCTGTGTGGCAATTCAAAATTGGGTTGTTGTTGCTTTTAACTGTTCTTAATTGCTGGACATTTCATAATGTGTACTGCACTCTGTGGCTTCTTTGGGAAGAGTGTTATACAAGTGTAAATTGCTATTGCTGATGGGCCAGATTTCTCTCAGCAAGGTGAATTTGGAGCACAGTTAAAACCTAATGTAGCAAAAACCAAGTAACTGAAGTTTAGTTATATTCCACTTAAGTTGCAGGAGTGGAGCTTCAGCCCTGAAACATACCTGAGCTGTTCTCAGGGTGAGCAAATACTTAGCAGGACTGAATTTCCCAATTATGAGAAACTTTCAGTGTGTATTGTGTATTCCGTTGGTTTCAGTGGGACTATTCATGGAGTTAGGTACTATGCATTGTGTAATGGGGACAGAACCATGCTCTTAATTGTCTGACCCAAGACCTAGGCAAAGTGTCATGCATGCAGCACTCATTTAATTTTTTGCAGAAGAACTGCTTGCTTGAAAGAAACATATTAGCTGTGTTTGTAAGCAAAGGGTTTGGGTTTATGAGGAAGCCTGATACAGTCAAGCAGGTGGGTACAGTACTGATGCTGATGTGGAGTAGAGAAGGGGGTAGGTCTACGCAGGAGAGGGTGTGACTGCAGCTCATGCAGACATAACTGAACTTTCTTTAATCTAGCTAGTTTGGGTACCACAACAATGAAGGCATGTACTTCAGCAGCCTGTCCAGAATGCTGCATAATTACTCATATTGCTAGCCCACACTGAAGCCCATATTCGAAATGGACCCCATCTTGAAAGAAATCTTCCTTGCACCTTCTCTTCTCGCCTTCAAACAACCGCAACCTCTCCAACTCATAATCTGAAGCAAGCTCCCCACAGACCAGGAGACACCAATGCAAAGCGGCACCAGACCCTACTAGAACAGTTGCAAAACCTGCAGATATATCTCCACTGCTACAATGACCAAACCCCCCCACCACCACATCTGTCAAGATCCATGGGTCCTACACGTCTATCACAATATGTGGTATATCTCATCCAGTGTATTAAATGCCCCAATAACAACCATGTGGGTGAAATCAGACAATCACTAGGTACCCGAATAAACTCACACAGGAAAATGATAAAAGACAAACACCACATCACCTGTGGATGAACGCTTCTCACAAAGTGATCACTCTGTATCTGACCTCTCAGTCCTCATCCTCAAAGGAAACCACACAACATTTTCAAAAGATGAGCCTGGGAACTTAAATTCATAATGCTGTAAGACACTGAAAATCATGGACTGAATAAGAGACACTGGATTTATACCCACAACAACCCTCAACCCCAGCTGCCTTCCCCCTCTTGACTGGAAGAGTGCTAACTGGCCACTTAGCCTTCAACAGTCCCTTGAAATATAGAATAGAATCACAGAATATCAGGATTGGAAGGGACCTCAGAAGGCCATCTAGTCCAACCCCCTGCTCAAAGCAGGACCAATCCCCAACTAAATCATCCAGTATTTTGCCCCAGATCCCTAAATGGCCCCCTCAAGGATTAAACTCACAATCCTGGGTTTAGCAGGCCAAAGCTCAAAACCACTGAGCTATCTCTCTCCTCCATGTGTTAACTACTTATGCTAAACAGTCTGGTCCACCTTGTATTTGTGACACTTTGAGTACCTTTCCCAAATCTGAAGAAGAGCTCTGTGTAGCTCAAAAGCCTCTCTCTATCACTAACAGAAGTTGGTCCAATAAAAGATATATCTCACCCACTTCATCTCTCTAGTATCCTGGGACCATTGCAGCTATAACACTGCATATATCTCTAAAAGCATTTGTGACTATTATGATGAAGTCAAATTTATCAATAGATAAGGATGACACCACAACATGAGGAAACAAATGTACCAGTTGCAAAAATGACTTGTTAAACCCTGCACTTTTAATAACTGCAGATATGAACACGTGTATTACCAGCCATGACCAGATCCAGATCTCAGTAACGCCAGTGTGAACCTGAAGTATCTTCACTGAAATTACTCTAGATTTATACAACAACTGTTTTGTTTTCTTGTTTGTTTTTGCAGGCACTGAGATATCCAGTATAGCACAGGATGTTTGAAGAGACATAACACTATTTTATTGCTAAAGCTCACTTGCTTCCCTTTTACTACGCATTGTGCTACCCAACAGATTGAACATTTCATTTGAAAGCTAAATCTTAATCCTGTTTTCACAAAGTTTAAAGGTTTGGATGGGAGTGCTGCATATTTGGTCCTCAGAATGAGTTAGACAAGGACAGCTAGTTGAAAGCCACAAATTGCCCTTAGTGACCTCCCCTACCCAGCTCATTCTAGGGGCTGTCTCTCTGACCAAAGAAAACATGGAATCTTTGAGAGTACTAGAAGATATCTCACCCTCAACAAAGGGAAGAGTTATTTGTACAGCATACAATTCCTTAGTCAGGACCTAATAATTTTAATAGAAACATGAAACCAAAGTGCATGTAAAAGAGTGACACTGACAGGGTAGCTGGTTGACTGTAAAGTAAAGACCTTGCAGGCAATTCTTAATTCCACCTAACCTCACCTTCGTGCTTGAGAAAACTGTCCTTTGCATGATGAGGACAAAACAGCATCCAATTTTTCTCTGAGTTGCTACAAATAGTTACTTACCAGATGATGTGATCTTTAGCACAGAATGTATTTATTGTATTCATCTCTCTTAATTACTACACAGAATATTGAGTTATGTAATGGGATTACACCCTGACACTGAGATTCACTTGAACATTTGCCCACTGTACACTATGAATTTAAATCAGAGAATTGTCACACTTCCTAGCTCAGTGGTCCCCAAACTTTTCCTCTCATGCCCCCCCTAGAAGTAATAGAATGTGGCTGTGCCCCTACCCCCCGTTGGGAGCGGAGCTGTGGCCAGAAGTGGAGCCGCGGCCAGAAACAGAGACAAGGGACTGAGAGCAGGGACCACAGCTGCGGCCAAGGTCTGGGGCCAGGCTGGAGTAGAGGTGGGGGCGGAGTGGCGCTCTCTCCCTGCCTTCTTGTGCTGCACCCCTCATTCCTCTGCATCCCACTAGGAGCGCACACCCCACAGTTTGGGGACCACTGTTATATATGAACAATGTATTTGTTTTTGTTAGTCTTTATGGGCACTAGATAAAAATTACCATCAAAATGATTTATTTACTTATTCATGGACCATGTTAATTAGTGGTTTAAACTGTGGTTAATATGTTATGTTTTTCCTCTTTCCACTGCTGTAGAAAACCATGTAGGCTGGCTGGCTCCATTTTATCTCTCTCTCTGCTGTCTCACTTAGGAAACCTGCATCCCTCAAAACAGCAATAAAAGTATATTCTAATTACTATTTCCATTCTGAATAGATATCACATTTTTCTTTTTTTTTATTAGAGTACATCCTTAAGGGGATAGTTTCTCCAGGTTTATAATGTGCAGCTTTCTTCATGTATGCTTTGTAGCTTCCAGAAAGAATATAAGATATCGGGCAATGTTCCACCAGCAGTGCCTGGGCCAGATTCTCAGCTGATAGCAATGCAGCAGTTTACATGAGCAGAGGATCTGCCTTAGTACATGGTTGAGATAATCTACACTTTGCAATATATGGCTTGGAGCCTATCTTCCGTGAGATAGATTTGTGGAAACCTGGCCCCAATGCCTATATAAACTGCACAAAAAAGTGACACAAGTTGTAATCAAAATTGAGAGGATGCTCAAAGTAATGATTCATGGTATATAACATATCAGTAAACCAATGCATTACCCTTAGCTTAATAACATAGCACAAATACACAGGAAATGGTGGACACCACTTGACTAATCTGAGCCATCTACAACGGGTTATCAAATTAAATGCTTACCATTGTATGGAAATTTCTTCTTACTTTGTAGATAAAATTGTGTCTAGTTGGGAAGAACTCTCTGCCTCCATATGGCAGGGCAGTATAATGAAGGAACAAGTTTTCTCTCCTTAGAGTATCGGTCACTGTTACCCTAAAATACTGAATATGCTGCGAATACTTTGCGCGATAACTAGAACTGGGCAAAAATTTTCAAACAAAATTTTTAATAAACAAATGACCTTTTCAGAAAACAAAATTACTTTGTCAACTGTTGGGTTCCCGCCCCCAAGAAAGCTTAATCACAAGTTTTTAACATTTTTTTTCCAAATCAAAACAGTTACCAACTTTTCTGTTTACCAAAACCTGGCTTTTTGATAAATGAAACATTTTTATAACCATTTTGATAAGAATTTCAATAACTTTTTTAATAAAAACGCCACTAAAATAAAAAAATAAAAATAAGTGTACTTGGATCCCTATGAAATAACTTAAAAAATTTTCACCCTTTTTTGAAGGCCACTGGAAAGAACTGTGCTCATTACTGAGATTAGTTGTGCCTCTTTGGTGGAAGACTGGTGTCTAGCTTCTCTTAAAGAACCATATATTCAGCTGTTGCTCAAGCAATCATTTCTTGATATTTACCATCTGGCCAAGTGCTGTCCTGTATCTAATAATATTTCATTCTGAGTTACAACTCGTTAAAAGGTTGTGATGGACTTGCAGGTCACAGGAGGGATGAGCCAGGGCTCGCTTTTGGTTGGCCACATTTCTTTCTTGCTGCATATTCTCCAAGAGAGATAATGGAAAATTGCTCTTTCCTTTAAGGGGGAGTTCTTATGTTCTGCAGGATTCAATCTCATCTCCCCTCTTGTTTAAGTAGTATATGGGCCTGTTGAAGAGTTAGGGATGACCCCTGCATTGTAGCGTATTCAGAACGGTATTGATACCTAATTGTGTATTTCCATCTCATTTGAGCCAGTCAAAGCTGTTGAATGTCTTACCAAGTGGCTGCAGTGTTGTTGTAGAAGAGAGCTCTGTGTAAGCTCAAAATGTTGTGTCTCTCACTTACAGAAGTTGGTTGAACAGACGATATTACATCATTCACCTTGTCTTACCTTGTGTCAGTCCAAGACTGGAGCATGAAAGACAGCTAGCTGAGGCTCAATCAGGATAAAACAGAAGTGATATTGTTTGACTAGGGGAAACAACTGGAAGATAGGGTGAAGATAATACCCATCTTTGATTAAAGGTGTGTCTGTATTTTAATATTTTTTGAGTTCATAATCTAAGGCTGATTTCCCTGCTACTGTTAGGTAACCAGTTTGCAACAATTTCCAAGACAGATTTTTTTCAATTTACTTACAATCAAAACTTCCTGGTTCTTTATTGTGTATGATGCCATCCATGCCTTTGTCACCTTGAGAGTAAGTAAAAGCAATGCACCCTACATGGAGCTACAGAATAAACTGATGGTGTTAACAGAACTAGTGAAAAACACATTAGCTCATCTGTTATGCAGGGCATCTCTCCGTGAGCATATTACACTAGTGGCCTATGATTAGCACTGTTTGCCTACTGGTTTTCCAGGTGGAGTTTTAAATGCTTGTCTTAAATACAGCCTTAAATGCCCAAGGGCCTGCCTGCAAGCTACCATGCCCTCACCGTGCAGGTCAGCAGAGGTGCTCATGCTGGAGCCCTCTAGAAAAGGCAGCTGCCTGCACAGTTTTCTGTCAGTTCCCCTCAGACTTGGAACTCACTCCTCTCCCCTTGGTCTGAAACAGCTCCAAAATGCTGACCATCAGAGCATGCTGCTCAGCCCATATCATTTTTCCTGGCTCTTGGGGAATGAAGGTATAAGAGTGGTGAGAGGATTTGGGATTTTTGTTTTTTTGCTGGTTAGATTAATGGATAAACTTGAAAGTCATAAAAATGATATTTTAAAAATATTCTTAAGGGTGCCTACCATCCTGAGATAGGGTACCCATTTTTTGTATGCAACCATAAGAGGATTCCCTAAACCTTAGCATAAAACCCTACTTCCTGTCATCATTAGCTCTGTCAACTGTTTTTTTCTCCATGTTATTTTTATTGATATACATTATTGACGAAATGTAGACTATCACAATTACTAGCCTGCATGGCCAGTTCTATGTTACATGGAAAAATTAATCCAATCTTAAAAAAAAAAATAAAAATCTATAGGTTGATGGAGAAACTTTAATAGAACCATATTCTGTCAGAATATGCTATTTGCCAAAATAAGTTGATTTTGCCAGATTTTTGTTTTGGAAGAAAACCAGAAACATAGTTTTGACAATGTAAAACAGGGCCAAAACATCCTGTTTTGACATTTTTGGAATGGAACATTTTCATGTTTTTTTAAACATGTTACTTCAATTTATTTTATTTTGTACTGTATAATAAAATAATAAAATAATAATAATAATAATACCACCACCACCACCACCACCACAAAATAAAGAAGATAAAATTAAAATGAAAGGTTTTTTTCTGATTTGGAATGAAGTCACATTTCAAAGCATCCAAATGCTTCACTAAACAGAACTTCTGTCCTCTGCACATCTCTACCTTTTACTTTTGTCCGGAAATTTGTACACAGGAGGGTTTTCTCTCCCTTACACAAGAACAACCATGTCCCTAAACTCACTATTTTACTATGTTTGTTACATACAGAAAACTTCATCCGACTTTCAGAGGAATAATGAGGTAATACAGAGAAACAGAATTTAGAAGTGGGCTACAAAGATATGGAATTATGGGTCCAGTATTAAGGCATTTAACATGAGGAGTCTCATTGACTACTGTGCGAGTTAATCAGACAAAGACATCTGGCAGTGGATTATATCCATCACTTCTTTGTAATGCAGACATCACAGACACTTGCTTCCCTCATTTAATTTCTTTTACAATTTGCAGACATATCAGCAAAACAATTGGAATTTATTATTTATTAAGAAGGGCCATGCTAGACCAATTACAGAAAATGTCAGGAACACAGAAGGCACAGAGGAAAGAGTTATATCTCACACGAGAGGCTGGTGACCCCAGTGTGCCCTTTCTTTTCTGTTCCAATTTTACAATGAAGATGATGTATGAAAACTTAATTTCAATACTCCATGAAGTTTATCAGTTCTTAAAAAGTTTAACTTTATGCTCAGTCATTTCAACATTCACTTTCCTTTTAATCTAATCTTATGCTATCCCAATATATGACAATTGGTATATGATATCCAATAAATCTCCCTGTGTTACAATCTGCAACTATAGTTCTTTCTTATACTTACAACAAATAGTTTCTTGGTAACATCCAAGGGTAAAATATTTGTATGCTGGTTGGGAAGTTAACTGAAGTGTGGTTCCATCTGCTGAGTCCAGTTGGAAAGGTTGCTGTCCTGATTTAATCGACAGTTAAATGAACCTTTTACAATCAAAGATGACAATGAAATGGAGCTGTGGAACTGCAATGAAGCCTCGCAGTGCTGTAGATAATCTATCAGGGTTATGGGGGAGGAGAGATGAGGATAGAAACTTCCACAAATCTTATGCTTATGACAAATTAATCAAATGAGAAAGGTACTCTTGCCCTGTGACTTGATGAATACACTCTATGCACAATGAAAGAAGAAATAAAATAATCTCCAATATTTGCAGGACTGATATATTTTCTCTTTTGAAATGTACACATGCTTACTGATCTGAGCTACTGCTGTCCTTGCTACAAGCAGGAATACGATAATATTTTCCAACATTCTAGTGCTGGTTTCGTTGGTTTGCAACAAGGCCACTTAAATACCAGATTGAGCCCTGCACTTGCGTGCGTCTTTTGGGCACAGACAGTTTGGAACAGTGCAAGGAGTTTATTCCCTTGTGTGGCCTATAAAAGGTCTAACAATAATTACAGTCCCTAAGAACATGAACTGCTCACTCCTTCCTTCCTCAGTGAGCAAACTACCCCAATGGGCTGGGAGGAGGGGAACCCCACTCTGGAGATGACCCAATCTCACCCTCCATGGGTGGCACAGAGTGCACATCCTCGCCTCTCCACCACATAGACACCAGTGAACTCAGGTTAAATTATGCCTAGAGACACTAGACAAAGACAAGAAGTTGGGATATTAGCCAGTAAAAATATAGTCAGCATTCTAGTCCATATGTTATCCAGAAGGCTAAATATAACCTGAATAATAGCAGCTGTGCTTGTGAATAATAGCAGCTGTACATTAGAACTCTATATCCAGAGGCCAAGCCCCATTGGAAAAAAAAAAGTGGAGCAGCTGGAACCTTCTTCCCCTGCTCAGGTTTGCAGAGTTGTTGTGGTCAGCTGGACTCCAGTGTTAGGAGAAAGAGTGTGTGTGTGTACATGCAAAAAAGCCAGATGAGCCCCTTGTAAGTGGTCATGGAAAATTGCTCTTGAAAAACTCAAAACAAAAGCAAGACTTTAGAGTTAAACCCTCACTTCTGCACCAGGAAAGCTCAGCATCAGGGCTGCAATGTTGTGCTAAACTACTCCAGGGCTGGCGTAAGACCTGCCCACAGATCAGGAAGTTTCAACAAGTTCCTCCTGTTCCACCCCACGTGCCCAGCAGATACTAGGGGCAGCAGAAAATCTATCCCTCTTCTTTAGGTAGGTAAATATAAGCACGAGCATTTAAATTTCATCACTCCAAATCGAGGATAGTCAGTGATTCAGAACTAAGGGTTATTCAGAACTAAGTTCCTGTTCTCTAAGTCTATAGCACATTAGCTTTTATTTTTTTTTTCTGATCAGACTTCTAAAACACTTCTCTAATGGGTAAAATTTTATATTCCTCAGCCTAATTAAGATCAGGCAACTTGCATTAAATTTCTTCTCCCAAAAAAATCCTCTAAAAAACCTGTGGTAAAACGGAAGCAAAGAGTGTCTCTGAAAAGGTGCAACTCTTTGTAAGCTTTAACCTGGAATTTAAGACAGGATATATTTAACTTCTCCATTTTCTACCTTCTTCTCTCCCCTACTCTCAAAGTTAATATTTGAATGGCAAATGCAAATAAAGATTTTTTTCCCCGTAGTTTATTAAGCTATTTATTATAATCAAACATCTGCCTGACTCTCCATTAAGGTGCTGCCTTTACAGAAGCTTTGGCAGGAATGAGTCATGTCTGCAAGTTAAATGCTGATCTCCATGGCAACGCGGTTCTACACTGTTCAAATAAAAAGTGGTAAGTCAAGGTTATTCCTTCCTTTCTCTCTCCTGTTCAGGTATCTGGAACAATATAAAAAGGGACTGAAAAAACAAATAGACTATTTATTTTATAATCAGCTTTAATCATGAGATGGATACAAACCGACATCAACAAATAGTATTAAGATGCTTATTATTTATTCCTATGATATAGTCATTGCAATTACATTAATTAGTAAGGAATTATTGCTATTCATATGAGCATAAGCAGGTGTGCCACTGGAATCTTTCTGTAATTTAGCCTTAACAACCATCCTTGTTAGGGTGATATAGAAAACCTACTCTATGATACAGCAGTGCCACCCAGTGAAGAGTAAATCATTCCCACCAGGCAGCTATGGTTGCCCACTGAAAGTGGGAACACTTGTCTCTGTAGACTAGAGGATCATGACATGCCTCAGCACATTCATTTATGTTTCCTCAGAAACTTGTTTCCCTAATGACCACTGCACAACTACCATCTTTCTCCCCACTTTACCACCCAGCCTCTTTTGAGATATATCACACTATGACCACCATCTTCCCAGTGGATATACTTACACCATCATCAAAGGTGTGACTGCAGCTTGAGTAGGCATATTCATGTTAGTTTCAGTCTAAGTAGCACAGCTAAAAATAAAACTGCAAAGACACAATGGCACAGACCCTGGCACAAGCTAGCACCACGAGTATGTGCCTGGGTTTCAGGCAGGCCTATAACAGCCTGCATTGCTGTGTCTTTACTGTTGTTTTTAGCTTCACTAGCTAGATTAAAACTAGCTGCAAGTATGGCTATCTGGGCTGCAAATTACACCTTCGATTGCAATGTAGACACACATTTTATTTTGCTGCAGGGGTGTTTACTGAGCAACACAAAACACCTTCTCCTGGCTAGTGATCAGTGTGATCATGCCTTTCCATGCTCTTTCTGGCCCTTGGATAGACCTGAAGAGCTCTGAATAATCTCAAAAGTTTGCCTCTCTCCCCAACAGAAGTTGGTCAAGTAAAAAATATCACTGCACTGACCCTGGCATTGACATTATCTGGATGTATCTAGTGCTTTGCATATTCAAAGCCTTATACATGAAAAGTAAAATTCACTCCTGTGCAAAGAGCCATCACTAAGTTTCTTTGCTACCTTGGCCCCCTTAGTTCCCAAGGTTTAATATGCATAACTACTGGGTGAGGTTCTGTAGCTTGGTATGCAGGAGGTCAAACTAGATCATAACAGTCCCTTCTGGCCTGAAGACACATGAATTTGGCCTTAAGAACCTGACTTTAGGCTCCCATATTTCATAATCTTGGGCCAATTTTTCAGATAATATTTTTGTTTCATTCAGAATCACTCAGTGGGGAAATGCAAGAGATGCAAGAGACTTTAGAATTTCTGTCCATTTACTGGCATCTGTAACTTTCCACTTCGTGTGCACAATCATACATGCAAAGTAGAAAAACAATTGCATTCCGAAAAATTATCTTTTTAATGTACCACTGGGTTTCAGAGTTGAGTTAGCTCCCCATTAGGGGGAATGGAGACAGTTCACATCTACCTTAACACTATGGTTTCAGGGCTATTTAAAACAGCATCACATTAGTTCACTTATGGAAGATTATCTTCAGAGCCTGATTTTTAGAAAAACTCAGCACTCACAGCTCCCACTATGTTCAAGGGGAATTTTAGAACTCATCACTTCTGAAAAGTATAAAACCCTATATTCTAAAAATAAAATAAAATAAAATAAAATAAAAAAATGTGAAAGCTAGAATACCGCAGAATTTGAGTCTGTCAGGGATTTAGGTGACTAGAAGTTTGATTTCCTTGAGGAAAAATATTCAGATTGATTTCCACCAATGTGCTCTAAATTCAGGGCCAAATCTTGAAGTGTTAACTCAGTTATTATTCAGACAAAGCTCCCATTGAGTAAACAGTAGTTTTGCCTGAATAAAAAGTGAGTAAAGACTTCAGGATTTGGTCCTTAATCCATTTACTCTCTAAATAAGAAGCAATCAATCGCCTCAGAAACATGGCTTTTGCAAGTCACATTTTATTCCCAATGAAAAAAATGCATAGCTAATGACACAGCTCGACGTTACTTTATGCTGAATATGTTACAACCCATGCTACAATTTCTACTGAAACTAAACCCTCTGATTAAAATTGTTGTGAAAAAAAAACAGAAAAACCCTAAGTAGGTAGGCGTTGAATACCACAGAATGATTAATAAATTGTCATTGCTGATAATATTATACTTTAAACACGAAGTAGAGCACTTTGTTAAATAAAAAGTGAAAACAAGATCAGATTTAATGCCAGGCTAGTTGATCAACTGTCATTTAGATTAGTCTTCTATTTATTCAAACCTAAGGAATATAGCTCTCAAGTAGACTATTATCTTTCCCTCTCTGCCATCAAACATACATTACATGGATTTGCATGGGAGATCTTCACCTCTGACAATGTGATCCATTACTAAGTGCCTGATAAATTCTGTTTCAATTATTGGACCGACAAAGCAAAATTCACAGTAAACCACACGAAATTTAATAAACTACAAAGAAACCAGTCTTGTTTGTGAACAGATGCTTCATATTTAGAAGGTTCCAATTAAGACTTTTTGATAGCAAGGATATTTTGTATCTATTCAGCACTATGAAAATAAGAAGAATATGAAGAAGAGGAGAGGGTTTGGAATATGAAGAAGAGGAGAGAGTTTGGAAGGACACAGCTTGGTGATTTCATTTTAAATCTTGGCACAGGAATCTTTTTTTTCCATTAATTTTAAAAGATTGTGAATATTTTAATGCCAAACCTGTAAATATAAGGAATTTAACAAAGAACAGGTAGTAATCAGTGAATACATAATGCAGGAATGGTTTGACAGAATCATAGGGAATCCGGGGTTTAGAACCAACCCCTAATTTTATTAAAGTAATAAGTGCTCTAACTGTTGATACTGTAAAAGCTACAAGGCCTCTGCAACATCTGGTGTAAGTACCACTGTAGAATCTTAATTGATAAAGCAAATGGACATATTCTGGATTGTCACATTGCAGTATGAGAATAATCAGGTAGGTAGTACAAAAAAAATAGTAGGACATAATGTTCTAATTTACTTTGGAGCTCTAATGTGGTATCACAGCATAGGCCAGTGACTAAGTCCTCAGACATCATCCTATTCATGCAGCAATGGCACGTCGCCTGAGATCATTACAATAACACAGCCGCCTTCTTGGACCAGTCAGTAGAAAACAAGGAAAATCCAAACTTTTAAGCAGATTTGAGATCAAATCTATTGGAAGCCAATGGTACACATAAAAATCAGTCAGAATTTTCCATACTTCCCCCAGTTCAGGGCTTATCCATGTGCATTTAGTGTTTATTAGAAGCACAAACTAGGTACATATAAATCATGACTATCAGCTCAACAGAAAACATCCAGAATCACGAGCAGAACTCAAAACTTCTAGTATGGTAAACACTGAGGTCTACCATTTAAGCTAAAAGAAAATTACCCTTAAGATTTATATCTTCTTTATAAGCTAGTTGCTAGCAGACAAGAAAATCAAAAACACTCGAGCAGTTCTGATTCTACTTAAGAGTCATAGCATGCATACCCACAAATTAGTACATCTCTACCAATATAACGCAACCTGATATAACACAAATTTGGATATAACGCAGTAAAGAAGCACTCCGGGGGAGTGGGGGACACTGCGCACTCTGGCGGATCAAAGGAAATTTGATAGAATGTGGTTTCACCTATAACGCAGTAAGATTTTTTGGCTCCCAAGGACAGCGTTATATCGGGGTAGAGGTGTATATTATGTTAACAATCCCTTATTCTTTAAGAGGCCCTTTTCCAGTCCTATTGGTCTCATCCATCACAAGTTTCATGAAAGTTTATTCAACACTTCAACTTAATACAGATCTTTGATGAAGGGTTATCATGCCGCTGAACAGAAGCCTTGTGAAGAATGAGAGACTTCTAAATACCCGTTGAGATACCAGCTGCTGCATGGTAGTGTGGGAATACAATTTTACACGCTGGTTACTTGTATAAAAGGTCACCAGACACCATACATGATGAGGGATTGGGACTTTGAAAACAGAACTAAATGAACAGGCAAGGAAATGGAACTAGGTGAAATAGAAAACAGTACATTTTTGTATTAACTGTATAGCATTCTTAACTTGAAATGCCACAAGACCCAGAGCCAATTATAAGCTTAAAGAAGGTTTTCAGGAAACATTCAAAGAGACACAATGGGAAAGACAATTGCTTTGGGAGACGGTGGAGGAAAGAAGGAAAAATGTGCACATATATAGGCAGAACAAGTCGAAGATTGAAGTCAATATGTGGAGAGCTGATGAGATAACACAAAGCTTACAAAGTGGGCTAAGTAAACTGGGGAGTAAATGTATGACAAGAGACAGGATAGAGATAATGTAGATGAAAACTTGTAAATCAGCTCAGTGGGTACAAGAAAAATGGTTTTGTCAGGTCCAGTTGAAAGTCGCTCTCCTTGATATTAAAATCCTCCATGAGCTTACTCCAGAATACTGCTCTCACAAAACTTCTCTGTCCACTCTTTTTGCTTATCCACCACTGGTTTCTATAGATGGTCAGGAAATGATTATTTTCTCTGCAGTAACTTTTTATTTTAATTGAAAAAAAAAAACCAAAAACTTAAATAATTTGGTGTCTTGGTTACCGAGAAAATTTTCTATTTTTAATTAACTGAGGGATGTATGTGTGTGTTTTGTTTTGCTTTAGACAAAACAGGTTTGTTTTTTTTTACAAAATGTTTTTTTCTAAAGTCATTTTCTATTGAAAAAAAAAGTTTCAAAAGAAGTTTTTTGACCAGCCCTATTGGTTTCCTCTCTGATCTTGCACACAACACTACAGTAACAACAGGTTCCTCTGTTGTTTTCGTCTAGGACAACCTACTATATTTCTCTGCATAATGGACACCTCATCTCATTTCCTATCTCACTTGAAAATTTGTCTTCTTTAGGAAAACAGCAACAGAAGAATTGCCATACTGTTCCATCAAGGCTACTAACTGATGTTTCAGGATAAAGTGTAGTTAATCCAGTAATGGGCAATTATGGGATTACCTGCCTATTGAGGAAGTTCTTTCATAACCCATTCTTCATAAATTGGCATATGCCTGAAGCATCATCGTTTATATCTATACATGTATTTTATTTTTAATCCTATGCAAAGGATGTAGATTATCTCATTATCCATACAAATGTCAATTCCATTATACAGTCTTCCTAACCTCTTGGCCTCAATGATATTTTATAGCAGTGAATACTATAATTTTGCATTGTGTGAAGAAAGTATTTACTTTTATCAGTTTTTTAATTTGTTGCAGTTCATCTTATTCTTGCATAAGGAAAAAGGGTAAATATGAGTTCCCGATTTACCTCTTCTATACACACATATACATTCTAGTATATAAAATTTTTGAGATAGTATGCCCAAAATGAACATAATATTCTATATGACGATTACAATTGATATATATAGTATCATCATAATACTTTCAGTATTACTTTCAATCCCATTCATTACACTTACTCACATTTTCTTAGCCTTATTGGCCACAATTATGCATTGATCAAAGGTTTCCATTGAGTTGTCTGCAATTACACTTTGGTCATTTTCCTAAGTGCTAACAGTTAATTTAGAATGCAGCAAAGAATATGAGTGGTTTATATAATTGTCTTCAGTTTGCATTACCTTGCATTCATCAACAATGAATTTCAATTGCCTTTGTGTTGCCCATTTATCTTTATTTGTTAAATCACTTGGATATTCCCTTAATACTTTTAGCATAATCTTTACTAAACTTAAAACATTAGTATCATCTGAAAATTTCACTAGCCTACTGTTTCTATCCTTTTGTAGATCATCAATGAATATTTAAAAAACTGATCCTTGGTAAACTTTTGCCATGATGAAAACACCTGACCATTGAATTTTACTCTGTGTCCAGCCCATACAGAAGAATCAGGCCATGAGACACCTGAACTACAATTCTTATTAGGTACCACGATGGCATTTCCAAATCCAAATGTTCTTTTTTCAACTGAAAGCTTTTGGCTAAAATTGTTCAGTTTTGGGGAAATAATTTTCAGTTTTCAATTTTTCACCAAAAAAAAATTCAACTTTTTTTCCCTATGAGGAATTCCTCACCTTCCCCTCCACCATTCCCTCCCAATCAACTGTAATTTTCATGAAAGACACTGGCATTGGTACTATGTCTCAACTTCAGACTAGGATCAAGACTTTCCATAACCAATTTATTTTCTATACACAAATACCGTGCTATCTGGAAAAGTCATTCTTTTGGGCAGTTTTCCTTCCCTCCTCTATTCAGAGGGAAGCAAAACAATTAAACATACTGTTTGAATAACTCCCATCTCTAATGTTCCCATTATAATGTTTTTAGTAACCAATTTATTAAAACCTAATTGAAGACCCTATTACTGTTAGTTAAAATATTTGTGCTGTTTCATACTGAGTATAATCATCTAATCATCATTTTATTTACTTATACTTAAATCTCTCTCTTTGCTAACACTCCATCCTACCAGATTTATATTTTTAGCATGCTTTTATTTATTATTTGTATTACTCTTTACAGCTTATATGTGCTTCTACTGGTTTTGGTAAAATGATGTCACTGGACTCTAGTGTAGGTAGCTTATTACTAATATTCTAAAATGCAATCTGTTTATATTTTATTTTGGTCATATCTGTCATTCAAAATAATAAATGAGATTAATTATTTCTTTATAAATGGATTTTTATTTGTTCTTCTCATTCTTGATTAATTTGCATATTCAAGTTTTCTTTCTGGATAATCGGTCAATGTAACTGTTTTCATGCAAGAAAGCAACATCATATCCCTGCAAAAAATATTGAGTGTCAGGAAAGTGTGTTATTCCTAATTATGGCATGCCATCAATGTACAGCAAGATTTCTTCTAACGCTTATCTGGTTATATCTATGGCCCCCATCATTGTAATACCTAGCTGTCTTGTAAGTACTTCAAAATAGAAACAACAATAACATGTGTCTCTTCCTCAGCTTATTTTGACATCCAAATTGTATTGTACAAAGTTAATATTCTGGACTGTTATTGGATAACTAAAGGGAAAAAATAACACTAAAAAACTCTAAAAGGAGCACTGCTGTGCCTTGTTTCATCAATGCCTTGTAAGGGACAAACTTGTAATAAGGTTTTGAAAGTGGACTTGAGTAGAAACTATCCATCCAATATGGAAAATGACGGGTTTACTACGTAAGAAGCCAGAGGATTTATTTTGACCCTCCACACATACAATCCTTCTACCTCCCACCTCTTTTTTTAAAGCGCATGGAGGATTCAACAACCAGACGGCAATTAAATTGCTGTGGAACTACTGAAAAGACAAGCTTCTGAAAATATACTGCACAATCTCCACCTTCTAATAGACCAAGAGAAGTTTATATTCAAATACTTAAAGGTGATGCAACACAGACACAAAAGTACCATCGATTACTCTTTTGCTTTGCTCCTATGACACCATATCATCTCGTCTAGGAATGAATATAAATCAGAAGCTAAGAATTGTAGAAAATTGACTAGGGAAGCAAGAGGACACAAGAATAAATCTATGCCAGGAAAGTTAAGGATAATAAGGATTTTTTAAAAAGTATATTAAGAACAAAAGAATCTCATCAATGATATTGGTCCATTGCTATGTGGAAATGGTAGAATTGGCAATAATAATGCAGAAAAGGCAACGTGTTCAATAAGCATTTCTGTTCTCCATATGGAGAAAAACAGATGATACAGTCTCATTGTATAACGACAACACCCTTTTCATTCCACTATCATCTCAGGAAGATGTTAAACGGCAGCTATTAAAGATAGATATTTTTAAATTAGCAGGCTGGATAGCTTACATAAGAGTCTTTGAAAAACTGGTTGAGGAGTTCACAGGACTATTGATGTTTTATTTTCAAAGTCTTGGAACACTGGAGAAGTTCCAGAAGGCTGGAAGCAGGGCTGGCGCTTCCATTTAGGCGGCCTAGGCAATCGCCTAGGGCGCCAGGATTATTAGTGGGCGGCATTTTGCCGGACGGGGCGGCAGGCGGCTCCGGTGGAGCTGCCGCAGTCGTGCCTGTGGACGATCGGCTGCTCTGGTGGACCGCCCGCAGGCACGACTGTGGCAGCTCCATGAGAGCCACGGGAGCAGCCGACCGTAAGCAGGAATGACTGCGGCAGCTCCACCGGAGCCATGGACCAGCGGACCCTCTGCAGGCACGACTGCTGTGGCTCCACCAGAGCCGCGGGAGCAGCCGACAGTCCTCAGGTATGACTGCGGCAGCTCCACCGGAGCCACGGACCAGCGCGCTGAGCAGCGAAATTGCCGTGCGCCTAGGGCACTAAAACCCCTAGCGCCAGTCCTGGCTGGAAGAAAGCTAATGTTGTGCCAATATTGTAAAAGGCAAACAGGATGGTCCAATTAATTATAGGCCTTTAAGTCTGACATCAATCCTAGGCAAAACAATGGAATGGCTGACATTGGACTTTTACTAATAAAGAATTAAAAGGAGGGCAATACAATCAATACCACTCAATATAGGTTTATGGAAAATAGATCCAGTTAAACTAGCTTGATATGTTTTTAATGAGATTTAAGATTTGGTTGATAAAAGTTATAGTGTTGACATAATATACGTAGACTTCTGTATGGCATCTGAATTGGTAAAATGTGACATTTTGATTAAAAAACGAACAAAAAATTAACGCATATATTAAATGGATTAAAAGCTGGCTAACTGATATGTCTCAAAACATAATTATAAACAGGATATCATCAAACAGGTGTGTTTCTAGTAGGGTCCTGCAGGGATTGGTTCTTGGCCCTAAGATACTTAACATTTTTATCAATGATCTAGAAGAAAACAGAATCATCACTGAAAGTTTTCAGAAGACAAAAAGTTGGGAGAGTGGTAAATAACAGAGGATAGCTCACTGATTCAAAGTTATCTGGATTGCTTAGTTAGCTGGGCACGAGCAAACAATGTGTGTTTTAATGGGGCTAAATGTAAATGTATACATCTAGGAACAAAGAATATAGGTCATACTTGCAGGATGGGGAACTCTATTCTGGGAAGCAGTGACTCTGAAAAAAGATTTGGGAGTCAAGACAGATAATCAGCTGAACCCAAGCTGCCATTATGACACTGTAGGGAAAAGGGATAATATCCTAGGACGTTTAGCAGGGGAATCTTGAGTAGAAGTAGAGGTTATGTTATCCCTATTGGGTTGCTGGGATATTGTATCCAGTTCTGGTGTTCACAATTCAAGAAGAATGTTGATAAATTGAAGAGGGTTAAGAGAATGACCTAAGGATTAGAAAACATGCCTCATAGACTCATGCAATGCAAGCTATTGTCTTAAAGAGTAGGTTAAGAGGTGAGTTGAATACATAAGTACCAACAATGGGTTCTTCAATCTAGCACAGAAAGATTATAGCATAGTCAAATAGTTGGAAGCAGGGCTGGCTCCAGCTTTTTTGCCACCCCAAGCAGCGAAAAAACCCCACAACAACTCGATTGAGCTTCTGCCGAATTGCCGCCAAAGCACTGCCCCAATACCGGATGGAGCGTAACCCCTTTCTATTGGCTGCCCCAGGCACCTGCTTCCTTCGCTGGTGCCTGGATCCGGCCCAGGTTGGAAGTTAAAGCTATATAAATTCAGACTAGAAATGAGGCATACATTGTCAACAGTGAGGGTAATTAATCATTGGAACAATTTATTAGGAGTTGTGGTGGATTCTTCCTCACTGTCAATTTTTAAATCAAAACTGGATGTTTTCTAAAAGTTAGGCTCATTAAATTATTTTGGGGAAGATTTGTGGCCTCTGTAATACAGGTGGTCAGACTACATGATCACAATGGTCCTTTCTGGCATTAGAAGTTATCCATCTATGAACTTGGCCTTTATTAAAAAGTATTGTGTTACTTTTAAATCCAAGTTGATTTTATTCAGGGGCAAGTTAATCTTGGCAGGGCTTTTTTTTTTTTTTTTTTTTTTTTTTAAGATAAATACATTTATGATCAATAATAACTTCTTCAGTTATACATGTGAATGAAATATCATATGTCTGGGCATTAGGGCATTATCCCTTGAGTCAGGAAATAACCCCCCTTGCTCTGAGTTACAACACTGTACAATTAGTAACATGCATAAAAAGAATGTTGTAAAATTAATTACAGTGAACATCTGCTAATGACCTTCCAAACGAGAAGAGAGAAATAGCGTTCTTTGACCAACTCTCCTGATACTTTAAACTGAGGTTTATTATTTATGCAGGATGTCTGCTTCCTGTTTGTATTCAGAATCAGATCCATTAACTTCAACAATTTGGGTTTTTTTGGGAGGTGGGGAGTTTGCTCCAGTAAGTCCACATGTGGTCAACACAAAACTAAAAAGGGAATGAACTGGATTTTATTTCTTTTCCTGTATTATCAACGGAATTGTTAGTTACATTTCAATTACAGGGATACATTTTGTCTTCAGTTACACTTGGAGGCAAAGTCCCCGCTGGAACCTAACTACTAACACTAACTAATACAATAAACAGGTATTTATCTCCAGAGATAACTATGTACAAAGTCTAAAGGCACAAAGACCAAGGTAAGAAAAAAATGAAAGTCCTTAGCGAGCAAGGAAAGGTGCGCCAATTGACCACCATGGTGGTAAGAAGGAACAAAGAGGGCGTAGGGCCAACAGCACCTGATTTACCATCGCATGAGCATGTCACTCAAGGAGGCAACCCAGACGGCACTACAAATACCGCTAAGGCAAAAATCTCTGATGACCGTGCACGCGTGCATATCTACAATGGAATTGACATGAGCAAGCACTCGAAGAAGAGCTGCTTTCTTTCCTCTGAAGCATCAGGAAAATATTAGAAACAGAATATAGATCTTGGAAGAACATTGGCTGGAAATGGACCAGCAAGATGTATGTTTATATATTCCCTATTTATTACTGACATCAGAAATGCCTAACTTGATAATTGAGAATATAAAACACTTTGTATGTATCAAAGAAAAGATATGTATTAATTCAAATGTTATCCTCTGCTATTTGCGGTTTCTGTGACTCTTCAATTTAGTCTTCAACACCTATTTCAGAAGGCAATATGTAAAGCAGAGTGGTGCTAAATTGAGAGTTATTTTTCCTTTATTTGACTTCCCACAGCTGAAGTGCACTTTCTAGGGTTTTGCAGTAGACTCTAAAGAACTGAGCTGAAGACAGCAATGATTGATGCTTCTATAAACTGGCCAGAGCAGGAAAGCTGTTAGATTAAAGGCCAGCTAGTACCTTAAACAAACAGTGTCCTACAGTATTTTGACCATGTTTCTTCTTTAGGTCATCCATACACAGACAGTAATAATTTTCTTTTGGAGGATGGAAGCGGGAAAGAAGTTTAGTTAGTGGGTAATTCCTTCTTTTCTGCAAGACTTGTTCACATACATGCAACATTATAAATGTACCCACTTTCATGTTTTATTACTGACTTATCCTGCTAGATTACAGGACTACATTATTTTTTGTATCTTGACCCCCTCGTAAAGCTGCATTATTTACTTGTCGTTAACATCAGTAGTGTGGTGGTGGTGGCCACATCATTCACTTCTGATGTGCGGGTTAGAAAATAAAGTCAGAAATCTCAGCCCATTTTGTAGCAACACAAAGAAATGCTGTAAAGAACAGTTTGCATGTTGATAAGTCTATGCTTAGAATGCAAAGGCTCAGCTTAAACCATCTGAATGGTCTATTATTTGTGTTCCATTTCATCCATTTGTAAATAAAGAGAAACAATCTAGACTTGATGTAAGCATTTGAAACTATAGCATAGTACTAGCGGAAACCTATGAGTTAACAGCAAGTGCCTCTTTTCATCAAGACAATATATTCACATTATGGAGAAACTGTCAAAGTTGCAACCAGTTTTTATTATAAGTCCAATTTCAACCCCACAGTAACTTAGGTTTGGAAAACCAATTCGAGCTGAAAATTGCCAGTTTTATTGTGTAGGCACAATTTGAAATAAACAAGTAATTACAAATGTATCTCTATTTAAATTTTTAACCTTTGGTTAAAATTTGTCTCATACTTTTTAAAAAATGGCTTGTTACTACCCCTTCAAACTTTTCATATCCTTGAATCTCTTTGCAAACTCCTGCATTAGCTGTCTGAAAAAATTGCATTCAATCATGCAAAGTTATGGCTTTTCTTGTGGATTGCACTATGGCTCTGCCATAAACATACAGCTAAGGGTAGCATAAAATCCCTCTTCTACCTGTAAGGGGTCAAGAAGCTCAAATAATCTGGTTGGCACCTGACCAAAAGGACCAATAAGGGAAGAAGATACTTTCAAATCGGGGGGGGGGGGGGGAGTTTTGTTTGTGCTCTCTTTGTTGTTCTTTCTTGGACAGAGAGGGACCAGGGCAGGAAAAACCATCTCCTAAAACCCTACCTGAAATAAGCATTCAAGATTACAAAAATTGTAAGTAATATCAAGGAAATGCGTTATCTTATCTTTTGTTTGTGAATTTTCCCTATGCTAAGAGGGAGGTTTATTCCTGTTTTCTGTAACTTTGAAGTTTTGCCTAAAGGGGAATCCTCTGTGTTTTAAATCTTATTACCCTGTAAAATTACCTTCCATCCTGATTTTACAGAAGTGCTTCTTTTACTTTTTTCTTTATAACACAGTTCTGTTTTTAAGAACCTGATTGGTTTTTAATGTCCTAAAAACCCAAGGGTCTGGTCTGTGCTCATGTTCTTTACCTATTCGGTTGGTATATTATTCTCAAGTCTCCCCAGGAAAGGAGGTGAAGAGGGTTGGGGGGATATTTTGGGGAAATAGGAACTCCAAGTAGTCCTTTTTCTGAATTTTTGTCTAACTTATTTGGTCGTGGCAGCGATACCATCCAAGGACAAGGAAGAATGTGTGCCTTGGGGAAGTGTTTAACCTAAGCTAGTAGAAATAAGCATAGGGGGTCTTTCATGTGTGTCCCCATATCTGTACCCTAGAGTTCAGAGTGGGGAAGGAATCCTGACAGGCTTTCACTGATGTCAATAGGAGCATTATTCAGGGATTATCATGAGAGTAAGATGAGTTGCCAATATATTTCTGCAAGCATGATGTTTTTTGTTGGCTTCTAGAAAGAATGTAAGCTCAATTGTGGACCTGGAACTGTGGGACTAATATACTGTCCTGCCTATGGACTTGTGTGGTTTATTACTGAGAGCTGTTAACCATTCCTTTTACATATGCCACTTTGAGAGAGACACTGTGTTTTTATTTATTATGTGGGCAATGTAAAATGCATGATTGCCCTAACTATTCATTTCTTGATTTTCAAATTCTGGAGTTTTATAAATCATGCAATAGGCAGTACACAGTTGTTGCTTTGCAACCTTAAAAAGTGGTTTGATTATTGTTTTTTTTAGAGGTGGTTAATTATTGACAAGGGTTATGGTTTTTCTTGACCTTAAAAATTAGCAGTTTGATTCGGTAAACACACAACTAGCTTTATTCATGCGAATAATCACATTTAACTCTTATCAAGAAACCACTAATCAACTTATAATATTCAGTAACTAATTTCCCACCTGATGTCCATCATTGCTCTTAACTGGAAATGATCATTATAATTAATTAAATTATGCTTCACCTGTCAACTTTTTAAAAAAAATGTAATTCCATATTTTGTTGAGTTGTATCACCTAATCAAATTATGGTTATAAGAAAAGAAAATTCTGACAGATCCTAATTTATCCTGATTTATACTGCCTATTTGTCTAATAAAAATTAAAACATATAGCAGAACAATCCAGACAAAAAACGACATGTAATTATTATTAACCAGTTATGTGCTGCATCTGTATATTCATGTGCTTTTTTACTGGTAGGACAACAAAGCACTAGCCAACAAAAGTAGACTTAATACTGTCCTCTCAATACATGTTTCTTGGAAGAAACCCATATATGTACATCTTTTGAAGTATAAAAATCCTCTAGAGAAATCTGTCTTTGAAAGTACTCCAAGGTCAATAGTACAAGAAGATAAGAAACAGTGAAATATTTACATCATTGTGCAAAACCATTATCTCAACTATCCTAATGAAAACATAATGCAGGAACTAGTATAGTGTACTGTATAGTCAAAAGAGCATAGAACCAAAATTAAGAAGTGGTCATACTATTAATTACAAAGTAATATGCCAAGTGAAGACGATCATGGTGCTCACATACTTTTAGTCAAGAAATAAGGAATACCGTGCCTGCAAGTTGATTGATAAAGAAACTAAAGTATAAAAATAAATAGGTCACCTGCAGACCTAACTCCAGGGCTTCATTTCCGCCTGACAGTACTTCTCTGCTGCCTTCACTTTTAGCCTGCATCCAGTCCTGTCCTCCTTTACAGCTGCATGCCTCGCGCTTTTCCTTCTTGGCCTTTCATCACATTAAAATCACATCGGAAATTTTAATTATTATTTTCCAATGAGACTGCTTCTAATGATGTTAAGTGACTCTAGTTAAGCCTTTGAACATAAAGCCTTTTCCATCTTTGTATGGTAACTCAGCAAGTGTCTGAATAATTCATGAAGGCAGATGAATGTCTGCTTCCCCTGTAAATATACTACACAGACAAATAATTACTTTGAAGTAATACCGAGGGTCCGATTTAACCAACCAACCAAGAAATTCAAAGCTAAAACTTAAAATTGGTCCTCAGTTAGCAACAGTTAGAGAAATTTGGGGGCCCAGTATATCATATTCTCTGGGGCCCCACTATCATCCATTTCACCCCCCATTTTGCCTCAGTCACAGAATTTTTGGAGTGGGGGGTGGAGGTGAGCTTGAGACCCTAGTATAAGTGTCTTCCCTTCCCCAAATCAGCCCTTAGCAGAAGGTCTTTAGATATTGCAAAGGGGTCTGCATGCATTATGGGCCAAAATCTCAGTTACACCCGTGCAGTCCTGCTGAGTCAGAGATTTCACTACTGTAAATGAAAGTTGAATTTCATTCTAGGTAATTTTACAGTACACTATGAACCCTAACACTTTAATACAAGAGATTAGTCTTAGCATGGACTTTGAGTTGCTATTAGACTTAATATTTTAGCAATTGTGCATATGAGAGATATTAGACACAGATTAATGCATTCATTACTCCTGGGGAGAATTCTGCACCACTGCGCATACACAGAATTTATGTCCCTGGCAGATTTCTTTGCTTCCCTGTAGAAAAATGACTTTCTGATGGGGAAGCAAAGGGAAGCCACAAGATCGGTTATGCAACCCTCCCTGGCAGTTTTGGATGCCCAGGGCAGCCAGCAGAAAGGTAAATCACTGTGGGGAATAGGGCAGGACTGGTTACGACCTGGATGGTGACTCCTATTCTGTATTAGGCTCAGCTGCTAGTCCCAGCTGGGCTGGGGACGACAGGACTTCCTCTTCCGCTGCACAGCATCTGCCAGATTTCTCCCCCGTCTGTAGGAAGCTCTGCAAACTGCCCCCCCTCATCTTCTTCCTGCATCCGTCACTCCTCAGCTGCAGGGGGAGGGATCACTGTTTGGGGAGCTGCTCCACCTCGCACTTAGACTCTCCCACCAAGCCTCACCAATCCCCACACCCAGAACCAATTCTGATGAGCCCTGCTCCCCCTGCACCTGGGCCACCCCAATGAGCCATCCACATCCTGATCCATCCCTGCTGAGCCACAACCACCTTCACCTGGACCCCCCTGTGGAGTTCCATTACCGTTGCCTCCAGACCCTGCCAACAAGTCCTGTGCATCCAGATGTCCCCTGCACCCAGATCCCCTGCTGAGCTGTATGCACCCAGATTATCCAACACAGAACCTTCTCAATCCACACCTAGATCCCCCCATACTAAGCCCCTCCACACTGGGATCCTGCCTTGCTGAGCCTGCCTGCCCACAGCTAGTGGATCTCGCTCAGAGGGGCAGGGTCCTGGGGCAGGCCTAGTCCTTGTGCTGTGTCAGGGTTGGGTGCAGCCTCACTGCTGAGTCCATGTCCCAGTGATCTCCCACCACTGTGCAGCCAGTGACCTGTGCTCTCCAATGACATGCTGGAGCCTCCACATTTATTTGACAAATAAAATTTGCAGAATTTTAAAATATTGTGTGCAGAATTTTTAATATTTTGGTGCAGAATGTGCTCAGGAGTAAATTTATAGATGCAACTTTAGTCTTCCGCTTTGAGACACTGTGTTACATTCAGCAAGCACTCTGACAGTTAAAAACAAACTTCCATTCCTTCACAACATAGCATCCTGATGTCCTCAGCAGATATAACATATTTTGCTGTCAACATATTCTAAACTTCCCACAGTCTATTGCTAAAGAAGCTGGACTATCTTACAGTCTCTATGACTATCTGTTGCCAGATCCCTAGAATTACTAGCAATCTGTCACTACTGGCACGCTGTGTATTTCTATAATGTTGTATGCTTCTATTATATTCTTGAATGGCTAAATTCTAGCAGAGTAGATTAACATTCTGCAGTTAAAGTTTTATCAGCATATCTCATTTGCCTACCACAGTAGCTTCTAGGCACTGTACATAGGTTCTAGAAAACTGTAGTACTTGCCAAAATGAGACAGTTAATTCTGCTTCCTACTCTTTGATACAATTGTTGGTATCTACAGTACCCATGAAAGTGCCTTCAGTGCATGTTCAGACAGGACTTTGGGAAGTAAGTCTGTGCTGGCTTAATACTCAGAGCATGCAGACATGTAAAGTTCAATTATGTGCCTCCATATCCATTCTCTTTTTCTTGATTTAAGGACTTCCCAGTGACCTGGGATAGAGAAGTGTTACAATTGGGTGTTCCTCCCACATCTAATTAACCGGGATTAGTACTATCACGCTTCACATTCTGGCATCCTTTATCTGCAAGAACAAAAATAAAATTAGTTTGTGGTCTACACTACCAGGGGTGGCTCTAGGTATTTTGCCGCCCCAAGCATGGCAGGCTGGCTGCCTTCGGCGGCTTGCCTGCGGGAGGTCCCTGGTCCAACGGATTTGGGGCACGCCTGCAGGAGGTCCGCCGAAGCCACAGGACCAGCGGACCCTCCGCAGGCCTGCCGCCGAAGGCAACCTGCCTGCCGCCCTCGCGGCGACCGGCAGTGTGCCCCCCGTGGCTTGCTGCCCCAGGCACATGCTGGTGCTTGGAGCCGCCCCTGTACACTACATAGTACTGGTGCCTGCCATAATTACAGGAAAAAGTAAACAATTCCTTTGTATTGCTTGGCCATTTCTGTATGTCAGATAGTACCATGTACCACATTGCTTTTCATGGTTCTGTAAAGTAAGACTATGGTAAAGCACAAGATCTAGGGAAATGAGCTAATGTTGAAGTTACTCCTGTTCTTTATGCCAACAGACTACTTGTGGCACCTTAGAGACTAGCAAATTTATTTGAGCATAAACTTTCGTGGGCTAAGCCCACTTCATCGGATGCATGCAGTGGATGTAGCCCATGAAAGCTTATGCTCAAATAAATGTGTTAGTCTCTAAAGTGCCACAACTCCTCCTGTTCTTTTTGCGGATACAGAGTAACATGGCTGCTACTCTGAAACCTGTTGGCATAGTCTCAGAATTCCTTGATTTTTCTGAGCCCTAAAGATGAGTCCTAAAGGTGCAGAGCCATAGAAAGTGAACACAACTTACTTTGATTTGTAATTTTAAAGGAACATATCCGAAAAAAATAAATGAAAATAGGTAGGTAAAGTGAAGCCAAAACTCCAGGAATAGCTTCTCAGATAAAATAAATGCAGTTTTAGCACAAAATCTCTCTCTGTTCTGCAGACTTATTTTTTCCCTTGGCAATCTTCATGTACTGACCAGGTCCAGCCTTGCTTAGCTTATGAGATCTGACAAGATCACAGCTCATGGCATAATAGCTGTAGAGAACAGATTTTGTTGCTGCTGTGTTCATTGACACTTCAGGGAATGAGATAAAGGGAAAAACCATCAACAAATCATAAATAACATGAAGACATAAAAAGATATTAAACCTTTCTTATACCTTAATGTATGCACATTGATATATATTAAATACTCCTGAAAGAAATAAGATTAGTGAAGGTGAAGGAGGGTGGTAGAATCTGGTCCAAAGTTAAGATTCACCACAAATCTAGAACACTAGGCACAGAGTTGACTAACATGAGTATTCATTACACCCAAACCTACTGTGCTTCAGGAATTAGACAAGATTAGGCATATTCAGACCAGAAAGCACATTTTTTTTTCAAATCTGTAGCTGCTGTGCTTTCAATTTGCAATTGATTCAGATTCCAAGAATTTAATCATTCCATGCAACAATTGTATACTCACAATATCATTATTTAAGTTGGTGCTTCAGTTATTTTGCAAATTAACGTATAGGTGACACGTTCAGAAAGTAGCAGAAAATGATGTTGAGCAGGGCTCACGCTGAATAAGTGGTACAAGCACAGAGATATTTTGCTAAATGTTACTAACTAAGACCTCTAGATTTGAGAAAGATCCATACTACATCTGACCCCAGTGAAATGACTTTTAGAATTAGAGATGACTGGGGATATCTACATCTATGAACATGCGGATAATTGCACTTTGATACATGGGAAAAAAAAAAACAGTAAAGATACTGTAATGTGCATGGTTTTCAGGTAACAAATGTATTGAAATATGTCAGTTCTTTTCTTAAAATAAAGCCAGTTTGTGTATCTATGTGCTAAAAGACCACCTGAAACATTCTCAAGAGTATGTAAAAAGCATTTTCCAAGCTTGAAGAACATGAACAATATTAAATGATTTTCTATTAAAAATAATAAAATCTCTTACAAAACAGTGCATGAGAGATTTCATCCACAAAAGTTATCCTGTGAGAGAAACCAACAGTTTCCAATAGAAAAGTTATATCAACCTTAAATGTAGCTTCATGAGTCTGATGCTCTAATTATAGCAATCTCTGGGCAACAAAAGTTTTAATGAAAAGGCTGCAAAGAAGTTTCAAGTATACCTCCATTTTTCCACACACACAACATTCTTAATTCCTTTGGGGATCTGAAATGTTCCAGTCATGGCCTTAATTTTGGTGATAGGAGGGGAGTACAGCTTGTGAAGAGAAATCTATTCTATTTTTCAGTTATGTGAAGCTGAAAAATAATATATATTTTCCTACTGGTAAAAAAACAAACAATCCTCTCTGCTATCTTCTTTCCTCTCCACACAACATATTTTTATTGCAACAGGGGCACCTAAAAAACAGCTGAACTTTTATATGCAACATACAGATATTGCTCTTTTTTAGATTACTTCTGTAAACAAGCAGATAAAAATGGGAACTGTGTAATCCCTTGTGTCAAGCAAACTGTCGTCTCTGGAGCAGTTCCAAGTGACCCATGGAGCTGATTATTCGTGAAGTGTCTGCCAAACTCATACTGCAGAATAACATGGAGAGTTTCACCAATTTTCAGCTCTTGTTACAAAAGTTTGGCACAGTTCTAATATAGACAATTTTAAAGGAGAAGAAATTTAAAGCTATCAAATATATACTATGATGGTGTGCAGCCTTTCCAAGATATTGACTTCTGGAGCTGCAACATCGAAAGAGTAGCAAAAACATTTGGAGGAATGGAGAGGGGTCTCAATGACCTTAGTTGTAGGTGGTCTCAATGCTATTATGTATAACTCAATTGTTATTTTGCAAGTGAGTTGTTGTAGGTATTTAGAAGAAAATGAAATACTATACACTCAAACTTAGCACAGAATTGTTTTAGGAAAAAAAATACCAAAAATACAAGTAGCTTATAGGTTTGACAGTCTTCACTATATATATATATATATATATATATATATATATATATATATATATATATATATATATATATATATATATATATAAAGCCACTATGTGGAAAGAAGAGCAATAAAATTATATTCTTCATATATTATTTTAAACCAACAATTGAACTAATTAATTGAGTTTGTTTCATATGTCTGATGTTCTAATCAATTAGTAATACCAATTACAACATTCTTACAAAAATTAGAGCAGACTGAAAATTTTAAAAAAAAATGAAATTTTAATCAAAAGGGGACTAGTGATATTTTTCACCTGTTTTCTCCTTTTTTCAAGCAGCTCTAAAGTAGAGTTCAAGCTGGAAATGATTTCTAATTTACACAAAGAGAAGGTTGTCCTGAGAGCTGATAGGGATAGAACTGTCTGCAAGTTGGTCTGAGTGCTCTTACTGTGGTGGTGGGGGGAAATCTGTATTCTAATAAAATACAAGTAAATTGCTAAGAAAATGCAAGTGGCAAGTTCATGATTCTTCACTGCAGAATACAAAAATCCTGAACATATTCTTGGGGTCATATTCTTCTTCCCATTACACTGCTGCGAATACGAAGTAACTGAACTAATCTACTCTCTCTTACACCAATGTAGAGCTGAAGTTGGAACTTTGTTCTTCCATTGTTACATTGATTTTGCTCTGGGAGCAGTTCATCTGAATTTGTGGAATAGTAACATATCATACTTCATAAAAAAGTGTTGGACAATTGGACACTAAAAAACACACAAAAATCTAAGGGAAGTTAGAAAAGAGTATAGAGTTTTTGAATATCAAGGTGCTTTTTAAAAAAATTTACAATATATTCTAGACACTAAATTTTACAGTTAAATATAGCTACACTTATTAATCATCTCTGAATGCTGATAAACCAATATGTATACAACTCTCACTGGCCCCTATGCAGTCAATTACATTCCCAAAATAAACTGAGAAAACAGAAAACCAAATTGTTTTGAATTTTCTCATGTACAAAAAATGTAAGTTGTTTCCAGTCATATAATTTGTTTTTATCTACTGCACAGTTTGAATAAACATACAAAATAAACATACAAAATGACTAAACTAATTGCAAACCTCCTACATCGTAGGAGCCAATATGTAACATATTTCTAGTGACAGCCAGAGGCTGAACACAGCTCTAGCTCATATAACACTGCATGCTACATTATTTAAAAAAGTCTCTCTTTGCAAAAGATTCACTTGGGCTCAGTATCAAGCATTTATAGAATTACACTATTTAAATATCACTGCATTCAAAGAAGCAAAATCCTCATCTTATGAGCAATGCCGATAGGAACTATGGGGTGGGAGGATGGGCAGAGGGGCAGGTGTTGAGGTGATCAGAGTCTTTACCACCAATCCAAAACTAGGGCACCAGGCACTCAGGATATTGTACAGTGGCTGCAATTACAGCTCACAGAGAATAGCAGCAGCCCAATATCTCTCTTTCCCCTTACTCCAATATCCAGTTTCGGACCATGACCTCTGTACTATTCAGTAACAGAATGGCCACAGTCCAACCCTACCATGCCCATTCAGAATTCCTACGCAGAGTCAACACAGAGTTGGGCTCTGGAGTATGAGGGACAAGTGTAATATCCCACTGTGTGTGTTTCAGTCACCCCCTCAAAATACTACCTTTTGGTCCTTGCAAAGAGAAGTTGGGGTTTTGCCTAGAGATGAGCATTTTTACAGGAAATACTGATAAATAACCATATTTTATACGATTATTTGAAAATAGGAGTTTTGGTCCTAACTCTGTCCTGGATGAGGGATGCAATCTCCCAAATCCCACTGAAAGCAAGGACAGTGAAATGTGTGTATCTGAGGGAAGAATTTATCTTCGTGTTCTAACTTGTTCTACGTGTTCTAACTTGTTGGAGCATGGTGTATATGAGGGGAGGGGAAAGCTGTCAGAGGAATGCAGAGGGACAGTGGAAGACGTGAATGTTAAAGTAATCTTCCTTTACTTTTTACAATTTTGCCAAGGACTCTTTCAAACACTGCATTAGGTCACAGTCCCTGATAACCAGACTACTTGTGATATAACAGATCATTATTTAAAAATAGAGGTTGGGTTGTTTTAATTTGCACCTCCTAGTCTATTCCTGCCCAGAGTCAAGTGTTATATGATGGCCTTTTTTTAGGTGTGCACAAAAGTTCATGTTGACAACATTCATTACTGAAGGAAAGCTTTGTTACCACACTTTGTAGAATACACTGGGTTTACATAATTAATTACAATCGACGAGAAAAACAGATTTCCAATAAATATATAAATTCATGTTTAGAAATAAAGTAGATCAGAGTGCAGGGCAAGCTGAGAAAAGGGATGATTTTCATTAAAACACAGAGAGCCCAGGAATCAGAAGACCACAGTGCTAATTATAGCTCTGCTACAGACTTCCTGTGGAACCTTCGGCACATGTTTTCAAAACGGTCCACTAATTTTGGACATCCAGCTTTAGCCACACAGACCGAAGTTCTAAAACGTGCATGCTTCAAGTTATGCTCCCATAAGGGCCATTTCAAGAAATCCAGCCAGGTGAGCACCCCCATTCGCATGGCCTAAGAGATTCACTGTATTGTTTTCTCCCACACAGCATTCCTTACACAATTATGCCAAGCTAGATGGTGGAAGTGGGGGGGAGGGAAGGCTATTACTTTATGTGGAAAAACTTGAATAAAATTAAACAATTTTTTGAATTTTCATAAAAACATGTGTTTTGATTACATTAAAATTAATTTCATCCCCCCCTCCTTCTCTTCCTCTTCTGCCTTCCTTTTTCTCCTCTAGGTGGGGAGGGGAGAAACAAATTTTTTTATTTCAATTTGAATCAAATTGAACTGTAACAATTTTTTTTCATTTGAATTGTAAGAAAATTTTCACCATAGTGAAAAAAAGTCAAAAATTTCTAATAATTTGTTTGTGAAAAATGTCGACAATTTTTAAATGTGCTGTAGGTGGAAGGTTTTAATTCCATAAAGAATTTGTCCAAGCTTGTGTGTATTCTTTACCCCAGGGGTTCAAGCACTCCACAGCAATCTCAATGAGCACAAAGCAGTTTTAAACCCAGATTGGGCAACACTAGATCATGAATGATCAAATATCCCACTGTTATTTCAGCCTGTCCCTGGTGGGGTTGAATGCTAACGACCTGCAGGTTTCCAGCAGCTATAGGCTTGGTGTCCTTTTCTGAACCAGATGTGGGCATCTAAATTGATACTTGAGCACCGACATCAAAGACCATGATTTTAGGAGTTGCTAAGCATTTTGTTTCCAGATTCCTCAGAAAATCTAGCACTTACATAAAAAAGGACTAATATGAACTTAGGTGCCTCTCTTTAGGCATCCAATTTTGAAAATGTAGGCCCCAGAGCCTGATTTTCAGATATTGAGCATCAACAGTCATTTGAAGTCACTGGGATAGTCAGATCTCTAAAGGTATGTAAAACTGAGCACTCAAAGTAGAAGGTCATATTGGAGAATGTGGGCCTTAACCTTTCTATGACACTGTTCATCTGTAACATGGGGAGCATAACACTCAGCTATCTCAGTGAAAGGGTACTGAAAGGCTCAATTCATTCATGTTTTGTGAAGTACACTGCTTTCCCAATATAAACACGGCCCGATATAACAAGAATTCGGATATAATGCAGTAAAGCAGCGCTCCAGGGTGGGGGGGAGGGGCTGTGCATTCCAGAGGATCAAAGCAAGTTCGATATAACGCGGTTTTACCTATAACGCGGTAAGATTTTTTGGCTCCCAAGGACGACGTTATATTGGGGTAGAGGTGTATATGAGATCTGAAGGCACTATTTTAACAGATCTAACTGTTTTTCCAGAACGCATCATGCTACTGAAACTTAGGAACTACTCTGAAGAAGCAGTTGGATATGTGCATGCCAATTTACATTTAAATACCCAGAATGCTCTTCCAGCTGTCTGCTAATTCACAGCATTTGGGGCACCTCTAAGGCAATATGGAAAGGGTTAGTTGTGCTAGTTTGTGCACAGAGTTCTTTTCTCTATGATCTGTAACACATACTATTAACTGGAATCACAATGGGGATATATGCATGTGATATACTAGAAAAGCACCTGCACATTACAACTTCATTAACTCAGCTGTGAAAGGACATGGCTCACAGAAAAGCACTTGGAATTCTGTTACTAAATAATTGATCCAGGGACAAAATTCAGACACCAGAATATTTAAAAGAGAACATCTACACTTAGCAATAACTCTGCAAACCTGAAAGCTTCCTTCCACTCCCTCTGCACCCCAAAAGTCTATCTGCAAGATGTTCCTCACCTGACCCCCACTACAAGTACAAAATTGTGTGGGTATCATTACCATGCCCATTCTATCTTTAGGCAGCTGGCAGATTCCTTTTGTTCTCATGTAGCCAAATTGCATTCAGGTGTGTCTCATTTCTGCTAAGTGAGCAATAAAAGTCAAGTTTTAAACAGAATGCCTGGAACATCAATGATACCACAGTAAAAACAAGGAAATGAGATTTAAAAATCCGTGGGACCAGATGTTCATAGTTACATCTTAACTGTTAGAAAGGCACTAAAAAAAAAATCACCTTACAGGAGAGAATAAAATCTGAAGGTGATCAATAGGCATTAGATTACTCCCCTGTGGACAGCAGTGAAGTTCTGTGGGATCATAAGTATAAATTATATTGATCTGCAAAAAGGAGGACTTGCATACTATACAATGTCCAGCTGATAATGTTCTTTGTTCTTAAAAAGACTTTGCTGAGGTATTTTCAATAATTTTCAGATATCCTTTAGATTATAATGTAACCTCTTGTAAGCTTGAAAATGAAATTGACTCATTTTTAGTGTGTATACACATGGTTATATCGCAAGCACAAGCACATAGGGACAAACTGAGAAAGGATAAAGCACAGTATGAGTTACACCTAGAGAGGGACATAACAGGCAACAAGAAGAGGTTCTTTTAATACATGAGGAGCAAGAGAAAGATGAAGAAAAGTGTAGTACTACTTAGTGAGGAAGGAGAGCTGATAACGGATGACATCACAAAAGCTGAGGTGTTTAATGCTCCTTTGGTTCAGTCTTCACTAAAAAGATTAATTGTGACCAGATAATCATCACACTTAATATTAAAAGGGGGGGAGGAACACAAGCCAAAACAGGGAACGACCAGGTTAAAGAATATTTATAGGTAAAATTAGATCAGGTTGGAGGATCTGATAAAATAAATCCTAGAGCACTTAAGGGACTAGCTGAAGCAGTCTCAAAACTGATAGCAATTATCTTTGAGAACTCATGGAGTTCAGGTGAGATTCCAGAGGACTAGAGAAGGGCAAATATAGTACCTATCTTTAAAAAGGGGAACAAACAGAACCCGGGGAATTATAGACTAGTCTGCCTAATTTTGATACCTGGAAAGATACTGGAACAGATTATTTAACAATCAATTTGTAAGCACCCAAAGGATAATAGGGTTATAAAGAATAGTCAGTATGGATTTCTCAAGAATAAATCATGCCAAACAACCTAATATCCGCAAACAATCTTGTGGCACCTTATAGACTAACAGACGTTTTGGAGCATGAGCTTTCATGGGTGAATACCCACTTCGTCAGATGCATGTAGTGGAAATTTCCAGGGGCAGGTATATATATGCAGGCAAGCTAGAGATAATGAGGTTAGTTCAATCAGGGACGATGAGGCCCTGTTCTAGCAGTTGAGGTGTGAAAACCAAGGGAGGAGAAACTGGTTTTGTAGTTGGCAAGCCATTCACAGTCTTTGTTTAATCTGATACTTGACAACCTAATATCCTAATATATTTTTACTGGCCCAGTGGAGGGAGGGAATGCAATTGATGTGATCTATCTTTATTTTAGTAAGGCTTTTAACAGTCCCAAATGACATTTTCATGTAGTCTAGATTAAATTACTATAAAGTGGGTGCAAAACTTTTTTAAAGATGATACTCAATGGTTTGCTTTCAAACTGGGAGGTGGTAAGTCTGCTATTATTCCATATTCTCATTAATTACTTGGATAATAGAGTGGAGAGTATGCTTATCAAATTTACAGGTGACACCACACTGGAGGAGTTGCAAGGACAGGATTAGAATTCAGAAACTGGACAAATTTGAGAATTGCTCTGAAATCAAGAGGATGAAATTTAATATAGATAAATAGAAAATATTACACTTAGGAAAGAAAAAATCAAATGCTTAACTACAAAATAAGAAATAACTGACTAGGTGGTAGTACTGCTCAAAAGGATCTGAGGATTATAGAGGATCACAAACTGAATGAGTCCACAATGTGATGCAGTTGCAAAAAAGGCTAATATCATTCTGGGGTGTACTATCAGGAAGATTGTATGCAAGACACAGGAGGAAATTTATCCACTCTACTTGTTACTGGTGAGGCCTCAGCTAGAGTACTGTGTCCAGTTCTGGGTTCCATACTTCAGGAGAGATGTGGACAAATTGGAGAGAGTCCAGGGAGAACAACAAAAATGAAATCTGAGCTATAAGGAAAGGCTAAAAACATTGGGCATGTTTAATCTTGATGAAAAACGAAGACTGAGTGGGGGATCTGATAACAGTCTTCAAATATATTAGGGCCTGTTATCAAGAGGACTGTGATCAATTGTTCTCCATGCCCATGGAGACAGGACAAGAAGTAATGAGCTTAATTTTCGGCCAGGGAGATATAGGTTAGATATTAAGAAAATCTTTCTAACTATAATGGTAGTTAAATTCTGGAATAGACTTCCAAGGGAAGTTGTGGAATCCCTATTGCTGAAGGTTTTTAGCACCAAATCAGATAAACACCTGTCAGGGATAGTCTATGTTTATCTGGGGCTGGACTAGATAACTTCTTAAGGTCCCTACTAGCCCTACATTTCTATGATTATAGGACTGCTCAAAAGTAATTGGATGCAGGCATTGATTTTTAATGTTTATCATATTAACAAATAAGCATTTGTTTTAAGAAAAAAATAACAGTATATGAATAATTGAATGTGATTTACAAAGAAAGTTCAGTAAAAATATTTGGGGTCTACCATTCATCTTGGCCCTTTAATGTTGCCTTTAATTGAAATGTCTCTTTACTTTTATTATCTCCGAGAATTCAAATAAAATGGCCTTAAACTATTTATCAAAGAAACCACATGAAGATCTTATTTATATTACACAAAATACTCAATCTACTCTACTCTATATTTCAACAGGAACCATGATTGGTGTTTTGACAATTTAGTAATTATCTATGCAGTCATGAAATCAATTTAAACTGATTAATTGAATTGCTTGTTCTTCTGCATTTTGTTTTATCAACTGCTATTAATACTGCATACATATTAATATTTGTAGATTATAGAGATTACTAGGAGCAATTAGCATATTTTGAAATATTATCCAGAGAAAACAAATGTGAAACATGATTAAGTAAACTCAGGTTTTCATAATAAAAAATAAATCATATTATTTCAGTTTAAGGAAATATTGTGCTCTACCTTAGAAAAGTTTGCCAAGATGAGCATACCCTTAAATGTTAGTGGATTGAATCTTGCCTCCTACCCAACACACAATTTTTGTATATGCTCTTGGCCTATTAGAGCTATGTTGGGTTTGAGGGAATGCAGCCTCATCTTATGAAAAAAGGCATCTCTAGATCGCTCTGTTGCCTCTATGCACAGTGGTTTTGAGAGCCATTGGGTCTGTGTGATCACAGACTCATTGGTCACATCATTGCATCTCTACTCTCCACCCCAGCTTATATGCAAACCTCTGCTACAGAGATGTATGCAGAGCTGTTGCACAGCCCAGCTTTACTACCTACTGGGGGCATGGAATCTGCAACCACTTAAGTTCTTATTGGCTATGTACATGGGAAGATGAGATTAACACCTAATACGTAAAATGTGCTTATTCCACTGTTACCTCTTCTCTCACCATTCTGTCCCATTTGTATGTTCCCAGGCTGTGTCTTGTTGTCAGACCTGACTATGAGCTCTTAGGGGTGAAAACTGTCTTGTTTGTTTGTACAGCATCCAGCACAATAGGGACATGACACACTACTGCTAGACAAACAGTAAACAGTGAGAGTAGAACAAAGTTGCACAATGTTTGTGGAGGGGACCTTCTACAGCTTCCTAATAAAAGGTAACAATGAGATAAAGAAAAAAACATCTTAGATATTCTAATTTAGCAATAATCCTTAATAGAGATTGTGTCAGTCTGCGATCTTACAATACCCTTATGTATTGTTAGGACAAGGCACAACTGCCTGACCAGTGGCAATCTACTGTGCTAGCAATACGCACACCACATACATCTTAGGATGTCTTACTGTGATTACAAATACACTCTTACTCTATATTCATGACCCCATTTAAAGGAAAGAATAAATTAATAGGTAAAATCTTTTCTTAATTTCCAAAAAATCATATTAGTTATTGTTTATTAAATCCAAATTACATTTTAAAACATAACTGTTCATAATTCAGCAGAACCTTGGTAAACATACATCCCTACTATTCTCTCAGACAGCATAATGGGAAAGCTTCCACAGTTAATTTTTAGATGTACAAATGTGAAATCATTATTATGGTTGGGTTTATCTCTTCTTGAAGTAATAGAGCTCAAAATGCAACTCTTGTTTAAAGTAACCTGTGAAAAATTTGCATTACATTCTTCAGATTCTAGCCCACAGCCAAAATCACATTGAATTGTATATTGCTGAGGAGAGCTTGGGTGACCAAGGGGGAGGAATTTAAAAAATGGAGCAAGGAAGGAAGATGCACACACACACACACACACACACCCCTTCACAGAAGAACAATGGAGTTATATTTAAAGAAGGAAACATAGCTTACTAGGGTGACCGGATGTCCCGATTTTACAGGGTTAGTCCTGATAATCCGGGCTGTGTCTTTTATAGGAACCTATTACCACCACCTGCACTCACCCTCTGCCCCAATTTTTCACACATGCTATCTGCTCACCTTTCACCCTATCAAACAATAATTAAGCACTTGGCTAAATCCTTATAAGTCTGTTGAAGTATTATACAATGCCAAATACCCATTTTATTCCTTTTTTAAAAGATTGGCCTTTCTAAGGGAAGAACAAATGAGGAAAAACAGAAACATACAAGTTAGAGACCTGTTAGGAAACCTATTGCACCACCATTCCCTTCACTACTTTTCTGATATTTTGGACAATTTAGTTTTCAGACTTCCAAGTCATGGAGCTTCCACCATTTCCACAACGTAATATGTTTTACTGTACATTTTCCACAGCCAAATACATTTTCTTGATAGTCAGCCTGATTTTTATTTTCTTAGTTTCACCCCATTACCTCTTCCTCACTTCATGTAAAACACTACAGAATTTTATTCCATGTCTACTGTCTATGCCTTTGAAGCATTAGACTTTTCTGTTTTCTGTTTCTTCTCTTATTTCCTTAGTCACTTACTCAAGCTATACATTAGGTCTTTTAACCTGTCCACCATCTATCCAGGTAATTTTATGGTCCTCACCTGTGTAGAATCTGAGCACCTCATAGTCATGAATGGATTTTATGCTCACAAGTGTGTGCTCTCTATGTTACACATGGAAAAAACTGAGGAACAAGGTAGATCAAGCAACTGTCCAAGGTTGCACAGCACTGAAGTCTATGACAGAGCTGGGAACTGGACAGAGTTCTACCAAAGCCCAGACCAGAGCCTTAAATACCAGATCATCTTTCTTCCTCCAGGTTAATCTCTCTTATGCTTTATACCTTCTGTTGCTCTTCTCTCAACTGCCTGCAGTTTTTACTCAATCTTTCTGGGAATGAGTATCCAGAACTGCATTTGCACCACAGCCACATACATCTAAGGCTAACACCTTCCTCACTGGGGAAGAATGATTTTGCATATGTATTCCAAAGTTACACTGGGTGGTTGTTTTTTTTTGCAGCAACTTTACATTGTAAACTCATGTCTAATTTTAAAAATTATTTCTATTGTGGGAAAAACTCAGTCAGGACCAGGACCCAACTATAGGTGATTATAGGATTGGGTGATTCTGTAGATGTGAAAACAGGATTACTAGCCAGATTGTAGAATCCCCTACTGATAGCAACTGATAGTGATTTCAGAAGAGTCAGCCGCTATTAGCTTTTTTTGACTGCCTTTCAAGGTTTGTTGTGTCAGTAGTTCTGAAAGAGGAAGGACCGTGGTGGCCTGTTCTCTCCCCTTTGCTCCCAAACCTTCTATTGCCCCTAAACTCCCGTTTTTGCTGTGGATTCCACCAGAATCTTCCACAGAGTGGGGCCCAACCAAACTGCTGACATTTGCAAACATTAGGCTATATTTTCTGCTTCTCCCAGGGAGGGGCTACAAAGAAACTGACTGCAGTTCCATGATCCAGAGGCTGTTTCTACAATAACTGTGGCCTAGTTTAAAGCATCCTTGTCACTATTCTTATTTATGCAGGCTGGCTATGCCCCCCAAAGTGCAGTCCACCAGCTAAGGATAACTAGGGTGCAACAGAGGATTGTGTATGAGCTGGCTCCGCTGGCTCTGTGTCAGCTGGGGACTCCATCACATCAGCTGTGGATATTCAACCCATATATAGACTGTTTGTGCTGCTGGAGCTATTCAAAAGAGATGCAGCATTGAGGAGAATATGGACCCCGATTATTTTTGTGGGGAGCATGGGAGGAAGTGTATTCTAAACTGTTGTAATTTAAGCATTATCAATAGAATGGCCCGCAGTACTTTGTAATATAGTTCTCCAAAAGATTTTCTTCTTCCTTATTCTTCCATTACCATCAATAGCCAAATGGAGGACATAGACAAACATTTAGTCTGAGGCAAGCTGGGATGTATATCTACCTTGCTGTAGCTTACCATGTACTAACTGTCCATGTGGACTCCGTTTCTATGTGCTAAAAGTTCCATAGTGCACTTTGATTTACACCACTTTGAAACTGGAGTAGATTATAGCACACTAAGGAACTTTTAGCACACAGCAGGCTAGTACAAAGTAGATTTACACCAAAGCAAGGACAAGCTTTTACATACTTACTTATTTTAGTGCATTAAATGGCTTCTCTGCTTTCTCGACCAGCTAAATTCCCTTCTGTTAATTACATAAGAATACTTTTTTGAAACAGTAATAATTATTTGGTAAAACGTGAACAACAGAGATTGAATCCTGTTATATAACAAAGTAAGTATTCATGTTACTCTTCTGGTGCAAGTTTGAAGTAACTGAAGCTTGTGGAACAAACTGGTGTAAAAGTACTGTAGGAGAGATCAGACTCAAACCCTTGCCTTCAAATACTGTGTAACCTTTTACATGCTCTGCCATATCTTGAGCCCTCATCCTGCAAACTCTCTTGCTTAACTTTAAACACAATTAGTCCAGTGAAATCAATGTAAAAACATGCATACATGGTTGCAGGAGTGGGCTCATGGATTCTGATGAGGACTGTATCTTATTTGTTTTTCTACCACATCTATCATGATGGGGACCTGATCTTGATTGCAGCCTCCAGATGCTACTGCAGTAGTGCTGAATCACAAAATATAAAACAACTGTAATAACGTTCTGTCACACCTAGGCACAATAGAATGAGTTAAGGACAGGTGACCTGGGAAGTTTCTGACTTAAATGGTACATTCAGGATGATCTGAGATTTTTTACAAGATTTCATAGATTGAGCACCCTGCATGCTTTGCTTGAATGCTGTACCTTAGCAGATTTTCTTGCCAGTATTACTTCTGGCAGTGTAAATGTAAAATGTGAATGCAAATTGCTTCTTTATTGCTCTTTGTAAGGGGGGAGCTTGGAGGACAATGCATGTATTCAAATTAATTGTGTACAACGGGACAAAAGACTTCACGGAGCTAAAATGAGAATAACCTTGTTCACCTTTTCAAACAGACAGGTTAATTGCTTGCCCCAGCCTGACTTACTAATTTTCTAGAACTCATTTTCACAGATAGCAGGTAGATTGTGATCTGGTAACCCCCTCTTTGTTTTATCATCTATAAACCAATAATGTATAGCCTAGAGCTATGTGTGCTTTCAATTACTCAGCTTTCAAATGAATCCAGGATTTTTATGGATATGTTAAAAATTAATTTAAGCCCTGAAGGTTCAAATGTGTGAATGTTTAAACTCTGTTGAGATGTCCCAGCCTCCCTCTCTTTGGCAAAAAGTATAACACTTTTAAAACAATTTACAAACGAAGATGTCAGTTGTCTCTTTTTAAGTGGAATAGTCCCTGCTATACAAGAGAATAATGAAAACAAATGACTAGGAGATAAATAGAAAATAATAAATAACAAATATTTTTGTTTGCACTCAAATAACCTTGTTTGAATGTGAATACAACACTCATGTGAGGAATAACCACTACCCAAACATTCTGTGCAAAATATTCATGTGAACCGTTTGTAAACAGGAAATGAAAAGAGGTCAAACATGGTCTAACTAGACAGCCCTATGGAAATTTTAAAAAAACCATTTGTGAACACTTTCCTTGTAACTGTAACTAACTGTATTCAGCCAGCTGTATTAAATATATTTCCTTAAGAATTCTGCAGTTTGTAAAAGCCTGTTCAAAGAAATATATAATTAATTAGGTCAAATGCACACAAGTACCTTGTAAGACTGTAGAGCTGAACAAAACTTCATTGCCTCTCGAGTAAAACATAGTATCTAATGTGGAAGAGATACCTTTGTTTAATGTGAGCTCACTGCAGTAATACGAATGGATTAGCAAAAGCACACAATTTACTGTAGTAACACCATCAGTGCTTTGTAAACTGGGCACCATGGAATAATCACTTGGGAATGTCTTGTCTTACTCCTTCAACATTCTAGTGAAGTTGACACTTGTAATCCTTTTGGTTACTGTTACATGCATTAAGAAAGTAACAGGATTATCTTCTGTGCCACACAATTGTTTTCAGATAGCAGAGATGTGTTCCTTTTCATGAGTGAGGTAAAGGCTTCAGCCAGATTATGGATTTTATTGTTTATAGATTTAGATATTACTTAATTTAACAAATTTATCTGGTAGTCAGCTCCTGTACATGATCACATAAAAATGCATCTTCTGAAGAAAGCAACCCTGCACCCTAGGACTGGATTCTTATTCAATTCTACCCACATTCCCCAAACCCAACATTTATATCATGTATCATTAAGATGCAGTAAAGGACTTACAAATAAAGATGTGAGCAACTGAAACTTTTATAAACGGTTGTAAATTAGTAAATAATTATCTTAATTTACATAGCTTTTCATTTCAAAATATCCCAAGCAAGACTGGGTCCTATATACTGACAAAAATCACCTAGGGATGGATATGGCAGCAACAGGAATCAAAGTGTAAAACGATGAAGAAGGGAAATTTTGGGGCAAGGATACCAGACAAATTCTTACTTTTACTGAGACATGGTGTGGATTTTGTACTCAGTTGTTATGCTAAATGGGGTACAGGTCTTGATTAAGGTAATAATGCAAAAGCCTAGAGGTCTCAAGCCTGTAAGATAATAGCTTAGCCAAATCAACCATAACCTAATGCCTAAAGTTGACATAAGCAGCTACCCAGTAAGTGATCTTATATAACAAGACAGAGTGCTGTTAAAAGCAACTGTTGCTAAACTGCTGACAGATGTCAGTTTACACCATCTTTAGATATTTAAAGTTAGGAATAGCAGCAGATGTTTGACCTCGAGAATCCCATGGTAACAATTGACATACATGCTAATAAGCTTGAAGTCCTTGTCACCTACTGGAGCAGAACACACCAATATTAACAGAGTGAGAAAATACACATAAGGAAAGGGGCTGAAACTGCTACTGAATCTGCTAATAGGCATAAGTATTAGCATAACCTCTGATAGAAAGGTCACACTTCATCCATGCACTCCCAAGAGATTTCCCGGAAACCGTCAGGCCAAGGACCACTCCTAGGTCATCTTATGTAGTATGGGACTCTATGCAGAGGATGGCATGAGAATGCAAGTTCTGATTCCTCTAGTCTCTCTGTCTACTTTGCTACATTGTAGTGTTTGTGATTTCGCTGGTTGCGTTTAAAACTGTTACAAATTCAGAAGGTCTTCTTTAAGTGAGAGTGTCTCTCCTGAATACACCATGGTCCTCACTTCCAACCTAATAGTAATACTGTGGCTGATCTCAAGGCAGCTGAACCCTGCCAAACCACACCATGTTCCTTGGAAACTTTAATTAATACCTAATGGATAGACCAGGCAACAGTTTTTAATGTCCCTGTAAGCAGAGAGAACCTCAATTTTAAGGTCCTCTCTGAAAAACTCATTTACAATAAACTGCATGAAACTCAGTTTATCAGCCTCAGAAAAATGAAGGGTGAATCAACCCTACTGGGGTATAAACCTCTAGTTCCAAGAATCATGAGGGATTCAGAATAAGTTAAACTATCTCCTTTCTTATTCCTATGAATTTATGTATGCTCCACATATTATTCTAAAACAGGCACTGGTAACCTTTCAGAAGTGGTGTCCGAGTCTTCATTTATTCACTCTAATTTAAGGTTTTGCACACCAATAATACATTTTAACATTTTTAGAAGGTCTCTTTCTATAAGTCTATAATATATAACTAAACCAGGGGTTGGCAACCTATGGCACGTGTGCCAACGACGGCACGCGAGCCAATTTTTAATGGCACGCTGGAGCCTGCCAGAACTCCAGTATGCCACTAAAAACCCTGCCCAGCCCGGCGAGCTCTCCTCTGCCCTCCACTTCACCCGCGGGGACAGGGAGCAGAAGCATAGCCATGCGCACAAGGTGGGCAAAAGGCCCCACTTTCCCGTCACGGCAAGCCGCAGGGTCCACGCTCCCGGGCCGGAGCGCGGGGCCAAGCACAGCAAGCTGCCGGCCCATCCCCCGCCTTCTCCCTTCCCCTGGAGCCATGCCACTGCATGCAGCGCTCTGGGGGTTGGGGTTGCGCACTCCCGAGGGCAGCGTTTGTCTCCGCGGGGAGGCAGATGCTCCCCGCTCAACCGGAGGGGCGGGACTGTGTGCTCCCACGGAGCAGCATATCTAGCTCTGTGCAGAGCCTCCTGGTAAGGGGCCCAGGGCTGGGGGCAGTTAGAGTACAGGGAGCAGGGTGGGTTGGATGAGGGGGGTTTGGATGGGGCATGGGAGTCCTGGGGTTTGTGAGGGGGCAGGGGGTGAATAGGGGTCAGGGCAGTCAAGGCCCGGGAGCAAGGAGGGTCCTGAGGGGGAAGTTAGGGTGGGGGGGTGTCATAAACAGATAGCTAAGGGTTAATGTCTCTTTCACTTGAAGCACCTGACCAGAGGACCAATCAGGAAACCGGATTTTTTCAACTCTGGGTGGAGGGAAGTTAGTGTCTGAGTCTTTTGTCTGTCTGCCTGCTTTCTCTGAGCTCTGGAGAAGTAGTTTCTACTTTCTAGTCTTCTGTTTCTAAGTGTAAGGACAAAGAGATCAGATAGTAAGTTATATGGTTTCTTTTCTTTGGTATTTGCATGAATATAAGTGCTGGAGCGCTTTGATTTGTATTCTTTTTGAATAAGGCTGTTTATTCAATATTCTTTTAAGCAATTGACCCTGTATTGTATCATCTTAATACAGAGAGACCATTTGTATGTATTTTTCTTTCTTTTTTTTATATAAAGTTTTCTTTTTAGACCTGTTGGAGTTTTTCTTTACTTCAGGGAAATTGAGTCTGTACTCACCAGGGAATTGGTGGGAGGAAGAAATCAGGGGAGATCTGTGTGTTGGATTTGCTAGCCTGATTTTGCATTCCCTCTGGGGGAATAGGAAAGTACTTTTTGTTTCCAGGATTGGAAAAAGAGAGGGGGAGTCACTCTGTTTGGATTCACAGAGCTTGTGTCTGTGTATCTCTCCAGGAGCACCTGGAGGGGGGAAGGGAAAAAGGATTATTTCCCTCTGTTTTGAGACTCAAGGGATTTGGGTCTTGGGGTCCCCAGGGAAGGTTTTTCAGGGGGACCAGAGTGCCCCAAAACACTCTAATTTTTTGGGTGGTGGCAGCAGGTACCAGGTCCAAGCTGGTAACTAAGCTTGGAGGTTTTCATGCTAACCCTCATATTTTGGACGCTAAGGTCCAAATCTGGGACTAAGGTTATGATATGGTGGTAGCGGTGGGATATAGACAGAATCCAGAAGCCAGTAGGAATATTATATTTTTCTTTTCTCTGCTAAGGGCTTTTTAGCAGAGAGAAACAGTTTGGTTTTAAAAGGGAACCAGAGAGAATTTTTTTTTCTGCTCTCTCTGGCAGTTTGTGGCTTGCATGTTAAGCGAGAAGCCATTAAGAGACTGTTAAGGGTCTTTTGTCACACAATAGCACTCCCATTGAGAGTCATTACCAGCACTATATAAATGCAAATAAAGTGGTTTTTCAGGTTTACTTAACATTGAAGATTAGCTAAAGGCACTGTTGCTAGGCAGACTTCAGGAGGCAACAGAGAACCTGCAGTTCAGAAGATAAACACCGGAGGGCACCCCAACACAAGAAAACAGGAATCATGACTTCTAAGGCAAAAATTGAGGCCGAAGAGCAATTCAAAGAAGCTGAACACAGGCGACAACTGGAAATAAAACAAAAAGAGATGGAGATGAAAGAAAAGGAAGAAAGCATCAAACTGGCAGCCTTCCAAAGAGAACAGGCAGCCCAAGAGGCAGCACACAAAAGAAAACTAGAAGAAGAAGAGGTAGCCTACCGAAGGAAACAAGCAGAAGAAGAGTTGGCCCACAGAAGGAAGCAAGAAGAAGAGGAGGCGGCCCACCACCGAGAAATGGAAAAACAACAAAAAGAAATGGAAAAACAACAAAAAGAGAATGAAGAGAAGGAAAAACAGAGAAAACATGAACTGGAGTTGGCAAAAGCTGGGCTGCATGTGCCAGCCAACCCTAACAACCCGGCGCCAATTATTGCTCCACAGCACAGGAAATTTCCCACCTACAAGGCAGGTGATGACAACGAGGCCTTCTTGGAAAATTTTGAAAGAGCCTGTCTTGGGTACAGCATCCCCGAAGACCAGTACATGGTAGAATTGAGGTCACAGCTCAGTGGACCTTTAGCAGAGGTGGCAGCTGAAATGCCTAAGCAGCAAATGAATGACTATAAACTTTTTCAAACCAAGGCCAGATACAGAATGGGGATAACCCCAGATCATGCCCGTCGGCGCTTCAGAACCCAAAAGTGGAAACCAGAGGTGTCATTTCCCAAACACGCCTACTACATTGCAAAAAACTATGAGGCCTGGATAACAGGAAACAACATTCAAACCTTGGAAGAACTGCACCTCCTCATACAAATGGAGCAGTTCTTGGACGGTGTTCCTGAAGACATCACACGGTACATACAAGATGGAAAACCCAAAGATATCGCTGAGGCGGGGGAGATTGGAGCCAAATGGATGGAACTGGCAGAAAGCAAGAAAGCTACTGTCAAGGGGAACGATTACCCCAGGGGGCACACAGACCATAAACCCTACAACCGAGGACAGCCAAAGACCCCACATACCACCCAAGTAAAGCCACAGATACCCTACCCTTCAACCTCACCAGTCTCCAGTAACTCACCTCGGCCCAGTGACCCATCAGATGGAACATGCTTTAAGTGTAATGAACTGGGACATATCAAGGCCAACTGTCCCAAGAACACCATGCGAGTGCAATTCATTACACCACCATCACACCAAAGATCCCCAGGCCCGGATGCCTCTCAAATACCCTTCGAGCGAAGGGAAAATTTGAGAGTGGGCAGAAAGAAGGTTACTGCGTGGAGAGACACGGGGGCACAAGTGTCAGCTATCCACCAATCCTTCGTTGACCCCAAATTCATCAACCCAAAGGCCAAAGTTACAATTTACCCCTTCATGTCACAAGCTGTAGACTTGCCTACAGCTCAACTGCCTGTCCAGTACAAAGGCTGGTCAGGAATGTGGACTTTTGCAGTCTATGACAATTATCCTATCCCCATGCTACTGGGGGAAGACTTGGCCAACCAGGTGAGGCGGGCCAAGAGAGTGGGAATGGTTACACGTAGCCAAACCAGGCAAGCTTCCAGACCCACCCCTGTTCCTGAACCGTCCACAGACGCCCCGTCTGTGTTACCAGAGACCCAGACAGAGGTAGTGGACCCAGATTCCACGCCAACCACTGAAACAGCCACAGCATCTCCAGTCCCAGGCCCGGAACTGGAACAGCAACCAGCACCAGCAAGTGCAACTACATCTTCAAACTCAACGCCAGAGGGCGCCAGCGAGCCAGAACTGGCAGAAGCAAAAGACAGCCATACCCAAAAGGCTCAGCCAGAGCCTGAAATACCCTCAGGTGCACCAGCGGAGAGCGGTTCACCAGCAACGGAAACAACCCCATCCCCTACATTGCTTCCAGAGGGACCAAGCCCAAGTCCACAGTCTGAGGAAGAACTGGTGACCCCAGCCTCAAGGGAACAGTTCCAGACTGAGCAGGAAGCAGATGACAGCCTTCAGAAAGCGTGGGCGGCGGCACGGAGCACCCCACCGCCTCTCAGCTCTTCTAATCGATCCCGGTTTGTTATAGACCAAGGACTTTTATACAAGGAAATTCTTTCTGGTGGACACCGGGAAGAATGGCAGCCGCAAAAACAGTTGGTGGTTCCAACTAAGTACCGGGGGAAGCTCTTAAGCTTAGCCCATGATCATCCCAGTGGCCATGCTGGGGTGAACAGAACCAAGGACCGGTTGGGGAAGTCCTTCCACTGGGAGGGGATGGGCAAGGACGTTGCCAAGTATGTCCGGTCTTGTGAGGTATGCCAAAGAGTGGGAAAGCCTCAAGACCAGGTCAAGGCCCCTCTCCAGCCACTCCCCATAATTGAGGTCCCATTTCAGCGAGTAGCTGTGGATATTCTGGGCCCTTTCCCAAAAAAGACGCCCAGAGGAAAGCAGTACGTACTGACTTTAGTGGACTTTGCTACCCGATGGCCAGAAGCAGTAGCTCTAGGCAACACCAGGGCTAACACTGTGTGCCTGGCCTTAACAGACATCTTTGCCAGGGTAGGTTGGCCCTCTGACATCCTTACAGATTCAGGGTCTAATTTCCTGGCAGGGACCATGGAAAAACTGTGGGAAACTCATGGAGTGAATCACTTGGTTGCCACCCCGTACCACCATCAAACCAATGGCCTGGTGGAAAGGTTCAATGGAACTTTGGGGGCCATGATACGAAAATTCATCAACGAAGTCTCCAATAATTGGGACCTAGTGTTGCAGCAGTTGCTGTTTGCCTACAGGGCTGTACCACATCCCAGTTTAGGGTTTTCACCATTTGAACTTGTGTATGGTCACGAGGTTAAGGGGCCATTACAGTTGGTGAAGCAGCCATGGGAGGGGTTTACGCCTTCTCCAGGAACTAACATTCTGGACTTTGTAAGCAACCTACAAAGCACCCTCCGACACTCTTTAGCCCTTGCTAGAGAGAATCTAAAGGATGCTCAGGAAGAGCAAAAGGCCTGGTATGACAGACATGCCAAAGAACGTTCCTTCAAAGTAGGAGACCAGGTTATGGTCTTGAAGGCGCAACAGGCCCATAAGATGGAAGCATCCTGGGAAGGGCCATTCACAGTCCAAGAGCGCCTGGGAGCTGTAAGCTACCTCATAGCATTTCCCAATTCCTCACTAAAGCCTAAAGTGTACCATGTTAATTCTCTCAAGCCTTTTTATTCCAGAGACTTACAGGTTTGTCAGTTTACAGTCCAGGGAGATGATGCTGAGTGGCCTGACGGTGTCTACTACGACGGGAAAAAAGACGGTGGCGTGGAAGAGGTGAACCTCTCAACCACCCTGGAACGTCTGCAGCAGCAACAAATCAAGGAGCTGTGCACTAGCTTCGCCCCATTGTTCTCAGCCACCGCAGGACGGACCGAACGGGCATACCACTCCATTGATACAGGTAATGCTCACCCAATCAGAACCCCACCCTACCGGGTGTCTCCTCATGCCCAAGCTGCTATAGAACGGGAGATCCAGAACATGCTACAGATGGGTATAATCCGCTCATCTACCAGTGCATGGGCATCTCCAGTGGTTCTGGTACCCAAACCAGATGGGGAAATACGCTTTTGCGTGGACTACCGTAAGCTAAATGCTGTAACTCGTCCGGACAACTATCCAATGCCACGTACCGATGAGCTATTGGAGAAGTTGGGACGTGCCCAGTTCATCTCTACAATAGACTTAACCAAGTCTTAGCAAGTACCGCTAGATGAACCTGCCAAGGAGAGGTCAGCATTCGTCACCCATGCGGGGGTGTATGAATTCAATGTCCTTCCTTTCGGCCTTCGAAATGCACCCGCCACCTTCCAGAGGCTGGTAGATGGTCTACTAGCTGGACTGGGAGAATTTGCAGTTGCCTACCTCGATGATATGGCTATTTTTTCAGACTCCTGGCCCGAACACCTACTACACCTGGAAAAGGTCTTTGAGCGCATCAGGCAGGCAGGACTAACTGTTAAGGCCAAAAAGTGTCAAATAGGCCAAAACAGAGTGACTTACCTGGGGCACCAGGTGGGTCGAGGAACCATAAACCCCCTACAGGCCAAAGTGGATGCTATCCAAAAGTGGCCTGTCCCACGGTCCAAGAAGCAGGTCCAATCCTTCTTAGGCTTGGCCGGATACTACAGGCGATTTGTACCCCACTACAGCCAAATCGCTGCCCCACTCACCGACCTGACCAAAAAGACCCAGCCAAATGCAGTTAAGTGGACTGATGAGTGTCAAAAGGCCTTTACCCAACTTAAGGCAACGCTCATGTCTGACCCTGTGCTCAGGGCCCCGGATTTTGACAAGCCATTCCTAATAACCACAGATGCATCTGAGCGTGGTATAGGAGCGGTGCTCATGCAGGAAGCAACAGATCACAACTTCCATCCTGTCGTGTTTCTCAGCAAGAAACTGTCTGAGAGGGAAAGTCACTGGTCAGTCAGTGAAAAGGAATGCTATGCCATTGTGTACGCCCTGGAAAAGCTACGCCCATATGTTTGGGGACGGCGGTTCCAACTACAAACTGACCATGCTGCACTAAAGTGGCTTCATACTGCCAAGGGGAACAACAAGAAACTTCTTCGTTGGAGTTTAGCTCTCCAAGATTTTGATTTTGAAATTCAACACATCACAGGAGCTTCTAACAAAGTAGCTGATGCACTCTCCCGTGAGAGTTTCCCAGAATTCAGTAGTTAAAAAGTGTTCTTAAAATGTAGAAGTCTGTTAGTTATATACTTAGGAGTATATGTAAAGGTGTATGTGTTGTATTAATCTGTTTATTTTCAAGTTCTAGAAGGAAATCGCCGCCAGTGAGCTTTCCCACTGTCTGCAATTTGGGGGGGCGTGTCATAAACAGATAGCTAAGGGTTAATGTCTCTTTCACTTGAAGCACCTGACCAGAGGACCAATCAGGAAACCGGATTTTTTCAACTCTGGGTGGAGGGAAGTTAGTGTCTGAGTCTTTTGTCTGTCTGCCTGCTTTCTCTGAGCTCTGGAGAAGTAGTTTCTACTTTCTAGTCTTCTGTTTCTAAGTGTAAGGACAAAGAGATCAGATAGTAAGTTATATGGTTTCTTTTCTTTGGTATTTGCATGAATATAAGTGCTGGAGTGCTTTGATTTGTATTCTTTTTGAATAAGGCTGTTTATTCAATATTCTTTTAAGCAATTGACCCTGTATTGTATCATCTTAATACAGAGAGACCATTTGTATGTATTTTCTTTCTTTTTTTTATATAAAGTTTTCTTTTTAGACCTGTTGGAGTTTTTCTTTACTTCAGGGAAATTGAGTCTGTACTCACCAGGGAATTGGTGGGAGGAAGAAATCAGGGGAGATCTGTGTGTTGGATTTGCTAGCCTGATTTTGCATTCCCTCTGGGGGAATAGGAAAGTACTTTTTGTTTCCAGGATTGGAAAAAGAGAGGGGGAGTCACTCTGTTTGGATTCACAGAGCTTGTGTCTGTGTATCTCTCCAGGAGCACCTGGAGGGGGGAAGGGAAAAAGGATTATTTCCCTCTGTTTTGAGACTCAAGGGATTTGGGTCTTGGGGTCCCCAGGGAAGGTTTTTCAGGGGGACCAGAGTGCCCCAAAACACTCTAATTTTTTGGGTGGTGGCAGCAGGTACCAGGTCCAAGCTGGTAACTAAGCTTGGAGGTTTTCATGCTAACCCCCATATTTTGGACGCTAAGGTCCAAATCTGGGACTAAGGTTATGATAGGGGGTCTCTGAAGGGGGGGTCAGGGGACAAGGAGTGGGGGGCGGTTGTATGAGTTGGGAGTTCTGGGGGTCCTGTCAGGAGGCAGGGGTGTAGAAAGGGGTTGGGGCAGGCAAGGAGTAGGGGGGGTTGGATGGGTCAGGAGATCTAGGGGTCCTGTCAGGGGGCAGGGAGTGGTTGGATAGGCACGGGAGTCCCAGGGGTCTGGCTGGGGACAGGGGTGTGGATAAGGGTCGGGGCAGTCAGGGGACAGGTAGGAGGTAGAGACCAGTCTGGGGACCAGGAACAGGGAGGCTTAGATAGGGGGTAGGGTCTCAGGAGGGGGTAGTCAGGGGAGAAGGAGCAGCAGGGTTGAGAGTTATTAGGGGGGCAGTCACCCAGCACTCTCCCCTGACCCCCCCACACACACACCACGACCTTTTCCCTGAGTCCCGCAGGCCCCCTAGGCCCCTGCCCTGAGCCCTGTACCTTCCTCATACATACCCAGCCCTCTGTTTGACTCCTTCATCCCCCCTCCACCCGCAACCCTAGCCCTGACTCTGGCACCCCCACCCATACCCAGCACCTCTGCCCTGACACCTACACCCCCTCACATACTCAGCCCCCAGCCCTGACTCTAGCCCTCTGCCCCCAGCCCTCTGGGTCCTGGCCCCCAGCCCCGCACAGCCCACTGCTGGTCTGGGGTTCTGGCTGACGGACCCTTGCCAGCCGGGGTCCCGGCCGCAGGCCCCGCTCAGCCCGCTGCCGGCCTAGGTGAACAGAACCCCAGACCAGCAGCGGGCTGAGCGGGCCGGCAGCGTAAGATCAACATTTTAATTTCATTTTAAATGAAGCTTCTTAAACATTTATTTTACAATACAACACTAGTTTAGCTATATAATATATAGACTTATAGAGAGAGAGCTTCTAAAAAACATTGAAATGTATTACCAGCACATGAAACCTTAAATTAGAGTGAATAAATGAAGACTCGGCACACCGCTTCTGAAAGGTTGCCGACCCCTGAACTAAACTATTGTTGTACGCAGAGTAAATAAGGTTTTTAAAATGTTTAAGAAGTTTCAATTAAAATTAAATTAAAATGCAGAGTGCCCCCCCCTCCCGGACCGGTGGCCAGGACTCAGGCAGTGTGAGTGCCAGGGAAAATCAGCTCACATGTCGCCTTTGGCACACGTGCCATAGGTTGCCTACCCCTGTTCTAAAAGCTATCGAACATAAGCCAGCAATAATAGTGCTGAACCATAGGAATATGCAGTAACTATATTATATAGGGTGGCTCCTAGGTTTCCAAAATGCACAGTTATAAATTTTACAGCATGACATATGCATCTCAATTTTGCATTTTTCAGACCTACGGATGGTGAGACATGATAAACAGTGTCCAATTTATTATGTCTGTTGAATAATGCTGGTTTGTTGGATTTCCATAGGTGGAATCATTCTGATCTTGGAAATACGACTCCTTTTATTTCTTTGTACACTGCAATAGGGAAAATTAATTCAGAGTGAATGGCAAGTTGTGTGTGGAAATTGACAAACTGGGAAGTATGGGGTATGAAAGGGATTTGTTTTCTTATCCTTAGAGAATTACTGAATTGTTAAATTTGATTTTATTTCCCTAAGATAAAGTCAACATGTACTGTATATTCAGGAAAGTTCCTAAACACCATCAGTGCACTACCTGCACTGGATTTCAAGCAGCAGCATCTGAGTGGAATTTTTGTGGACCTCCTAATACAGCGAAATCATAAGCTTGTTTTGCAGCCTTGTTAACCTAATTACATTCACAAATTAATCATGTAAATGAGAAAATAATTAACACAACCCCTATCTATCTGTCCAGGTAATTATATGGCCTTCATCACAGTAGCATCTAAGCACTAGCTTTTGGTTTTAACCTACAGAATTTCCTTATGGCAAAGCACACTCAGTATTGATGGTGTTATGCTAAAAAGAGTAAAAAAAAATTTGAAAAGTTAAAACGATTGGACTTCTATAGTCTCTTAACATGAGCCTATTCTACAGGAAAGTCGGTAAGTAATTAACAGTATCCCTGATGGAAATCAGTAAGGCAATTATTTCATGTTCAGATAAGAGATTTTTTTTATTCTGAAATTAAATTTTATAGTTTATCTAAAACTAAATCACTGTTACAGTATTCAGTACTTTCAAATAACTAGGCTGAGCAAATTAACATATTAAAATAAAACAATTTACAGCATGCTTACTATTCTAATCCTTCTGAAAGAAACTGTTCTATGTTGTTTCCCTCAGGTTTTCTTTTTTTTGCATTACTATCTATTATATCATACCTAATATATTGAAAAAGCTCTGCAGCTTCCACGGTAATCTGTGACCTGCATTTCTGCATTAAACTACCCTCCCTCTGACCTTTCAGTTCACATCTTTCTGTTGTTGTTGTTGTTGCTTCTACGCTAAGCAGCAGGATAGAGGTGGATAGTACATTATATCCTCAGTTGCATCAAAGGTGGGCTAGCCTGCTCAGATAAGTTAGATATCAACTGGCTCATACCCTGAATTATGCACGTGAAAGACTGTAATGCTGGTTAGAAAAAAAAATATATAGGACATGGATCCAAGGTCTCAGCTCATTAAAGCAATTAAAGCTTATGTCCCATTGAAGTCGATGGGTTGGAAGCACATGTATAATTGCTTTAATGAATCAGGGCCCAAACTATTAGAACATATGCCTTAGAGAGAAGAGAACTTATCATATATTATTATTTAGTGTTTTTATTGCGAAAATGCTCAAAGGCCTGAATCAGGATCAGGAACCCAACTGTGCTATGTGCTTTGCAAATTCACATGAAGACATGGTGCCACCTCTTTTGACCCCAAGCACTTACTGAAAACACACACAAGTAACTTTACAGATCAGAATATTCCTATTTAAATCAACTGGACCACTCACACACACACAAGTGTTTGCAGAATCAGGTCTTAAATAGACAAGACAGATGACAGACACATGTAAATAACTGAAATTTTACTTACATCTTGTCAGTTTCATTTTTAAAGTTTATTCCCAAACCATCCTTCAGACAAGAGATGAGCAGAGAACATTCATTTCAAGGAGGATTTTGAGATTTCAAAATTTGGTTTCATTCTGGTTTGGAACAAAACCACAAAATTTAAAAATACTCCACAGAATGGAATTACACATAGCTCTGCTGGGAGACCCCACTCCTGGAAGAAGCACTGGAACCAGGGATGCTGGAAACCTTGGGAGCCCTAAATTCCTGGGAACTGAGCTGCAAATGAGATATGAGCCTGGGAACCAGGACTCCCAGGCGCCCACCTTCCCATCAGCCTGCCAGGGAGGTTGCCATGGAGCTGGGCAGGTGGGATCATTTTTGAAGGAGTTTTTTTAAAACTGACAGTCCCATAGAACATTTTGATTTTGATGAACTGGCAAATTACAGCAACATTTTTTGGTCTTTTTTTTTTTCTGATCAGTTCTACTACACACACTACGCTTTTGTTCAAGTGTCTCAGCCAACATGCTGTCATAGTATAATTCCCAACTCTGGACCTTAGCATCCAGGACATGGGTACTAGCCTAAAGTCCTCTAAGCTTAATTACCAGCTTAGATTTTGTAGCGCTGCCACCAATCAGGAATTCCAGGACCTGATACCCTCTGGTCCCCCCAAACCCTCCCCTGGGGACCCCCAAGACCCAGATTCCTTGAGTCTCACAACAAAGGGGAATAAACCATTTCCCTTCCCCCTCCTTTCTTCCTTCCAGCTCTTTCCCGCCCTGGGTACACTAGGAGACCTCCGTGATTCAACTCCTTGAATCACCACCCGAGAGGAATGTTACCTTCCCCCTCCCTTCTTCCCCGGAAAGAGATACAGAGATAAACGCAGAGAGCAGGTTTTTCTTCCCTCCTCCCTTTCCTTTCTCCCACCAATTCCCTGGTGAGTGCAGACTCCCTTCCCTGGAGTCTTACAAAAGATAACCAAAGAATCAATTAGATTCTAAAAAAAAAAGAGGAAAACTTTAATAAAGAAGAAAAAACATAAAAATTGTCTCTGTAATCAAGATGGTAAATATACAGTGTTTTTATAGCTTATAGACAATAGAAAGAAGCTTTCTCCAGCAGAAACACAATTTAAGCTACTTCCAGCAAGTACACATCTGCAAATAAAGAAAAACAAGTTAAAAGACTATAATCGCCTTTGTACTTACTCACTATTCTGAATAGATAAGAGACTGTAGCAGGGAGATTGACAGAAACCTGGTTGCACCTCTAGTCCCGTCCAGGACCCAGAGAGAACAATGCACAAACCCAAAAATCCAAGAACAAAGGCTTCCCTCCACCTAGATTTGAAAGTATCTTGTTTCCTGATTGGTCCTCTGGTCAGGTGTTTGGGTCCCTGTTTGTTAACTCTTTACAGTTAAAAGAGACATTAACCCTTAACTATCTGTTTATGACACATGCTCCATCAATGCTGACACATTCTGCCTCTCTTCTCCTTTCCCACCTCACAGAAATAGACTCAGGCTCAGTGAGTGAAGGGGTGGGGGAGGTGAAGAGAGGGCAGTGAAGCGGCTAATCAAACACTGTCTCTACTGATGTTACTGAAAGAATCTGAAAGCCTCATGGCTTCCTTTGTCCCTTCACAGTACTTGCTGTGTAAGGGTAAAATATTCAAAAGCACCTAAGTGACTTAGGATCTTAGGCCCCAAAGGCGTAACTCACGGGTGCTGGAACCATTTTTATAGTGGGGGTGCTGAGAGCCATTGAACCAAACTGTAAACCTTGTATATGATAGGAACCACTTCAAGACAGGGGATGCAGCAGCACACCCAGTACCCTTTGTTCAATCACTTATGGCCTAAATCCCTTTTGAAACAGACTTAAGGTTCTAGGTCATTTGGGCACTTCAGACAATTTTATGCTACATCAACACAGTTAATGGATCATTCTAACACTGACATTAATGTAAGTAAAAGATATACCAGATATGTACTCAGTGCTTAAAGTGGTGCGAAAAACTACATTTGTCATCATCTGAGAGCAGCTGGTTGGCAAAAGAGTGCTTAAATTCTGACCTTCAGAGAGACAATTTTTTTTTTTTGCTGGATCTGAAACCATTTTCACCATCCTCTTCCCCACTTTAAGACTGCATGCTTCTAAAGTTTATAAACATTAATTGTAGGTTATTATAAATGTATATTTTGAGAAACTGTATGAAATCCTGTAATTATAAAATGCATCACAGTTATGTGCATAAGAATTTCCTGGCGTTTGAGTGCTAGGTCATGTAAACAATGTTCTCAAAGCGGTTTTCAAAATAACATTACAATTATAAAACAATTTAGTGAATTTGTTGATAGGACTGAGGCATTATTTTTAACTTGCACTGTTCTATCTAGTATTTTTATAAGAGTATTAGTTAAAATAAATTTCAACCGTCATTTGAATTTCCTATCGATTCTTTTTTGTCACTACCTTAATACTACTTTTTTCATTACTTGAAATATTAACCCTCTCTAAGCTCCTCCCCATACTTTCATAATAATTCAAGGGTAGGCAGCTACTTTCTAATTTTTTGCACAAACGGCCCCCTCAGGCTGCCTCTATCTCAGCATAACAGGTCCACATTGGGGTCCAGAGTCACTGAGCTCTTGTGATCTCTGCCAAGTGTACTCTCCTAAGAGTTACAACTATGATGATACTTTCTGTGACCAACTAGGAACTGCCAAACGGACAACTGATGGATTACTTTGGGCAGTTACTACTAACTCCAGTGACTTATACTTAATAGACTCTATTTCTCTGTATGTTGCTTAGACATAGCTTATACCAACCATAAGATTTTATATCATTCATTTACTTTGAACAAAACTCCTCAGTGCACTTGGAATAACTCACCATCTTATTCTATGTCAAAGCACTGCTTTATATCCTCCGTCCCTTGTCTTTGTGGGGTTTTTGGAGTAGATTAACATTGCACCTGTCCTTCATCAGTCTCCCACATCACAATGCAGTGCACAACCTGCATGGCACATCTGCTGAACAGTTATCTTCATATTAATATTCTCCTCACAGATAACCCTATTTACAGGTTTGGCAAAAAGCCAATTGAACTGTTGTGCAAATATTTAATCCGAAAGGTTTTCTTCCTCATACTAACCCATCCCCACTCTGCTTCTATCTCAACTTCTTCCCTATTCTAGTGTAATTCTCACAACACATGATAATAATGGCATGCTTCATTGTGTACGAATCATACTGTTCTTTCCTAACTGTTCTGTTAATCCTGCCTGGAAAGATCATTTACAGGAGCAGGGAGGAGAACCCAGGATCCCTTGCAAAGACAAAATTTTGCTGGATTGTTTTACAATATTTAGTTTTAAGAGATGCTGCTATATAGCTACACAGTCTTCCTTTAAATAAGAACAATCATCTCTGGGGTCCAGTTTGAGTGAAGTCTCTCAAGTAGCACTTGTTTACTTTGCTTTAATCTACATGGAATCAAAGCTTTCTTCAGCCTGATCCAAACAAACCAAGCAACCAAAATGTAGCTTAGCCATACTTCATAAGCAGTATGCAGTCCTTGAGTTTCATACTTCCCTCATGCTTCCTGACCCATAGGCTGGGTAAGCTCTTCCTCTGCCTTTTCCCCTCTAAGCTCCTTCCACAGCATTCCACTCCTCCTTTCCTAGACATGTTTGAATAAGCTAGTAATTCTCTTTCCTGCCTAACTTAGTGTGAAACTGTGACATTAAGAACAGCCCAAGGGTAGAAGGCAAGGGGCACTCTGATGTCCAGCAGACCAGCTCACTGTACCCCAACTCACTACTGTTATAATTTACATCTAAAAAGGTATAATGTAATATGTCACTGGAAAGCTCATAACTCACCAGTTACTCGTATCATTGTGTGATGTAGGTGCAACTGATGCAAAGTTATGGACATAAATTATAATTCTTAAAATGTATGCCACTCACACAGGAGCTACGCCACTACAGACAAAGGAATGCAGTTTTGCCACAGGACAGTTACTTCCAAAGTACGTTGAAAGACAATGAAAATACATTTATGTATCAGATAAACAAAACTATCAAGTAGGGGGAAGAGACAGCTTGGTTAGATCTCAGCAGGGAAGAGAAACTTTATCTGAGCTACAAAGACGGGTGAATCTAAACCTCAAATAATAACCAACTGAATCAACTGACTGAATAGAATATTAATGTATCATGTAAGTGTGACACTGTATAAAAGATGGGTGATCATTTCTATTATTATTGATACCATTATTATATAATTGCAATAAATCTTGTACAAAGTGAATCATGTAATGTATCAATGGAAAAGTTAGTCTGTGAACTATAATTATCCTGCTTAAATCCACGAATTATCTTTGTATCTAAAGTTATGAATATTGGCTATATATTTATATCTCAAATGTGTTTGTTCTTGGGGTAACACCCACATGGTAATTTACATACAGTCTCGCCAGCCCATTGTGAATGGACTATTCAAGCTTGATGGGCCATTAAGAAGAATCCACTCTCCAGATAGTTCTTCCTGAGGATGTCTCAGACAACGTGGAGCCAATGGCTACCCCTGTGATTCAGCAAAACATATAAGGGTATGTGATATGGACATGTGACCTCAGGCTCCATCTTTGTCATCCTTCCATACACATGGGCTGTGGGCTTTGTTTAGGACAGTAAATTTCCATGTACATGGCAGAGGATATAGAAGACACCTGAGATATCTCCATTTTGCCTCTTTTCTGGTCCAATTCTCTGAACTATGGATTTATAACTAAACAACGTATTTTGAAATATGGACTGAGAACCTTCCAGACTTTTGGAAGTTACCAGACTTTTGCAAACCAGCAGTCTATTCCATCACTGTTATGATCCTGATCTATGAACACTGAAAATCACTTGCATGTATATGATTCTTTAACCATTCGATACCTCTTTTTTTTTACTAATAAAATCTTTAGTTAGTTTACTAAGAATTGGCTGACTGTGTAATATTTGGGCAAGATCTGAAATATATGTTGACCTAGGAGTAAATGTCTGATTCCTTGGGTAGAACCTCATATATGGTGACTTGGTCTAATATAGTGAGAGGTTACCGAAAACCCTATTTGTTTGGATGGGAGCCAAGGGCTGGAATGCCTGAAGAGGACTGTGTTTGGCTTCTTGTTAACCAGTATGGTGCTATAGAAGCTCTTTTGTTACTGGTTTGCTGAATCTAATTACAGAATAAGCCATCAGTTTTGGGGGATTGTCTACCATGTTTCTTGCAGTCTGCCCTGAGTATGGCATTCTCAGTGTGGTCCATTCCAGGCACCCAGTCACAGTAAGGTCTTTTACAAATGCCTATAACACACTGGTGATGAATATCAGTGTAAAATATATGTATTTACACTACAGGAGGAATTATGGATACTGGATTGATATTCTGTTTTCAAGTGTATGGCCAAAGAAAGAAACAGTTCCCACCCAGATGGAAGGACGGACTGAGGTGGGGAGTGCTATTTATCTGTCTTCTTTGTAAATAAACATGGGTGAATCAGGAACAATGAAAATTCAGGCCTGAGGGGTGCACTGGGGTCATCTTGCTTGTTGTAATAAGGCTGATGGAAGCCAGAATGGGGCTGAAAACAGGATGCTAGGGTGAGAGCAGCTGAACCAGAGCTATGTAAGCGCACAGACACTCAGGATGTGACCTGCTTGTGAAAGTCCCAGGTTAGGAGTAGTAAGGCATTGTGAGGTGCCTGGGGTTGCAGGACAAGTGATGATACAACTCCTCACAGATATAGGTTGCACCTTGAACCTGACTGGACTGTCACAGAAATATCATATGTGTTTTTTATGTTTATTATATATTTGTAATTTCCACAGGAACCTGCTTCTCTTCCTTTCAGAGCACTAAAAGATATTTCTACTTAGAAAAGCCAACAGAACATGTGTGGAATGTCTAAGACAATCCTTTTTGGGGAAATACGCAAACAAATTCAATATTTTTTTTAAAAGGGAAGGGCTAGTATATTATTTCAAAATACAGTAATTTTGTGAATTTAAGCAAGTTCCTCTGATGAAATGCAGCCTGCAGAATTTTAGTAGGAACATTAATCTTTTGGGAATTTAAAATAGGGCTAAAAATCAAAGCTAAATTCAGTTTGTCTGAAACTACCACTGCTACTCTGTAACACACATACATAGGTGGACACACACACACACACACACACACACCATGGTACCATAGTTGTCTCTGGGGAGAGTACTTACAGTTGTTATCAGCAATTTAAAGCATATTCGATCTTCTGCAGGATGCAAGAAAATCCATAACACTCATAGCAGTAAATACAGAGAGATGAATGGATTTACAGGATTTGGATTGGATGGAAATTCAGTAAAACACCAGCAGTCCAGTTCCTGATTAAAGAAGCATTTAGCTGGGTAATCTTGGAAGTGGAGCCATGGAGAAAAAAAGCTAGGCTGGAGCAATTCATTTTTGTAAAGATATAAGACTCTTAATCAAACATTCCCACTCTGTAATAATTCCTCAAACAAGTACAACTCAAACAAGATCATGTTTATCATGATCATTGTGACAGGGCGTGGGTCCTCTGCCTCTGTGTTTCTGCACAAATGGCTCTAACACCTCTGGTTTGTTACCGCTGCCATGTAGTTTATTTGTGTTATACCAACTACTACCCCTTTACATTTCTGTGCAGCAATTCTATTTACAGTGACATACATTCATCATCCCTTTTTTGCCCGAGACAGGAGAAGGATGAGATCATGCAGAGATCTCCCTTACCTGGATGCTGCTAGCCTTTCTGTTTCTCTTTCTCCTGTGTGCTTCTTTTCTGTGCTCCTTTTCTACTTTTGCAGTTTATTGACTAATTATCTCCGTAGCACTGCCCAGCCCAGGATGATCTACTAATTAGCCACTCTTTCCCTCAATCAGGCCCTCTCAGGGGGAGCTAATTGGATTTACAGTGACCAGAGTGCTGGTTCTCAGCATGGTCACAATCCTGAAGAGATTTGCTATGAAATTCTAAAAAAGAAAATGCTAGAAGGTTTTAGATGCATTGGATTTAAATAGAGAGGACCATATATGCACATCAGAATCACAAAATCATATAAAGATGGAAAACACCTACAGGATCATCCAATCCAATCCAATCCAATCCCTCTTCAAAAACAAAGTCATTCCCTGCAGTATATGCAGGGGAAAAATGGCTCTTACTGCCACAAAATCTGCCCCCACACCAGACCCGTCACCCCCCCCCCCAAAAAAAACCACCCTAAAAATAGCAAAGTCTACCACATACAGCAGGGATTGAGCCCAGACAGGTGATTTTACACTGCTGAGGAGTGGGCAGAGCTCATTCAGATACGAGGCTCATGACCCACCAAGAACTGTCCAGTAGTCCTTGTTCTATCTATTCCACTAGGATCTCAAGGCTATTGCAGCCTTAGAGTTCCAAGAACACCTGCAGAATACCTAGGACAGGCAGGTGAGGAGTGTAACTGGACCTCGGTCCCAAAGGGTTAGTGGGAGCTGGTGGGTCCCATCTCCCTCCCCTGGCTGCTAAGAATTATCTTTCTCCTGATGGATTATCCTTTCCCAGATTCCAGATCCATTTCGCTGTTGTATCTGGGCAATATGGCGCAGGCAATCTCTATAGCTGTCAATACGCCAGGGAGGAAACCATCCCTTACCTAGAGCCCAATATCTCCTCTACATTATACAGTTTTGCCAGAAAAGTAGAAAAATTAAACGTTCTCTGACAAAAGGTAGAGAAAGAGCTCACAAAGGAACAGTTATACCATGAGTATACTTAAATCAAACAAGGATAAAATTGAAGTTGAAGGATAAACCATTGAGGTTGATAGCAAAATTTACATTGACTTCAGGGGAGGTAGGATGTCACTCATGACTCAAATTGTACCTTACTAGTAGAATTAAATAAGTAATAACAATAACTAGCATTTGTCATCACTTTATATGCTCTAAAAAGTGTTTAAGATCAATAGCCTCATTTTACAGATAGGGAAATAGAGGTGCAGAGAGGTTAAGGGAAATCCAAGGCAGATTATAATTATTTAATAGTTATTTTGCAACAACACTCAAAGGCCCCAATCCAGAGTGAAACCCCAGTGTGCTAACTGCTATATACAAGCAAACACACAATCTCTAACCTGGTGATTCTACAGTCTAACAAAACAAGTAATTTACAAAAGTGTGATATTTTGGCTTGTTTTGGCTTGGAATCAACCAGATGTGCTGCATTTGGACAGAATATCAGGTATTTATCCCAAACAGTGTATCTGACTGCTTCAGAACATATGCTCAGGAACTGCTCCTCTGCAAAACAATCAAGCAATTGTTCATAATTCCCCTCTTCCTTCCCCTGGGCCCATTTTTTATCCAAATTGCACAATTTACATGCACATTCGCTCTGACTCTTCTTGTCTTGCATTTTGAGGGCTCTAAATTTCAATCTATACACTTCAGGAGTAATTTGAGACCTTTGCAATGCAGCCTTACAAAAGTTATCTTATTGCAAAGCCTTATCACCTGGCATTTCATTAAACACATGGAAGGCTTTACCCAAAAGCTTACTAATCAATGTTGGAACTTCCTTGTCCTCTGGAAGTTTATGAACTTCACAAAAAAAGTGGCAAAGTAATCTTCAATACAGTCTGCTTCTTTGCACGCTGGGCACAGCTTTTCCCATCTGAGCATTCCTTGGATGGTGGGAGTACCTGGGGATTGTGGAATCTGACCCTATTTATCCATTATGCTCTGGGCATACACCCTTTCCTTCTCTTTTTCTTGGGTTTCCTTTCTGCTCCAGAGCTTGGTGATGTGCAGCTGCTTCCTTCTCCCTTCCCTGACTCTCAGCTTCCAGGGCTCACCAGAGTGCTGCTTCTCATTCTTTAGATCTCCAGGCAACTTCCCATCTTTGGTGTTCATGCTTTTTGTCTTCATGCTAAGCTAACCAGTTTTGGTGTTCATGTTCCTTCTCTTTTATTCTGTCATTCTCCACCTTAGTCAGCTCTCATTTTGTAGTTGCTTTGCTGATGCTCATGCTTTTGTTTTACTTTTGTTCTAATTCTCTGACCAAAACAAATAAGCAGAAAATAATAAAACCATAACCTGTTTTCAACCTTCTGACTTGTGGATCATCTAAAACCAGCTTATCAGTGTGAACCTCAATTAGCCAACCAATTAACCAACAAACTGTGTGTAAATCCTGTTGACTACATAACTGTGACATTCTAGGGTTCACTCAGGCCTGTAAGGGGTTTAGTCAATATCTGCCTTGTAACTTGGGTATCTTGTGACTGCGCAACAGCACTTCAGAGCTCTGACCCCAACAGCCTGATTGCACCCCACAGGCTTCACTCTGGGTTAGCTCAACTCAGATACTCCTGGCAGGCTGACCTCAGGACCCTTCCAGCCCCAAATCTGCTCCAAAATTGTGCCTCCTACAGCATCCAGTCTCTCTCACTGGTCCCTCACAGAAAAAGTATTAGATTTGTTGCCTCTAAACAGTAGAACATTCCAACCTGTCAGCTTACTAGAAGCACAGACTTTGCAGAACTGATCTAACACTGATTACTTATAATGAAAGCAAAACAAGTTTATTGACAAAAGAGCATGGCTTAAGTGACTAGGCAAAGTTTTCTAACCATTAGAGGAGTGAGTTCTATAACAGCCTTCCAAGTGGAGCAATGGGGGTAAAAAGCCTCCTTGGCTTCAAGACTGAGCTTGATAAGTTTATGGAGGGGCTAGTGAGACTGCCTACAATGGCATATAGCTGATTTGCGACTAGTAACTGCAGCAAATATCTCCAACAGCTAGTGATGGGAAACTACACAGGGAGGGCTCTGAGTTGCTACAGAGAATTCTTTTCTTGGTGTTTAGCTGGTGGGTCTTGTCCTAATGTTCAGGGTCTAACTGATCACCATATGTAGTGCAGGGAAGGAATTTTCCTTTGGGTCAGATTGGCAGAGACCCTGAGCTTTTTCACGTTCCTCTGAAGCATGGGGCATTTGTCATTCGCAGGTTTAAACGACAGATTCTCTGTAACTTGAAGTCTTTAAAGCATGATTTGAGGACCTCAGTAACTAAGCCAGAGGTTAGGGGTCTGTTACAGGGGCAGTTGAGTGAGGTTCTGTGGCCTGCAATGTGCAGGTCAGAATAGATGATTATGATGGGCCCCCTCTGGCCTTAAAAAATTCTATGACTCTATATTAATAAAAAGAAATAAAGGTAGGAATAGCTACAAGCAAATAAAAGTGAACACATGCATCTAAAAGTCCAACAATTAATCTAGCAAGATACAGTCTTTGTTCAAGATGTTTTCTTTCACCCTCAGTCTTCCCTCCAGCTTTTTACTGGCTGGCCTGGCCAGGATCCATGACAGAGATCAAATTGCTGGGTTTCTTTATCTCTTTAAAGTGAAGGAAGGATAACTTAAGGGTTTACTCCCCCTCTTTTTAGTTCAGTGAATCTTTGAAATGTGTCTTTCTGAAAGGTACTCACAGATAAAGTTGATTAGTTCATGGTTAGTAGAGGAGCTATGAGATCTAGAAGAAAAAGTCTCCATGCTGGTTCTTTCCTCGCTGGTAGTTACTACTATGCAAATTATCTCTGCCTGAAGCAATCCTCCATATAAGTGAATAGCCCCCCCCCTCTCTTTTTATTTATTTATTTTTTTTAATTATTTTTTTAAAAAGAGAAACCTGTTTACCAATTCCCCCTGACATGCTTGGTCTAAACACCTTTAGTCAGCTATTAGTGAGTCATTCATAATTTCACACAGAGTATTACTACACATACTTTACAATGATATTATTGACAAGTGTCTTATTGGTTTTCAAATGACACTGCACAAGGCATCTTTTGTACAAAAATCATTGTAGTAGGTGTGAATACATGGTGCTTAGGGCCACAAAAGGATTGGGGGAGGTTGCAATACAATTAGATCTACAGACATATATATTTTTCATATAGATATATACCACTGTAAAATTTTAATAATTATAAATAGATATACAGAATAAGTGCCAGCTAATTTCATTGTCCCCTCAAGCTATTATTAATCAGCTGAGCTAGAAATATAATCCAGACCTCCCAATTACAAGTTCCAACCCCTGCCTGCTTGACCGCAATGCTTTGCTCTCAGACATTCAAATTGACGACAATTATAACAGGAATTAAGGACACAATTGGGCTCTAAATACAGATTTTCATGCATTTAAATTATGTGGTGGAGTAAATTCCCTTTAGGACCTGGAGTTCACCAAACATTGTCACCACCAAAGTGAAGGGGAAACACACTTAAATAGGATTCAGGGCTCACAAGTTTTGTTTTTCTCTCACTCTCTCTTCCTCTCTCCTTTTACTTTCAGATAAAGTATATTTCATCTCCGAATGCAACTATCTTAAATTCTTTGGAATTAAATAAAATTAAGTATAACAATCTGGAATTAGCTGACTTGCTTTTCATCCCAACAGCATACAGTACATGAATGCCAAGAAACTAGTGAACTTTGCCATGTTAAGTAACACTAACGGGGGTTTTTCACCAGAGTTTGAACCTCTGCTATGTAGCCTGCTGCACTTCTGTATGTCCCTTTCCTCCTCCAGAAGCTCTCCATACTACCACATACCTCTGTAAAGAAACCTGGTATTAAACAATTATTTGCTTTTCTGTTTTGATGTCAGGTCCGTGTTTCAACAAATGTTCTCTTCTTTCTGGTTCCCTGTTCTAATGTTTCTTCTTGACAGCTCTTTAGTAATGCTTGACATGAGATGCCTGCCTCATGTAAAACACTGAAAACGTTAAATATTCCTGAAAGGGGTGGGGGGGGGGGGAAAGAGATAAGTGGGAAAACTGACAGATCATTTGTTTTCGCTTGAGGAGCAATTCTCCATCACCTTAACGCAAAAGTTACAATAGGAATTTCAATAAAAAGAAAAGTGTCTTCATAGAATAAACGCCCAAGTCAAAACAAATGACAAAGACTGAATGAAACTTCAAAGGAGGCCAATTTAACACTCAGTTTCATGTAACTAATGCATATATTATACTGTAACATCAGAGAGAGAGAGAGAGAGAGAGTCACAATTGTAAGTCTGTAAGTTGTAAGTTAATTAACTGTTACAAAGTTTTTGAATAATAAACCAACAACCACAGCGCATGAAATAAAAAGGAGGAAAAATAAGTTGATTTAAGAGGAGTAATGGCCAGCAAAGAAAACTATACATATCCGGCAGGAGCCAGGTCTTATTTTACATCAGGAGCTGGGTTTCCAGTTAGTGTCCTTTTTCCATCTTAGCAAAGAGAAATGGTAAGCATTTCTAAAATTTCGTCCACATTGTGTCAAATATTCAACTCAATATGGTTCTAAACAGGTAATGCTCCGTGCAGTTTTAGAAGAACTGAATATACAAATGATTTTTATTGGTGCTACAGCCATTTGGCTGTATGAATAGTCCACTGACCTAAATGGGTCTACTTGTATGAGTAACAGCAGCAGGCGCAGACCTTAAATCAAGTCACAGTGGGGCAGATTTGACAGTCTGATACCCTTTTTCAAACCAAAGGGAGTAAAAGTACAGATTTATCTCAGACATTTTCTTATTACTAAGACAAGATGAAGATTGTGGCATGAAAAATGGAATGGACAATGCATGACAGAAAAGAGGGAAAACTGGCAAGTGAAAAACCAAAAATAGCAAATGATGCCAAAGTGATTCAAATATAGAAAGATGAAGGGCAAAAACTACTTTTCTTAAAATTTATTCTAGCAGTTTTGAGGTTCATCTGCATACCATCATGAAACGTAACTTTTCACTCACCAAGGTAGAGGTATGTGAAGCATCACCTGAGACCTCGGGTGTTCTTGTGATGTTTGGGAGTCTGTGAGGGTTACGAGCTATCGCTTGACACCAGCCCAACATTTTCTCCTTCCACTTATCCCTTCTCAATGTCTGAAATTCTGAAAATAATTTAGATTCCCTGAAACATTGACACTTTAAGTTCATTGTGTGCATGCCTTTTAACAGCACTTTAGACTGCGTATAAACAAGGTAATAACAACATTTTTTTACAGAAAAAAGTATAGTTGAAATAAACCATGCAGACAAAGAGAACTGTATACTTATAATATGTATTACATGCACTAATACTATTTCAGTACCAGAAAATTCCCTTATCTAAAATTAAAAATATTTCTTGCTGAAACATGCCACCTTCTAGGGGAACTATATTATAGCCTAGCTGCGAGAATGGTATTACCCCTATAGCTCCCACATTGCCTGAAACAATCAATAGATATCAAATTTAATCCAGGAGCCCTAAAGGTGTGGAGCAAAGTGAGCAAAAATCAGCTGGGTGAATGCATACACACACACACACACAGAACAACTGGCGTCAGACAGGAAGGGGAATTTTCATTGCAAATGGCAAAAAAATCAACACACATGCTCCTTTAGATACATTAGCTATATATAATATGTAACCTGTATGGAGCAGAAATTGTACCGCACATTTGTTTTAGCTATCTTGGATCTTTTTGATTGAACATTATATTTTTATCTTGGAGATATCTGGAGATCCATCAGTGGTAGTTTTCCATTAAATGTGAAAAGTCTACAGGAAACGTAATATTTTCACTTGCAAAATTTTACAATCTACTTTTCCACCACACTACCCAATTTGAAATAGTAAAGTTAGGTCTTCAGTTAAATGCATTACACTGCCAATTAAATATCAAAAATAATTTGGAGTAATTATTTTTCACAGCATCTGAAGCAATTAACAATCTGGTGGTTTATAACATTTCAGGATTTAAAATAGGCCATTCTATAGCATTATGAAAAGTAACAAAAAGATTTTGCTAACAGATTGATGAGTTATTACTACTCTTAATGAGAAAAGATTTGAATTAAATGGATCTGAACAATGTAAATGGGGAAATGATAAAGACCTTTCATAAAAATCAAGACCAAACTGTTTAAAAGAACTGCACTTTAACAACGAAGAAAATACTGTGTGGGTATAATTCTATCCATTTTAGATTTTCCTATAATGTTCATCACTGTAATATCTAAGTGATGAATAGGTAAATCAGATTTACCTGCTGATGATTACATCTTCACCTTTCTTGGGATATCAAGATATAATATTTTGATAAGCAGCAAAGAGCCCTGTGGCACCTTATAGACTAACAGATGTTTTGGAGCATGAGCTTTCGTGGCTGAATACCCACTTTGTCGGATGCATGTAGTAGAAATTTCCAGGGGCATGTATATATATGCAAGCAAGAAGCAGGCTAGAGATAACAAGGTTAGCTCAATCAGGGATTCTTTGCTGCTTTTACAGATACAGACTAACACGGTTACCCCTCTAATATTTTGATAGGCATATATGTGAATATCCTGGTATTATCATTCCCAAACCTTCTGCTATATTTAATGCTTAATTAAAGGAATTAAATGGATGAGGCAGCATTTTTCTACCGGTTAGAGCATGGAATTAAGTCAAGACATTTGGGTATTAGCTGTAATTCTGTCCTATTATGATGGGGTAAATCACAATCTCTTTGAGCATGATAATACTTACCCATCTTTGTTAAGTATCTTGAGATCATCACATGAAATGCAAAGTATTAATATAAAATATTCATGTAATTAATGTAACATACATTTAGTCAAACCCATTTTCACCTTAGTGAGAGAAAAATCTTTCTTGTAGATTCCTTTAGGGATCAGTCCTTCAAAGCATCAGCAGTCTAATCCAGCAAAGGATTTACTCATTTGCTTACATTTAAGCACTGGTTAATCTTAAATAATACGCATCTATAAGCATTTAAGAGCGGTGTTGGATCAGAGTGCTCAGCATCTTGCAGGATTAAACTTATAACAAAGTATCCGTTTTAAATTATGTTTCTTGAATATTGTCAAAAGTAACATATGAAATTGGCACAGTTTTGTGTCTTTAAAGTAACATGCAAATATATAGCCCTGTGCACAAACATTATTAAATCCAAAGGGTAAAATATGTAACAATCAAAACAGTCTACAGGTGCATGAACAGCTGCTGTTCTTAAAATATTAGATAATTAAAAATGACAATTTGAGTTCCAAGTTTCCAAAAATAATTTTTAGTGCCTATCCAAACACCAGATTGAAGGATTCACACACAGAATAGTTTCAGGATGAGCAGCAATAATGCAAACATCCCCATACTAACCTGTCAACATTCCCCAAACTCTGCTCTGGGAAAACTACCTCTAGGTATGAAAAGACCATCCATTGTGTTCCTGTTCATTCTAAAGCCTTCATTGACAATGCAGTAAGGCTAATAATTTTTGTTAAGCATGATGGCATTTTCTGGTGTTCTAGATACTGGTCATACAGCCCACCAAGCAACTTTGGAATGGCAGCAAATCTTGATCCCTACTAGAGCTGGTCAAAATTTTTGAGACAAACAAACAATAATTTAGTCAAAAAATGCTGTTTTGAGGAAAGTAAAATTGTTTTGTGAAAACATCTTGATTTCTTTGAAATTTCTTGTATTTTCACTATAATTTTTAAGATTGGTTTTAAAAAATCCTCATTAAAAATGTTTTGCAACACCATTCCCAGTGATTAATGACTGAGTTTTGTCACATGGTGCCTGTGTTATTTTGTGACTGGACGTGGGTACCTATAACTACTGGGTGACAATGTGACTAGCTCCGCTGACCTGCAAGTGCCAGAGGATGAACTGTTGCTCTCCTTTTGATGGTACTTGAGGCTGGATTGGGATGCACTGCATCACTGATCATTTGCTTGTGCAGTTTCCGATAAGGATGCAGAGCTGTAATGCCCTTCTACACCAATCTCTGGAGAGAGGGAATGGATTCAGGGCTGCTTTTAATTCCTCTGATCATTAAAATCAGTTGTCCTTTGGCTAGTCTCTCTGGGATTCTGGGCAAGCCTTACGCAATGTGGGTTGAATCATTTGCTAGTGGGGTTCCCATCTAGGATTTCTCAGCCATGCCCCTCCCACTATGAATATATATTTTGTTTCTTTGGCTGATTAACCAATTTTGTGTCTGTGTCACATGCATGCATGCATCCTTGGAGCCTAGGAACAACCCAGCTTTCCTCCATCCCCTACCTGCAGATGCACTGAATAAATAAACTCAAATGGCCTATCTTACAATTTATCATCTGGGCTGAAATGTATGAATTGCTCATCAAATTGCTTTACTGTTTCATATTTTTCCTTTTGACAGTTTTCAACATGAAATCGTTGAAATTTTTCCTTTTATATAAGTTGTTAAATTTAAACATTTAATTTCATGACAAAAATTTCAAAATTCAGAATTTTTTGAGTCAGTAGATATTCCCCTTTAATCAGAACTAGTTACCGCAGACTTGTATTGGATTTGAAAGAGTGATGTAGAGGCAGAAATCTTACTTGTCCATTAGCAATCACCCAAGATCTATGGTCTCCTAAATACTTGTACACAGACATTTTAAAGTCCCAGCTAGCCATATTTTTAAAATCTTTTCAACAGTTCCAAAATGTTCCATTTTATTGTGAGTCATTGTGAACATGAAGCAAGATTTGTATCCATAAAGCCCTATTTACCAAGAGTCTAAATAACATTTGACCCTTTGCTGAAGTTTAAATGGTCACTTAAAAAGAAGAAAAGCTTTACTCCACTGGCTATTCATACACAACTTGAGCAATTCAATGATCTGATTAGGAGAAAAGTAAATTGCAAAGCTGTTCATTCCCCACAGCCATTCCATCAAGATCTTATTTTAAAGTTATTGTGCAGTACTTAACTTGCGCCAGGGCTTACCAGGCCTGAGCCTCAGCACCGCTAGGCTTGGCAGTTCATAGATCCAGGCCCTCTGGCCTTGCCATGTCAGTTATTAAAGTTAAAAAAATTGCTTGAGCCCTGGCACCTAATTGCTTGAGCCCCAGCACTTCTTTCATTGCAAATTAAACATTGAAAAAATGGCCATGCGTACTGAGCTGTGCGTGTAAGAGCAACACCTCTGAAGAAATCTTGAGTGCATGTGATATCATAAAAAGCTGAAACAAAAAAACGAGCCCTTGAGCATGAACATATTTATATGGTGGTGAGAGAGCTAAGCACATAGGTCTTATCTGAACAGCTCAAATAAGTTGAAAAAACTTAAGACAAATAAAATGACTGGTCGTTGGGTCCCTGAGGCACTAGCCTTCCCTCACTCTAGGTCAGATCGTGAACCCCTTATTCCCAGTGGAGAACAGTGACTCATATGAGTAGTCCTACTGAAACTAATGGAACTACCCATATGAGTAGGTTGCAGCTGTGGCTGCAGAAATTTACAAGAGCCAGGAAAGCAGGCAGTTTTTAATACATTAGTCACCATCTCAAAGGTAGACTACAAGGCTAGTATCTAAATATTGAAGTTAATTACAGTCTAGCCACAATGTCAACAAATACATGTTAAGAAAGCAGCACTGGGACAAATCACTAGTGACCACAGAAACTAAGCTTTAACAGGACTTATTCTTAATAAGTTACACTAAGCTTATTACACTATTTATTTATTTATTAATTATACTACTTATTACCCTACTTACTACACTAAGAAACTTAATGTTAAACTTATCCTGGCCCGTTTCAGGATGTCAGTCTGTTACCATTTTTAAAAACAAAGAGAGCAAAAAGTACAGATTTATATAACACATTTCTTTATTACTAAGACAAGATGAAAATTGTCTGGGGTTCTCTTAGGATCAGATCGTAAGAACTAGGTTGGAAGTTTCATTATCTAAAGGCTCAAATTCACAAGATTGTGTGTCGGCATTATCTCACATCTTAAAATAATAAAGATTGTGTCTGATTAATCAAATTATTAGGTAGCTTTTGATTCCAGTTACACTACACTAAAATCTATTGAATTACTGTAGCATCAAAATAGGTGCAAATGAGACATAATCTTACCCTACATTTGTCTTTTCTTACAAAGCATATGTACACTATACAATGCCACACTGGGGAAAATATGTCCTAGTCAAAATAGTTTTAATCCGTCATCCTAACAAGCTAATGCTAGTGCTTTGGCAAACAAATGCACTTTACACATGGTTTTAATCAAATACAAAATACAGATCGCTCATAAGAAAATTGCATGTGTGTCCTGGCTCAGTGGTTTAATGCAGTCTTTTCACCCCTGGACATCTGCGATGAACTCCCATTAAGTTCAGTGGGGCCAGGATTTCACCATGAATACTTATGTCACTGTAAGTGTTTTTGATGGACTTTACTTAATAGCGAACAATTATTTGTATCAATTAACTGCCAAATTTGTTCAATTGTCCTTCAAATTTTCTTGAGAGGACTTGGCCTTGGACATGGACATAGTGGTTTTGCTACAAGTATAAGAGCCCACACTATACCATATCTTTATTTATAAATGTACGCACAGTTTTACAAGACTAAGATATGGCCCTTACCCAACAGATCTTACAATAACACGAGAGCAAAATTCACATGTGATATACAAAGACATCAGTGGTTAGCAGGGCTGCCCAGAGGATTCAGGGGGCCTAGAGTCTTCAGTGGCGGATCCCAGGAAGGAAGGACCCCTCCGCCATGGGTTTTTGGGGCACTTCGGCTGCGGGTCCTGGAGCGGAAGGATCCCCCACAGCCGAATTGCAGCCGAAGACCCAGAGTGGAAGAAGCTCTGGAGGCCCAGGCCCTGTGAGAGTTTTCTGGGGCCCCGGAGCGAGTGAAGGACCCCGCTCCAGGGGCCTCAAAAAACTCTCATGGGGGCCCTGCAGGGCCTGGGCAAATTGCCCCACTTGTCCCCCTCCAGGCAGCCCTGGTGGTTAGTAGACAAATCTAGTGAGTTCTGTGGAAACATGGGCCTTAAAGAGGAATTTGACTGAAGGAGTCAACCACTTTGGTCAGTGCCAAATTCAGACAAAAATGAAAAATAAAATATTTATTACAAAACAAAAAGTATGCTAGTTTATCTCTTTCTGTATACTCAAAAAGGATGACAAAGCCTTTTTAAACATGTTATGCTGTAAACATCATGAAGGAGGGTCATTTATTTAGTTAAGAAAGCTCATTTCAAATCAAGCAGCACTTGGTTAATAAACTTCTCTATTCTGTCAAACGTTACTGGCTAAAATTCAGTTATTTTTATTAATAATTGCTTATCTTAGTGTGACTTTGGGTAAGTTACAATAATATCTCATCAAGCATTTATATTGCTTGGTTTTAAGATAGTTACCTTGGCATTAATTCCCTGCCCATACTACACTTCATAGGGTCATTTTGTTCTGATGTCCTCTGCCAACTCTGTCAGTATACCTAATGGAAGTGCTACCAGAGTGAATTTTTCCAGCAATTCCTTAGTGTACGGCAGGGGTAGGCAACCTATGGCACGGGTGCTGAAGGCAGCACTCGAGCTGATTTTCAGTGGTACTCACACTGCCCAGGTCCTGGCCACCGGTCCGGGGGACTCTGCATTTTAATTTAATTTTAAATGAAGCTTCTTAAACATTTTAAAAACCTTATTTACTTTACATACAACAATAGTTTAGTTATATATTATAGCCTTATAGAAAGAGACCTTGTAAAAACATTAAAATGTATTACCGGCACGCGAAACCTTAAATTAGAGTGAATAAATGAAGACTCGGCACAGCACTTCTGAAAGGTTGCCGACCCCTGGTGTATGGGATTAATGCAAAATCCAGCAGCTCTAAGGAGCTATGTACTCATCATGTTTGGGATACCAATTCATCCTGATAAAACAAATCTACACATCTCAGGCACACACACAAGCTATCTATCACAATACACAGATTGGGTGTAGATAAACTTCAAAGATAATATAGTCTGTGAAATATTGAAACAAAGTGATAGTGCACTGTCACAGTATAACTCTCAAATCTGAACCTTAGCATCCAAAATATGGGTACTAGCATGCATTCCCCTAAGCTTAATTACCAGCTTAGATCCTGTACTGCCGCCACCAATCAGGACTTAGAGTAGAGCGCCTGATAGACTCTGGTCTCCCCCAAAACTTTCCCTGGGGACCCCAAGACCCAAATTCCTTGAGTCTCACAACAAAGGGGAATAAACCATTTCCCTTCCCCCTCCTTTCTTCCTCCCAGCTCTTTCCCGCCCTGGGTACACTAGGAGATCACCGTGATTCAACTCCTTGAATCACCACAGAGAGAGGAATGATACCTTCCCCCAGAGGCAATCCAGATTCAACTCCGTGAATCTAAAACAAAAAGGAAATTCACTTTTCCCTTCTCCCCCCTGCTCTCTTTCCCTTCTCCCCACCAATTCCCTGGTGTATATGGACTCAGTTCCTTTGAGCCTTAACTAGGAGAAAAAAACCAGACAGATCTTAAAAGCAAAACTTTTAATCAAAAGAAAGAAAATAGTAAAAGGTTTATCTCTGCAATTTAGATGGTAAAAGGCTACAGGGTCTGTCAGCTTATAGAAATTGGAGAAACAGCCTCCTCCAATGGAAATACAATTTAAAATACTTCCAGCCAAATACACCTTTGCACATAAAGGAAAACAAATAAAAAGACTATACTGCCTTTCTACCTTTATACTTACAACATTGGAATAGAAGATTAGAGAGCCTGTAGGTACATGTGGTCACTCTCAGAGCCCAGAGAGAACAACGCAAAACCCAAAAAACACAAACAAAGGCTTCCCTCCACCGAGATTTGAAAGTATCTTGTCTCCTGATTGGTCCTCTGGTCAGGTGTTGCTGGGCACTGTTTGTTAACCCTTTACAGGTGAAAGAGACATTAACCCTTAGCTATCTGTTTATGACACGCCCCCCAAATCGCAGACAGTGGGGAACCTCACTGGCGGCGATTTCTTCCCAGAACTTTAGAATAAACAGACTAATACAACACATTCACCTTTACATATAACACTAAGTATGTAAACTACATTTCAAGGACAAATTTCAACCAGTGGATTTTGGGAAACTTTTACGAGAGAATGCATCAGCTACTTTGTTAGAAGCTCCTGAAATGTGTTGAATTTCAAAATCAAAATCTTGGATATCTAAACTCCATCGAAGCCGTTTTTTGTTGTTCCCCTTGGCAGTATGAAGCTACTTTAGCGCAGCATGGTCGGTTTGTAGCTGGAACTGTCGTCCCCAAACATATAGGCGTAGCTTTTCCAGGGCGTATACAATGGCGTAGCATTCCTTTTCACTGACTGACCAGTGACTTTCCCTCTCAGACAGTTTCTTGCTGAAAAACACGACAGGATGGAAGTTGTGATCCGGTCCTTCCTGCATGAGAACTGCTTCTATACCATGCTCAGATGCATCTGTGGTTACTAGGAATGGTTTGTGAAAGTCCAGGGCCCTTAGCACAGGGTCCGACATGAGCGTCACCTTAAGCTGGGTAAAGGCCTTCTGACACTCACTAGTCCACTTGACTGCATGCGGCTGGGTGTTTTTGGTCAGGTAGGTCAGTGGGGCAGCAATTTGGCTATAGTGTGGTACTAATCGCCTGTAATACCCGGCCAAGCTTAAGAAGGATTGGACCTGTTTCTTTGACTTTGGGACAGGCCACTTTTGGATAGCATCCACCTTGGCCTGTAGGGGGTTTATGGTTCCTCGACCCACCTGGTGTCCCAGGTAAGTCACTCTGTTTTGGCCTATTTGACACTTTTTACCCTTAACAGTTAGTCCTGCCTACCTGATGCGCTCAAAGACTTTTTCCAGGTGTTGTAGGTGTTCGGGCCAGGAGTCAGAAAAAATGGCCACATCATCGAGGTAGGCAACTGCATATTGTCCCAATTCTGCTAGTAGACCATGTACCAGCCTCTGGAAGGTGGCGGGTGCATTTCACAGCCCGAAAGGAAGTACATTAAATTCATACACCCCTGCATGGGTGATGAATGCTGACCTTTTCTTGGCAGGTTCATCTAGCGGTACTTGCCAGTACCCCTTGGTTAAGTCTATTGTAGATATGAATTGGGCATGTCCCAACTTTTCAAAGGACCTTGACGGAACTGAAAGAAGACTATAAAGCATGGGCCACAAATGTGGTTCAGTGTACAACGTATATCTCTTAAAATCACTACACTATGACTCCTAAGGGAATTCTGCACCACTGCATACGTGCAGAATTCATATTCCCGGAAAGATTTTTTTTCTTGGAAGAATATAGATTCTGCTGGAGAGGGACTGCATTTACACCTTTCACCCACCAGGAGCTTCTGTGCAGCCAACTGCATTCTTCATAGTGAGGTCAGGTGAGAAGGCATGGGATGGACAGTGCGGAGCAACATGGGACTGCTTGGGCAGGGTCATAGACTAGGGCTCAAAAGGGCTATTTCACAGACTGGGGCATGGGCTCAGGAGCAAGTAGGTTGACAGAATTGAACAGGAGCTGAATGAGAGGGGGCTGCAGGGCTATATGTGAAGGCCAGAGGGGGACTGCATGGCCACATGGGGACAGGGTTAGATGTGCCTGACTGAATGGGAGAGGCTAATAGTCTATATAGGGGAGGCTCCCTAACTTCCTAACAATCCTGCTCCCAAAACCCTGTTCCATACTTCTCCCAGCAACACCCAACAATCACTACCAGGCTTCTTCCCAGCAATTACTTCCCTCCCCCTCAGCTCCTCTGTTACCCCTGACTCCCTCAAGTCTTTGCACTGCTGCTAAAGGGAAATAAGTTTCTCTATTGTAGTTTCAATTAATTATTACTCATAGTTCTGTATTAATATGCCTAGTAAGGAATCTATGTCAAAAACCACACATTTCTTGCATATTTTTGTCTGTATTCTTACAGACATACTTACTGGCAGGTATTTTGAAATAAGTTACCAAAAATAATTGAAACTGGCATGATTATATTGTTATTTTGACAAATAAAATATGAAGAATTTTAAATTATTATGCATAGAATTTTTTTTTTTAGACAGAATTTTTAATTATTTGGCTCAGAATTTTCCTATGAGTATACTATGAGCTTCTACACATCTGAAACTGGTATACTACATTTTTTATTTGTTCAGAATGACAGTACTGATCTCCTTCAATTCCATCAGTTGGGAAATCTAAATTCACACCTATTTTATAGACAATTGAAAAAATATAAATTAATTGAGGCCTCCAAAGTGACTTTCTGAGCTACAGCTCTGATGAAAAGTGGACATCCTGCACCACCAAGTGATCTCTCTCCAAACAACTCTAAGGGGAACATGCCAAAGAGTGGTGCTTACACCTCTTTTTTGTAGTTGGAACATGCAATCCCTCTTTAGCTGGCTGCACTTTTGGGAGGAAAGACCATGAGCCTGCCCTGCTCCCTTTAGAGTGGCTGAACATCCTGGCAGGGCTGTATGTTTTCCTTCTTGCACTCTGCCTGCACGAACCAGGATCATGGCTGTATCCGCGCATGTAGACGTGCACTTTCGTTGCTTGTGGTACAAATACACCGGAGACCCCTCTTTCACACACCAGTGCTCTTTTATTTCAATTCAATACCAGTCAGATAGCCCCTTAGGGAACAGCTTGCTCTTACAGCAGCTGGGAGCAACAGGCCCTCACTCCTCACTTTCTTGTTCCCTCTCTCCTACTTTCTTCCTGCTAGCTTTATAGGTCTTCCTCTCAGCAGGCTCCCAGGTGATTGCTCTCAGGCTCTTTTAATGAGGCACACCCTGCCAGCTCCAGCCAGTTCCCCTTGATGGGAGCCATGCTAGCAGGTTCTGAGCTAACAAAGCCTGGTTCAGTGCCTTTTAAGCCAGCACCCTGTTACAGCATGGGTTCACAATGGAGGGAAACTCTTGTATCTTCTCACCCAATTTAAAGCACCTACATAAGGCTAGCTGTAACTGACCCTTAACCTGAAAAAGTTTCAGTCCCAATTATTTCATTTCCATGGAAGTTTTGTGTGTTTTCTGTTGCTCTTGCTTCTATTATGGAAATAATTTTAGCTCAAACCTAACAAAATAATATAGAATGTAACAATAATATTAAGTAGATCCTATGGACTGGTGGTATTTTATTATGAGTGGTGATTTAAATATCTTAAGGGGAAAGTAGTATTTAAAACTAATTATCATACATGAAACAAGGTCTAACATGCCAAAATTAATATTTGTCTAATCTGGAAAAAAACTACACACCTCTTTCAGGATTACAATTAGATTTAAGTATCTTAACAAAGGCTGAATTAAGACAAATTATATCAGAGGCTACTGCTATTTCAACCCTTGGTGAGATGCTCTGAATGGCTTAAAACATTAGGAGATGGAACACACACACAGTGTTATTCCATGCATAAGCTAAATGGCTCCCTGCTTTGCATTGTAACATTCCCACTGGCAATCAGCGTGAAGGCATTTGCCCAGCACACAAATATACTCCATGCCTTGGCACACTTAAATAAGATAGGCCCAGGACTGCAACACTAGATGTGTCTTAAATCTATACTGAGATGCACTGGCTGTGCTACCATATGTGAACAATACAGTCCCTGTTGGTTATGGCTGTCTATAGCCTGCACCTTACTAGTCTCTTACTTTCATGCACACATTATTCTAATCGACTCAAATAAAATTCACTAGATTCACAAAAATGCTCCAGCTGCATTGTGCTTCTCTGGTGACATAAAGCAGCCAGACATTTTAGTTAACTAGCTAGTTAATCTTGGTTTAGGCTGCCTTGCATTGCTGGAGTAGTTTGAAGTTAGGCATGTGCTTAAGTACCTTGCTGAATCAGGGCCTTACCCCTTAAACAGCCCCAATAGTATTACCCAAACTCAAGCGTGATAACAAAAATACAGAGTTCTAGGACAAGCTGGATGGCCTGACTGAAATACATGGCCTCCATAGGAAGTACGTTCACATCCTGGTCAAGTGCAAGGGCCCCAGGAATGTGGAGGAGAACCTAGATAATAGATGAAAGATGGGCTGCTGGGCTGAAGATCATAACCCCAACCCAGCGGGAGGCTGAAGAACCAGCAGGAATCCCAAACCCAGACGCAGGCACTGTAACAGAATTCTAGGAGCCCAGACCACTAACTGGGGGGCTCTGCAAACTGTGGTTCAGCAGAAGGGGGGAGTCTGCCATGTCCTATGCTAAAAAGAAATGGAATGCATTCCGAGCTTATTCAGGTCTGGAGAATATAACATCCCGAGATCATGAGGTATTCCTTCAAATCCTAAAGGAACGACTGCCTGCAGATCACCAAGCAGTCCTGGCATTAGGCATCTCAGTGGGAAAGACATACTCAGCACTAACGAAATGAGCCACAAAAGTAGAAAACAGATTAAAAAGAAAAAAAGAGAGAGAGAGAGGAAGGTAGCAGCAACCAACCCCTCTGAAGAAGTGGTAACTGTGCGTGCAGTTAGACCTACTACCTGCTTCACACGCAATAAGCCTGGACATCTGGCATGTGACTATAAAATCAAAAATAAAATCAAAACATGCAGTAATTGTAAAAGGATTGGCCACACAAAGACAGACTGCTTCCACCCCGGAGGGGGTAAAGAATGGCAGTGGTCAAACAAGCAAAATAAAACTGATACAACTAGTGCCCAAGAACAAGAAAAGAATAAACAAATCCAGGAGTTGCTCAAACTCCTGGCTAGCAAATAGGTATCAGCGGCCTCTGTGGCTGGAACCAAAGGGGACCCCAGGATGCTTCTTAACGCACAAGTAGGGGACCAACCGTGCAACATGTTAATAGACACAGGAGCCTCGGTATCAATAACCAGCCAAGATCTCCCCCTCACCCGTAGAACCATATGGATTGAAGGGGTGGGAGGGGGGAGATTAAAAGCAGCCCTAAGCCAGCCAGTAAAAATAGAATTTGAAGATATGGTCACAGTCAGTCAAACCTGGGTTTGCCCCAAGCAGGGAGACACAATTTGCGGCATAGATCTCCTTAAGGAGCTCGGGGGAGTAATCAACCCCAGAGCTAGCTGCATTGAATGGGCCAGAGGGTCCAAACAGGAAAGATCATCTCAAAATATAGCCATGATTGCCAGAAATAGGGTAATAATACCAGAGTGGCAGGAGGAGTCCAGCAGAAACCCCGTGTTCCCTTCACCCTGAAGCATGGGCAACAGATAAACAAGATTGTGAGCTAGTAAACATGAAGCCTATATCTGTAGAAGGACCAACTCACAAAGCCCACAGGCAGTATCCAATTAAACCGGAAGCCTTAGAGGCAGTTAAAGATATAGCCACTGCTTGGAATCTAGAGGGGTGATTAGAAAAACCACCTCCACAACTAACTCCCCAATTTGACCCGTCAGGAAGCCAGACGGGACCTGGAGGTTAACTACAGACTACACCCACCTTAACCAGTTGACTCCAAAGGCACATCCTATTGTGGCAAGCCCTGCCATTATTCTTAATTTGCTAACATCAGGACACTCAGTATTTTCAGTCCTGGATGTAGCTAATGGATTTTGGAGTATTCCCCTTGCAAAAGAGAGTCAGGAGAAATTTGCATTTACAGTAGGAGACCAGCAGTACACTTGGACCTGAGTACCTCAGGGGTTCCATAATTCTCCCTTCATCTTCCACAGGGCAATGGCAGAAGTAATAGCACAGGTTCCTTTGGCAGGGGATACTGCAATATTACAGTATGTAAATGATTTGCTAGTTGCAAGTTCAAATGAAAAGGACCATTTAAAAACCCTAAACAGACTGTCCATGTATCTCCACGAGGCAGGATTTAAATTAAGCCTGAAGAAAGCTCAATTGCAACAGCAGCAGGTTTTATACCTAGGGCACAACATCTCCAATGGAGAACAAGCACTCACAGTGGACAGAAAGCAGGCAATTCGAGAGCTAAAAAAAACCATGGACAGTTAAGGAAATCCGGAAGGTCCTGGGACTCCTTAATTTCTGTAGAACATATATACCGGAGTACTCAGAGATGGTGGAACCAATTAAAAACTTCACTAGAGGGGGGAAGCCTGCAAATGAGCGAGTAATATGGGGCACAGAACAAGAGGAGGCATTTATAAAGATAAAACAGGATTTAGCCTCCCCTTCCAGCCTGCGCTTACCGGATATGGGAAAGCCGTTCCACCTTTACTGCAGCCGCAGCAAGACCCAGTATTCAGCTGTTTTAACCCAACTTCACGGAGACAGACAGCGTCTGGTAGCATACCTATCTACCATAAAACCACCTGTATCTCAGGGATTACCGGAGTGTGTAGCAGCTCTAGATTGTGCTACGTGGGCTGTGAAAGCTTGTGAATCATACACTCTCACGGGGAAATTAGTGCTCCATACACTTACTGATCTCCTTAACACCTGGCAACTAAGATCTGTAACAGATGCCCACAGGAGTCAGTGGGAATCAACATTGTACTTGCAAAACTCTAACTTCTCCATAGTAAGAGATAAGGGAATAAATGTAGCCAAATTTCTGAACACGGAGGGTTAGTCTATTTTTTTTGTACAATGTCAAAGAACTAAACAAATAATTACTAATGTAAATACTTATTTCTTTTACTCTCACTGTATAAATCAATCATCCAAGCCCTATATTCATGTTTTCCTCTCCTCTAGATTGTTTCTAGTTTACCAACATTTTTCTGGTACATTGAAGTACATAGAACTACATGCAATAGTCCAGGTTTGGTCTCACTGGTGTTGTACCAAGGAGGACACTAATGTGGCCTGTGACATGATATGTTTGAGTATGCAGCCAAAAACAGTATTGCCAGTCCCAGTTGTCATACTGCCTTGCAAGTTCATATCTGCTTTGATGTCCACTGCCAACTCTCTGTCTTTTTTTCACAATTGTTTTCTAAGTATTTCCTTTGCATGAAGGTGTTTGATTGTTTTCCCACTAGATCTCATTATACTTCTGACTCATATACCTAACCTCATTAGTGGTATAGCCCTTGTTATGACTCAGAAGCAAGACATGTCAATGACCTCTGTGCTCCCCCTCACTCAGGAGGTGTTTATTTTGAGTTTGAGGCCAAGCAGCAGAAGCACTAAGCTCCTTTGGAGAGGCTTGGCTACTGTCAAACAATTTCACACCAGAGGAGAATTACCTATTAACACCAACACAATCATGTCAACAGTCATATCCTGTCTGAAAAAAGGACAGGGAGTAAACCACTGTCCCCTCCTCAGGTTGTTTTTAGATGACACTTAATCTGTAATGAAGGGGTTATTTTGTATTGTATAGTGTGAATTTTGAAAGTTGAAGATACTAAACTGTTGAGAATATAAACTTTTTAGTTTAGACCAGTTTGGTTTAGATCTGTTTGGGAACTGCATGTAATAAGTCAAACATCTCACAGTAAAGAATTGCTTAGTAATTGCCTCTCTCTTTTGTTCCTCCCTCCCCTACTCCAGATATACACAGTTGCAAATAACCCTGAAGTATCAAAAATTTTATGTTGTTAAATGCAATTCTGATTGCATTTTGGAGAAGAATGTAGAAAGGGATTTACTCAAATTATTTTTTTCACAGATTAAGAGTGATCATCTTTTTTGCAGATCATTAATAAAGATGTGATACTAGACAACTGCTACAATTTGGTACATTGTCATTTATCACTACCCTTTCTTTAGTGTCCTTCAGCCAATTTCAATTCATTAGACAGTGTCAATAATTGGAATTAAGATTTTGTGAAGCACAGCGTGAAATCCATTAATAGTATGGGCCAAATTTCAAGGTGCTTGTAAAATTAGATTTAGTAGAGATGGAATTCTCCAAAAAAAAAGAAAGTACCATTTCTCAACCTCATTATTCTCCTCCTTTAAGGGCTGCTCTCTGGCTCCCTGATTAAATTTGGTGAAGGATCTCTTCACATGACATTTCCTGTCCTGGCAAGCCAAGATGTGCAAAAGTTGGAGGCTGTCACACTGGCTCTGCTGCTACCTTGGCTAATTTCAGCTGGTAGCTGGAGTAAGTTATGAACCTGAGATGCCAACACTCAAGGAGATGGAAGGTCCATCAGTCCTGTATTCACTTTTTTTTTTTTTTTGGTCTTTTTTCTGTCTAATTTCTTCTGAAATCTAAAAAATGGCAGATCTGGGAACCTGCCAGTTTTTCTCTTCACTTAGAATGAGAATGTATTTTCAAAGGCCTAGGATTCTGGAATGACTGTCTTTTTTAAGTGACATTTACTTTTTCCTTTAACCAGGACACTGCAAATTACTTTAAATCTACCATATTCCCTCTATGTATTTCTCTAGCTATTTGTTCTAAAAGAAAAATGACTACACTGTTTACTATCGATAGTTCTACTTTCTGTTAGGTGCTTATAGGTTCTCAATATTTGTTCCATTATTTCAGTAACTGTTTACAATATATAGGTATCTATATACCCCTCAGGCCAATTCTTTTACATTTTTTTTTGGTTGGTTGGTTGGCTGTCTGGCATTGACATTTAAAGCGGGGGGAGAGATAGCTCAGTGGTTTGCATATTGGCCTGCTAAACCCAGGATTGTGAGTTCAATCCTTGAGGGGGCCATTTAGAGATCTGAGGCAAAAATCTGTCTGGAGATTGGTCCTGCTTTGAGCAGGAGGTTGGACTAGATGACATCCTGAGGTCCCTTCCAACTCTGATATTCTATGATTTTTGTTTTGATAGATTAAAAATAAGCCAGGGCACACGGTTGTTGTAAGAGCAGCATACTCCTTAGTCATGAATCATTGAGGCACGTGCATGGGGCTCATATTTACCAGAATGCCCTAGCATGTGCCATTCCTAGCATAAACCATTTTACAATATCAACCAAAAAAAGCAATATTTTTGTAAAATATTTTTACTCTTTGGAAAAAAAACACAGAAAGAGGACAACTTGCTATTGCCAACAGAAGCCCCAAAATAATGGTCTTTGATCCATTAATATTTGACAGTCTAACTAAAATCTAAATTATGCACTAGTAAGATGAACTTCTAAGCATTTCCAGTATGTCTGATATCTGCACATTTGAACATGAAGTTTTAAATTACAACTACTAATTCTAAACCTGCAACAGATCACAATGACCATTTCAGTGAAAGTGACAATATGTTATACCAGCAATAACAGAAACCACAAAATTTAGACTATGGTTTAACTTCGAAGGAACAACTTTAATGCTTGACTATTGTGTAAGCCACACTTAAACAATGTGGAACTCTATTTCCATTAGTGGCTGGCTAAACAGAAAGGTTTATGAGTATACTACAGCCTTGATCTAATACATCAGGCAGTGGAAGCTCATACTTTCAGATTCAGAGGCCCTGGTTTCCAACCCTACTGCTGACAATCCATTCAGGGATGTTGCATTACCATTACAATTTTCTGTTCTCAGGCCTCCAGGCCATTCATTGGTCCGTATTAAGCTCAGCTTTCTGGCCTGTCATTCTGAACAAGTCACCTCCCTGTTTAAAGCTACAATTCAGCAAAGAGACTGAAGTAGGACTACTCACATGCTTGAAATTAGCCCTGTGCTTAGGTATCTTGCTGAATCAAGGCTTAATTAGCCACATCTTCTCCACTGAAGCAAGTTCAAGTATTTTGCCATTGCCTTCAAGACCCTACATAATTCCATCATTCTACTTACCACTCTGGCTCTTTTTGTTCTGTCCCTTCAATTCCCTCTAGTGCTGCTCTGACAAATGCATCAGACTTTCGTCACTGTCTGAGATGGTCCACAGGACCATTATTCTTTCCTCATTCAAAACCTTCCTGAAAACCCATATTTACTGGGCCACTACACGTAGCTAGTTAAGATTGTGTTTTAAATTTATATAATGATCATTTTCAATTTCTTTAACGTTTAATCTTAATCCTCAATTCTCTAGGTTTGCAGTGCTTTGATTTTTCTATTTTTTTTTATATCAGTCATTTACCATTAAGGTTAACAATACGCTGACTCCATCTTAATATAGTATTTTGTCTGGTAACTTCTCTCATCTAAGGTAAGAAGAGACATCTCCTTTCAAACCCTGCTTCTTTTAGCGTCTGCAGAGAAATACACAATACTTTCCTAAGACAGATACACGTGAACATACTATTAGACTGTTGTGATCACATAGCAATATCCACGTAAGCAAACACAAAGCACATTTTTAAACCCTTATAACTTCGAAAAATCTCAACCAATTTTCACCAGACCACCAAAAGGCATATGCTACCCAGGAATATCTGCCACATTTCAAGTCTCTATCACATACCAGTGAGGCACTGGAGCTATTCAAGGAAAACACACACACAAAACATTTTTCCTCACTGCTTTTATTTTGTTTTAAAGGACTGAACCAATGAGCTCAAAACAAATTTGTTAAATATTTGTCCGAAAGGTTAAAAAAAAAAAAAAAAAGACAAGTTATAAATTGCAGAAAATGGCCCTTATTTAGTAAGTAGTCCCACTGAAATCAAATTTACATTTGGGAACATGAATGACTGCAAAATGAGCCTGAAGCAAAATCCTGGATTTAGAAACATCATATCTGTAGGTGGCTGGACGGTATTCAGTTTTAACATATATTTTTAAAACTAAATTGAGAGACTTAAAGTAAAACCTCAGTTTAACTGCAGTCCAGCCACCTAGAAAACACAATATTTCAGGAGGAGCGAGGGGGAGAAGGGATGCATGGGTTAAAATAGTGTATATACCGTATATACTCATTCATAAGCCGAATATTTTTGGTAAAAAAATGACGCAAAGAGCAGAGGTTGGCTTATAAACAGGTCTACACCAAAATTTGATGATTTTAAACTCTATGGAATCATTGAATTGAATATCCAATACACTGTTGTTTTGTTTACCTGGAGCGTCTGCAGGCATGAAGCCCCTCAGCTCCCTGTGGCCGCAGTTCGCCATTCCTAGCCAATGGGAGCTGCAGGAAATGGCGTGCCATGCCTGAGGGGCTCCATGCCTGCAGACGCTCCAAGTAAACAAAACGCCCCGACCCACCAACAGCTTACCCTGATGGGCCAGGAGCCAAAGTTTTCCAACTCCTGAAATAGAGGGTCGGCTTATGAAAGGGTCATACAATTTTTACCTATTCATTTTGTGGGGTCAGCTTATAAACGAACGGGCTAATGAACTACTATATATGGTAGTTCTTACCTGAGAAAGTTTTTAGTTTTAAAAATGCTTAGAGATAGGAAAAAAAGATTTTAGTCCCTATTCCCTTTTCTGTGAGTCTCATTGCCTAAAAGGACAACAAATCCAGATCAGGATCCTGATAGTCATATGGAAATAGGTAGATCCACTTCCAAATTTAATCAATGGAAATACTATCTTGAGGGGAATTTGATTGGGACCTGTAATATCAGATGCTCTAAATTTTATGCTTTGGATTATAAACTGTAGAAAATAAACACTTCCTTCTTAAATAGCCACTTTTTCTTAGTTTCTTCTTTATCCAAACAGCGATTCACTAACATGCGAACAACATGTTTATATCTCTCATTTTATGTCCTTTTCCACCTCTCATGTCAAATCAAACATATTTTTACACTCTTTCTTCTACCTTCTTTGCACATGAATATTATGACTGGGAATGTAATTACATGACTACATTAGGAAATAAGTCAGATTAATGGGAAAATATGTAACCTTAAATATATGGGCTAACTAAAATAAAAAGTTACAGAACATTTCTTATATTGATATTTTATAGTGACTAATAAGCTTCGAGTAAGTTATCAGAATATAGTTAAGCTTACATAGATGCTCCCTATCAGGTTGTTTCATCATAATTCATACTTCTTATAACTCAACACCCAACCTTTTCATCCCCTGAAATTTGCGAGAGAACTACCTCTAAATTTAGGTCACATATGCCAAACTTCAGCAGAGGAAATTTTGCTCACTAAGTTATAAGCCTGAGGAAAAAAGGGGCTTAGAATGAAAGTGTCTTAGAATGACATGCCACCTCAACCTTATCTACAATGAAGCTACGGCTCCGTTAAAAGAAGGATGGTTTTTCAGAATTTTCCATGAGCCAGCAGATGTTCTTTACAGTATTAAAAAAAAAAAAGGACTTTAAAATGATTAAAAATAAATGCTAAAGTACTAGCTATGCTATATAATGGAATATGTTCTGCTTCACTTAAGCAGAGTGGAAACTTGTTATATAAAGTGAATGAAAGCACAGGGAAGCATGGTGTCAAAAGTGATAAAATAACACACAATTCACATTGCTATTGACAATAACAACTGCCAGCTTAAAAAAAAAGGGGGGGAGAGACAATTGAGTTCATTAAAATGAATGGAGACATTTCAGATGTATTACCATTTGTGTTTGAAATGTTCAGAGATTAGAGAAACAAACATCAAAAAATGTAGGTGAGATTAATGTCAAGCACAACTTCAGTCACTGTGGAGGTCCAACACTTAGGCTCCACAGCTATACAGTGTCTACATTAAAGCCAGAGGATAATTATATAAATCAAATTAAATATTAAGGCAGTAGCTTATAGCCACTTTATTGACAACCATTATTGAGGAAGTCCATTTAACAAGCTATCAATGATATCATGGGCTCTCAAAATACTGTACATGGAATTAGCAGTGGTAAATTTATCAGCTAGGACTTAAAGTGATTTATACTTACTAATTTTTGGCCCTCCTCAGTAAGAAAATCTCTGAAACACAATTTCCATCATAAAGCAATTTGCATACATCTGTAAAAGTACCTCTTGAATGACTAATCTCTCTCTTACGAGATAAACAAACTACTACCAGGTAACAAACCCACAGTGCCATTCTCACTACTTGCAGCTGGCTTTAAACCCCCTGCTGATGGTTCAGACTGACTACTGAGTCTTTTTATTTGTAAGGATTAATTACCTTGTTTCCTCAGTCATCTGTGAACCACCAGGTTGTGCTTCTGAAATAGATTTCTGAAAATGAAGCACTCTGTCTAGTTTCTGGTTGACTTAACTATACAGATAAAAATAACATGGGATCTGTTAGCTTCAGGTAGGTTGATTCCCCAACAGCCATTCTAATTGATCACAAGGCATCACTGCTAGTCTACTGTTTCCTCATCATTCTGTGCAAGAGATTCTAGACGCAAGGTGGTAGAGATAAATTCCAATTCTCCTCAGTACAAAGCTAATTTGAATAATCTATATTTGATTTAATAACTGATCGCAAATTAACTGAAGCATATGGCTTAATGCCTCTTAAGAGGGAAATGGAATAGCTCAAAAAACTGGTAATGGTATACAGAGCTTTTTACTTCTAAGTTAAAATCTGTCCCAGGATTGTAGTAACTAAAAGTTATTACTACTGAAAGGCTATCAGTGACTTAGGTGATAAACAATAATCTCCATCTACCTGGTTTCCTATACTATGTCCATCATCCTGGTATCCAAGCACCAAGGAACAGTTATGGTGCCTCTTGTCAGGAGCAACTAACAAAAATCAGCCCCTCAAAGGGAACTAGTCCCAGTAAAAAGCTCAGTTACTGGAGAATGATCTACTCTCACTGCTAGGAGCTGTCTTTGCAGGTAGGGCTGAGGCACTCCAGCTGTGGATTGAGAGAGAATTTTATTCTCCAAAGACTGCCAATCTAGCCTCTTTAATAAATACTACATTCCTTTAAAGATTTAAAAAGAAAAGATGGTACAAGCCATTCCATTTTTCAGTTTTGCTGAGGTAACTGGCCAAATGCCTCCCAGGCATAACTCTTAAGTAAGAATGGGTTCAGAATTAATTACGTGTATGTGCCTGCTACAGAAATATCATATGCAGTTAATACTATAGATTTTGCCATACATTTTTCTTCTCAAACCAAAATGCTGTAGACTCAGCAGATATAGGGACAACAGAATAATTTCTCTGCTACAGAACAAACTAAGTGAGAAAAACATATTCTTCATTCTTTTGTCCACTTTTCTGCTCACTGTGGATAAGAATGAACATGGTGTTCAGTGTTGATTTTTATATCCTAAGTTGTCTTGCCTCTTTTTTTATAATTTTTTTAAGTGTAGATTTTATATAGGCTGTTGCTTATTCCTCCACCTTTGGATGCCTGTCTGAGTGCATTGGGTAGGTCTTGTAGGGCATATTTTCTCCCCATGTCTAATTGTATGTGATATTTTCCTTTGTATTGTTGGTTAAATAGAGATTAAATAAAGTGTTGTTGCCACAAAAGCAGGTGCTGGTTGTTTCTATTACACTGCATGATGAGAAAGATTTTACATTCTGATTTCAAGAACAGTATTTTAGTTAAACTAAAACAAAATCAGCCTGCTTCATAAGAGGCAGCTGGGGATACAGGTATTGTGTCCAACACTCAGAAGGTGAAAGTTAGAGAGCTAATGACCCATTTTTCTGAAGTGCCAAGCACCTAAATGTTGCCAATGAGTAGTGTAGTTGGCCAGCACCCCTGAAAATCAAGCCACTTATTTAGGTGCCTTAGGCCTCAGTCCAGCAAAGAATTTAAGCCCCGGGTTAACTTTCACTTCAGTGTTTGAAAATTTTCATCACACAGAAACAGTAATTTATCATTAAAACAACCTACTATATTCTAGAGGACAGCTATTTTTGTACCTATCCTTAAGAAAAGGTGCTAATGATGATCCTTGGAATTACAAATCAGTGAACTTTACTTCAGTAGGAGATAAATTATCTGAAAAAATAATTAAAGAAAGCCATACAAAAGACCAAGATACAATAGGGACAAACTAGCACAATTCTATAAAGGCAAAACTTCTTTGTCCAACCTATTAGTATTCTTTGAGGAAATCAGAAAAAAATAGTGGATAAAGAAGGGGAGATATTTGTGCTTTCGTAAAGCCTTTGATAAAATCCTTCTCAAGAGACTATTGAAGCAACTAGAAATGGACAGAAGAAGTTCTGTAATGGATAGGAAATGTTTAAGAAACAGGCAACTGTAAGTAGGAATAGATGGTCAATTTTCAGTATGAAAGATGATTAACTCATGGGTACATAAAGAATTTATACTAGGACACCTTTATTTGTACATTTGTTATTTAGTATGTTACACAGGGGGAAAGCTATGTCAACAGAACATTAACATGCAATCTTAATTCAACTTCTTTGTGTGCATTGTATTATAATACAATCTTTTAATTACATGATCAACACATGTTTTTCCACAAGACCCACTGAATGAGCAGATACTCAATATTTTGTTTTCTCCATGTTGTTTGATGTGTGGCCCCACACCTTATTTGCCGCTTTGAAGAGAAACCCTGCTCTGAAGACAGAATTATTAATTTTCTCATAGGCTTTTCCAGGGCATTCATCATAAAGTAATTGAATGTTTCACAAACACTGATTCATTTATTTTCACAAGACTCCTGTGAAAGAAGGAGAGATATTACCCCCATTTTACAGAGGGGGATCTGAGGCACAGAGAGATGAAGGCCACAGGTGTCCACTAATTTTGTGTGCCCAATTTGAGATGCCTAGGATCCGCTTTTTCAGAGCACGTAGCATTACACAGTATTTCTATAAATCAGATCCCAGGGTCTCAAGTCCATCACCCAGAAAATAAGAACAACAGAATTAGTTACCACTTGTGAAAAGTTACGTTTAAGTGACTTGCCCAGCATCATACAGGAGCTCTGTGGCAGAAGCAGGGATACAATCCAGTTCCTTAATGAACCATCCAACTGCCTTAGCCATAAAATCATCCTTTTTCTTCATTCAACCCATCTCTTTCATAATACACATTCTAATTTTGGCAACAAATGAAGTAGAGTCCTACAGATCAGTCTCCGTTACTACACAATCCTGATTTATCCCCTGAGCAGGTCCATTATGTTCACTGAAAGCAGGGATGCCATTGAAAAAAATGTGATCATCATAATGCATACACACAAGTAATCCTAATTCTATCAGTTCCTAACTTGACTTTACAATCTCACTTTTCTTACCCTGATACTCATTTTCCACCTCCAGCTCCTTGTCTCCAACCTCATTACCCCTTTCCTCCTCCTTTCCTCCTTCTGGCTCCTCACGTGAGCTCACTCTACACAGATATCCATTCTCCAATCACCCGCTGGCCAGGGCCGGTGCTACCATTAAGGCGAACTAGGCAGTTGCCTAGGGCGCCAAGATTTGGGGGTGTCAAAAAGCAGTGCCCCCAATTTTTTTTTTACAGCGGTTCCTCCCTGAGCGCGCAGTCGCTGCTCCACTTCTCCTGCCTCCCAGGCTTGCAGCGCCAATCAGGAAGAGAATTAGAGTGGGGGCGGCATGCTCAGGGAGGACACGGAGCAGAGGTGAGCTGGAGTGAGGAGGTGCTGCACGGTTCCCGGGGCAGAGGAATGCTGTGAGGGGGTGGCGCCTCAGGGCAGGGGGCGGAGCTGTGGAGGGGGTGTGGGGAGCTGCCACATGGCTGCGGAGGTCGGGGGGCAGGTGGAAGTTTTGCCTAAGGCACGAAACTTTCTTGCACTGACCCTGCCGCTGGCCCACATTTCCCTCCCCACTCGTTCTCAGTTCCAATGTGCTCCCTTGCCAGGTTCCTCATTCAACCTCACTGTTCCCCCCCCCCCACACAGTCTCTATTCCCAGCTATTTCTGTTCTCCCTGTGCACCTTTGCTCTTTGTCAGATGTCTCCTCTCAACCTCTTTCTGCCTATTTTACTGGTTTCCAGTCCCAGTCACATTGCCCAAATCTCCTCTCTCACTCCAACTCCCAGTTCCCCTATTCTCCCCTTGCCACTAGCCTCTAGTTCCAGTCATCCCTTTTTTCCCCACCCCTCTGCATTCATATCAGGCAGCTTCCTCCTTTACACTGCCTGGACCCAGAAGGGAGCATAGGAGAGACAGGCTCCCTGATCTCAGTTCCACAGCCCAGCACACAACAGCAGGGAACTGCAATTGCAGGGAAAGTCCATTTCAACCCTGAGCTGGAGTATGCTCAGTATGGATAGAATCTTCAGAGCTGTTAGCTGCGATGCTCTAAAGAGTTCTACAGTTCTATTTTTAGTACATTAGCTCCATCAAAACTAGCACAGATACACCTCCCGAACTGGAATTTCCAGCTCCAGTGTAGACATACACTATGAGATCACCTTTGTAAGGCGGTCAGTGCCTGGTCTGAGGAATTATCCCCTTGGCCATCAAAAGGGCTTTCCTGGTCCCTTTTTGTTGCTGCAGCAGTGTAAGGTGAGGATGGAGAGAATCCCTGTATGGTATTAAAAGGTATCTTCAAATGTAAATATGTCTAGACTCCAGCTAGACTTCTAGCAATGCTTAGAAACCATGATAGATTATGGACCAGCAGCTCTCATTAAGAATGACTACTCATCTGCCGGTGCTGTCATGCTCAGTAATGTGTGTATCCTTTTTTATGGCTGTATTGTCAAATTTGTAGGCTTGAATACCCATGGATCCTTGGCCCTGTACTGTAGTCCCTAGTCCTGCCTCTGACTATTCTGCATCCTCACCACTCACAGAGACACTGGGGAAGGAAGAAATAGTTCTGTGACTCCATCCAGTCTCTGGATTTTTAATTAATTTGTTCCCCTCCCTGCATTTTTGCACAGAAGACGACAGAACATATGGGCCTACTTATGTAAAAGTTTCTAAGAGTTTGAACTGCAAAAAGTTATTTAATGTCTTATTTCACTATCACGTTAGGCCTAATTATAAGAATCTATGTTATCCAATCTGAGAAATTACTTGATAAAATCTGTCATCCCAGGAATTTGCGCACACACACAGAGCAGGACATTTTACTTGTACACTAATGGGAATACATCTGGTGATTTTATGACAATTTTTACAAGCTCTAACAAAATATAGACTTCACCACTTCCAGCACATCCTATAAATTATGTCAAACTCCCCCAAAGACGACAAGAACATCAATTTCTAGAATTAAGAAATGGTTCAGTGGAGTTTATCAAGAACTTCTCAGTATAGCAGGGGGGAAATAAAGTCTATAAACCATTTCATTATTTTCTCTCTAACTTCTAATCCTAAACAGAAAGCATCACGGATAATTTCTGATAGAACTTCAAGTTCTGTAATGCAAGGAGAAAAACCCTAATTGATCACATAACCCCTCTATAAAAACAACATGGATTTATTTAATATAAGTTAAATAACTGCACTGTATTGTATACTTTTCTGGTAATCGCTACATTTAAAGACACTGTGGTCCTAAGAATAATGTAAATTATTTAAACTTGAGGAAATAATAAAACCTTTATCTCCACACAAACATGTTTAGAGATTTAACTTTAATATATATTTCATGTGGACAATAAGTATTTTGTTACAACTGTGATCAATACAAATGACATTTCCTTTGCTACTGCACTTTGTACGTGACTAAGAAAGCGTATCTTCAAATAATAAAATGTTTTCTAAGGGGAAAACAGTTACATTTAGTTCTGACATAAATCAGCATTTTTTCTTGTATTAATTAGAAGTGAATTGGGCCCGAGTCTAATTTACACACCTCCCCAATCTCAGCTTTTCCATGTTTATATATTTCATCAGATATTGAAATCAGATTCCACAGATAAAGAGAGTTATGGTGGCCTCTCTCCTGTAATGTAATTGATTAGATCATTAACTCATTGAACAGCATTTGAAAAATTAAGGACTTCTAACAAAGTATAAAATTGTGTTTGTGTAATTCATATTAAATCACTTCAAAGGAGCTTGTGCCACAGTGGAACAAGATTAAACCGCTGGCATGAATATATTTCTGGGCATCATCTTCTGCAATCTCTCTGCTACAGGATAAAGCCAGGCTCTATTTTTACATGCAGCATGATAAGAGTCTGATTATAAAATTACTTTCACACTCCCAGTCCTTAAAAAATAAAATAAAATATACACTAAGAGAAGATACGTTGATGGTAACGTAAGTTTAAAAACTTTGCCTTTGTGATAGCCTCTGAGAAGCATAAAAGCTCAGAGTTTAATGCTTAACACACCCCACAGTCCTCCTGATTTAAACAGGAATTTACATTCTCTCTCTCTCTCTCTCTCTCTCTCTCTCACACACACACACACACACACACACACACACACACACACACACACACACACACACTTCTGCTCTTTACATTCATATTATTTTAGCTGATTTTTTAGCTAACGCTATAATTGTGATTCCCTAAGTAATTATAACCACCTGTTTTCAGTTGCATATAACTATCTGAAATACTCATCTTCTGAGGTGATATTCAGAGTTTGACAGATTTTTTTTTTTAATCTGGGGAAAATGGCATTTTTTAGAACACACAGAGCAATATACTTGCTTGTGATATACTGTATTTTTGAACAGCATCAAAATAAATTGAGATAGAATGCTGGAGTTTGTCAGGAGAATGCTCCTTTGTTGAGGAGATACTAGTCTTGAAATGGCTGATCTATGGTTACACGGTGATTGTACAGGAGGGTTTACTTTGTTAATTTTTACTATGACAGCTAGAGCGGGGGGGGGATGTTGACAAAAATTAATTTTTGAGCAGAATTAAAAGGTAATTTTACTAGATTTGTTTGTTTTCCAGCCAGTTCTAACAATAGTACACTTGTTAAATGAGCACTAAACATTATAAATAGAAGAGATTTCACTGCGTTCAAGCATAGCTAATTTTAATTCATAGTAAGAACTGCGGTAAGTTCTTTCTCATTCAAGGTACGGTTATATGACCTTTTTTGAAAGAGAGACAGAAAAGTAGTCTAACTTAATACACAGTTCAGCATGCACTCTTTCATTCAGGGGCCAATCTTGAAAGCAGTGAAGTCAATGGTCCATTGATTGCAATGTGCAGGGTCAGGCTTTCACTGAGCTATTTCACATGAGTGCCTAGTACTACTGAAAATGGTGCGAGGCACACATCTGTCACTGTGGCATGCCATCCTGGTTTCATTTCTGGCATAGTGGTGTGTCAAGTCAAAATATGTAGGCAAACAGCACATTCTGATTTTTTCCTTAAAAGAAAAAAAACTATGATATTCCATACTGAAAATATATTAAATGACCATGAAAGCTGCAAGATTAAGTGACCAAAAGTTAAAAATGCTAAAGTTAGCCTGTGATTTTCTTCTGAACTGTGACTCTGAAGTTCCATTGTGGGATTTTAAGTTGATTGTTTCAGAACGACTTGCCATGAAACATTTTCAGTTTGCATGTGAAAAGATGGCTTTTTTTTTTTTTAACTGCCAACCCTGCAAATTCAAACCTCAGCTCTTAACAGAAGTTATTTTTTCATGCATCAACACCAGCAATAAAGATTGCAAGCCAAATTATGCTCTCTGTTACATCCTTACAACTCTATGGTCTTTGATGGTTTTGGACAGGTGTTACTATTTAGAGCTTAGTTAAAAAAAAAAGTTAGTGTACACTAAGGAATAGAATCCAGTTCCCTCCCTCTTGTGTTTTTAACGCCAGCTGATTTTAAATAGGAATAAAATTTATTTTTTGTCACTAAAGACAATGGATGCAATTCTGAATGCACGCAGAAAGCACATCTGTGGAGTGAAAAGATCTCATTTTAACTCACTTTTAAGAGTAGAATCATTCTTCTCTCTTGTACATGCCAATTATGATACAATTTTTAATTACATGATCACATACTATTATAGTGAAAGAAACATGCATCATTCAATTAGCAGATTTGAAAGTATGTAAGGCAACAGACAAGGGGTTCTGATGATTCCACAAAATGTTCTGTGTAATTACATAAATGTAAATTTAAAGTAACTCTATTGAAGTCAATAATACTACACGTTCTTAAAAATATGCACTTTGAAGAATCAGGACCTAAGTGAGGTAATGCTATTAAATGATCATATGACAGAAGTCTGTGTCATACAAAGAAGCCTACATTACATGTAGATCAGGCAGAAGATTATAATTTATTTTCTAAGGAACAAGCCAGTTTCCAGAATGGCTGCCTTACCATTGATAACTGCTTTGTCCACTCACTTGATTAAATCAAATGTTGTCCCCCCAACCCCTATGGTAAAAATTTTATGCAATCTTTGTCGATCTGAAATCAGGGGAGACTAGCAACTCTAGGCTACTTTATCTCCTGAGTGCTCTTCATAGCCAAATAGTGGCCAGAGACAGGACAGCAATGTTAGCTAACCCTATATCCATTGCAAAAAGATGTCCATCAGTATTGGCTATTGGCCCCTTTCCTTTTCAGTTTTTATATTAATGACGTAAGGGCTTCGGAAGGGATGCAATAATTCCCTCAGAGAATTCTGAACCAATTTGCATCAGTCCTACTTTTTTTCAGACAACATGGCTTTGCTGTGCCAAATTCCTCTAGGCTTGAAGCAAATGTTAAAGGACTTTAGGTCTTATTGCCAGAAGGAGTGCCTGACCATAAACTATCAGAAAACTAAAGTAATTGTTCTTGGTTGCAGACCCAGGCTTCCTAAATGGATGATTGATGGCCATTATATAGAACAGGTTAGATTTTCCTCTATTCAGGTATTTGTTTTACATATAATGGCCAATGGGATAAAAATATTGAGGTAGTAAAGAGAAAGCTATACATTCTATGTAAGCAGTTCTGCATTTTATTGCGGTCAATGAGCACAATTTAATCACTCCAGCTTCTAGAGTTTTCAAACCTAATGTCTGTACCCAAATACTTTATGGTGTGGAAATCCGGGGCTGCAAGAATCTTAGTGAGTAGAGATTGTGCACAACAAATTTTTAAGGAGAATACTCAACCTCCCAAATCACATCCCAGCTCATGGCAGAGGTAGGAGAATGTGCTATTTTGACCAAAGCCCAATGCCTTGATATTAATTATTGGCTCCATATTCCAAATATGAATCAACAGCACATTCCAAAGTTATGTCTCGAAGAACAGCTTAATGATATCCATACCCTAAAGTTCCCTTGGCTTTTGCAAGTTCAGTGTTCCCTCCATTCTTCGCGTTTTTCGGAATTTGACTTAGGACTGTAGGCAAAAGTATGAAAACTTGAATTATGCTCATTGCAGAAGATATGTGGAAAAAACTGGATATGTCAATTGTTCATATAACAAATATCTCTTTGGCTTTCTCACTTAAAGAAAGTCACAGTTATGAGAAATATTAGGATATTTTGAATAGCAGTATGTTAAGGAGGGCCTTTACAGAGCTCCATTTCCAAACTCTGTAGACGGCCTATTTGGAAAGGAGGTGTACTGGTACGAAGAAATGTAATTGTCTTTGCCCCTCTGCATCTGGTCAGTTTGAAGACTTACCACACTATTTATTTCCTTGTAACCTGTACTGCCACCCAAGAAATAAATGGTTACTCCCTTTCTGGCCCAGATGCCTTTAACCATATCACCTCAGAAATCAGAATATTTGATACATATTGAAAAATATTTCAGATATACAGGCTGTCACCTTATTTACCTGACCTGCTATAAAAGAGAAGCTACTTTTGACCTAAATGAAATAGTGTACTCCTAATATTTTTTTAAATCTTATTTTCACATACTGGTGTAGACATGGTGGTTTTACCAGTATAACTTATTTTAGGGAAGTGTTAATCTTGTTTTTAACTTGTATCCTTAAAATTTGGATTTGTTTTGCAGTTGTGTCAATTTAAAATAATGATTGTATTATACACAATGGCCTATGGCTAATGCACTATGTTAATAAATTTCTAAACTTTATATCTTCAAAGGGGTAGGTTAAGATTAAGAGTTAAGGTTGAATTTGTAAACTTTATTTTGGCATTTCATTGTTCTTCAGTGCTTCCTTGTGTAACACTAACATTTTCATAAGAGTTTTCAGTATAAACTGTAAATTATTGCATCTTTATATATACATAATGAACAGCTTTAGGTAATCATTGAGTTTGTCTTTCTACTGTGTATATGCACACATCTGCATAAGTACACAGAAGATAGTATCAGACAGCACTCAGACATCATGGTGATGGGTAAATGATCAAATGAAATGCTAAACAGGGATTCCTATGGTAAACATTTAACACAAGATGTCATCCTCAAATATTTCTGTGCCTCATCTAACATACTTTTATATTCATAGTTGTGAGAATTATATGTCATTTTGAGATAGCCATGACTAATAATGACAGGCTAATAAATGACAGACTAATAAAAAAGGGTAACAGCAAAATGTCACCATAGTGATGTTGCCACACTCTTATTTGTAAAAATGTAATGCTAGAAATAAATTATTTTTTTCCTCCCTGGAGTCATTATCCTAAAGGTCTCTGGTAAGTTAGACCTGCTGTGGCAGCTTTTTGGATATTTCTCCATTAAAAAAAACTATCTTAAAACATAAATAATTTATTTTAAAATGACTGTTAAAGGCACCTCAAACATAACTTAAATTGTTGATTTCTCAAAGCAACTATTTTTCATTTTTTCAAAGAAAAAAGCAGTAAATATCTTAGCAAGATATGATTTTGAGAAAACTATTTTCTCCCCATAAATATAATCACAATGAACATTTTCTCCCTTTAAGAAGCAGGGGGATTATTCACTAAAACAACATACATTTTGGTTTAGAGCATTATGGGTTTTTTCCCCCTCAGAAACTTGCATAATATGTGCAAACCCAATTTATCAAAAGGAGAAAAATGCAGCAACATAATGTTTCATATAAAATTGCTATATGAGCGTTGCAAGGTGTTTATCTGCATGAGCTTCTGTACCAAAGCTCTGTTGTTCATCAGCAGCAGCACTGTGGGAATCTGCTGAATTCAAAACAAGAAATTGAGCAGATAAAATATACCAGAAGTATGTGCCACTTACTTTTTGGGACAGCAGATATAAATTTACCAAAACAGCTGAAAGAAGTTGCAGGATGTGGAGCATGACACATCAGAACTACAGATTCATACACTAGAGTAAGATAACACTTAGAGTAACTGGGAGTGCATGATCCCTAACTCTCAAATTTTAATGAGAGTTACACTCATTCTTCAGTGGAAGAGCGTACACTAAAATTAATGATGGCAAAAGTATTCCTCTGTGAAGCTTTATAGCTAAAAGAGTGGGTGTACCCAAAGACCAACTAATATCCTCCCCAATGGCAAACAACAGAATATTATTTTCCCTCATGCCCTACTAGTAACAATTCAATATAAAATATGATGTTTTGTCAGACAGATAGTCCCAGGCACTTGATGACAAAATTAGACAGAGAGGCAGATTGAAAAGACAAGCAATCTCTACTAGTGTCATTCAAACTAATGTTATTTGTGATGAAAATCATATTATCTCCACGTTAAATGATGTATACTTGTATTTATCTGTCCAAAACAACTTGATGGATGTATTAGCAAAGTAGGAACATGAAATAATTCTCCGGTAGCAAGCAGCTGAGATATTAAGAGAGAGTCTCTGTACTATATGCAATACTTCAAAGGTGTTGTCAAAAAAACTGGGTTCTAAGGGACCAGTGATGTTAATAGGAGCTGGACTAGACCCTAAATATGCATAATGTTTCAGAAGTGGTTGCATAGTCTATCATTCTAGGTATTTATCAAATCACCCACTCACTGTGTTATTTATGCATGATCAGAGTACCTTCTTATCAAGTATTTGTGAAGCTGAAGGTGTTTTGGAATCTTAGAATAGTGAAAGTTGGAACAGAAACTGCTTGGACACTTAACTATTAACCTTCTGTCATACAATAGGACCCTAAGAAATAGAGCAGGACATGAGACTGTTTTCAGACTTTTCCTGTGTGAACTCAAATTTTATCTTGGAGGTCCACATATTGAATAGCTGCTTTTGTGTCCTACGTTTGAACAAGCAGCCAAAGATTTTTAGAAGTTTTCTGTAAGTTATTCCCCTATCTGAGCCTATTTGAGAATCAGTAAGATGGAGCTGGAAATCTCATGAGAACAGGCGTTTCTTCAAAATTTTCAGTACTTCCTGGTCAGCCTGCAAATACCATATGAACAGCCTTCTTTTGGGTATTTTGGCCCTCAGCCATAACCAGGAAGCACCAGGCAGCATAGCAATGGAAAATAACAGTAACAAAAAGGTAACCAAACCTTTCCAAATTTCAACAAAACATCTGAGTTTTGGACAGTGGTTGTGGTCAATTCCTATTTTATCCAAAAGGGATCACTTATCCCTTTATATCATTAATATGAGAAACAAATGGAAAGAAAAATACCCCAGAACTCAGACAGCTCGGGTCTGTGACTCACAATGTGCTATGAAAAATAAGATGCCTGAAACATCCTAGGTGTGTCAGATTAGAGCAAACTGCCTGAACTAAATCTTGAGATTTTTATTCAGTTGAAAGAAAAGGAAAATATTTCCACTGAGCCTTTGTAAGGTGCGTTTCACAGAGCTCACATTTTTGACAACACGCCACTGAGCACTGTGCTGAGAGAATGCTAATCAGCCTTCTTTCATTCTTTACATAGGCAACTATTAAAATCTATACTTCAGCGAATGACTGATAGCTGAGCTGTTGAATTACTGGAGGTTGTTTAACATCAGCTTGAATTCCATTGTATGCATTTCACTAATAATATTTACATGATGACATCATACAAAGATTCTTGAAAACCAGCAAGGAAATGCACCCTCAATAATCACTTGTTCATACAGCCTTTAGCCCAGTGAAATCTCCAGCAGCCTTCCTTCACTGCACAGGATACATTAGAACATTTTCTAGCTACAACCAAATGGCACCTTCCTCCTCATCCCCTGCCCCCCCCAAATAAGAACCTGTCCCTCTCCTTCCTTCAGGATTGTTTTAGACCAAACACTCATCTGTTGATCAGATGCAGAATAACAAACTAAACCAATGGGAAATTATCACTGCTCATAAAAAGCTATGAAAGAAAAAAAGAGGGAAATGGAAGAATAACTATTACTTGTTGTAGCAGCAAGTACCATCTCCTCAGGGTATTACGTAACCAAAAGGTGATGTCTGGTGTCTGCATATCTCGAAGGGCTTAAAGTTAGTCCTACTGTGAGATGGTATAAAAATGTGTTATTTAAGTATACTAATGGGGATATAAAGTTGCTTAACCTCTCAGGATAACTACACCTAATCTAATTTCTTGGAAATATGTTACTGTGGACTAATGAGAATAAAATCTAATTTGGTTGAGTGTTTTTTTGTTGTTTGTTTCATGTTGGTTTTTTAGATCATAGAGTCTTTTGACAGTGGCCAATGCCAGGTGCCTCAGAGGGAATGAACAGAACAGGTAATCATCAACTGATCCATTCCCTGTCTCCCTTTCCCAGCTTCTGGCAGACAGAGGCTAAGGACACCATTCCTGCCCATCCTGGCTAACAGCCATTGATGGACCTATCCTCTATGAATTTATCTAGTTCTTTTTTGAATGCTGTTATAGCCTTGGCCTTGACAACATCCTCCGGCAAGGAGTTGCATAGGTTGATTGTGTGAAGAAATACTTCCTTTTGTTTGTTTTATACCTGCTGCCTATTAATTTCATTTGGTGACCCCTAGTTCTTCTCATAACAAAAGGAGTAAACAACACTTCCTTATTTACTTTCTCCACACCAGTCATGGTTTTATAGACCTCTATCATATCCCTCCTTAGTAGTCTCTTTTCCAAGCTGAGAAGTCCCAGTCTTATTAATCTCTCATCATACAGAAGCTGTTCCATACCCCTACTCATTTTGTTGCCCTTTTCTGAACCTTTTCCAATTCCAATACATCTTTTTGAGATGGGGCAACCACATCTGCAGGCATTATTCAAGGTGTGTGCATACCATGGATTTATATAGAGGCAATATGATATTTTCTGTCTTATCTATCTCTTTCTTAATGATTCCCAACTCTTTTTTTTATTATTGTTATTATTAGAAACACACTGCTGCTGCACATTGAGTGACTGTTTTCAGAGAACTGTCTATAATGACTCCTCAATCTCTTTCGTGAGTGATAACAGCTAATTTAGATCCCCATCATTTTATACGTATAGTTGGGATTATGTTTTTCAGTGTGCTTTTTTTTGTTGCCCAGTCACCCAGTTTTGAGAGATTCTTTCGTAGCTCTTTGCAGTCCGCCTGAGACTTGACTATCTTCGAGATCCTGCAGAATGCATTTCAACATAGCTTGTTCCCTTGAAACGATAAGACACAAAAGTCTTGCCCATAGTTAGCCCCTCCTTTACAGTGATTACTGTGATATATATATTTTTATTTGTTTAAAAACTCTTGAAAATAGGAACAAAAATAATATCTAGTGTACTGTTCATGAATAAGTTCTTCATTAAAATACTTTGTTTCTCTGTTACTATCAAAGCAGAACTGAAATCTAAACATTCTCTATCTCAGAGTACTGACTCTCCCCAAATCCTTATGGCTCTACCACACAACTATGATGTGAACGTGACTTGGGCTGTATCTACACTGAAGCTGGGAGGTGTGATTCCCAGTCCAGGTAGACAGACTCATGCAAGTGCTCTAAAAATTGCAGTGTGGATGCTTTTACATTAGCACTGGCTCAGGCTAGCCACCCAAGTCCAAGCTCACATGACCTTCTGGGTCCAAGCTTGGGTGGCTAGCCTGAGCCACCACCCAAGCAGCAACATCCACAGTGCTATTTTTAGTGTGCTAGCTTGAACAGAGCTAGTATGAATCTATCTCCCTCCACTGGGAATCACACTTTCTAGATACATATTTTAAAATGTGGCCTTAAATGCCTAAGGGTATCTATTTACCTAAAGATGCAGACAGCTGCCTACTGTGATTTTCAAAAGCACTTAGGCACCTATCTGCATCTTTACCTAATTTTTAAAGATATGGCCCTTAGCAGCCTAAATCTCACTGACAGTTAATGGGATTTAAGAACATTTAAAAAATTTACCCTGTAAACTCTGTCAGGAATTGTTTCTTGTTCTGTACAGTGCCTAACACAATGGAACTCCAATCATGAAAACCCACCTTTCTTACTTGTTGATTAAGACTCTGCACACTCTCACCCTTACATCTCTTCCTTTAACTGGTTTGTATTTTACTCATCCAATTTAGGGATAGATTGCAGCTTCACCACACCCGCACGGAGTAAGGGGCAGTGTATAGTTGTGCTGCCTCGGAGAGCCCAAGGCCCAGACCATAGACTCCAAGCATCTGCTTCACAATCTGGACATTGGTTCTACCCCTGCCCCAAGGGAAGGTGAGGGATAGTAATCTGTGTCTGCCTTATATCCCCTTTCTCTCTTCCATGCCAGTTCAACTTCAGTGGCTAGTGCCTACATCTATATGCACATGTGCAGAGTCAAGGCTTCAAACAGACACGCTCCAACTGTTCCAGCCCCATCTGTAGGCAATGTGGAATAGTGGCTGCTTCTCCTTATGGTACACTCTGATATAACTAACCCTTGGAGGGAAGTCAGGGGTACCTTACCACAAAGCAGGGATATTGCCTAAGAATGTATTTTTTTGTATGTGCCATGCAAAGCCCATGGCACAGTATATAAGCTGTTAATAGTAAAGCAAATCTAACCACTGCTTGTAGTCTATAGTATTTGCCAAAGACAATGACAATAGGAACAAATAACGTAAGTTATATTTTAGAGAAGTCAGAGGGTGATTTGGAAGGGAAAATATTGCAGAGTACAATTGCTAATACAAAATAAAAGGGAACAATTTCCAGCGTTTCAGTTCTGCCACAACATGAATATGACTTTTCGTTAAATTATCAATTCCAAATTCTGTATATTCCCTGCTCTTTCGCTTCAGTGGCTTCTCTCACTTAGAGGAAGACATCCTCAGTAAATTCATATTGATGTTCATAAGTGGTGTGAGAAAGTTATACTGCTATTGCTTTCTCCTGGCAATGTTGATTAGCACCTTTGTACACGTTTAAATGGTGGTGGAAAGGAAAGGAAGTATTTGAATAATCATCCAAGGAAGCAATAATTAATGTTAATTTTCTTCAGAATAAATGAAATATGGTTAACCTTTTTAAAGCAGATTTTTTGGCTATGCTTCAATGGTGGTGGTTAGGACTCCTATGATTGGTACGGCAAGGAGCCAACCCCACATTTTTTTAGCCCACCTTAACCCCCTTACGAGGGTGGGGGTCGATGGTAAGGTCCCAGCAATGGATTTGTTGGAGGAACCGGGAGGAAAAAAGAGGAGGAGTTGGTGGAAGCTCCCCACTCTGGGTATGGTAAGGTCCCAGCAATGGATTTGCCAGAGGAACATGGATAGAAAAAGAGGAGGAGCTGGGAAAAGCTCCCTGGGTAATTATGGAATAAAACACGGGGTTGCCTGCACTGTACACTGTTATCTGCCAAGTAGTCCCAGACATCTAATAAAGTTGCAGGCTGATTTAAACCCATGTCAAATGTCTCCTGACTTCTTTCGGCATAGCCAGACAATGGTCAGATAAGTTCCACATGTGGAAATGTAAAGACAGACTCTCTCCAATGCCTACAGCCAGATACAATATACTGTCCAACTAGCTCCTCTGTCAGGAATAGCAGCTTTTTAAAAAGAACCTAGATTTTAGATGGCTATGATCCTTCTATCAACAGCGGTAGTCATAAGGAGCTCACTGGCTGCTAAGAACTGCTTCTACTTCCTAAAGGGAATGCCAACTTAAACTGGCACAGTCACTCACAGAAGACAGTTCGCCATCTGGAAACTCCTGCTGCACCAAATCAACAGTCAAGAGAGACAACAGCAGCAGAACATCAGTTGGAAACTGCTTCCAAGTTTTTTCATCCCACAGTCCATAGTCCAAGGCGGCCAACTGCTGTTAGAATCAGAGGCTGTCCTTCAAGGAAGCTGTTCATAATGGAAATGTGAAATTCTATGAACATTAAGTAGCTGTTGAACTTAAACTTGAATTCTTTGAATTGCACTAGTTTCTCAAGAATGGAAGTCCTATAGTTTTAGTCATTTTAAATGCATCTAAATTACAAATAGGTCTAAGAGAAAGTTCAGATCCAGAACTGGATCTCCCAGAGTCCAAGGGGGGGTTAGTTTGTATCCTCATTCAGGATAATCCCTAACTCTTGTCACCATTCAATAATTTATCTTTAAAAGATAGCATTCGACACATATGATGCGAGACACCAATTGGAAGTAACCAAGACTGGAAGATCATGGAAATTTGCTTATACTTAGAAAATGGCATTTCAAATTTAAGAGTGAGAACAAAATTAAACTAATTGCTACTACTCACTAGAAAAATATGCAAAGCATAACTAGCATTCAGTTGAATATAAAAATACCAACACTGCCATACTCAGCAAAGAAAGTATGTTTCACACTGTGGAATTTTGCTGAATAAAGCCAAAAAGTCAAGAGACTATCTGGATTTGAATGAACACCACATTGTCTCTGGATTTTTTTTAATCTTTTAATTGATGAGAATCATAAAAATTACTAAATGCAGCAAAGAATCCTGTGGCACCTTATAGACTAACAGACGTTTTGGAGCATGAGCTCCAGTTGTATCTGAGGAAGTGGGTATTCACCCACGAAAGCTCATGCTCCAAAACATCTGTTAGTCTATAAGGTGCCACAGGATTCTTTGCTGTTTTTACAGATCCAGACTAACACAGCTACCCCTCTGATACATAAAAAGTACTGTTTTTTTTTTAAAAAGAACCGTGCAGTCTCAACAGCAGTCAGTCATGGAGGCATCAAACATGATTTAAGATTATTTCAGTGTTTAATTAGTTTTCAGTTATGGAGAGACAACAACGTTTAAATGTTTATTAGGAGAAACAGAAAACCAACTATTCTCAGTAGTAGTGGAGATGACTCCCTTGGTATTCTCTCTACTTCTCTTGAACTATGTTCACTATCAAAATTAATCTCCTTGAGGACTTAGGCATTTAGCAAACTAAAAACCACTGGAGGAAATCACGAGAGTATAATCCATTATAGAATTAACATTTGCCACTACACAGTGAAGCCAAAGGACCATTAGGCTCTACTCGGTGTACATTATCCATTGCAATGTTTGTTTATATACATACTACAAGAATGAAAAGCAATTAACAGCTAAGACTAAACAATGTTGTTGTTTTCTTGTATAGTAGGATGCATTGGTGAATCCCAAGGATGAACAGTAAGTGAATACTAGGACTTCAAGGATGTTTAGGGAAAATAAATTCCTCCATAGAATCTATATAACAAAAAAACAGTTAAGTAAAAACAGCACTATACTGAAAAGTTATTAATGTTGCATAGGTTATTTAAAAGTTTTATCTGAAACTGAAAAAAACAAAATTATTTTGTGTGGATGGAGAAAGTCACAAATGCATTAATTTAGAAATTATTCTCCTTCTAACTATTATAAAAGATGAGTTGTGAAACTGTACACTTCTTTTAGATATATGCTCTAGACTGTAGGTAAATGTTATATACTGTAATTCTCTAACTATAATTACCAAATATCTTGTTTGGCTGAATATTTTAATGTATCAACACCTGGTAATGGGCTAGGTATTTTAAGCAAAAAGTGACAGCCTGTTACAGTTCTGTAGCATCATTCAGAACGATTGTGTTTATATATCCAAAACCTAAGGCATTATCCATGATCAAGTCAAGTAATATTGCTTAACATAATAAGCATAGAAGGGGTGAGTCTCTACTGGTCCACACCCTAAGAATCAGAAATGAACGGACCAGTTGAAAATACCACAAACTGGTCTCCACCCCATAAATAATGTGTTCCGGACCGGTTTCCTCCTACCATCACAAGTGATCAATGATCCCAAACCCATGCAACCAACCTCTCTCTAACCTCTAAAAAATACAGTGAGGAGTCCTTGTTGCACCTTAGAGACTAACAAATTTATTTGGGCATAAGCTTTCCTGGGCTAAAATCCACTTCATCAGATGCATGGAGCGCAAAATACAGTAGGCGGGTATAAATTGTAGTTTTACCCACCTGGTGAGGTGAAGAAGCAGATTGACAGAGTCAGAAGGATACCCAGAAGTCACCTACTACAGGACAGGCCCAACAAAGAAAGTTACAGAACACCACTAGCCATCACCTACAGCCCCCAAATAAAACCTCTCCAGTGCATCATCAAGGATCTACAACCTATCCTGAAGGACAATCCCTCACTCTCAGACCTTGGGAGACAGGCCAGTCGTCACCTACAGACAGTCCCCCAACCTGAAGCAAATACTCACTAGCAACTACACACCACACAACAAAAACACTAACCCAGGAACCAAACCCTGCAACAAACTCCAATGCCAACTCTGTCCACAGATCTATTCAAGGGACGCCATCATAGGACCTAACTACAACAGCCATACCATCAGGGGCTCATTCACCTGCACATCTACCAATGTGATATATGCCATCATGTGTCAGCAATGCCTCTCTGCCATGTACATTGGCCAAACTGGATAGTCTCTACACAAAAGAATAATTGGACATAAATCAGACATCAGAATTATAACATTCAATAACCAGCAGGACACTTCAGTCTCCGTGGACACTCAATAACAGACTTAAACAGCGCAATCCTTCAAAAAAAAAATTAAAAACAGAGACTCTAATGAGAAACTGCAGAACTGGAATTAATTTGCAAACTGGACACCATCAAATTAGGCCTGAATAAAGACTGGGAGTGGATGGGTCACTACAAAAACTAATTTCCCTTTGCTGATACTCACAGCTTCTTGTCAACTGTTTGAAATGGTCCACCTTGATTGCACTGGCCTCATTAGCACTACTTCTTGTCAACTGTTGAGAATAGGCCACTTCTACCTTAACTGAACTGGCTCGTTAGCACTGACCCCTCAGCTTTTCATGTGCTGTGTATTCATAGCTGCCTACTGTGTTTTCCACTCCATGCATCTGAAGAAATGGGTTTTAGCCCACAAAAAGCTTATGCCCAAATAAATTTGTTAGTCTCTAAGATGCCACAAGGACCTCTTGTTGTTTTTGCTGATACAGACTAACAGGGCTACCAATCTGAAATCTGTCTCCAACCTCTGTATTCCCAGCTCATGCTACCATGTTCCAGTTCCCATGGATTTCCTCATGTCAGGATTCCCTTTGGGACCTTTTTTCACTCTACTTCCCAAGAACTCAGTTTGACTCCAGACTTTGTCACTCAGGTATTTTTATTTGGCATATAGTAATGCTGCGCTGAATTCATCAGGCTCAAACACCCGGGAGGTGGATGCAGAGTACATCACAGCTCCAAAGTTATAAAGAAACCCTATCCTGTTATATACATTACATTTACTATAAATTACACAAGACATTTTTGGATGGTTTAGCTACTTTGCAAAAACCAACATGCTTCCATGCTTGACCTCCTCTTTATCACCTCTCTACATTCCTATCTTATCATGTTCATTGTTATCTTGTTTGTAGAAATGGTTCCCTAGGTATCCTCCCTCTTATCTTAGCTGGTCCAGACATTCTGTCTTTTTAAACAGATCTGTTTATCTCCCAAATTCTATCTTTCAGAAAACGGGACCTCCATCTGTGTGTTAATCACTCATGTCAGGCCACGCCTCAGCTATACCTGAGAGTACATAAAATCTGTCCTACCTTCCCTGAGGGCCTCTTGGGCCTATCCTGGGTTGAAGAGCAGATTACCAGACAACATCATCCATCCTCAGCTCCCCCTCTGACCATATGACTTCAAGCATTATGATCCAAAAGGAATCAGAAGGTTATTTGAAAGCAAGGGATAGCTCAGTGGTTTGAGCATTGGCCTGCTGAACCCAGGGCTGTGAGTTCAAACTTGAGGTGGCCACTTAGGAATCTGGGGCAAAATCAGTACTTGGTCCTGCTAGTGAAGGCAGGGGGCTGAACTCCATGAGCTCTTGGGGTCTCTTCCAGTTCTGAGAAAGGTGTATATCCTTTTTTTTTATATTACCTACAGGTTGAATTAAAAATACTGACAACACAAAATACTCTTTTATGCTGCAATGGTGAAAAGTCTCAGTGGACTTCCTTGAACTTGAAGAATGAAGTAAAATAATATATGAATTACACGTTCTTCTATGCAAAGGATCCTTTCCCTAGGGCCTAGAGGTTGTAATATAACAATATCCTCAAAAAGAGTCCATTTCAAAATGAGGTTCACAGCTGGATGTATAAGAAGTTATTGTTATGCATCTGGCTGATGGAACTGAGCCTGATTAATTTTCCCTTCAGTTTATACCTTCAGTGTCTATTATGCCCATTCCTAGTTTTGAGGCAGCACAATGTGTCTATGTTTTAATACTAAAGTAAAAAAAAAACAAACAAACATCAGCAACATGCCTGATAATCTAGGAGGAAAAACATTGCGCAGAAATGGATCCTGTGTTTATCTTTTAGGTTCACATAAAGCACAGAATTCCAAGTCCATTAAGACTGGTCCCATCAGATAATTCTTGTTTTCCCTCAACCAAATAAATGCCCTTAGGCTTCAGACTTAGTGATCATTCATGATATTGGAGAAACATCAGCTCAAGCTGCAGAAATCACATATAAAAGATACAGAATGAGGAATAACTGCAGGAATAAGTTAAAGCCCAGTTAATACTTGTTTTTAGCACTGATGGATGAGACAGCAGTATACATCTCTAGGACAGCTGAAGCCAGTTCAAGCAGTCCAGAGCTTGTTTGGTACCAGATCATGTGTTCTAGAAGTGTCCATATGATTAACATTAGACAAATAACGCCTCACTTAACAACAGATTAACTGTTAGGATGTGTTTTGGTATTTTTTCCCCTGAAAACCACATAAAACATTACAAGTTACTGAAGGTTTACAATCCATAATTAAATGCATTTTGTTTCATATGATTTAAACCATATCTGGTAAAGATTATACTCCTGAATACTCCCATTATTGAAAATGGTGGAAGCAATACTTTGTTTAAATGATTCAAAACAGTCTACAATCAGCATGCAACTCCCATCCCCCAGCCTACTCCAACAACATCTTAAAATCAACAAACTACGGCCAAAATATGCACCAAAAATGGCAAATACATGGAGTGGTCACTTATCAACACAGCTGCTTCCCCCAGACTAGCACCTCATAGAAAGATGCAATATTAATTAGTCTTTTAAAAAACGAAACAACAACAAACAAAAACAGAAACAAAGAAAACCACATTTAAGTGGGCTTCCACCAGTATATCAAATTTGATTAGAGCAGTTTTTGAAATCCTAGTTCAACAGCTCAGTCATTTGTTTGGCTATAGCTTGTTTCTGTTATCAATTGACTTTAGAACTACACAATAGATCTATGATTTTTTGCTGCTGTTAAGGTAAAAAAAATAACTTTAAAAATATCAACATGTGAAAAGACAGAATTCAAATCTGCTGAAGAATGAGCATTTTGTTTTCAGAGAATATTAAAAAAGTTAGGAACAAAGCCAAATTTTGCCCAAGGGATGCAGCAGTCCACCAGATTTTCTTCTATATGAAATTTTAGGATAGCTTCTTATATATGGAAATGGATTCTAACAAATCTTTCGGGGCGTTTGAATCCTGCTGTTCAGCTGCTGTGTTATCCAACTAATATTACAATGGAATGCTGAACAGCCATGCTTAACTTATATATGATACATTCACAAACTCAGAAAAGGCTAGGATGAAAAAAAGATTCACAGTCTTTGTCAACTCAGCTACACACACACCATCATTATGGTTGCAAAGCGTAGCACCCAAAAGTCATGAAATGCCAGAATTAAGGTTGCCCATACAACCTTAATTTGGCTCCTTTGTGCATATGCATTATGAGATAGTCTAATTACATAATAACCATTTTTCCATAGGATCTCAGCCTCATTAAGTGCACAAAACGGACAGTGCTCATGGAATGGGTATCTACTCAATATACCTTTCTATCCTCAATCAATGTATGGCCCAATGCATTATTTACTGTATACCATCCAAGCACTGCACTGCATACAGAATTATTAATTTCTGCATGAACTTTTCTATGACGTTCGTATCTGAGTTCTTCACAAACAACTAATTTAACTTCACAACATCCTTTTGAGGCAAAGTGGTGTTACCCCCTTTTTACACATGGGAAACTGAGGCTTAGATTAACGCCAAAATTGCCAAAAGTGTCAACTAATTTTTGGTGCCCACTTTGAGACACCTAGGGCCTCATTTTTCTGAATACTTAGCATTTTATCTGACCTGAGCTCCCACTGATCTCAGGTGCATTGTGAGGGCTCAACACATCTGCAAATCAGACCCCAGGTGTCACAAACAGGGTGCCAGAAAAGGAGGAAAATAACGGTCACCTGTGAAAATTTTTGCTTAAGTGACTTGCCCAGAGTCACATAGGAGCTCTGTGGTAGAGACTTGGATAGAATTCAGTTCTCCAGGGCAGCATTCAACTGCCTTAACCATGAGACCATCTTTTCTTGTCCTGTAGTTCCCAGATTCATTCACTACACACCTTCCAACCCCTGCAACTTATGAGATGGAGTCTTATAGATAACAGCCTCCTTCACTACACTAATCTGAATCACCCCAGAGGCCAGTCCATCCTTTGCACTGAATGAGTCATGGGTCCTGTGTAAAAAATAGCACGTGATCATGTAATTAAGACTATCAGAAGGCACACTCACAAAGGGACCAAATTAAGGTTGCACAGATAATCCTTATTCAAGCATTTGAATGCTGAACTCCAGCAACTTTAATGTCCTTCAAAGTATTTTTTTGTGTAATTTTCTAAGATTTTTTTAAAATGAGACAATCCTACCACTATCCTCTTTCCAAGCTTCTGACTGTCCACCATTCTGCTCAACTCCTGTTCCTCCCTCCACATCAGCTCCGGTCCATGTCTCCCTACCCACCTATCTCTGCCCTTCCCCCTAACAGCTCTGCCCCTTCCACCTTCTCACACTTCCCCGTCCACAGCTTCTGTCATTTTACCTCCTCTCTTCCTAGTCCCTCATCTTCTGCCTTCTCTCCCAGCTCCAGTTCCTAACTCCCATCAACTCCAGATTCCTACTTTCCCTCCCCTCAAGCTTGTGTCCCTGTCATCCTGCACTTCATTCCATCCCATTCCTCACTCTTCTGCATTCAGGTAAATTTGCTTTCTCCATCTAATCCATTTTACCTGAGCACCAGCAGATGGGCAAGTGAGAGCACAAGGAAGACAGTCTCCCTGCTCTCGGTTCCAGAGTTTAGTGCCATAGCAACAGGAGCAACACTTGCATGGAAAAGCCTGCTCAGCCCCTGCTCCTCTCAGTTAAAGCATCTCAGTTGCTCCCAGGGAATGGTTTACATGCAGTCCAGTCAACACATAGGAGTTGAGAGCATGCCCAGTGCAGACAGGATAGTTAGAGAATTTAGCTGCCAAACTAACAAGTCTCTAATGAGCATGTGTAAATTGCTATTTTTCCAGAGGCTTCCAAGTTGCCCAAATTTGGGTATATTTTTATGCAGATGGCAAAAGTCCCAGACATAAAGGCAACCTGCTGCCAAATTTCAAGTCCCTACTCAAAAGCATAGAGCTTCTCAAAAAAACTGTTGTAAGTTTTTGTTTTATTTTGTTTTTTAATACGTGGACAAAACATATTTCTGCTTAGCCTTAATTTGAGAAACAGCAAAGCCATTTTAGCTGACTCCCCTCCCACCACCCTAACCCCCCATTCCCAAAAAAAGATCAGCCAGCGGCAGACACCTAGCATGGAAAATTTCAGACCAAACAAAGTTGGCAACGTTATTAGCAACTAAAAACAAGATCTTTATTAATGGAACATGTTAGTAGCCTTAACAATAGACATTGTTAACCTGTGTATTTTCTGGATTCTTTAAAAAATAGTAATTTCTCTTTTAGAGTCACTATTCACTTATATGAAGAAACATTCTGACCTTAGTATAACAGCAATAATATTTTATACGTACTAATAAAACTTTGCCCTTTCATCTGAGAACATCGGTATATTTCACAAACACCGGTGAATTTAGTTTTTAAAGGTCCTCTGGGATAGAAAGAGGTTCCTGTTCCCATTCTATAGATGATAAAACTGAAGCAGGGATGTTAAGACACTTGCCCAAGGCTACACTGAAATTCCAGGCAAATTTGAGAATAGAACCCAGATCTCAACCCCAATCTTGTTCTTTAACCTTATTGGTCCCTCTATACTCTACATCCTCTAAAGATTTTTAACTGTAAGTGGTACAGTGAAATACATAAATTAAATTACCACAGCATCCAAAACTTAAGGCCAGCAGCTAATTAATATGATGGACATATTTACAATTACCATATTGTGATATAATAGCAGGTATTATGACACTAGTAATGTGACATAAATATACATTACTTATTTTTCCTGAATCACTTGATTCAAAATCTACAACCTATATCTAGAGTTTAGTCAGTATTTTGAAGTTCCACTTCTAAAAGGACTAATGGGAAGTAGGGTACAGATTCTATGCAATCATTAAAAATACATAATCAGAATGAGTAAAATCTAATGAGGTAACATTTAGAAATGCTTATAAACAAACAATTTTCCCATTTATCTATTCCATGTACTTAGGTGAACCTTTTAAATACTTGATGAGCTTCATTCTTTCCTGTGCCATAGAATTTTATCAGCTTTGTTTATTTGACATTGTTCTATTTTTAATTGTTTTCAGAGTTTGAGTCCATGCTTACAAGCTACACATTCAAAGATGAAAATCTGAACAACTGAATCCAGTTTCAGAGATTAGCTTCACATGCTCAGACTTTTCATGACAATAGATAATGGAAAGAAACCGTTCTCCAAAAAATGGTCCCCTTAAAGTGCCAGTCAAAACAACGCTATAGACATCACTCCTTTGGCACTTATAGAAGCGAATTTTAATTCTGAAACTTGCATGTCCAATATACTGGCTGAGTAGCACCCAGACACTAGGGTTTAGTTGCATGCTCACCATGCATCTTGAAGTCACACCTACTTCCACCCTCCAATGATCGTACAAGGAAAATTATCCAGATTGACAGTAATACTATGACTCCAAGCATTGCCAGAACGTTCACTGATGTCAAGGAGGAATGGCTCCGAAGAGCAATATTTTCTGCCTGGCTCCCCAGTTCTCCTGAAACGGAATTTTTCAAAATTTTCCATTCCATGGAAAAAGTTGCATTTCTGAACTTTCATTCTAATTCAGAATGTAAAAAATTTCAGAAATGCAACATTTTCCATGGAATGGAAATTCTAGTTTCTGCACAGCTTTTTATAATAATTTTCATGTTTGGCGGCATTAACTGCTTAACTAAAGGGCTCAATAAAGATTTTGGAATTTCAGCCTGACTTTAATCAGACTTATGTTTTTGCACTCACAATTTTGCATCTGTTTGTAATTTATAGATGTGATTGAATTTTAACTTTCTATATATCTAATTTTGAGGTGCAAAAGTAAGGGCCTGTGCTTAATGTATGTGCCCTTTGTGTTCTTAATAGTGCACTAAGTGGCCCACTGGTAAAGTTGTCCTAATGCACTGTACACAAAAATGATACTTAATGTGTTTACCTCTTGGCCCAATAGTAGCTTTGAGCTGGAAATGCCTAATTTGATTTTGACTCTCAGTCTTTTGCCCCCATCCCATGACTTAATAGAGGTTAAGGCAATGTGGGCTACTCCTTTGGATATTTAAGGAGCAGCAGCACTTCTAGATGCTTATTATTTAACATTTATATTGCTGTACTGGTTGAAGACCAACTACATTTCTCTTGGATCTGTCATGCAACAAAAATCACGTTGGTGCCGCAAGATGGTCTGAAACCACATTGGGATTCTGGAAGGATATCTTCAGCAAGAGGGAGGAGACTGTTTAAAAGGATACAAACAAAGATCTTCCTGGCAATGGAGAAGAGGACAACACCTCAGTAATTCCCACACATTTACTTGTCCCCTTTCTTAAAAATTGCCAAGATTGTGACAGTCTTTAGGTCAGGCAGAATTTCCTAATTAACCCAAATTCTAACAAGAAGCTGATGATGTATTTGCACGAGTGCTATTCCACCAGTTTTGAAGACCTCCTTGGGGATGTCATCTGGGCCTGGCGCCTTGTTGTTTCTAATCTGAGTGACAGCTCACCAAACTTCCTCAGAAGATGGGGGATCAGCAAGAGGTTCTATTACTGGATGCTGAGGAATGGACTCAGTGGTGGCAGCTGAGACTTCAGATTCACAGTTCAACCAGACATTGTTTATGGCATTTATTGACCTAACAAGGCCTTTGATTTCATCAATTGTGAAGCATTATGGAAGGTGCTATATAAGTTCAGTTGTCCATTCATGCTCTCAGGTTACTTCATGATGGGATGACCGCCACCATCCTCCATAATGGGTTGGAGATTGAACCATTCACCATTCGTACCGGTGTTAAGCCGGGCTATGTTATTGCTGCAACCCTTTTTTTCCTATCTTGCCATACTCTTGGATGTTATTCATGACTGCCTTTCTTCTGGAACTGGGATTGAGTATTGAACAGACGACCAGCTCTTCAATCTGCAACATTTTCATTCCAAAACTAAAGTCACCAGGACTGTTATTACTGACCATCAGCATGCTGACGCCTGTGCTATCGTTGCACACACTGAGGCTGACTCACAATCCATCCTAGATCTCTTCTCAGGTGCCTATCATAGCCTGAGACTTTCCCTCAACATTGGGAAGACTAAGGTGCACCATCAGCCTGTCCTAGCACAAGTTGCCCCCATTCTCCCACAAACTGTCATCGGTGGTGAACCCCTGAAAAAATATTGAATATTTCCCTTACCTTGGAATCCACCCCTTCCAGACAGTCAATCTTGATATAGAGATTGAACACAGGATCTGTTGTGCCAGCATATCTTTCAGAAAGTTGCTCCATTGTGTCTTTATCGATAGAGGTCTGCAGATGGAAACTAAGATCCCAGTCAACCATGCAGTAGTCATCCCCACTCTTCTTTATGGGTGCGAGACGTGTGATATACTGAAACCATTTTAAGCACCTGGAGTGGTACTAACAGCGCTGCCACAGGAAGATTGTCTGTATCAGATGGGAAGACTGTCGCACCAATGCCAGTGTTCTCTCTGCAGCTAACATCGCCAGTGTTGAGGCAAAGATTATGAAACATCAACTTTGCTGGGCTGGTCATTGGGTGCAGATGGCTGATACTCATCTTCCATAGCAAGTCCTCTTTTCTCAACTTAGTCATGGTAAGAGAACCCAGAGGGGACAGAGGGAACACTACAAGGACCACCTGAAAGTCAACCTTAAGAAGGGAGGCATTGACCCCGTGAATTGGGAAGAGCTGGCTGGCAATATACTGCAATGGTGTTGCATCATACACCAAGACTCAGTCCATTTTGAAGACACTCGCCTTGCTCAAGAGGCTGAGAAATGGCAGGAGGAGGAAAGAAAGAGTACAGCATCCCAGCCAGCAGTTATGCTTTCTCCAGGCAACCACCTGTTACACATGTGGAAAAACTTGTAAAGCACGAATTCCTCAGCCATCTTAAGTCTCATCAATGACTTTTCCCCCTAGCAGACATCATACTTTTATAGCCTACGCAAGACCAACTATCAGGGTCCCATTATATTAGGCACTGTACAAAAAAATAGTAAATGGCAGCCCCTGCTCAAAGTGCTTACAGTCTCAAAATCCTGGAGCCAGATTTCAAATGAACATATTTATGCCCACACAGCATCTGATGTGTGCATGTATATAACAGGGTACATACACACACACACACACACACTATTTACATGGGCACAAAACTGCTTTTAAAAACCTGATTGTTAAACAGTAGCACTGGTAACCTCAAAATGGAATCCAAATTGAGCGCTCCTCAACTGGAAGGAGGGTGGACTAATAAGAGGCCTTACCACATGAAAGATAAACCAACGTTTACATTAACAACTTACTTGGTCCCCTAAATTCCTGGTGAATTCAGTGGGAATTGAGGGTGCTTTGCATCTCCCTTTTGGATTCTTGGCCCAATCTTTTAATACTAATGGTCTGAATCCTTGAGGCTAACCCTCTTCAGCTTCACTGAGAGTTCACAGCAACCAAATGTCACTGTTCACAATTTCTGCAACACATCTGTGGGTGCGCTCCATGCTGTGGGTCACTTGTGGAGATATCACTGCAGGATCAAGGTCTTAGTGAGCAGGGCATAGTGAGTGTGCTGCCTGTTATCCTTGGAAAACCTCAATCAGTGGGAGAGTTCTGCATCCTGCAGAACTTCAACAAATCGGTTCTCTAGTTTATGCCACAAATATTTACCTGTCTGGTTTTTTTTAAGTAAAAAATTGATTGTCATATTTTTCTTTTTCTATTTTTTTCCAAAGTGCCAAATTCTTCCTTAACTGCAGTGTCGAACCCAAAGTGTTCAAAAATCATGAGTCATATTCCAAAATTAATGAGATTGTATTTAAAAAAAAAATTAAGCCATTTTGGATTCTTTTTATTTGCTGTTTTTTGAGCTATTAGGGTTCATGTTGTCTAATTTTTTCTCCACAAGCGCTAGGACAGGAAAAGTTACTTATTTAAATGAAATCTGTGATTCTTATCTGATCAACTGACTCCAGGAGCTGAAGCTTTAAGAAAAGCACCAAATATATCAAATCTATATAAAATGTGAAATATGGCATCACTGCAGTTGTAATCCTCAAAAGTGATGCTGTATAGTCCAACGTTCTTTCACTGTAAGGCAGCCTGGGTTTTTTTGTTTTTTTTTTTAAATGAGTAAAAGCGCTAGAGGTCAGTAATTCACCTCTCTGTCACTGTAAATCTAGAACTTTGCTTCCAGGTCAACTCAGCTCTGAGGACCAGGAAGTATTTAACTGCAGGATTTAAGCTGCCTGTAATACCTGCACAATGCCTTATGTTCTCTCAGAAGATTGCATCACCAATTTTCAGTACATTTTATCCCCCTCCACTAAAAAAAATCCCTCCTACAATATTAAGATACATGATTGCCTTTGCAGAAATATTACAAATTGTAGTTTAAATATTATATATCTGATTAGCTATACTTGGAGAAACTGAAGCATTTAGTAGAATTATTTTTCAGAATACATTATTATGCAATACTACTCTGCATGGTGTTTTTCTTCTTGCAACTCTGCTACTCTGATCCTGTATATGGCAATCAGTCTTACAAAATCCAGTCTCTGCACCACTGATTCAGTAAACTGAAGTAACCAGGAAAAAAAAGTTTTGAAAACGCCTCAATCCCTGGAACAGGTGAATGAAGAACAGTGGGGAATGGGTGGAACTTTGACTCCATTCCTGTTCTACACGGACACACAATCCACTGGCCAACACAGCTGAGCTTGCACAATGGATATAGTATGGGCCAGCTGCAAATTACTACTCCCAGAGCAAGGGGAATTGGGTCTCTGAGAGGTGTATCTAAGCCATAATGCTTCCTGGAGGTACTGCTGGGGCAGGGGGAGTGCAGATTATGCATTACCCATTGGTTGGGGCTATGCTACAGGCACAATCTCTCTTCACATGACACACTAAGCAATGAAACCTCTAAATTACACTGATGTCACAGATATCCTAAAGATATCCCACCTTGCTTGGAGTGTCAAATATAGTTCCTTTGTCCAATACAGACATAGCTGTAATCAAAGAGGCAACTTGGACATCCCTTAAATCCATGTGTCAATGTAAGGATCTGAGGGTGCAGGTCCAGAACCCAGGGCTCTGGAAGATGCTGGTCTCTGACACTGCCTCGCCGCCAGGAAGGGAGACAGATGAAGCAGCACCTCACTACTCCTACAAGGTCAGGGTTTGTCTCACACCCACTATTTGAGCCAGTAAGTGACCCAGATGGGTGGTTCAAGCAACTGTGCGGACTCCTCATTGCTGCTGCATCAGAGCCCATTCTGCTGTGATTACATCCAACCCTGTTCCTGCTCTGCTCCCGTCCAGTTCCTGCCTTGCTCCTGGTTCTGTGTCTGAGCCTTGCCTTAACTCTGTTCATGCTCTAAACACCTTGATCCGAAACATCAGTTCCAATTTTGGCTCTGACTCTTGGCTCCAGCTCTTACTTGTGCCTCAACTCCTGACTCTGCCTCTGGCCTTCAGTGCTGCCCTGATCACTAGACCTGACAGTCACTGCTCTAACCCCTAGACCAGACCAACTACATTTGGTTCCTAACAGTAGATGGCTCTAAATGACTCCATCATGGTCTATTGACCTGTCTATTCTTGTTTTGATATATAAAATTTTCTTACTTATGCTCTCCAACAAGGCTGGATTTATTGGTGGTGCCACCTGCTGGACAGGTCACTGAGTCCCAATTCTCCCTCATCTCCAGCATCCGTTGCAAGCAATTACTTAGACCTAGTCTACACTACGCGTTTAAACCGAATTTAGCAGCATTAAACCGATTTAACCCTGCACCCGTCCACACAACGAGGCCCTTTATATCGATATAAAGGGCTCTTTAAATCGGTTTCTGTACTCCTCCCTGACGAGAGAAGTAGCGCTGAAATCGGTATTGCTGTGTCGGATTAGGGTTAGTGTGGCCGCAAATCTACGGTATTGGCCTCCGGGCAGTATCCCACAGTGCACCACTGTGACCGCTCTGGAAAGCAATCTGAACTCGGATTAACTCGCCAGGTAGACAAGAAAAGCCCCAGGAACTTTTGAATTTCATTTCCTGTTTGCCCAGTGTGGAGCTCTGATCAGCACAGGTGGCGACGCAGTCTCAAATCCAAAAAGAGCTCCAGCATGGACCGCACGGGAGATACTAGATCTGATCGTTGTATGGGGAGACAAATCTGTTCTATCAGAGCTCCATTACAGAAGACGAAATGACAAAGCATTTGAAAAAAATCTCCAGGCTATGATACAGAGTCCACAGCACAGTGCTGTGTGACAAGTGTAACTGAAAGCCAAAGAATCAAATGGACGCTCATGGAGGGAGGGAGGGGGTAGCGAGGACTCCAGCTATCCCACAGTCCCCGCAGTCTCTGAAAAGCATTTGCATTCTTGGCTGAGTTCCCAATGCCTGTAGGGTCAAACACATTGTCTGGGGTGGTTCAAGGTACATCTCATCAATTTACCCCCCTTCTCCCTCCCGTGAAAGAAAAGGGGAAAAAATCATTTCTTGACTTTTTTCAATGTCACCGTATGTCTACTGCATGCTGCTGGTAGACGCAGTGCTGTGGCACTGAGCAGCAGCAACCTCTCCCCTCCCCTCCCCTCCCCGGTGGCAGACGGTACAGTGCAGAAGGACTGGTAGCCATCCTCGTTGTCATCCCGTGAGTGCTCCTGGCTGGCCTCAGGTGAGGTCGGGTGGGGGCGCCTGGGTAAAAATAGGAATGACTCCTGGTCATTCCAAGCAGATGGTACAGAACGGCTGGTAACTGTCTTCATCATAGCAACTGGGGGCTGAGCTCCATCAGCACCCACCTTCCATGTCTAAAGAAAAGATTCTGTACTGCCTGAACTATCATAGCAGCGAGATGCTGGGCTCCTCTCCCCTCGACCATTTAATGTCCTGCCTGGACTATCACAGCAGCTGGAGGCTGCCTCTCCCTCATTTTATCTCACTAAAAAGTCAGTGTTTCTTATTCCTGCATTCTTTATTACTTCATCACACAAATGGGGGGGACACTGCAATGGTAGCCCAGGCGGGCTGGGGGAGGAGGGAAGCAACAGGTGGGGTTGTTGCAGGGGCACCCCCTAGAATGGCATGCAGCTCATCATTTCTGCGGGATCTGACGCAGAGCGGCTGTGCTCTCTGGTACACTGGTTCTCTAGTACACTTGCCCATATTCTAGGCAGGACTGACTCTATTTTTAGATACAACATAAAGGAGGGAATGACCCGGGGAGTCATTCTCATTTTTGTCTTTGCGCCCCTGGCCGACCTCAGCGAAGGTCAGCCAGGAGAACTCACGACAGCAGCAGACGGTACAGAACGACTAATAACTGTCTCTGCTATCTTGCAAAGGCAAATGAATGCTGCTGTGTAGCGCTGCAGTACCGCCTCTGTCAGCGGCATCCAGTACACATACGGTGACAGTGACAAAAGGGAAAACGGGATCCATGGTTGCCATGCTATGGCATCTGCCAGGGCAATCCAGGGAAAAAGAGCAGGAAATGATTGTCGGCCATTGCTTTCACAGACGAAGGAATGAGTGACGACATTTACCCGGAATCACCCGCGACACTGTTTTTGCACCATCATGCATTGGGAACTCAACCCAGAATTCCAATGGGCGGGGGAGACTGCGGGAACTATGGGATAGCTACAGTTTTCATTGCAACACTCCAGAAATCCATTTCTATGTAGTGACTTGGTTTGCCAGCCAGGTCACCAGTCAAATCTGTCCCCTTCTGGGGTAACAAAGTCCAACAATATGTATGCAGTCCAACATCTCCACAAAAGAAGATTCTTCAGGCCACCTTCAGGCCGCTGTGGGTTGCACACCCTTACCTTGAGGTACAATGGCTTACAATGTCTCTGTTCTCCTTATTTCTAAGGTGGAGGGGGGAACAAGGCATTTTTGTCCCCCTCCCAAGAGAATGGTTGGTAGGGCTGCCTAGGCCCTTCTCCACTGGACTCCAATCTGGGGCCCTATAAGAAGCAGTGATATCCAACACCCTGTGTGCTTTGGAATTGCCTCCCTGGGTCACTTTCTACCCACTTATTTTCCCAGTCCAGGCTGTGGTCAAAAGCCTTGCAAATCACAGAATCATAGAAAGGTAGGGCTGGAAGGGATCTCAACAAGTCAACAAGACCAGCACCTGAAAGGTGTTTGTCCCACCTGTTTTTAAAAACCTCCAATGATGGATTCCAGAGCCTCCCTTGGAAGCCTATTCCAGAGCTTAGCTATTCTAATAGTTGAAAGTTTTTCCTAATGTCTAACCTAAATCTCCTATGCTGCAAATTAAGTACCCTGTTTCTTGTCCCACCTTCAGTAGACATGGAGAATAACTGATTAGAGTTCTCATTACAGCAGCCCTTAATAAATCAGATGACTTATCAGGTCCCCCCTCAGTCTTCATTTCTCAAGACAAAACATGCCCAGGGGTTTGGTTTTTTTTTTTGAAAGGTCAGGTTTTCTAAACCTTTTATCATTTTTATTGCTCTCCTCTGGACTCTCCCCAGTTTATCAATATTTTTTCTGAAGTATGGCATCCAAAATTGAATACAGTACTCCAGCTGAGGCCTCACCAGTGCAGAGCAAAGTGGGATAATTACCTCCTATGTCTTACATACAAAACTTTTCTTAATACACCCCAGGATATTAGCCATTTTTTTGCAAATGCATCAGATTTTAGAGTCATTCAATCCGTTAACCACTATAGATTTTTTCCCAATAGTATTAACACCTAGCCAGTTTATTCCCCATTTTAAGATTTTTTCCTTCCTACGTGTAGTTCTTTGCATTTGTTTTCATTAAATTTCATCTTGTTGAATTCAGACCAATTCTCAAATTTGTCAAGGCAGTTTTGAATTCTAATCCTGTCCGGCAGAATGCAGGTAAAACAGGGCAGGGGACGTACAATTCTCCCCCAAGAAGTTCAATCGCAAATTTAATTAATGCATTATATTTTAACAAGCGGCATTGGTATGGAAGCATGTCCTCTGGAATGATGGCCGAAGCACGAAGAGGCATATGAATCTTTAATGCATCTGGCACATAAATATCTTGCTAGGCCAGTTAAAACAGTGCTATGCGAATGCCTGTTCCCACTTTCAGATGACATTGTAATTAAGAAGTGGGCAGCATTATCCCCCATAAATGTAAACAAACTTGTTTCTCTTAGTGATTGGTTGAACAAAAAGTAGGACTGAGTGGACCTGTAGGCTCTAAAGTTTAACATTGTTTTGCTTTTTAATTCAGTTACGTAACAAAAAAAATTACATTTGAAAGTTGCACTTTCACAAAAAGGAGATTGCACTACGGACGGTACTTGTATGAGGTGAATTGAAAGATACCGTTTCTTTTGTTTATCATTTTTACAGTACAAACATTTGTAATAAAAAATATAAAGCGTATTCTGAGTTGTAACTGAAATAGATATATTTTAAAATGTAGAAAAATATCCAAAAATATTTAATACATTTCAATTGGTATTCTATTGTTAAACAGTGTGATTAATTTTATTAATTGTGATTAATTTTAAAAAAATTAATGGCATGAGTTAACTGCAATTAACTGACAGCCCTACTTTTAACTAAATAAACCAAAGAGGAGTTTAAATGGTACCTTCCTAACTTAGTTCTCAAACAGTAGCCCAGTCCAGTTCTCAAACTAGCTAATAGGACAGAACTTAAATATGTAAGGAGAGGCAAACTCTGGTTCCTGCATTCAAAATGTAGAGACATGGCCCCAACTGCTAAAATCCCCCAGAATTCTTTCATCATGTGAATGATAAGAATGAAAAGGTGTGGAGGAATTTAGTATCTTGGGATAAAATGGATTCTAGACTCCCAGTCTGCCCAGGCCAAGTGCTTTGCAGTCTCTGCACAGGTTTATGAACTCCAAAATTGGCTTTGTTAACATGACAGTCTCTACTGGACAATGCAAAAGCAACAACAATTAAAGCATAACAACAAGCCAGTTCCCTTGATGGCTGATTGGAGGGCAAAAACCAACCAAAGCACAATGTGAAATTCACTTTAAGATGGTGGTGGGAATCCTGCCTGATCTCAAACAGCAATTAACTGAGCACAACGCACACTAAAAAAAAAATTGACAAAACAAACATAATTGACATGCAACTATCAACCAATCACAGTGAGCAGGATAGATCAAGAGGCACCAAACAATGACTGGACACATCCAGGAGAAGGATTAAAAAGAATGCCTCTGGGTAGTCAGAAAAAAATGAACTCCCTTGCTCTTGCAAATGGCCAACCATGACTCAAAATGGGTGTGACGGTCAAGTGTTCATTCCATCCTCTAACCCAACTCCATGTAGAGCACCTAACACCAAAAAAAGAGGAGGAAGGACTCCTCACCCCTTCAAAGCTTCAAGGAGGTGTCCATTATCCTGCAAGCTCAGGTCAAAAGCGCCACCTTAATAAGTAGAGTAGGCATTTACTTGCTACTATTCTAATGACTTCACCAGTTTGCATTACTGTTCTGTGAGCATCTACAAAAAATATTGAAGTCTAAACATTTTAGGCCATGTTTTCAAATGTGGGCACTTACTCTGTTACAACAGATTTTGAATGCCCAGGTACAGTGAGCTCCCTGAAACGTTTCTTCCATTTTAAAAATTTCTAATGATTTAAGAGAGATTCCCTATTCTTTAAATGAGAAGTAACATTGGAACCCAGTACTGTCTTTCAAAACAGAATTTTTTTTAAGTGTGACCACTGTATTGTACACTCAAATACTACTTTTCTGTAAGAAAACAGAAACTGAAGCCCACAACTGCTGATTATTGTGAGCACAAGCATGCTTGTGTGAAAAATGAATATGTACACAAATTTAGCACAAATTTGGCCCTCTCATCAGAACAAATGGCCCAATCAGTTCAAAGAACATTCCCACTATTACAGTGGGAAAAGAGATTATTTTAAAAAGGAAAAATATGAGAGAATACTGTGCAAAACTATCAGTTTTTCAATTTGTTAATGTAAAAATGAAAATTTCTGCCAGTTTGTGAGAATTCACTAATTTGGTCCAAGGTGATATGTCATCATTTCCTCTAGCGCACATTGTATTCACAGTAAAAGGGACAAAATTCTGTTCTGGCATGAAGTCAGGTTTTCATGCAGTAGTTTCAGGCAAAACATTACTATTATCACTGAAAAATGACAGTTTCTCTCTCACTCACTCTCTTTCCTTTTCCTCCCCACCTCATCCCCCACTGCCTCTCTAGCTCCTTACACTGTCTTCCATGGGAAACAAAGAAACTACAATATATTTGAGATGAAAGCACAAAATATTTAGCTTTTCATAAAAATAGAAAAAATATTTGAAACATTAAATAGCAAGTATGAAATGTGCCAACAGATATTTTTCAAATATCATTTTTTTAAATTTTACAGATAGGGAATAGACTAGGGATAGGGGAAGCAGCGGCTGACCGATAAACCTTGATTGCTGTCCAACGTGCTGAAATTATTTATACAGTAGTAAATGTTTGTGTGTAGAATTTGGCAGGCTTACAATAAATGGAGCCTCATAAAAGAGCAGGAAAAAACCCACAACCACCTCTAAGTGATAGGAAGCTGCATGTCATATTGGTAGCTTCCACTGAGAAAAAGGTGACTATACCAAACTTCTGTGCTTAAACCATTGCATCTGAAAAAGATAATGCATTAGATATAGACACAAATTTTTCAGTGCCAGGCTCAGTGGATTATTCCCACACATCTGATTATTACTAATAAATGCAGCAAAGAATCCTGTGGCACCTTATAGACTAACAGACGTTTTGGAGCATGAGCTTTCGTGGGTGAATACCCACTTCTTCAGATGCATCTGAAGAAGTGGGTATTCACCCACGAAAGCTCATGCTCCAAAACGTCTGTTAGTCTATAAGGTGCCACAGGATTCTTTGCTGCTTTTACAGATCCAGACTAACACGGCTACCCCTCTGATACTTACTAATAAATGTTGCAGTTCTAAGATCTACTATACAAAAGTGAAAGTTTACTCCAGAGATGTCTTCTGCTCTAAGAATAAGTATCACAGATGAACTCCATCCAAGGAGGAATTGTAAATTAACTGTAAGAAACACTAAACTGGAAGAGTCTGTTCCCTTAGGCAAAAGCTTTAGAGCCCGATTCAACACTGCCTTGCACCTTGTGTCATCATCAACATCTGGGCAAGGTGGTGTTAAATCCTATCAAATAAAATGATGAGTTTTACACACACGTGTATAAGTGTAAATGACAACACAGGGTGCAAGGCAGAAAAGAATCAGACCCGATTTCTACAGTGGAGAGGGTAAAACCCAAGACAACAAAACAAAAGTGTGTGACTTTTCCTTCCATTTACATACAGTAAGGTGAATAATAAAATACAATCAATTAATAGTTTACTTTTCAAATTTTTTTGTTACATATATTTTTCTGTGATTCTTAAAATGTTTCTTTTTAGGACAGTCAATTAATCGCAGTTAACTCATGCAACTAACTCAAAAAAATTAATCACGATTTAAAAAAATGAATCGCAGTTAATCACAGTTTTAATCACACTGTTAAACAGTAGAATACCAATTGAAATGCATTAAATATTTTTGGATTTTTTTCTATATTTTACTATTACAACACAGAATACAAAGTGTACAGTGCTCAATTATTTTTTATTACAAATATTTGCACTATAAAAATGATAAACAAAAAAATAGTTTTTTTCAATTCACCTCTACAAGTACTGCAGTGCAATCTGTGTAGTAAAAGTGAAACTTACAAATGTATTTGAAAAATGTTGAAAACATCCAAAAATATTTAAATAAACGGTATTCTCTGATTGTTTAACAGTGCGATTAATCACATTTTTTAAAGCCCTTGACAGCCCTACTTCCTTTATTACATTATAGTTATCAATTTTTTTAGGGCTGACATTGCGCTCATTGCTATATAGTACACAAAATAAAGTCAGCTCTTGCCTGAAATATCTTACTGTCTAGGAGACAGACACACAAGAAGAAGAATGGACACTCTGGAAGAGAATCATGTAGTGTGTTTTATGGGGTTGTGGGTATTTAATACATATTTATAAATGTATACCTTTGGAGACTCTCAGAATTAGATACTTAATTGATTGTATGGTTGAAATTAGCCACTTGGTCAGTGCTGAAACTGTTGCCGTTAAACCACAACTGATTTTTGACTTACTAAACTTGCAGCCGAAGGAGACAGTTGCTTCTTGGTAAGAGCTCCAGATCAGAGACCAACCGCAAAGTGAATCTTAGAACGCAGGGTCAGATGCTGAGTAAATGCTGTACTGAGTAGTCAATACAATAAAGAGAAGGCTGTGCCTAGCTTGTTTTAGAAAAAACCACAACCACATAAGCACAGGGAATGGAGATAGCGGAAAAGGGAGGAAGGATTGACCAGAATAGAAGCTCCCAGAAATAACCTTACCTGGAAGCCCTTAAAGACAGTCTAGTCCTTAATTTGAAAAACCTCATTTCTCTGGGATATTCTTGTGTTCTAGCTGCACTTTTCCACAATCACAAAATATGAGGTGTACTAGATTTGAGATTGCACTTCAAGAATCCCCTATATACTGTAGCGGATACATCATTCAACACTGAAGAGAGATTTTAAAAAGCATATATGTAGTTGCTATATATATAATTTCCCACTTCTAGCGAGGAAGTTTCAATGTATGCAATAGAAAAGCCTTAAAAACTAATAATCTTGTTAAAGTCATGAAAAACACCTTACCATTTCTGTAGCAAAGGTGCAAAGCACAAACCTCCCAGTTTGTTCCCAAAGCTGGAGTTATTGTTTCTATAACAAAGCTGTTTATAATGGAGAAGAATTGTGGGTAGCCTGGAGAGCACATCACCAGCCTTTCAATTTCCAGAACGGAACCCAATCAAAACAGCTTCATCGAAGAGCCAGATTTACGCACTAGAACAGTGTTTGGGGTAGACCTCAACTATGCCCTGGCCTAGACTTTCAGGCCATAATCAGGCACCTCTCTGAAATGCAAGTTAATGAAAGACCATGATCCAAATATAAACAAAAATATATCTATTAGTTAATGAGAGGGAAAAGCTTCCACCATATATCAGCAAGGCTAATATTTGTTGTGCATATTTGGACAAGCAAACTTTTCGTTTTATTTTTCTTACCAGTGACCAATTTATATGGTTATTCCAGCAAAGCATTAAAATTAATCTCAAACTAAGCAGGAAAATGCCAATTATTCTTAAAACTACTTAAAATCTCAGACAAATGTTAAAGTGAAATCTAAATGAAAGTAAATCCAAAGTAAGATGTTCTTCATACATTTTTAAAAACTTAGACTGAACAAACCCACTTCAAGTGAGAGCTACCGGGAGTTCCAGAGCTATCAGGATTATAACTACAGACTTTCTCCACAAGGCTTGCAGGCAAACTTTAGAAGTAGCAAGAAATATGCCTCATCAGATTTTAAGCACGGACTATGAATGTAGAGAAAGAAGGCGGCTAGTGAGATATGGGATCTAAAGCTTCAAATTGTTTATCAGTGAGAAACCAATTTTCTCTTATTCGGCACACCCCCAATGCATGGTAACTCAAATTGGTGAAATGTGCTGCTATCACCTCCTTTTCATAAGGAGTCTGACTGTCATACTCGGTAGCCACTGGCATTTATGTAGTCTTATCAGGCAAAGCAGCCAGTGAGGAATTGTTATAGTTCTACAGGAAGCTAATAAAAGCACAGCAAGCAATCTCCTATTTCCTTACTGCTAACTGAAGAACTATTTGCCATTCAAAGGAATATCAAGCAGCAACAAGGAGTCAAAAATGGTTAGAACAGAAGAACTAAGTTTTCTTTTTTCAGTTTCATGAAATTTGCTGACATCTAGTCCAGCCATAACTGACCAACACAATACTAATACCAAGACTGCAAGACAAGAATCAGAAGGGTTAAATATGGATTTACCTTTACAACGTACCTTAAATCTAGAAGAATGCTAAGTACTTCACAAACTAATTTACACACTATATTTACTTTAATTACAAGAAGTGACTAACTTAGCTACATAAAACTACATAAAAATTTGGTCAGGAAAAGGAGAATAGCTTATAATTGCAGTTACAGATGGAATTCAATGCAACAATGTAATTGTTGAAATTGGAACGTTTTCAAGAAAATTGGGCTAACTCCCCAACTCTTGTGAGACGCGCCATAGGAGAACAATAGACGTCACAGATGTGGTTTTATGTCTTATCCAAAAGATGGCACCTCTAGCAGTACAGTATGTTCTATACCAGGCTGGAGCATTTGCTCCCCACAGACTAAAAAGAAATCACGTTGCCTAGAGTTGCCAATGCCATTTTCTGCAACCCTAGCTAGTATGTTTGAGTACTTTTGCTCTATCCTCTCAAATAAAAATAATCATCTTCGAGTGTTTGTGATTTTGTAACTCTCGAGTAGCTGGTCTACAAAGATGATAACCCCTCCCACTCCCCGCAATACTTCTGGTAACTAATTTGTATGTGTTAGCAGGCAATAAATGGGGGAAGGCAACAAGGCTGCCTGTTAAATTACATAGATGTCAACATTGGGAACAGAATTTAAGAACTTCAACAGCACAAGTATCTGCCATCTAAGCTGTAGAATAATTTCATTAATTGTCAGTAGTATTAGGGCTTTTGGATCCTTGCCAACATGCTAGAAGGTGACAATCATCAACAATTTAGCAGGCCTGATACCATCCAGCAGAGAGGACAACCAAGGTACTCTGCTATTACCTCATTTTTATTAGTGCCTAATTAACTGCATCCACAATTTTCAATAACCTAACTTAGGCATATCAGCAGCTGCTCTGATTTTTCCCCTTAAGTAATCATTAAAATAGCTGTTACACTTAATTGGGAACTACATACAGAACTATTTGGTACTTGAAACCAAAGGTAAAAATCACAGACATATATATTGTCTCAGTTGCAAAAATTAGAATAAATTATATTTAAATGTAATTTTTAAGATGAGAGATACATGGTTTTACTTATGTAATTAACAGTGAGAATACTGTACAGATGCGCATGACCACAATATTTTCTTCAGTATGCAGCTAAATATATGCTACTTACCAAATATTATCATTGTATTTTTTAAAGGAATCTTCCTTTTTATTTGAGTAATTGTACTTTATGTAAAGGGAATCCAATTTATGTCCTGCAAGAACATTCAGCTACTAGCATCCTCTTCACAAAGCATGTCAATAACTTCTAAGCTATTTGTGAGTTTTAAGGTAAATGATAGCAGTTACTCTAGGTTGGCATTTGCAATCACCATTAGATGTCAGCTTGATTTCTCACTTGAGCAGAAGAGAGCTGTTTAGAAAAATAGTATATGCTCTCTACACAAAACTAATGCAAAACATTTCAGTAACAGACTTATTAGAATGCAATTTTCTTTTAAAATACAGATCACAGAATATCAGGGTTGGAAGGGACCTCAGGATGTCATCTAGTCCCACCCCCTGCTCAAAGCAAGACCAATTGCCAACTAAATCATCCTAGCCAGGGCTTTGTCAAGCCTGACTTTGAAAACTTCTAAAGAAGGAGATTCCACCACCTCCCTAAGTAACCCATTCCAGTGCTTCACCACCCTCCTAGGGAAAAAGTTTTTCCTAATATCCAACCTAAACCGCTCCCACTGCAACTTGAGACCATTACTCCTTGTTCTGTCACCTGGTACCACTGAGAACAGTTTAGATCCATCCTCTTTGGAACCCCCTTTCAGGTAGTTGAAAGCAGCTATCAAATCCCCCCCTCATTCTTCTCTTCTGCAGACTAATCCCAGTTCCCTCAGCCTCTCCTCATAAGTCATGTGCTCAAGCCCCCAATCATTTTTGTTGCCCTCCGCTGGACTCTTTCCAATTTTTCCACATCCTTCTTATAGTATGGGGCCCAAAACTAGACACAGTATTCCAGATGAGGCCTCACCAATGCCTAATAGAGGGGAATGATCACGTCACTCATTCTGCTGGCAATGCTCCTACTTATACAGCCCAAAATACCGTTAGCCTTCTAGGCAACAAGAGCACACTGTCGACTCATATCCAGCTTCTCATCCACTGTAAACCTTAGGTCCTTTTCTGCAGAACTGCTGCCTAGCCACTCAGTCCCTAGTCTGTAGCAGTACATGGGATTCTTCCATCCTAAGGACAGGACTCTGCACTTGTCCTAATTGAACCTCATCAGATATAGACAATAAAAAACATACCATGTTCAAATTCAAATATCATACTGTCTCAGGCTCCCTGTTGGCCAAATTCTGCCTCTACTAACATGCCAGGGCTAAAAAGCTGCAGATCTGTCACCATTCTGACGTATATGAGAGTATATGATATGGGAGAGGCGAGAGACACATTAATGGGACACAAATAGAGACTTAGTATCCTTTTTGCACCACAGGCTACGTCTTCACTACTGGCCATATCGGCGGGTAGCAATCGATTTCTCAGGGATCGATATATCGCGTCTAGATGAGACGCGATATATCGATCCTCGAACGAGCTCCTGTCGACTCCAGAACTCCACCAACGCGAACGGCGGTAGAGTCGTCGACAGGGGGAGCCGTGGACATCGATCCCGCGCTGTGAGGATGGTAGGTAACTCGATCTAAGTTACTTCGACTTCAGCTATGCTATTCACGTAGCTGAAGTTGCGTATCTTAGATCGATTCCCCCCTCCCCCCAGTGTAGACCAGCCCACAGAATAAAGTGCTAGTATATTCCATGATAAACCGTGGAAGAGAGAGATTGCACTTATACAGATTGATGCACATGTTCCTACAGTCCATGGGTTGTAATGACAGATGCAAAGCAGCTATACTGGTGTTCCATACCCTGTTGTCAAATTGGTGGGGAGGAAGGGAAGTGTCTTCTTCCTCCACCACTAACCACTCTACAGGAATTGTGAGCAAAGCTTTGTCCGGGGAACTAGTTTTTGTCCTGTAGCTCTGCCTGGGTAGCGTAGTCTACAGGAATATTAATTTGTAGTAATCTTAAGTATAAAGTTAACATTTACCAGTGAGCTACCAATGGTATTTCTCCTTTGCAAGGAAACGAAAATAACCATGGAAACTCTAATGATGTGGTATTGTCACAGGCCCAAGAACTCCTTCCCTCAGGGCATCCCATGGGAAGGCAAATCAGCATTGTATGCTGTTAAGGCAGCTGTAAGCATCCTATGCCAGGGAAAGAATTTGGTTTGGTTGTGGTTACCATTTTCTCTAGTCATATCATGCTACTTACCATTATCCTCTATAATCATAATTCATACATTCACCCAATAAACAAAAAGAGTGAGAGTTTGTTTCCCACAGTGGCAGCAGTAGCTTATTCTTCTCTGTAAGCTCTAGATTGGTGTTATATATTGTGTCAGATAAGCTTGATTTAGTTGCTTTGGCTAAATTACTCTAACACATACAAATTACATTTTCAAGCTCATTTTTCCTGCCTGGGAGCAAACCATGCCTATGCAAAGTCAGGCATAGATGGAGACTCCTTTAGATACCTGTAAGTGTAGGCCCTTGGTTAGTCAAAATAATTTATCATAAGGGAATGTAAGCATCTCTTGCTCATCTACCCTGGGTTTTTGAAGACACATCCATAGCACTTCTTTAGCCTATCATCACAGGAAAGGAAATCCAACAGCCCCCAGGCACAGCTGCACAAAGTACTGTCATTATGAGGTCTATTCTGCCGATCTCAACTCATTGATGCCTAGATTTTCAAAAGTTTTGACAAGTTTACGGTGCTCAATTTCAGACAGTGGGGCCCTGATTTTTAGGACTGTTGAGGAGTCACAGCTTCAATTGATTTTAAGAGTTCAGTTTGGACACACACACACTGTGGCCTATAACATAAGTGGACTCTTTTGAAAATGTAGGCTTTCGTGTTTTCCCATTTGTATGTTGGATGCTGCACATACAAGTTAGGCATGCCGAGGAGTTTTGGTTTACTTAGAGTTTTTTGGTTTTTTTTGGGGGGGGGGGGGTTTAGAAATGAGTGCACAGAAATTTTACATTATGTATATAAACCAGAATTCTAACATAACTATAGGTCTCTCAGGGCCTAAAATATATAGTAGCAAATTCATCTGTCTTGCAATTTCCCTGAAGTCAATGGAATTACATCCAGAAAGAATTTTGCTTATTCTCACACGCAGGCGTAAAGCAAAATATTTATTTGCACTGTAGCTTTTCAGAAAAATGTACATTGAGAAAAAATCAATATAACCATGGAATATAAAAAAAAACTCAATCACTTACAAGTTTTAGAATGGCTGCCTACAACCACCAATTAATTCCTCATTATTTACAAGTACTTTTTTAGACAGTGTTGATGGAGGAATAGATTGAGACGAAGGACACGTAAAACTTGCTCAACTACACTTTTTGGGCCACAGTCTGTCCTGAATTTCTGAATGCAAAGCTGCCCTAAAGCTAGTGGAAGATTATCCTTGCCTTGAGGAAATGTAGTGGACAGCTATTGTAGTAGCTCCAGTAACACCCACCTCTCCATACCACAAGTGCCTACGATTGGCCATGGGAAAGAAGGTGTGACTTTGGCACCCCCATTCCCTGAAAATCCCTGGCTGTCAGAACAGTCCCTTGGGGAGCTTTCAGGCTACTATAAATTGCTTCTTGAAACAATACCAGTGCCCTGTGGCCTCAGGATTTGGACGGTAGTGCAAAACTGGCCCCAAACCACTTTTCTCCTGAACTGGGCAGTGTGCACAAACAATGGGACCTGGCTCTTTATTATTACATTTTATGTAGAACCCTACTGTTAACCATGACTTCAACAATACACAGTGAGACAAGCTGACCAGAAATCATGTTATGTGGCTAAAAAAAGAGTTGAGCATATTTGAATAGCACCCGCACTTTTACTCCTACAAAGAAATTGAACATCACACCCTCAAGAGGCAGGCCACTTTGCAAACATATCCTCATATGTGTATACTGTGTTGGTGCTCCCAATACTGCTAGAATATTCATGTGGCTGAGGGCTCTAAGTAACCCTGCACTTACTGATATTATGGATAATGTCTCCGTATCAGCCAACCACCTGTCTTAAAAGTGAAAAATCTGTTACTAAAGTAAAACGTTTGGGGGAAGCGCTCCCAGGAGACATTAGAAACATGCAGCTGTGGTGGGTCTTGAACTTTGCATAGTTCTGAGGTCCTTCCGTTGGCTCAACCAGTATACACCTGCCCTTCCCACTACTGCACACTGTGAGGCTAATAACACTCGTTCTCTCACTGCAGCCAGCCACGTGAATAGACAGAAATGGAAAGGTTCCTCCATAATCTCTAATGCAGCAATTGGGAAACCCAAGGGAGTTCCCTACCCATCACTTGTTAGACGACATACACCTTCTACGCCCACATAGTAGCCAGGGATTATGGAGCATCTTTCGGACCCTACTCAGGAAATAAGAAGGCGCATTTCCCTGTTCTACTAAACTAGCTTTCTGGTTCTACCACCCAAGAAGATCTTTCTAATGGCTAGAGGACAGTGGCTTTCAAAGACTCTTTCCTTTCAAATAAAACAAACGAACAAAAAAAACCACACAACCTGCTGGTGGAAAAGGTGGGGAAGCAGCTACTCAGAAGCCCCTAAAGACCCAGCGGAAGGATAGAGGGTATCAATATACCTCATGAGCCTAGCACAAGGGGAAGGCTGCTACTGGAGACAAAAATAAGATGTGGAATGGGATGGAATGGAGGAAGGTTTCTAGGTGAGAGTGGGAGAGAACAGAGAGGATAGAGAGAGAGAAAAGCTAGAAGGACAAAGGACTGTTTCTGTGAACCCAAACATTAGCCCACTTTGGCACAATGCTGCTAAACCTCACATACCCACAAACACAGAAAATCCAAACCAAGCATATATTTAAGATACGCTTAGGGTTTTAGCTGAACAGTTTCAATTGCCCTGTTCAAGGGCCTTCGGCTCTGGATAAACATCCCTACCACTTGATCTAAAGGAGAATCTCCATTACCCCTTAGTAGTATTCAGTCTTTTATCCTGCATAAATTGCGGCTACAGACAGAGGGAGGACCATATAGTTGAGCAGATCAGACATGCTGTCCAGCAGAGGGCAGTTCTGAATATGCATTTTAACCAATACTCTGCAACAGGCACTTTTTTATAAAAAAAAAGTAAAAACTAATTAAACTTTCATGAATATAATAAATTCTGTAAACTAGTTTCCTCTTCCCAACTATACATCTGTATGAAAAACTTGCAAACATTTGTACTCGGAGGTATCTGATTCTTTCCAAAATGATTTGGTTCAGCCCTTCACAGGACAAAAGTCACCCACAGTGGAGCACAAGACAATTCTACTGATTCTAATGAATTCTGTGTGGATGTTAAACAAATGCATTACTCTGTCAAAAATAATTTAAATCAAAAATTAGAAAAGTCACTTTATTCTAGGTAACATTTTACATTTCCATATATGCAATCTTAATTTGAACACTTTCCACTTCACTCTTTATCACTATTATGGAAAAAATTAAAGTTTGTTCCAAGTGCACAAAACTCTAGGCATTATCAAGTTTGATAAACACTGATTAGCACAGGGCATTTGGAAAAAGATACTTTTTTTCACTTCTAGGAAAGGACATTGTCAAGGATTTTCTTCCCTAAATTTAAAATCAGAAAACAATGACTGCTACATTTGTCTTAAGCCAATTACCAGACCTAAAGTTTCTTAGTCTAAAATCAGTCAACAAATCAACTAGTATTTTCCACCATCGCACAACAATCCTAGAAACATCAGCATCTGTTAGTCTCTAAAATTATTTCTTGAAAACAAAGTCATACAAATGATTTTAAAAGGGGGGTTGTAAACACCACTTTTCTTTGGAAATTCAGTGAACTTTATTACTTTTCTCCCAATTCACAATTATAACATTCTCATATGTTTTCTCCACAGCCACACTTGTTTTCCAGATAGAAGGATTAACATTCAGAACAGAAAAAAAATGTTTGTAAATGATTAATCGGGAATATATACCAAGCAAAAAGTGTTCAAGGGGCTCAGCAGCTTTAGCTGCTACAGTATTTATTTCTGATATCATCTCATCCTTGCTTTGTTTTGTATGGTGTCACCTACTACTGATGGGTATTTTAAACCAGAATCTCTGTCATCCACCCACAAAACACTTTTCAAAACTTAGAAACAATTGCGTAGATTTTTACATTTTATGTGCATCTTTTTCCTTATATTTTGATCCAAGACTGTTCTCTTAAATAGGCGAAACCTGATTATTAATACTGGTGGAATAATATTTATTGCTTTTTAATCATCTTTTTCATGAAAGGTAGGAGACAATGGATGAAAAACAAAACAAACTGATGTATTTTAAATGAAAATGTAGACTAATTTGTAGGCTATAGAACTCGTGCCTATGTTTAATACAAGGAGTGCATGCATATTAGTGAAACAGACTTTACCATTAACACAATAAATATGTTTTCCCTTAAAGAGGAATCTCTCTCAGCTATTCCTTCCCCCCCCCAAAAAAAAAAAACTAGGAACAAGAAACTATAATGTTCAAACTGCCTTGACATCTGAAAATCTACACATTTATATGGAATAATATCCATTGTCTTTCAATGCTAGTGGGCTATAAAGCTCATAAAAGAGTTAAGCATTGAAATATTTAAATAAAATGTAACAAAAACCATGCCACTGGCACCGCAATTTGCAACCTCCTGTTTCAGTAATAATCCTAAATATTTATAAACACCCCCCCCCATAATTCAGATATGCATTTTAGTCTATTATTATTGGTTTTATAGGAATTCAATTTCAGTCTGCTAAAGCATGCTGTGATCATGTTCGTGCTGGTCCAAAGTTACATCCTGTTGAGCAGACAGAAATGCTAGCTACTGTGGATTGGCTTTTCCTATTGTATCAGATCAAAACCTTCCTCTTACCTCGACTTCCTTGCTCTTCTCTTTGTTTCTGCCCATTGAACTTCTCCCATTGCTGGCAGTCTCCCGCGCTGGGACTACAGAAATCTGTTGGAGGGGCATTTTGACAGTTCTGCAGGTTGCCAATGCCTGATTGGATGCCTTGTATCTTCACTCCCCCAGAGTAGCCCACCTGTATAATTGTTCATATCCTGGCTTTGCCAAGCTCAGTTTCTAAATAAAAAGGGGAAAATATTATTTGAGACACTGTAGCACAAGCCAGAGTCTTCCATCAAAAAAGTAAAGCAAATCACATTTGGGAAAGAAAAAAAAACTGCACAACGTAATAATCCAGAGAGTTTTGCATTCTCAAAGACAGACGAGTTACTGCAAGTAATAATTACTCTGCTTTGTCACTGGAGCACCCCTTTCTCCCCCCTAGAGCATTGTGGGAGACAATTCAATTTCTATGCTACTTAATAACTGTCATGGAAACCAAGGAAACCTAGGTCTCACAGGTCCTTATTAGCAACTGCTTCCCTTTAATGGCACAGACTCCCACATTTGCAGCGGCTGCCACTTCTGCTTTTGTTTCCTGGCTGATTCCACAGGAGTCCACTAAGCACCCAGAGACACTGTATTGAGCTGACTAGGTAAATACGCATAAGTCGAAAGGCTTAGTGTCCTATTTTGGAGCCAAATCTCCTCCTTGAAAAGCACGGATATCTTGCTGTGTCCTTCATGCGTCCACAATAATCTGCTTAGGTCAAAGGATGTGCCTTGAAGTGAAAGGCAGCAGAGAGCGAATGAGGTGTAAAAAGGAAGGTAAGACCGGGAGCAATTGCAAATGTGCCTTTCAGTGGTTGGTAGTAAGAAGTTAACCCTTTCCCATACCTTTCTTTCTCTGAGACAGCACCAGAAGCCAGCTCAGCAGGATAAGTCACAGGCACAGAACAGAGCACACATGGCAGTTTTACACTTACACATGCATTCTGAAAGATAATTTGCATGAATTTATTACACCCAATAGCTGCTGCTCCTCTCAGGTTCCAGAAACAAAACCAAGGAAACTGTTTCTTCTCCCCACTTTAAACTACAAAACAATAGAAGCAGTCCTCAAGTGTCATATTACACAAAAGGGTATGGAAAGCAAAGCTGTTTTAGAAATTTCTCCCTCTTCAGAGTCCGTTGTTTGATATATCTATTTCTAAAAACATTTTTTTAAACTTCTTAAGGTGTAACAAACAACTGGCCTAGAACAGAGCAAAACATATTCTAAGCAGTGTTTTGATAACAGTCATGGGTGCAATAGAGAAAAATAAAGACAGAACAAGCACCAAAAAGTCTTTTATGGGCAACTTACACATTACGTAATATGTGAACAGGCTGTACCATATACGTTTAAATATATCCTGAAACAGGTAGTTGAGTTTTTACTTATATCAATAAGGCGGCTTATGTATATATATTGGATCCCATTATTTATAATTTTGTGAAGAGATTCTCTTAAACACCTTTTTCTTTATTGTGTCAACTACTATCTCTCACTTTATTGGATTAAATTAGCCTACTGGAAAGTACCCAAAAATAAAAATTAAGGCCTGGTTCACCATTGCATTACTCCAGTTGTGCACCAGTGATTTCAATGGAGTTACACTTGCATAAAACTGGAATAACATGAAGGTGAATGAATCTCTTAGCAGTCCTATTGGAAGGCATACATATGTGTTACACCCTTTCTGTGGAAGCTGCACAAAATATACTGATATGCAGGGGAGACATATTTACACTAAATACAAATGAAATCTATTCGCACTCCCATATTTCCTTTAAACTTTTGATTCCTTTATTGGATTTTTCACCTATTTACATCCAATTCATATATTTTACATTTTAAAATTAGTTTGAAAAACTTAGAACTCAAAACACATACAACAAAAGGGGATCTTTTCTGAACTTGGAATATAAACTAGAAAAATACTGAGATTTAAGCAAAGCAGAACTAGAAACAGTTTATGAAAACAGTTCTATACATGGATCAAGTACTTTAATGGCATTTCAAGACAAGTAATACTGTATACCATATTGTTGATCCTAGTTTATTCATATTAAGTAATATTGTTGTCTAAGGCTAACGAATCCTTATTAGCTTGTCAAAAGTTTTAAGTCCCTAGACAAACTATCTTCCTGCTCTTAAAATCTCTAGGATTAGGAAGCCCTGAATCTAGGTCTGCTTTGTCATGATAGTCATCTACCTCTTTCTTAATGCAACAGCAGAACTTTATTATTTGTGTGAGAGACTTGAAAGTGAAAAGCAGAGTCCACATCTCCTTGGGGGGGGGGGGGGGGCAGAAGCTAACTTCACTTTTGATGCAATACCACTCTAATTCTTCATTTTAAAGAATCTGTATTGAGATTCAAATCAGATTTCTAGGTTAACCAGTAATCCATTTAAGCCCATCCAGATCTCTCTCTGTTAGCCAGAAAAAGAGCTTACAGGATATGACAAGCAGCTCTTGGTAAGCTTGACTTCTTCCCCCCACCTCACCGCAACCTATTTAGTTTATGAACCCCCAGTTTATTCTAAAACACAAAGTCAGATCTAAATTGAGGCAGATGTCTTTTACAGGCACAGGCTAGTTGCTGAATTACTACCCTGTCCTCCTCTTTTTCCTGAAATGTCAATGACAGCTTTTAGGATGGAATATTTTACCCTTTCAGTGGCTGTCCCATTAATAAGAGGAAGCCTATTGTGACTTCTTTGCCATGTATACTGTTGTGGAGTATAGAGCTGATGTTCTACCCCAAATCACAATTGTTTGGTCTACCTTTGCTTTCTCATTATGTATAGTATTTGTTCACAAATTTGAAAATGTAATATTTTAAAATATATTAAATATTTATTTATAAGAACACCCCATGATCTCTGAACAGCAACATCCTATCAAAACACTTCTTGAAAAGATAATATTGATTTGTATTTATAGCATATTTTAGCCAGAGTGACTCTTGGCCTTCTGAAGTGATTTACAGTCTTACAGATACACCCAAGAATCACTTCACATCTCACTGAAATGCAGTTTCCATCTGGGATTAGACACTACACAAGAGGAGTGCAGGATAGGAAGTGCAACTACGAGGGAAATATTAGGTAGATGGTATGTAAAGTGTGTGCCAGATTTGGAAACCCTTCCCCGACATAAATAGACTCTTATGCCATGAACAGGCCCAATGAAATCATTGAGACTTAGGGCAGCCAGATGTCTTGTTTTCTACCAGAAAGTCTGGTCGAAAGGAGACCTGAGGGTGTCTGGTCAGATCTACTGACACCTGAAGTCCAGTTACTGCAGGTGGGGGAGGCACAGAGTCATCACCCAGGCCAGCCCTACTCATCCAGGGCCGCCTCCTACTTCCATTGGGCAGCTGCAGCTTCCAGCCCCAGCTCTTCAGGCAAATCCCTCCCAACCCACACAGGGAGGGGGGAAAAAGCAGTGAGCAACTGGGGAGGGGGAGAAGAGGAGCAAACAGGGTGGAGCCTCAGAGTGGGAAGCTGCAGGGCAGGAGTGGGGCCTCGGGGAAAGAGGTAGGGCAAGGGTGAGGCCTGGGGTAAGGGGCAGGGCAGGGGTGGGTCCTCAGGGGAAAGGGAAGCTTCCAACACTCCTGCTGCAGTGTCTGGTTGTTAAATATTACAAAAAGTTGGCAACTCTATTGAGACTACTTATAGAAAAAGATGTTAGGATCATCAGCATCTGTTCCTTAGTTTCCCACATTGGAACTAGGCTAGAAGGTTGGAATTAACACTGCTTTTACAAAAATAAAAATAAAAAAAAAATCAAACCACCACTTTATGCCATATGTCCAACAGATTCTGGCTGTGTCGTCACCATAACCAGAATCAAAGAGCCATGCTAGTGCAATAGTAATGTAGCTTCCAAAGAAAGTGTGGTTATAGGAGAGGGGCATGACTAGGATGTTCTTGCACGGCTCAATCTCCTGCTGTGGTTGCAGCTTTTTGAAACCTTCAGTAGCTGCTTTGACCAGCCTTGCACTCAGTATCACAGGAGCAGATAAATACAAAGGGGAAGTTTAAGCCACTTCTTGCAATCCCTCCTTCAACTTGTTCTATGCCCAGTTCAGATGGACCAAAGTATCTTTTTTAGAACTTCCATTTGTCCAATGCTCTCAACAGTATGCTGGGGTATGTACTTGTTAAACTGACCAGTCTTCATTGGACCAAAACCTTGAACACAAAGGAAACCGTAAATCAGAAGAAGTCAGGCCTCAATCCTGGCTCCCCAGAAACCAACACTGTTCACTATTCAGAGGGTCTGCTTTGTTCTTCCGCATACTGAGCCTTGATAGATGAATGCCAACTCAGGGCTTATGGAGAAGAAGTGTGATTCATATGATTGAGGTTGGATGTGATGGATGCTCCTTTGGCCACTACTTACATTCCCATGCTTGGATCAACCACAATCTTAGTACATGTAATCTGCATGGGCAGATTTACAGGAACTCTTGGGTGGCCTGAATATTTTTCAGTGTTAATTTACACCTGGTTGGAGAGCACAAAAGAAGGAGCTAGGGTATGTCTATATTACCCACTGGATCGGCAGGCAATGATCAATCCAGCGAGGGTTGATTTCTCGCATTTAATCTAGACACGATAAATTGCCCCCCAAGCGCTCTCCCGTTGACTCCTGTACTCCACCGCTACGAGAGGTGCAGGCAGAGTCGAAAGGGGAGCAGCAGTGAGTAGGTCTAAGTACGTCAACTTCAGCTAAAGTTGCGTAACTTAGATCGATCCCCCTCCCAGAGTAGACCAGGCCCTAGAATTCTAATTATGTTCTCTCACTGGTTCTACGTTATACTGTAAAAACATGATTTTCTTCTCATGCTCCTTTACATCAAGAATAACTTTGGTGAAATAAGAGGAGAATTCGGCCTATTATCTTACAGAGTGACATTGTGATACCAAATAATATCAGTTAGAATTTACAAAATCTAAACTAATACCCTTTTAAAATTAGTTAAAACACAATTTGCAAGGAAACATTACAACTGTAGTGGATTTACAGATTTGGGGCTAGATGGTCAAGTGATGAAAATATGCACAGCTCTGATGGAGTCACTGTTGCTACACTGATTTACATCACATAAGAATCTGACCCATTCTTTTAACAGTAGTTAAATTAATTTATACTCAATAAAATTATCTTTGGGCGGAGGGGGCTGCAGAATGGCCTACACAACACAGAAACCATGTAGTAATTTTTTTTTTTTTGTGCTGAAAGTAGCATACTAGTACAGCTGCCACATATGAGGACCTAGACAATTACTGTGTCCCAAGGACATGGACTCTGCACTGTATCTGAAATGTTTTCCAGGAAGGGAACACTGCTGATGAGGCAAGAGTGTGACATGAAAAGGCTGTAGTATAGTTTTATGGCCTGCATTCCTGAGTTGGGAGGAATGAGTTTCATCTCCCCAAAAACTGCACAGCAGAGCTGCATAAATTCTGGCTTTTTTTTTTTTTTAAAAGGCAAACTTCACAGATGCCGAAGAAGTCAGTTTAGACTGTGTGTCAGCACTTCTCTTTATTAACTACCTAAAACTTCTATAATAAACTTAGCAAACACATCTCTGCAAGAGTTGGATAAATGTAGTTCAGATTACGTTTCCAGGGTTTGACTGGAAAACCTGCTGCCAAAATTTTATAGCAAACACCATATGCATTTTGTTCCAGGGAATATGTGGTTGCTCCATAAATACTCAGGGTCTACTGCAAAATAGAAGAAGAGCTATGCACAAGCTATGCCCATTTTGCTCTCTACTATTTTATCTCCCTTAAATGCTGTTTTTCTATGTGACTTTGGCAACAGCCTTTTTTCACATGGAAAAAAAGTAGTAAAGTCCAAAATTTCACATGAAAGTGCTATACCAACTAGCTTGGGCTTCTTGTGCATGAAGGGGGGGAGGGAGGTTAGTTAGTTACGTAGAGAGAGACTTTGAACTTTTATTAAAAAGTTTGCTCTCTGCAACTAAGGTATTGATTAAATCACAGCAGTACTTCTTTTATAACATCTCCAAATCCATGCCTTTCTCTTCTTCTCTGCCACTAACCCTGGATCCATACCCTAGTCACCTCTTCCTTCAGCTACTTCAGCATCTCCATTGCTGGCCTCCTGGATTCAGACATTGTTTCCTTCAAATCTATTCAGTGTGCTGCAGCTAAAGTAATCTTTTCTCACTGCTTTGTCTAGCACCTCTTAATTCCCCCTTCTCTCCAAACTTGATTTCCTGAACTGGTTTTCATTTTCTATAAGCATCAGATTCAAACTCTTTATCCTCATCTTCAGGGCTATGCACAGCAATCTGCCCTTCCCTAAATCTCAATAATTCCTCCTTTGCTGCTTGTATTCTTCATTCTGCCAGTTTACTGTGAATTGGTTACCCCTGATCTTGTCATCTCATAAGTGACTCCAGACCTTTTATTATGCTACTCCCTCTCTATCCTTCTTGACTTCTAATCTTCACCCTGAAGTTTTCTCAAGAGACACTTCTTCCACCTAGCCTTAAACACTGACGTAGAAAAAACCATTTAAAACAAACTAATTAGCATGTATTTAACAAGAAATTGTATAAAAAACAGCATAACTCAAGATCTCTCATGACTAACATTTGTCTTCATAACTTTATTGAATAATATCAATAAGAAAAATAAGGTTTTATCTAAGAATGAGCCGGGCCTTCAAGAAGAGCTCCCCTCTGTCTGGTTTTTATCCCAAATCAGGAGATTATGGGCTACAACAAGGCCTGCTGGAATGAGGAAAACAGAAAAATCAAAAGCAGACACTATTCCTCAGTAGAGTAAAGGAACCTGGAAAGAGTTGCAGCCTGCTTAGTGGGGCTTTCCCAAGACAAGGTCTGGGCTACAGATCAGCATGGTTCCAGTCTGTAAGGGATCTTGGGAGAGGAGCCTAGGAGAGCGTCTAATGTACAGTACATGTGGCGGAGAGCGACCTAAGAGAAAGGCAGGTAAGCCAGAGTTGGAAACAGCCCAGGGAAAGTGAAATGGAATACAGAGGCTGGAAGAAATGACTGCTTCCCTGCAAGGAGTAGGACATACCAACTCCAAAGAATGACTGTGACCCAAGCAGGGTAAAGGCTCTTGCAGAATCTTACCATGCGAAAGATTTCCATCCCCCATGCCCATATCTGGGCTTTCATTTAACCTGAAGGTGAGGATTTAGTTTAGCCAGAGGGCTAACCTATCTTATCAACAGAGGCAGAGTGCCCCGAGCAGAAAAAATAGGGTATTACTGTGACTGGACAGTAGGAGAAAAGCAGTATCCTCAGAATTTTGTAGGTGGAGTATTTTATTTTCCAAATCAGAACATTCTTTTTGAAGGGTGAGGGAACACTTGTTAAATTTTAAAGCCAACATTTTAGAAGATGAAGGGACTGACTAATTTTTCCTTTAATATAAAAATACAATACAATATAATTTTCACCTCTCTCTGGTGGAGAAGAAGGAAAGGCAAATGCATGGAATTTTTTCCCCCAAGAATTTTGGAGAGTCCACCTCTAAAGGGTTTTTGTTTGCTTGCTTAACTATAAGACCTGTGAAATCTTGAGTTATTTAATTTACCAGTGATCTTATTATTAAAACTTCTTTTCAACAGTAGACATTCCAAAATAAGAGTTTTATTTTGCCATTTTTTCCCCAATGCAACTTTGAACACTTCACATATAAACTGACAGGATTCCATACAAGCAAATTATAGTACAGGAAATTAGTAAATTCTTCTGTGACTCTGGGATACTCTCAATGCCAACTGGCAGAGTGTCCCCCCCCCCCCAAACCCCCGCCTAGTGTAACTCACATCAGGCCTGACACATTCACTTCCCCAGCACACGGTTGTCATAAGATATATATCCAAAGGCATCATGTAAGCTATCATATCTAAACTGATGACACACTGGTCTTAAAAATCATTGTGTGATGTATGTAGTGGTTATGCACGAGTTATAGATGTGTGCTGTTAATATGTTTGGGAGGTCTGCCCTAGACAAAGGAATGTGTATTTACCTGTCTCACTGGCTTGGTAACAAGCAGAGGACAGTGAAAATAAATTTATATATAAAGGGTAAACAAAGCCATCAAGCTAAACGAGTGAGAGAGACCATTTAACAATCATGCTGGGGGACAGAATCTGCTCCACAGGAAGCTTTCCTGGCTCTTCAGGCAGAGACAATGGACTTTGAGTAAAATGGGGTTAGCAAAAAAAGACATTTTAGTTACCCATCACTTAGGGGGACATAAATGGACAACATCCTTTGAGCCTATGAAAGTTGGACCTCTTGACCAAAAGAGCAAGAGTTTCTGGAAACATGATGTAAATGAAAAATCTGTTAAGACAAAACTTGCTGAAATTAAGTTTTAGTCACGAGAAAGCATTTTTTGATTTGTTTTGTTTGTAACTATATCTGTCTAATTGATTCTTGCTTCCTATCACTTACATATCTGCTCTTTATCTATCAATTCATTCTTTTTTATTACACAGCCATTTCAGTACTATGCATTAACAGTGGAGAGTGAGTCCTCAGGTAACCCAACAGGTTGGAGTGTACATTGTCTCACTGGAAGTAGCAAACTTAACTTCTGTGAGTGTGCAGTGAGAGGGACTATAAACTGCAAGGAGACCTGTCTGGGGAACTTGGAATTTGGGGTTCCCTGACCATCTTGGCTAAAGCCACTGACGACTTATGCTCCATGAAGTTATCTAATTGCTCTCTGCAAGGACAGATTTGGACTGCCCTGCAAGGCAAAATTTGGACTGGTGAAGTCCTGAAGAGTTTGCTAGCAAGTTGGACAAGCAGTAGTGAAGTTCACTCCTGTTGAGGTGAAGTGGCAACACAGTGGCTCATAGTTTTGGGTGTCCTGGACAAACTGTCACATCTACCAAACAGCAGCAATCTATTTCTACAGACCTCTAAGCAGGCTTCCCCAATAGCATAAGGAATACATAAGTGGTGATACAAATCCCTAAGTAATATTTAGTTATCAAAGGCAATTTAAATGTTTTAAAAAACAACTATATGTTTAAGGTAATAAGTGTGTATGTGTGATGTTGGATGATTAAAATATTACCATGTATATCATTGTTGCTACCACTGTTAAAGAATTGCAACAAATCTTGTACAAAGTAGCTCATGTAAGGTGTCATTGGAAAAGTTATGATTTGCTAAGTATGATTATCCTGTTTATATGCAAGTATCATTTTTATCTGAAGGTATGAACATTGACTATATACCTGTATTTCAAATATGTTTGCTCCTTGGGTAACACCCTCAAGGTAGTCGCATCCAGTATAGCCAGCTCATCGTGAATGGACTATTCAAGTTGATGGCCCATTAAAGGGTACTTAGCTCCCACAATGGATATAGAAGAAGCTTGTCTCCCCCCTCCCAGTAAGCCTCTCTGGGGGATGTTTAGGTCAGAATATGGGTAACGGCTGCTCCTATGACTTAAAGCATGCAAGGCCATGTGCTTTGCTCATGTGATCCTGGACTCCATCTTGTGCCTGTAATTTTCTGCAAACTAAAACCGAGAGCAGTCCCTCCATATGGTAAAAGGTATAAAAAACCCTGGAAGCATCTCCATTTTCCCTCTTTCGTGCTGTAATCTCTGGACTATGGACTTACAATAAAAGGAGCATTCCAACCAATGGACTGAGGACTTTCCAGTTTTTTTGGAAGTTACCAGAGACTTTACAAGCCAGCAGTTTATTCCATCACTGCTTTAAACCTGATACAAAAACTTTGAGATAGTATTTGTTTTCCTTGTTCATTGTAACTTTCTCCTCCTCCTTTTCTCTTATAAATAAACTTTTAGATATTAGATACTAAAGGATTGGCAATAGCATGATTATTGGGTAAAATCTGAGTTATATGGTGACCTGGCTGGGTGGATGATATTTTAGGATTAGAAGAACCCTTTGCTTGAGGAAATTGGTTTTAAATAACCGCTCGTCAAGAAGTCTAGTATCTGCGTGGTGACACAAGGAGACTGCAGTTCTGACTTATTAACCAATGTGTTTACTTTTGTTAATGGCTTGGTATTTCTTATGAAAGCATAACCACCCGTTTGGGGTAAGTCTGTCCCATTTCTAGCAGTTTGTCCTGGTATTCTCAGCTGTGACCCCTGAGGCACAGTGACAGTATGTCAAACAGCAATTTGTATAAAGGTAGTCACTGTACCTCTCCTCTGTTATTAGTGAGTGTATCAAGGCAATATTGATCTTTGCCTGTGATCTGCACAAACAGCAGTTACAAAATTACAAAAGGAGTAAATCATAGTACAACTAGAAATAATGCCAGCTACAGTGGAAGAGTTACAGAGGTTTCCCAGCTTGCTACACATCCATTTTAATAAAAAATGTATGCACTAAACCACTGGTAAGACAGCCTAGGACATTGCCCACAGGATCACATATAAACCAATAATACCGTATAAGAAAACAAGCTCTGTCAATAGGAGTGGCAGCAGATTTAGAAAGAATTCACAACCAGGTTCTCAAAAAAATGAATCCTATCCATAGTTAATATTGCTTGGTTCTAAATAATAAAACTTGCCCGACTGAGACCACAACTGATTATATCAGATATACAAGTTAAAGTACTGAGAATCAAAGCAAAATAGAATTATTGCCACCAGCATATGATTTTTGTATATAAAGGGAAAAAGAGAACACAACTCTTATTCAGCTATATAAAACAAAAAGAAGAAAGGGGGAGAACAACAGAGAAACATACAGGGGGCCCGGAATCTTAGTGGGTTTATACTCCAGAGCATGAGTTATCTGCTCCTCTCACATTTACACAGCATGTGTGGAGAAGCAAGTCTGCATGTTGGTCACTGCAGGAGCTGTTGAACTGTACACTCATACTAGATTATGAGCCCCTTCATAAAACATTGCTACTTAAAGCAGCTGAAGCTTCAAATCCCTCAAGCTGCATATACCATTAGCAGTTATTTATTGGCAGACAACAGAAGGGTCTGAAGGGTCTGGTCCACAGTCTTTGTGGCCCTTCCCTTTGCAGAATTCTCAAGCCCCTGACAATATACACAAGTCCCACTCTTCTAAACTGGCCTAAAGAGATTGTCCTGTACAGGTTCTTGTACCATTCTCATCAACATGGTATTTCAGTGTCTTCCAATAAGGCATTAACCATCATGACTAACATCTGTCATAGGTGGTTTATTCCCTCTCTTATTCTCTTTATGGGGAGAATTGTGTATCCAGTGTACATTGTGTTTAGTTTGGGTTTTTAAAATATCTTTACGGCTACTATCCACATAATTCTCTTGCACACTGTCATTGCTGCCACCAAATGACATCAAAGATTGGTGTGGTCCAAGCATATGTTCCCAACATCAGGTCAGCTAAATTTTACTTGTGTTGATTATTCACTTCCACTAAGCATGAGAACAGTGTTGGGGGTTTAAAAATTGTAAATCTGGGAACAGGGACAGGATATAGTGATGTTCCTGCCCTATGTCACTGATGCACAGGTTACTCTTCAATGTCCAGTGCTTGCTGCATGCAGTTGACAGTGCCATCTCATCATCTGCCTTCTTGTACTAGCCATTAATGAAGGAAAGATTTTTCTCCAGCAGAGAAATGAGCAGTATCACTTCACAACATTATTGTTCAACAGGTTTATGACATCAAAGGGCTTTAAGATGACACATGCATGCCATACCTTAGGCCCCAGGCAGGCTGATCTCACTGGGTCTGAGTGCAGTGTTACTATATATTGCAGTAAAAATGTTGTATTACTGTATATTGTTCATATTATGGGCAGGATGGAATTCAATCCCATCACCAGCTCCTGCTTTTTTTTGCAGCTTTCCCCCTCCACACACCTTAAGAATGGCCATATTGTATCAGACCAATAGTCCATCTAGCCCAGTCTTCTGACAGTGGCCAGTGCCAGATGCTTCAAAGGGAACAAACAGAACAGGGCAATTATTGAGTGATCCATCCCCTGATATCCAGTCCAGCTTCAGTCAGAGGCTTAAGGACATCATAACATGGGGTTGTATCCCTGACCATCTTGGCTAAAGTCAGATGGACCTATCCTCTATGAACTGATCTAATTCTTTTTTGACTCAAGTGTCACAGGGTAGCCGTGTTAGTCTGGATCTATAAAAGCAGCAAAGAATCCTGTGGCACCTTATAGACTAACAGACGTTTTGGAGCATGAGCTTTCGTGGGTGAATATCCACTTCGTCGGATGCATGTAGTGGAAATTTCCAGGAGCAGGTATATATATGCAAGCAAGAAGCAAGCTAGAGATAACGAGGTCAGTTCAATCAGGGAGGATGAGGCCCTGTTCTAGCAGTTGAGCTGTGAAAACCAAGAGAGGAGAAACTGTCTTTCACAGTCTTTGTTGAATCCTGAGCTGATGGTGTCAAATTTGCAGATGCTCATAAAGTTTTTTTGCTGCAGGATGGCCACCTTAAGGTCTGCTATAGTGTGGCCAGGGAGGTTGAAGTGTTCTCCTACAGGTTTTTGTATATTGCCATTCCTAATATCTGATTTGTGTCCATTTATCCTTTTCCACAGAGACTGTCCAGTTTGGCCGATGTACATAGCAGAGGGGCATTGCTGGCATATGATGGCGTATATTACATTGCTGGACGTGCAGGTGAATGAACCGGTGATGGTGTGGCTGATCTGGTTAGGTCCTGTGATGGTGTTGCTGGTGTAGATATGTGGGCAGAGTTGGCATCGAGGTTTGTTGCATGGATTGGTTCCTGAGCTAGAGTTCCTATGGTGCAGTGGGCAGTTACTGGTGAGACTATGCTTCAGGTTGGCAGGTTGTCTGTGGGCGAGGACTGGCTTGACACCCAGCAATGCCCCTCTGCTATGTACATCGGCCAAACTGGACAGTTTATGGAAAAGGATAAATGGACACAAATCAGATATTAGGAATGGCAATATACAAAAACCTGTAGGAGAACACTTCAACTTCTCTGGCCACACAATAGCAGACCTTAAGGTGGCCATCCTGCAGCAAAAAAACTTCAGGACCAGTGTCATAAACAGATAGTTAAGAGTTAATAGAACAGGAGTACTTCATGTCTCTTTTGACTATAAAGGATTAACAAGTTCAGTGAGCCTGGCTGTCACCTGACCAGAGGACCAATCAGGGGACAGAATACTTTCAAATCTTGAGAGAGGGAAGTTTTTGTGTGTGCTGTTAGTGTTTGGTGGTTGTTCTCTCTGGGTTCTGAGAGTGACCAGACGTGCAACCAGGTTTCTCTCCAATCTCCCAGATACAAGTACTTATAGATTCAAAATAGTAAGTACTAGGTGATAAGGCGAGTTAGGCTTATGTTTGTTTTCTTTATTTGCAAATGTGTATTTGGCTGGAAGGAGTGCAAATGTGTATTTGGCTGGAAGGATTTTAATTTGTACTTGTATACTTAGGCTGGGAGGGTATTCCCAGTGTCTATAGCTGAAAGACCCTGTAACATATTCCATCTTAAATTTACAAAGATAATTTTTACTGTTTTTTCTTTCTTTAATTAAAAGCTTTTCTTGTTTAAGAACCTGTTTGTTTTTTTATTCTGGTGAG